>NC_136494.1:87597004-88282004 GCF_053919585.1 Euprymna scolopes | reverse complement strand
TGGAGATTTGATGAAGTGTTTAATTAAGAGGACGATTCATTAGGAATTTGTTAACATTGGACTTGAAGACATCCAAGTTGTAGTCCGGAGGGAAACAGGCAGACGAACAGAGTTCCACAGGTGTGCAGTTCTAAGAAAGAGGCTTTGTTCATGGAATCCGCGTTTTGATTTAGGCACAGATATAGAGTGGGGAAAATTTTTCACCGTGGATTCAGCTAGACGGGTGTTTTTCGTGAAAGATTGGGAGTGGGGACCTTTTCTGTTGAATAATGCTGGGTGTTGTTGTTGAAATATGCATTTCATCCATTTGTCGGCAGTACTTCTCTGCCGTAATGGTTTCGCCTGCATTAAAAAAAACTGTAACGGATTGAGACCCGTTGCAGACTATCAAACAATCAGCATGGCCTTCTTTTGGTGCAACTCTGGCTTCGGGAAATTTCGTGGATTTCCTTCAAATAAGGCTCTTAATTTATCGTTGAAAACATCTGATGACCGACCAGTACGCTCATCATCTTCACCGCCACGAAATGTTTTAAACCATTATTGTGCTTTGTGTTCCATAGTAGTTCCTGAGCCAAAATGTTCGTTGATATAGCGAGCTGTTTCAGCATATTTTCGACCTAGCTTGGATAGACATAAGAAAATTTTTTGAATTTGCTTTTGTGCATCTTGTATGCAATGCTCTAAAAAGAAGATATAATTGTTTTAAAAGGATTGTAAGTTGAACTATTAGATAGAGCAAAAATGCTCTGTAAAATGATATCAAGTAGAGGTATTATAATGACAATTTCTCTGCAAATACATCATTTGGACTCAAAATTTAAAATGTTACACGATTTTTTTCTCAACCTAATATATATATATATATATATATATATATAAATATATCAATATATATATATATATATATATATTTATATATATATATAAATATATATATCAATATATATATATATATATATATATATATATATATATATATATATACGAATTCATGTTTTTTTCTCGTAGGAACTGGAATCAATTCGATTGTTTGTAATTTTTAGCGTTTGCTGCCTTGCAATGTATATTTTATTCTGAAAACGAACTTTAGATTTTCGAAGAGGACCGTAGCTTCAATATCCTAAATTGACTTAAATATTTTTATCAATGTGCGATACGGACCTTAAAATGCACCGAAGTTGTCAGATTAAAAAAAAAAACATTTTGAATTTTGAACAAAAGGAACAATGAATAAAGATTGGTCACTTGAACTTAGTTGATTTATATACGCTTCGTTGTTTAATATTAACAATCATCTAGCGCCTACGGCAATTATTTTTGCTTTTATTGAGTTGGCACTTAGGAAGGTATGAAAGAGTTAAAAGTGTAATGTCGTCAGTGAGTCAATAGTGTAATGATCGGTAGTGGTGGGAAATTGGATAGAATTCCATTATTTAAAAATAAAACTCGTTTACATAAGACTTGAATGAATTCTGCTTTCTATAGTTCAACAACAAGAACCATTATTAAAGCTTAATTGTGCACTTGTTATGAATATAGGATAGAGCAGAGATAAACTCGCAGCTATATAGATAGAGGATTGCGTCAGGGTGTGATGCATTTTGTAACAGTTTTGACGTAAGTCATCCATTTTCTGGCCATGCGTCAACGTCAGTTTAAGAATTCGTTGAAGTAAAATTCTTCCTTGAGATGCAAAGTTATTCATTTAAATTGGAGCAAAGTTGGTAATAGAGCATTAATGGGGGAAAAGAAGTTTGATTGTAGATATATTCAAATTAACCAACAATGTTTTTACCCCACTACGCCACACATACTCAAAGTGGGAGCAGAGAAACTCAGAGAAATATTTGTACTTACTGATCTTTGAAGCATTAACATAGATGGTATTGTCGTCCGCGAAAAAGTACGAGCATAAATTCAGATTTGGTAGATAATTCCTGAAGATCAAAACGAGAGTTTGGCCCAGGAGGTGTCCTTGATCTATTAAAAATATATGCACAACTAGAAATTTTTACACACCTATATATGTACATGGAAAAGTAAAGGACTAGTTATTAAAACTGGAAAAGAAATGGAAAAGATATTCTAGTAAAAATATAATACATGATTCGCATTGTTGGGATTTTTGTAACGTATTTTATTTTTCCCAAGAGACAACCCCTTAAAATTGAACTCAGCTATCGATCAAGGCAAACAATCTATTTGTCTTATTAACCCAAATACCAGTGGTTTTCATGAACGTTAAAATCGATAAGTGTTTGAATTTAGTTCGATCTGATGTCTCTCCACTTCGATAAACATGATGCCAAAGATACTATCACAGAGAACTTAACATTGTTATCACAGTAAAAGAGGGGCTGGTCATTATTATAGTGTGTACATGCACCAACTGATTGTATGAAACGTACGAACTTTTTTGTCCGAGGATAATGAAACAAAATAAATAAAAACAATGAGGAAATAAAACCAAAAATTAGAAAAACAATAAATAAAGACCAAACACAAAAAACTCAAATAGAATTAAAATAACAAAGGAAATATCAAAAGCCTGAAAAGCAAAATATAAAATAAAGGAAAAATTAAATGAGGACATAAAAATAAAAAAAAAACTGGAAGCGAAGAAAAAAAAACAACAAAACATAGATAAAAATATAAAACAATAGCAACCGCAAAATCGAAAATACAAAAACAAAATTAGCAAAGTTATAAGGCAACAAAATAAAATCCAAAATATTTTAATTAAAACGACAACAGATGTAGAAAACTATGAATAAAAACAACAAAATTAAAATAAGCGCAATCAAATACAGTAAAAACATTGAGAAATTCCATATAAACAAAAAAATAAGCAATAGCATTTTTAAAAATACAAGTAAAACCAAATAAAATGGAGAATGAACATAGAAAACGGAAAATGGACGTATAAAAGAAAGAATTAAACAGCAAAATTAAAATGAGCAAAATCAAATAGAGTAGATAGAAAAATACATTTAAAAATTTTATATAAAACAAAATCGAAAATTCAAGCAAAAGGAAATAAAATAAATATCAGAATAATGCAAATCCAATAAAACACATTAAAATAAGTACAGCAAAATGAAATAAACTCAAGAAACACAAACAAAAGCAAAAGCAAAAAAGCAACAGTAAAAAAACCCAAAAAACTACATTACAACAAAAATACAAACAAAAACAATATAATACAAAAGCAAAAGAAAAAAAAACAACAGCAAAAAACCCCAAAAAACTTCATTACAACAAAAATACAAACAAAAACAATATAATACAAAAGCAAAAGAAAAAAAAACAACAGTAAAAAACCCAAAAAACTTCATTACAACAAAAATACAAACAAAAACAATATAATACAAAAGCAAAACGAAATATACCAAAACAAGGGACAAAAAATTAAAACAAAAATGCAACCAAATCGAAAGTAAAAACCACAGAAAAATCATAAATAAAAACAGTGACAACAAAGAAAAATCATCAGAGATGAAAAACTATTATATAAAAAAACTGGAGAACAAAAACAGATATAAAACAGTGACAGAAAGCAAATAGAACGCATCAACTAAATAAATATGTAATACGCTGATTTTTGTAATCCTGTTTCGATTTTGATCAAATTTATATTCTTTTAACGGAAATACGTTCTCGAAGATGAACTTAGCAAAAAAATTATTTAATATCTATTTGTAATTTTATCTCTAGCCTTAAAGTAAAGACACAGGAATCAATCCTAAATGCTGAAAATATAAATATTTATATAGCTAAATTATTCGTGGAAAATTATATGCATAATTAATACATAAATATTATCGTTATGATTATGTATATTATATTTCTCTTAGTCAGGCTGTCGATTCCTCCCACCTTTTCTCGGAAGCTACTGAGACGATCTGGCTGAAATGCTTCACGTACCTTTTATGAGAAGATGCAACGGCTTAAGTCTTATGGCATCCATTTAAATATACTTACAACTTATAACGGTGCTAGAAATTGGTAGCTGTTATGGCCCCAAAATCATGATGTGTACTTTTATAATATACATCCGTTAATAATTTTTTTGCTTTGTTAATTATAACATTGCACAGAATTAACAATCATCAGCGTGGCATATGTAACTTTATAACTGGTCAAATGATTTTAACCATCGACACAAGTTACTCCAATTCATCCTTCTTAACTATTCCGCCATCGTCTCAGTCACACAGAAATGTGCTAAGAAGTAAACCCTACATTTTGTTTACAAATATTATCTCCTAGAAAGTGTTTTATCTACGTAAGGAGGCAACTTTTGCAAGGCTGATTAATTAGAACCTTAACAGTTTAACACCCGTCGTAATTTAAGAATTCTCGGGTTCGAAACGGGTTGCGGTTCACTGTAGTTAGAGTGACAACAAATGGTGTTGTTGTTGTTATTGTTGTTATTATCATTATTATTATTATTATTATTATTATTATTGTTGTTGTTGTTGTAGTTGTTGTTGTTATTCACATAGGTAAATAAATTGACTGCACACACACACACACACATATATATATGTACACACACACACATATATATATATATAGAGAGAGAGAGAGAGAGAGAGAGAGGGAGAGAGAGGTGGAAGAGAGATAGAGATAGATAGATGTATAGGTAGAGATAAATTAATTTTCTCATCCACGGGAGAGTCTGCCGTGATCGATAAACTAACAAGGAGAAAAGGAAAATCATAAACATTTGCGCGGAAATAAATGCATACTTCGAAATAGATCAAGTAAGATGGCCATCATAAATAAGTACATGTGTATACGTTAATGAAATTAATTACATTTTAAATTGAGTTATAACCGGGTTTGAAATCATTTGGTAAAAGGTCATACGTAATCCAAATTTGATCTTAATGTAGCACAAGAAGCGCATTATTGATTTGACAGGTGGATGTTTAAACTACATCCAACTAACTAACTGTCTCATTTTATAAATATCAAAAGTAATTACCTACGTTCATGAGAAATATAACGATTTCAATTGGATTGGAGTTTGAGTATTTCCCCGGCAGTATAAAGCGTATATTCATAAGTTTGGGCTTCGGTTTCGATTTAAGCTGATGAACCCAAGTTATATACATATATTTTTTACTTTTGAAACCGCAATTTTATAGTATATAACAATTGATAGAACATTAACTCTATAATAATATATATGAAATCTGCAAGAATTAAAATATCATATTTAACCGTATCTTACGACCTTGCTACGCTGGGTGTCCCTGATAGCTTGCAGTTTCAACAAAAAAGTTACAATAATTTCAGAACGTCTTCATTTACACTGAATATCTAAGGAATGTCAACATCAATATATTACATATGAACCAGTCCCCTGTAGAATTTCCACAGGTCCCGCTAGTTATTATTAGTTTTTAGTAGTAAATTTTGGATGGTTTTAGTTAAATTTGTTTTCATTAAAAACCAGGTCAATTGTTTTGACTTTAGACTTTCAAGCTGTACATTTCGCAAAAATGGAAAAGAAATTCCATTGTCAATATGATTAAGCCGTTCATGATAGTTTTCATTATAGTTCAAAACTTCCCAATTACAACGGGAATCACCTCGACTTTTGTACATTTCTATAGTCTAATATCATTGCAGATTTTGATATTTATTAATCATTTTCATGTTCTTTCTCTTGCACTCTGGTATCAAAAGCGAAGGCTACGCCAATGCTTGAAAAGTTCTCTTGCTTTTGTCTCGAAAAATGTCAAGTTAGGAATTTTCAAGTTTGTGTGTGCATGCCCCAAAGAAGTTTTGGCACGGTCATTTTTCTGGTTTATGATCTTACTACTTTTTATTGTGGTCTAATTCATAGAGTTTGAAGATATTTCAGAGTAGGACCTGGGAGGTTTGTGTCTCCATTTTTATACTGATGTTGAGTTCTATAATGTGCGCTAGCATTTCTTTACACTGCACTTTAAAGGTTACGTTAAATTCATAAACGAACCTATCTCTCACTCAGAATTTAACAATAATTGTTTTTTTTTCATCTAAGTTTTTCACGATGTTCACACATACTAAAAAGTAGAGTTTCCTGTTCGAGTGGTGAACTAAATAAGGGTGTTGATCTGCCAATATCTTGCTATATTTGCTATTATTATTGTTTTACTCGCTAAACCACCATCAAAGATTGCTCTTTGAAAACAACTTGTGGTGTTCTCTGTTGTCTGAGAGACAAAAAGTCCCCCCAGATTTCCAGTACTCTCCCTCTCTTTTGATAACCTTTGCAAAAGAATTTGCGTTATCGCAACAGCCGTTTACCATTGATTTCTCTTTGGCAGCCACCATTGGTGTTCACTGGACGTAGGGTAGCAATAAGCTTCCCCAAGACCCCAGCGAAGGTCTGACTAATACTTTCCCTCCTCGGTCTTTCCATCCTCCTTGACCCTCTTTACTTGTTTTGCGTGGAGCCAATTTATGATAACGCAAAGCGAAATCTTTAATGAACAATCCTTCTGCGAGTCCAGTAACAATACTTTCCTTTTCGATACCCGTTAATCTCCCTTTTTTGGCATTTTAAAAGACTTGCAACAAAGCAATTGACAGTATAAATTACTTGATAATAAATAAAATGACATAACCTCGTGAATATCGCATGGATTTGAATAAAATGTGGGGAAATAACTTACTTTGAAACAGTCATTTGATGATACAATTTGAATATTTTGTGACGTATATTTAGTGAAATATTGGTATTTTACTAATCTGCAATAAAGCGATTGTCGCAGATATATATATATATATATATATATATATATCTTCTGAATTAAAATAATATTGCGTATTTCGTTCTCATGATCAAAAAGTATGCACATTGTATAAAATCTTAAATCGGTATACATTTCTTTTCCATTAAGTAGAGTTATATCTGAGAGCCAGAACGTTGAATGGAAATCAAAGGTGTGTTTTTCTCCGGCGTTTGAACGCAAAAACATGTTGTATAGATTTACCCAGCAACAGTGATGAGTTTTAAGGGGATAAATAAATAAACTATTTAGTAAAATATTATATTGCTTCTTTTAAAGATAAAACATTTCGTAGGGAAATATAATACCCTTCTGAATTAAAGCAATATTACGTCGTTAACTCTTCTTTACAGGAAGTAGGAACACTATAGAGAAGCTTAAATATGTATATTTGTATTTATTTCATAATGTTCTCGTAGTGGTAAAGAGGCATGCGTGATCACGCATTAATTGCACTATTATGATTTTTCCTTCGTTATAGAAGCGCTGTGTAAATTTAAATTGAAAACTTAAGTTTGTGAAAAAAAAAAGAAAAAAAAACAGAAAAAAAGAAACGTAAATTAAAAAATAAATGTTTTCCTTATTTGGATATCTAAAATATCACCTTGGAAGAACATCGGACACATTCCTCTTTTCCAGCGTGCTTATGCCACAAAAGCAGAAAGAAAGAAAAACACAAACTGTTACTATCCCGACGAAGGCGCTAAGCCCGCCGAAAACATTTAGCTTTTAAACTAATAAATATTTGTTTATTAAATAAATATCAGTATAGTATTGGCGTCATAAACTTACATTTCCAATTTATATACACATACATATGTATGTATGTACACACACACACACACACACACACACACACACACACACACACACACACACACACACACACATATATATATGATTTTTTATAGATTCATCAGTTCCATTTATAACGACAAAAAACGATACTTACATAATATGTTGCCACTTTCTGAATATACTCAAATATCGATTTCCTTTCGCAATATGGAATAAAAAAATGATTTCTATGAGATTGATTAAGTAATCAATGAGATCTCTCATTGTTATACCCATTCAACCCAGCTGATAGAGATGTTTAGTTACAGAAAGTTAAGAACAGAACATATTTATTCAAATGGGAAATAGGCAAATCTTTTAACTTTGACAAATTATTGATCTGAAGAACCATCTTACACTTTGGAAAACTGAAGGTAATAATTATTATTTTCCGAATGAAATATTTCATCCGAAGAAAATTGATGTCAACCAATTGGCGAATTAAAAATGAAATGAAACCATCTGGAATTCTAACAAAGTTTATTGACTCTATGTTCCGTTTGTAATAATGTTTTTATACATGTTTTTCTAAGATTATATTGTAGATATATTTATTTTTTATAATTAAATGTGAATGAAAATATATTGTGATAATTTTAAGAATTTTATGCATTTATTTCGAATTAAATGACGCTTTTGATAATTCAAAGAGAACAGAAACTTGACCCTTGGTTTACGTACACCAGCCTCGTAACTATCGCTTTGTTTTCTGGTTCTCACATTCCATAAAGGATGTTTCTGATAAAAGCAGAAGTATGTCTTGCGTAGAACAATGTCCTTGGGCTTAAAAAACGCACTGGCTCCGATAGCACTTCTTTATTTGATCTAAATCTGTTTGCTGGGAGCATTATTTTGAGGTCTGTAACCAGTGAATAATCGCTAGATACTATATCTTGATTATATTAAGGAAGGCGAAACACCGAGGAACACTGACATACTATCGATGTTACCCACCGCAAGTATAAGGATGTAGGAGAGATGAGAAAAGGGAAATACATGTCACACACGCCCTCAGAGTCCACCCTGCTGACAGCCGCTAATGCGTAAGAGATGACGACACGGCCAAAACAAGAAAGAGTAAGAGGAAAGAGAACAAATCCACGCCTCACAACGTTAGAGGTTGGCGAGTTATTGAGTGGGGGACACGTGGATTCCTTACACACAGTACGTGTAGTTTTACCATAGTTGTGCCGTAATGCATTGTTTTAGTGAAAAAGCAATTTTTCTTCTCTATTTGCGATCATTTATGTGCAATTTCTTTCTTTCAATAGCACCAATAATACTATATAATATTCGCTTTTTATGTTTCTTTTCTTTTCTTAAAAGTAATCGATGAACAAATACCTTTCGGAGCCCAACAGTTTTCCTGCTGATGATCGCTTCTTTGGTCATTTTGGATGGCTTTCATTTGTCAATGTTTTACAATATTTTTTTTTTTCAATATTTCAATCGTACACTATTCTGCATTTTATCGAGTGAGTAAATATTGATTTAAAAATATGAAGAGGTGGGATTAACCCATACCGAAATCTACCCCTCTAAAAATGTACATAGGCTGTATTTGCGTAGAAAGTAAGTTCAGAGAATATACATGTGAATCATTGATTTGTCTACGAATTCTATGACGGAGTTTATATAACTATTATAATATATTAATTAAAAATAATGATAAAAATATATTATCTTAGTAGTAGGAGGGTCATTCAATATATATGGGCAATTCTTGGTACACGGACTTCTACTACAGATAGACGCTTACTAGTTTATTTTTCAGCAATGCTACCCACTTTACCATCTGTGTATAAACTTCCGTCTTCCCGCAGCGTAAAAATCTTTGAATTGACTAAGCTAGTCACTAACAGCACATTTGACTTCATCATGATTTTCAAACTTCGTGCGTCTCGTGAAAGCTTTCAAAGGACCAAACATGTAAAATCCGACATGACGAGGCCTGAGCTACAAGGTGAATGGAGGAGTAGTTCCCAGCCCAGCTCGTTGTTTATGATGCTGTGTGAGGCCTTGAGTTGTCACGATTCAAGATGATTGCTTCTGACTGATGACCCCTACGTTTGTTTTTTCGTCTTTCTTGACCTGCAGCAGTTCACAATTTTTCAAGGAATGAAATGGTGAGTGAACTTTTCATATCCAAAAAACTGAGCATCACCTTCTTCGTGGACGGCTGGGACTTATATGCTTCCACTCCATGGATTCAGGCTCAAAGTGCCAAACCCATATGTTACCAAATCAATACTATATGCTAACACTTTCAGTTAAATCATTACCATCTTTTCATAGCCGGAGAGACAATGCTGGGACAACAACTCTCCTCCGATGTGCTATGCAGTAAGCATCTGTGCCACCCACCAGCAAGTGACCTTCGAATAGCCGAGGTTATCATGGGCAATTTTGTATGCTGTCCAAACAGACGACCTCCAAATTCCTGCAATACACTGTTATTCTTGTCAGACTGAATGAAGTCATTGACTGATTCTATCACCTTATGAAACTTCACTTTTCTAAGCCTCCAAGGTCTGTCTTAATCTTCGACACTGTTCACATATTCTTTAAACAATTTAGTCCACTTGTAGACATTTTTTTCGGATGAAACATGTGACACCATACCCAAATGTTTTTTTCCTATGTATTTCGACTGGTTTGCACCATGCAGCAACTAAAACCTTGAAACTGACCACTGTTCAATCCTGGGGCATACTCTTTTGTCGGTCATCATTGTTATTCGTGGAAAAAAATTAAAAAATCTACAAAAGAAATAAAATCCATGTAAAAAAAGAAGAAAAACAAAAAATAAAAAAAATAAATTGAAATCTGTACAAATCAGTATATCAAGTCACTTGCGTTATTTATTAATTGACTTTTGTATATTTAAATAAATAGTTCAGTTTGAAATTGAAAACATATATGAATGTGTTCGTAAACCTGTTGAAATTCACACCAAAAAACTGCCGACCGGTAACGGTGCAATGAAATCCATCTCTTACCAAATAAAATGTCTATCAGATTAAATATAAAAATTGGCAAAAGCTATCGAAATTTAGCATTTTTTTTAGAACACAGTTGAAAGGAGTCTATAAATATATATTAAGGTATTTAATCGTATACACTTACTAAAAGGATTACTTTTATATGCAAAATTTCAATTTGAGTAAAAATAACTTTTTCATTATTTCATTTGCGAATTAAATTATGCTTTTGATAAATTAACGACAATATGAAGTTGACCTTGAATTTACTTGCAACGGCTTCGGGACTCCACCATTTTCGTCATTTACTTCTCACATTCCATAGATGCTGTCTCTGACAAAAGACAATTAATCGCTGTTTCGTTGGTCGGAATTTATCATTTAACACTAAATATTTACTAGTTTTTGACGTTTAAGTAGTATTTTTTAGCTCCGTACATAAAATGGCTGCATTTTTTCTAAATTGTAATTTCACCATAAATGTAACTATATATATTCTGTTAAAATTGTGATATTTGCATTGAGATAATCTGCCGGAAATTTTGAAAAGTTACTTAACCAGAAATTAAAATAAACAAAGTCCAATGTAGATATTTAGTGGTTTGTCATCATTTTTTTGCTTTCAGAAGACAACATGTTGATAAAATATATAAGAAATTATAAAAATGTAATAATAAATATAATTTTCTAAAATAGATTATATCTAAATTTTAATCTGAGAAGAATCGGATCTGTAAAAATCATTATTTTACGTTAATTTGTTTTAAGTTTATTTATATTCATTAACTACTAAGTTACAAAAAACTATAAATAATTAACGGGAATTATTACGTTTCTTAATTTTTTAGACCAGGATTGCTTTTTCGTGTTATTTAAATTCTTCTAACTAGTAATCCCATTTTAAGTTAAATAACGTACTTCGTTCGAAATTCCGTGAAAATGTAAGAATTTGACAGAAAAATTTCCGAGTTCCAAAAGATTTCATACGAAGATCGTAAGTTATATCGACTGAAACGTCGTGAAAATGACACAAATATGTGACGATCATTCCGAAGAATCCAAATAATACGGAAATTATTGCGTACAGTACACTAACAGTATTAATACTACAATTGTTTATTATTTTTTATTGTGTCTTTCATTATTGATTACTGAATTTTCTCGACTTGCAACGTCAAGATACACCTTACATCAGATCGGGGACAATTATGTTTTTTTTTAAATGTTGAAAATTAGCACTGTAATCTACAGCATGCATGGTACGGCAGCAAGATAGTGTAATGATTCTGTAACCAGCGTATATATCTCTTTCATTTAATCAGAGAAAATCTGCCTATCTCCCCACTCAGCGCCTAAGGCAACTGATAATTGGAAAGGGGACAGGAAATATATATTTCCGCAAATTAATATATATATATATATATATATATATATATATATATATATATATATATATATATATACATATGTGTGTGTGTGCGTGTGTGTAACTCACTTTGAAAAATATTTAAGAAAATTCTGTCAGTTGCCTTACTTTACCAGTACGGAGATAGGCAAGCTTTCTTTGATTAAATGACAGTTCACAAAAGGTACACACTTATTAACGTACATCTATATAGAAGCTACTATTTTCCTCCGGAAGGCTACGCGTATTATTTGGATTCTTCAGATTACTGTTCTCATTTTGACTGACATTGTCACTACGTTTCGGTCGATGTAACCCCCGATAATACTCCGTGAAGCCACTAAATAGTTGCGTTCGAAATTTCGTCCAAATTCGCGAGTTCGACAGCAACATTTCTACGTTCGACAAGATACACCTGAAGAAGGTCGGAGGTTACATCGACCAAAACATAGTAAAAATGACACTCTAGATGAGAACAGTAGTCCGAAGAATCCAAATAATAAGGTTACACTTTATTGCTTAATCTTCGGTGATTTCATATATCTACCACTAGTTTTCACATTTTCGTAAAATCCTTGATTTTTCCAACCGTTGCATTTTTCACACACTCTTTCACCACGACAATGCACCATTTGGCAGCATCGTGGTCATCAATTGGTTCCCAACCGTGTGTAAAATATACGTAGTGAAACAATCTCTCTATTCATCTTGTTTTTGTTTTATGACTTTTATTTTATTTTACTCATGCTCAAATTGAACATCGTTACAGGCTCTTTGAAATTGTGAAGGCTGTCGGGAGGATCGTGATGATGAAATTTAAAGGAATTGTAGACAACACACATTAAAGCTTGGCAGAAGAATTGTTGTACAATGCAGTGGATTCTAAAAATAGTCTAGTGTGTGTGTGTGTGTGTGTGTGTTCAAAACGAATTTCATGACAGATAGAATAATAAACAAATATATAAGTAAAAACCGTTTTAGTACATATATATTAAAGTGCATAAAAAGAGATAGAAAAAAAGAGAAAGAGAGAAGGAGAAAGAAAGAGAATAAACGATAATAGTTTAAAAGTGAAATAGAAGTAGAAATGGAACAACGGAGGAATATAGATAGATTAAAAGAAGGAAATATATATTGTGTGAAAGAAAGTAGATTAGTTAAAGAGAACAGGAAACGAACGCAGAGAGCGACGGGACAAGAGAAGGAGAAACAATAGCGTATGAAGAGAAACGAATGACAGAAAAAGAAAGATAACAGTGAAGGGAGAAAGAGATACGAGTGAGAGAAAGAGAAAGGGGGCAGTGAGGGAGGAAGCAACGGGTGAGAGTAGAGGATAGTGAACAGTGAAGGGAAATAGTGACAGGTTAAAGAGGGAGAAAGAGAACAACGACAAGAGATACGGGTAAAAGAAGAAAGAAGAAGAGGATAGTGATAGAATAAATATAAAACCGTACAAAACCCGGTCCCAGCTCGCATTTAATATCAGTACCGACCCCTCGTGACTCGAATGACAGACCAGGCTAGCGAAAGCACTTCACAAACGATTACCGGAATAGAAGAAGAGGCCTACAAAAAAGAACGGTCATTTGATCACACAAAGGTTTCAGGATTTGAGCCTGGTCGAATCAGGTTCCCGCTATGCCACCGTCGTTATCTGCCTTCACCAAACGCAACTGTAAATACGATATTCGCCGCCCAATGACATTTGTCAGGCGGGCAATCTGTTGAATGCAAACTGCTGCATCGAAGCAATCATCCTGGTATCGCATTTAACTCTCCTGCAAACAGAATTGTGATAGATAATCCGATTAGGCAGCCATTTGCACTGGTAATCAAACTTGTTTCTGGACACGACAAAAGCGCTAAACCAATGACGTATCGAATTAGTTTGATATCTCGTCAAGATCCAGCCATATCGGTATAAATATTTGTCATTGTCTCACAGTTGATTCCCGGAGTAATTACTCGAGATGTGATTTTTATTGACTTTCATACGTCATTTAATGTTCTAACCATTTGGCTTGAATAATCACGCTGTTAATAAGAGTGACAAAGGACTGGGTTCAAACCACAATCGATGCTACAAAATCTTACTATATATAAAATAGAAAGATTATCTATATTTAAAATTTTCACATTAGTCACTCTTGTCTCACTGGAAATATACCTTGTTCGGAGTAAAAAAACAATTAAAAAAGTTTTATCTTAAAACTTAGGTTATCGAAGTAATAAACCAACTGATGAATAAATAGTTTCACATAGGTAATAAATCTGATTCCTACGAGGTGCAAGTGTAGCAATATTATGGTCAGTGTGGATTGTATTGTTTAATAAATGTGTATATAACAATAAATAGGTTTTCATTTTTTTAGACCCAATTTTTATGGAAATGGCTCCAGACAAGGAGTGAAGCCAGTTGATATAAGGAGTTAACAAGAAAGCAACATGTTTATCGTAAAGACAGATGCCTATTTGCTTTAGTCGCAAATGATAAAGGCTAGAGTTTAGAAGAGCAGTTAGCAAGAAATTGAGTTCCACAAACTTGTATTTCTCATGAAGAAGCTACTGGAATGGGAAGTTGTATCACAGTGATGTATGGAAACAGCGAATTAGTGAAGACTACTAGATCAACAAAAGAAGTGAGAAATTGATCAGACAATTGTGAAGCACATGCGGCATAAGAATATTTATGGAAAATAGTGATACTAGCAACATCACGTCTGTGAGAGAGATAAAGGGGAGTTGCAAAGTAAACGAAAGTGTGGGTGAGGACAATCAAATTATAGATACGTTTCTGTAACTTATCAAGAACACTTACATAGATTCACTAACCAAAATATTACAACAGTACTTCATATATGCTTTTAATGTTTAATAAATCAGATAAGTAAATGGAGAATTAGAAACTTGGTTTTACTAGTTTTCTAGACTCCTCTTTTATTTATTTAATGCTTTCATTAACGACCTGAGGTCTGAGTGTTATTTTTTTCACTGTTCGCTTAAGGGAGTATTTTCTCTTCGGTTAGAAACTTGCTTTCAGTAGTGCTCTAGTGGTTTCCTTAATTTGATTTAGTGCTCTTAGTATCGCTCTGGAAGCCTCCCTTGGTTTTATTTTTTTTTCACTGCTAACTTACGAAAATAATTTTTAATTAATAATATTTTGCTTGAAAGTGGTAGATCAACAGGTGAGACAAGATTACGTTCCTACGTGTCATGCCGACATGAGTTTAAAGGTAAAATATTATGGAAAATGAACAAGTAGAAAAATAATTACAAGAAAATATAGAGTGTCTGAGTAGATTTGTGATATTTTAAACCAATGCATTTCAGATATAATTATTACGCCCTAATCAATTTACTTTTCTACTTATATGGGGTGTTTTCTTGTGGTTTATCTTATGTTAAAATTGTTTCTTACAAACAAATGTAGTGCATTAACGTTACTAAAGTAAAAATAAGCTATTTTAAATAAAATAAGATGCTTGTACAGAGTTCTCTCGATATGAAAAAAACATACAAACAAAACAATATATTTCTTGTGACGGAAAGAAAATGCCATACAACAACACAATCACGTAAAATCATCAAGTAGGTTTTTTTTTAAAATTAGAAATAAGGTACTTGTACATAATTTTGCATGCTTGCAGCGGTTCTGCTCTTTTAATAGCGTCGGCGACCACGGATCTCCAAATTGTAGAACAATGATATCTGGAATACAAGTAGATATGGTATTTTCCCATTACTTTTTTTAAAAATTACATTTTCATTCCAAACAAGGGACGTTGCCATTTTGATGTAAGAGGCTACTATCAGGGATCTAAGTTTCAGGGGTACTATGTAGGGAGTTTAGCAGCAAGATGTCTGTTCACATAAAACTTGGACTTCTGCATGTCAGTACAGTTGGGGAAACAGGAAACCCGAAGAGAATTCCAAATTCCTGCAGCTCTGGGGCAGAAGCTATTAGAGTAAAAGGCTTTCGTACATCTAGGGATCTCAACTGTATAAGGGTGGGACTTCTTTGCTTGACGGGTTTGTCGGGTGTGTTTACGTCGAAGGGGTACAAGGGCTTGTAGTTAGTCAGAGCATCCACCATTAAAATACCTGTAAAACAGGCAGAGTCATTTCGTCGATGGGACAAGGGCTGAAGTTTAGATGACGGTTCGAGACCGATTAGGTTGGCGACTCTCTTTTGAACCCTGTCCAAAAGCAAGAGACTAGTAGCAGATACACCAGATGTGACAAATTTGTAGAGGTACAGGTTACTTTCAGGCGTAAGTAACTTTCTAGCACGATAGAGAGAGCCCACTTTCTTTGCAGCAGCCTTAGCAATAATCTCGATTTATCTATTCCAACTCATCTTTCCTGTGAACGTTAAGCCAAGGAGCTAGAACGAAGTGCTCTCATGTAAAGTATCTCTAGCCATAGTTATTGGTGGTTGGTAAGGTTTCATGTAATTATTAAAATAAACGAGCTTTGTCTTGGCAGCGTTGAACGTTACCATTCATTTTTTACCCCATTTCACTACAGACTGAAGGTCTTCCTCTAGGGTTTCGACCATTACCTTAGATATGTGCTCATTAGTTTTCTCCACGTGCCTACTATAGAGCGTTGTGTCGTTGGCAAATATACCCATCTCAGAGACAATTTTATTAGGTAAATTATTATCAATATCAGAAATAACAAATGTTCAAGAATCGATCCCCGAGGCACACCCGCATTTATATAAAAGTTTTTGGACATACGCATATCGAGGACAACCTGGATTCTTCTCTCTTAAGAAGGATCTAAGTATGCTAAGCACTTGTCCAGTAGTACCATAGGATTTTATTTTCATAAGACCATCGAGTCTGTCAAAAGCCTTAGATATATCAAGGGCTACTGCCCCCTCTGCCTTATTCAGTGCTTGTTATAAATGTCTTCATTCGATGGTGTTTCTCTACCTATGACTAAAACACGCCTCCACATACAAACCTGGAAATTTCTACGAATCAGCGAAGTACACACAGCGTCATGCCCTCCCAAATTGTCACGCATTTGGTACTGGCTAGGCTCATCGTTGCTTTACTTTGGTGATATGGCGAGAATCAGTGTGTCAACATGATTGTACCGTACTGAAAAAAACAAAACAAGCAAAACAAAATCTTACTCGTGATAGAATAACAAGGTTGCCCGCCTATAAAAACACGCAAAATCAGCTTTATTTAAAATAGGAAATAAAGTACTTATACAGAATTTTACCCATATGAAAAAAAAAACAAACAAAAAAAACAAAACAAACAAAATCTTTTCCGTGACGAAGAGAAAAAGTTCATACAACAAAAACCACATGATAATAATTGAACGATTTTAACTTTAAATAAGAAATAAAATATTCAAATAAATATTAGCAATGCACTAGAAGTGTCCTTAATTTTAATTAATGCTCTGAAGGCCTTCCGTGTTGTTTTGCGTTCACTTTAAAATTAATTCTTGGTTTTAGTCGTGCTCTGTAGGCCTCTTTGGTTTAATTAAGTGCTTTCATTAGCGCTCTGGAAATCTGATGAGTTTTATTTTTTTACTAATCACTTAAAAAGTAATTTCTCTTCTATAAGGAATAAAACTTGTTTTTTGAAATACTCTGGAGACCTCCGTTTAGTTTGTGTTTTTAGTAATAGCTAGGCTGCCTGTTTATCTGTACTTTGCGCTTTAAGTAGCACTATGGATGCCTCTTACGTGTTATTTATTTTTCAACGTTCGCTTAGAAAGTGATTTCTCTACCAGTGGTTAAAATTTTTGTTTTACTTGTGCTCGAGAGGCATCCATAATTTTATTCAGTGTTTTCAGTAGCGCTCTGTAGCCTCCTAATCTTTATCTTTTTCAATGCTTACAATGAAATTCTTTTTGCTTTAATTAATTATATTTTGCTTGAAATGAGATAAACTTGTATTTTTTACACAAGTGATTTCCAGGATAATGATATATAAATAAATACGTTTGAAAAGAAATATCTCTAGCACGCTTTTTGAACACTATCTGTTATTTATGGCCTCGGTCAATAATCTAAAACGAATGGACTTGAGGTAATGTCGTCAGCATCAGACAAAGCCAAACTCTTTGCAAGAACGTTGCAGCTAATTGTACACTATGCAACCAAAGCCGTTCCCGTCTGCTAGATCTAGATCAGATGTGCTTACTGCGATATTTGATAGGATTAGCGAATCTTTCAGTGAAATCTTCCTTTTAGGATAATTGTTCTTGACATATAAAAGGCATCTAGTAGGGTACAACATAAAGGTATATTTCACGAGATCTCCAGCTACGGTATAGTTGGAAATGTCTTCTAAATTATTTGATAATTTTTCTCTGAGAGTGGTAGCTGATGGGCAGAAATCAGAAACTCACAGTATTAATGCCAGAGTCCCCTAGGGAACACTATTGAGCCCAATTCTCTTCCTGATCTTCATCAATGATCTTCTAAATCACATTCTTAGATCATTCGTAGACATTTATGCTGACGACACTGCCATCTATGTCAGCACATCAAATACTGTAAATGAACAACTTCTTTTTGATTATCCCTCTTCTGATTTTGAGCATGTGGTAAAATGAGGAAAGAGGTGGCTAGTTACTATTTATTCATCTAAAACAAAGCTTCTATCTTTACATCATCAACGACCTGATCCCCATCATGCATCAATTTAAATGAATGGCTATCGTCTTGGGGAGGCTTGATGCTTTGACAAACTTTTGAGCTTGACTTTTATTCCTGATCTGAAAGGGAACAGGTACATGGAATCCGTTGTCAAGGTCTCTGGAAAAATGGTGGGATCCTTTAATCGATCCAGTAGATATCTCATTGCTGATGAAATTCTCTGCCTATATATGAGCCAGGTATGTCCAAGGATGGAGTATTCTTGCCACATCTGAGAAGGGGCTGCTAGAAAGACCTTATCTTACTTTGACAGAGTTTAGAATTTTCTCTATCCTGCAACCTTTCTCATAGAAGAGACGTTGCGAGCCTGTCTCTGTTTTTCATAGCAAGTGCTCGTCTGAGATTCAATCCATAGTTTCCCCTCACAAAACTTTCACGAGAAACACTCGTTCTCTGAAACCACTATCAATAATTTCCCCGACTCTTTATTTGTGCCTAAACCTAAACATAGACTCCACGAACAAAGTTTCTTTCTCAGAACTGCACACCTGTAGAACTCTCTCTCGTTTACCTGCTTTCCAGATGACTACAATGTGGTCGTCTTCAAGTCCAACGTAAAAAATCTTGATGAGCCGTTTCCCTTAAGTAGTCGAATTTACATTCTACTTCTAACGATTACTACGGTATTGTACCATTGACTACTGTACACTCCTTAAACCTTGTCCTCTAGTACCTCTGGGCCTTGATAAGTGGTGACTTCTATGTAAAAATACTGTAGAATAATAAAATATACAGTAGCACGCTCGATACATATCATATATTACATAAAATAGTATTCTATTTGCTATATGAAACAGAAGCGTGCAATAATGCAATAAGTTTCCTAGAACGTGGTAAATGTTGAATCAGAATGTACTCAATGCACCAGATTAGGATAGTATGTGTTATACTATAATTTAACTTATTAATTGTTTTGTTTAATAGTGCTCAATACTCAAAGTACAGTATATAGTAGAGCTAAGAAAGAGAGAGAGAGAGTAGGAAAAAGAGATATAATAAGAAAGAGACATAAGAAGGAAATGGAAGACAAACAGATTTAATTGTATAAACTTTATTATTTTATTATTTTATTTTTAAGAGAATTAAATCATTTTGTATTACAGATAATTTTACTTTTAACTCAAGTAAAATATTGGAGCAAAAATAATTTCAACCTTCACAAGCATGCAAAACATATTAATTTATTTTAATATAAATTAAAGAATTAATTAAGTAAAATGTAACAATAAAAATTAGATACAAGTTGAAAAGAATTTCTCGCAAGCAACGAAAATGTTTCAACGAAATTATATTGATTAAAACAAGGTGCTTGTATTGTGAACGGAATCGAATACACGGAAGAAAACAGTCGTACTACGAAGTCCACAAACACACTACGGGAGTCGGTACATCTCAATCTATTTATATAGTGCGGAAGAGTTCATATATTTTACATGGTTGAATCCTTACACCACTTGCTCAGTAGAGTTTACAAAAATGCACTTTTAAAATGAATAAATTTCAAGCATTAAGCATTACTTGAACCATAATTTTTAAAGTTATAGCCAATTTATCAGTATTTGTCGTCCGAAGCAACGAGCTTCGAAATGATACCAATCTCATGGAAATCTCTCGCCTCTGTAGAAAGTTTTAGGCAGACATAGAAACATACATACATAAATACACACATGCATACATTTAAACAGACAGGTGAGATTTATATTATAGAATATCATACTTCTAAAATATTCTAAACAAACTTGGCATGGATTTAAAGAAATTTAAAACGTATTTTCTCCGGTCTATTATGGTCAAGTTTGCAATAACAACTTCTTTGCTCTGTAACTGTTCGGTCTCTAATATGACTTTCTTTGCTTTTTCTTTTTAGAAACTTCCACCTGACCTCCCCATCCCGAGATATGAATCTTCCAAAATTAAGATACAAGTATTAGTTTGAAATTTATCTATTTTCAAAGTACATTTTTAAAAACAAGAAAAGACTCAACCTTGCACTAGATATGAACCCTTCCGCACTGTATAAATAGACAAAGATGTACTGACTCACATAGTGTTTTTGTATACTTCGTAGTATGTTATATTGTTAATTACTACAGATCTTTTCCTCTATTTATTCTATTTCGTTCACAATAAAACACCTTGTTTTAATCAATATTATTTCGTTTTAATCAATATTATTTCGTTGAAACATTTTCATGACTTGCAAGAAATGCTTTTCTAACTTGTATCTAATTTATTATTTTTTAATGTTATTTAATTCTTTAATTTAAATAAAAACAAATCAATATGCGTTTGTGTGCCCGTGACAAGTTGAAATTACTTTTGTTTCAATATTTTACTTGAATAAAAAAATAAAGTTATTTTCATTTATTGCGTCTATCTCGCGTGCGTTTATAATATCAATTCTGTGGTCTGTCACGTATAAATGTGTTATTATAGCTTCATTAGTTTATCACGGTAAAGTTTATAATGTATCTGTTTACTTCTGTGATACATTTGTTTCTGATAGCATTTTGGCTGGGGTGCATTTGCATGTCATTTAGTTCACCGCATTTCATCGGCTTCATACACGTACATTTGTAATATTTTATTTTCTGTGAGGTTAAATATTTAAATATATTTTTAGTCACAATTAAGTTTAAAGAGCATTTTATCCTTTAAGAAACGTATTGATGTACGAATCTTATGCTTATCCGTGCTTGACCTCTACGTTTTTCTGTGAAGGTGAGCATGTGAATATTAACTTTGGTTTTCAAGTAAATGTTAATAACTCGGATGTCCCGGTAAATACCGATCAGTGCAAATCCAAGTGAGAATCTAATTTCGCGCTGCCATTGGGATAAACGCCAGATTGTTTTGCACGCCACCCACGGATATCAGCAGCGGACGCCGAGCGATTATTGACGCCTAGAGCCCCTAACGAAAGGTCATCGTTCTGTTAGCGACATCTTATTAACTGCACTTTTCTGGGTACATAGAACAGGTTCGACATTATCAAAATGGCGTCGGGAGAGGATATTCACCTGAAAATTCTTATTTGATTTTCCTGCAGTTTGCTATCAACATGGGGTCGATTTGCAAAATGAGAATCATTATGGCAAGAATCAATTATTGAACATAAATATAGCAATTATAATCCGACATAAATTTAAGTGGAAACCGAAAAACGTTTTAACATTGACATTTTCATGGAAATATTTTAGTTTTGGACATCGATTAAGACTTCCGTAAGATGATGTTTAAATGCCTACTAAACACTGCTCCTGACTATCTACGGTTTATCTGCGCATGGATATGTCGATGCAACCTGACACTTTCCTCAACATTTAAACTTTGACAAACTTTTCAGAATAACAATTCAAAGTTAAAATAAAATCGCCTTCGTATGCTTACAACGCACTGGCTTATTACATGAATCGTACACTTTTTACAAAATTAAATTGCCTGTAATAACAGCACCAAGCTGAGTAGTCCAATGAAAAACCCTTTACGTAAAAGGGGTGTGCGAGTCCTTGGCGAGTAGTTCCAATATGGAGAATCGATTTATCATATTAGAAACTGTTACACATACAAAAGAATTTTCCTATTAATTTTAGTGTTAATTTAAAAACTATGGATGTCGAGTGACAAAAATTAAAGATTCCGTATTAAAAAAAAATGAATTTAGAAAAAAAAGTAAAGAAAAACCCGTCTGGGCTTAACCTTTGCAAATGCCGGGTGACGAAACTTTAAGATACATATATATATGAATATAAAATAATCAAAAAAGACAACATTTCAAGCGAAATTCCAAAAAGGGTCAAAGTACTTTTAAAAATGTCTAAATTCGCGAAATTCAACCTAAAAACGTCGAATGGTTGTAAATGGGTGATTTATTTACTAGAACGTTGCATTAGAATCTGATCATCCCCTACAAATATTTGAATACTGACATTTTCGTTTGTTTTTGATAACATAGTAGATTTGTGTCCATTCAATACTATTCTGCTTAAAAAGTAAAACAAAGACACAAAACACCAAATTTTGAAAGTTTAGTAGAAAAACGACGTTCGAAGTACAAAAATAGTAGATGAAGTGTAGCAATGAAATACGTGAATCCAAATGGCAAAATTACATCCTTGATCCGGTTTCGGGGCACAGAATAACTTATAACTCTAGCACCCGGGCTTAGGATTAGTGCATGCCCCAGCTTCTGTTGAAGGGTAAGGGATTTTACCATCGAAGATGCGCCACCCGACCGATTCCCTTAAGATATTTGACCCTCGGATATCGAGGCTCTTAGCTAACTTCAGTAGGATCTAGGCAAACAGAGTTCGAGGCTTGTATTTCTTGGATTCCTCCGTTCATATGATTATGAAAACAACGTGAAAATAAAAGAGCATACAGTCGACCGTTCAGCAAGAAAGCAAAGAGACCAACACAAGGAAAAAGACAAAACGATCAGAATGGCAATAGCTAAAAATCAAAATAATTAGATTTTCATATATTTTTCCCTTTTTTATTTTTTATAAAAACAATCAACACCTGAACGGTACTGAAATAAAATCATATAATTAACAGATAGAATAAGAATAAAATAAAATCCCACAGGTATCGAACTTTCAGTTTTCCCAGGTAATCAGAAAGTCTGATAGGATTCAATCATAGAGAAGTTTAGTTGAACAAATTTGAAATGGGACGAGCTAATGGGTCCCTGGAAATGTAGGTAAGATAAGCGTTTAAACAGAGATACTGTTTTTACATGACATCACCACTTTCAAGGCTAAGAGGCCACTCGAAGATAAGGGTTAAAAGGTTACAGTAGAGAATTGGACAATAGAGTAATAGTTATTAATGAAAATTCAGTAATTTTTTTAACTTAATCTCATCAAAAATTTGTTTACGTTAGACTTAAAGACAACCATATTGTAGTCAGCTTGAAAGCAGGAAAAAGGACTATTATACCATGGGCGTGCAGTTCTAAGAAAGAAGCTTTGTTCATGGAAACTACGTTTAGGTTTAGGCACAGATAAAGAGTAGGAGGAATTATCGATAGTGTTCTCTGCTAGACGGGTATTTCTTGTGAAAGTTTGGCGGATGGACCATATATTAGACCTCAGTCGAGCACTTGCCATTAAAATAACGATAACGCAGAGAAAAACTCGCAAATCTCTTCTGTGAGAAAGAGGTTGCAGGGAAGAGAAAAAGGACATCCCTACGAGGCTACGAACCTATTTTGAACTCTTACAAGGCAGGATAATTACTTTCTAGCAGCTCGGCCCAATATCCAGTGGATGACCCAGCGGGCCTCGGCCGCATCACGTGCGCTTAAAGCACATAAAAACGTTTTCTTTTTTCACATAAAGTGGGAAGGGGTAAGAACTTGCTATGAATCTACGAATCAAGGCTAGCAAAAGAACATATCAGCGACCTGATTTTTTTCGTCATTATGTGTGTAAGGACTTCTCAACCTATATACTCAACGAATTTCTTAACTGCGGACTTAAAATTTGATATATAGGGTATTAAGACATGTGGAAACTTTTACATCGGTTTTCATTCTGAAAAAAATGGTTGTTAAGGAGTCTAAATTTAAAAAAAAATTGTATGTGAGGGATTCATACATCGGATTTTTATCCGTTAGTCAACTGTTTCATGAATGCGCATGCGGGAATCGTTCACCAGACATATTCCTCATGGTAGGTATAAATATGTTTGAAAACACTTTTAAAAAATCGTTTCAAGCAAGCCTAATCGTTATCTTTCTTACTCACTCTCTTAAGGTTTTGGTTTCAACCTCAACTCGAGTTTTTGTTTATTTTCATTACTTAAAAGAAGTGAACTAGTACCAAAAACATAATACTCGCATTCACGTGTCTCAGTTTCTGTAGAATTTAAATGTATTATTTATGCATATTTTACGACCGGGCAACTCCGGGCGGTCTGCTAGTAGGAAAGAAAATAAGAGAATCAATGTAGAAAATGAAAATGAGAAACTCTGAAAAGAGAAAGAAAACTTAGGTCAAAGAAACGAGGAAAGAAAGAAATATAATGAAATAATGAAGTAAAATGAAAGAGAAGGCTTGGAACAAAAACAGATAGAAGATAAGCTAGAAGAGGCAAGAAATCAAATTAGATTAAAAACTAAGCCGTTAGAGATAGATGTCTTCTCGATAAACTATTTTCAATAAAAAAAGAAAAGTTTAAATTTTGAAAGAAGTGTTTTTATACATCGTAAGCTGTTTTCAACATAATCTTAAAGAAGTTTCTTTGTGATACCGAATAAAAATAATACAGACGCTTGAACTTTTCAGTTAAATGTTTTATAAATTTGAAGTATTCAAAGATATTTCTTAAATTAATTATACATAAATGCTTCTAAAGTTTACAATATTCTGAATTACTCAGATATTTACAATCCAATATATAAAATAGAAAAGCCAGCCATGTATAAATTTGGGTTTTTGTGTATTCATATTCATAATAAAGCTAAATTTATTTAAAAAGAAAATACAACTTTGTTTTATATGGGTCGTAGAATTGCATTCATTAGCAAAAGATCTAGCTAATTTACATATTCTGTTAAACATTTCTGTATATTTATAGGATAGCGTATCCTATTTATTTTGTGCGTTACGCTTACATCCGAGTGACTGTCGTTTAATTGTTATGGACTTCAATTTCATGTAATAGATAACTTTACCGTGAATTCTTCATAAAGTTTGGTTTTAATTTCGATTATAGCCAATGGATTCAAGTCATATATTTTGTTTATAAATAATTTTCTCAAGAATTCTACATAAGTTTTGATTTCGGTTTCGATTATAGCTAAAAGGAAGCTGATGCACCTAAGTCATAATCTTTATTTTTGAAATCGCAACTTTATAATATAAAAAAATCGATAGAACATTAACTCTATAATAGTATATACTAAATCTTCAAGAATTAAAATATCATATTAAGAGTACTTTACAATCGGGCTATGCCGGGCGTCCCTGCTAACTTAGATAAATACGTTTGCAGTTTTAACAAAAAAGCTACAATAATATCAGCGCGTCTCTATTTACGCTGAACATCTACAAAACGTCAAAGAAGCTTTGCTCACGGAATCTACGTTTAGGTTTAGGTACAGATAAAGAGTGAGGGAATTATTGATAGTGTTTTCAGCTAGACGGGTATTTCTTGTGAAAGTTTGGCTAGGATGGCATAGATTAAAGCTCAGTCGAGCACTTGCCATGAAAATAACGATAAAGAAGAGAAAAACTCGCAACATCAGAGGAGAGAGAATCGGAATGCAGATATTCTACATTTTTTATACTTGCGTAATATATGTATGGAACGGTTATAGTAAACACAAACCTCTTTCTCTATATATTTATGCATGTGTAGATATTTTTATTTAAAACATTTAGCCTCCCAAACTCCTTTTATCTTTTGGTATACAGACTTAAAACTTAATGTATCGGGTACGCGAACCAATGCGAAACTTTATATTTAGCTATTAGCCGGGAAAATCGTGGTAAAAGTGTTAAAATTATTTTTAAAAAATGGAATTTGCCAAGTGAAGGTCGAGCAACGGCATTAAGAATATGCATGCGTAACGTAATAGTTATTGCTTCATGTTTTAATTTTAGCCTTGTAGCAAACATGTCTTTATAGCTCAGCCATTAACGTCAAAGGAAAAAAGTAAATCGTAGTCTTACCGTTTTGGTTTCGATTGTCGGTAGTGCCGCACAACTCTTTTTTTTAATGTTTTTAAATCATTACTATATATTGGATCAAATATAATCTACGTATATAAGAAAATGAGTGCAGAAATTCCCCTCTGGACCAAAGTATCGTAGGTTTGCAACAATATATACCACGTACACATTCAATACGTCAAAGTTATTAGCTACTATCTTATGTAACTTTAGACCACCAATTTAGATACATTAAGTCGTTACAATAAAATGTTACATTGCATTCTAGGAGCAACACCATCACAATCGCAGCATCTTTAGAGAAAAAAGTTCCTATTTTTCTCTCTATGTACGTGGTTCTCCCATCACCCTCAGTTTACACCGGAAGAAAATCTACGCTTTCCACATATATTGTGATTACACGGATCGCCACTGGCCCATACACAAATGCACATAACATAATCTTCCTGATTTCTGATTCATAAATAATAACGGCCCCGTTACCTAATTCTGTCAATTCTGATTGGCTGGCACCTGAAAATCCTCATATTCTGGAATCAAATTTTTATTTATATAAACAAACACTTGAGAAAGATTACAATATGGCGTCGCTCTCTACAGGAGACATAACAGCTAAAAAAAACCCCAAATACACACATATTAACCGCTCATAAAGAGAGAATTAGATACTCAATTCAAAACATCAATATATTATGCAGGTATATTTTAAAGTAAATTGTATTGGCTAAAACAGCTTATTTGTTATATAATTGATTTTTTTCCAGTTTCATTTTCTGCTGAATATTTTTAGGATTATCTTTTTCGGATTTATTATAGAGACTGCACAGACGTTAACTTAGGTGCTTTTAGGGTATATTGCAGATACACGAAGTTTTCGCGATACATAGAGATGTATTATGCACTGCAATACACTGGTCGCTAGGTGTGTATGCGCGCACTATAAACAAACCTACTTCTCTCCGATCGACATATAAAAAAAGTAAACACATTGGCTTTAGACTGTAAATACGCACAACATACCTACAAGTACTATTCCAAACCGAAAAGAAACATAAATAGTTCTGAAAAAAAATTACGAGTATCAATATTTATTTTTCGATTTCGAAGCGATTGTCGACCCTTCCAGGATGGTATATTTTTTTTTGTTTTCTTTGTTTTATATTGTTTGTAATTGTTTTATTTTTTTTTAATTTTTGCATTTACTATTTCTGCAGATGATTTAAATTACTTTTATATTTTCAACCGATTATCAATTTAACCTATTTTATTTAATTTTCTCTTTCGGACAAATTATCGGGACTTTACATACATTAACCTTTTTAAATCCACCTCCAAAATTTTCTTTAAAGTGACGACTTTTAAAGGTTTTCTATTATGCTGAATAAGAAAATTTTATTTAAATTTTGTAGAGACAAATATTTTTCGATATATATATATATATATATATATATATATATATATATATATATATATATATATACCTGTATTATGTTTTATAATTTACCGGCTGCCAGGTTTGTACGCACGCGCTATGAACAAATCTACTTCTCTCCGACCGACGCTACCAAGCCCCAGCGGTTAAATTTGGGGCATGGGGTGTCTATTCCGAAAGCCGTTCTTAAAATTGGTTAATTTGGGGTGTCTATTTTTAAAGCCGTTCTTAACATGGAGAGGTTGGGGTGTCTACTTGAAAAGCCGTTCTTAACATGCGGGGTTGCGGATGCCTATTTCAAAAGCTTAAGATGGGGAAGTTAAGGGCGTTTATTCTGAAAGCCGTTCTTGATATAGTGAGGTAGGGGGTGTCTATTCCGAAAGCTGTTCCTAACATGGGGAAGTTGAGGGTGTCTATTCCAAAAGCTGATCTTTACAGAAAATTACTCAAAGAAGTGAGAAAAGTCTTAATTGTTCTAAAACTTCTGTTTTTACTTTTATTATTAGTCTAATGGGCGATTTTTCGTAATTTTATTATCTCATACTGCTTTATGCATTACTTAATTGCTTTTTTAGAATCAAACAGTACTTGCAGGTTATCGCCCAAGCTAGCACTAATAACCAACGGAAGCAAGGTGATTTCATTTTGGCCACGGCCGCAAATGTCCGCACTTTTCCGGGACGGCAGTGGTCACTCACAACGTAGTTTAATTTTTTACGGAGGGGGGATAACATGATATCACCGGGCAATGCCAGTTAACGGGTGCTGCTAGTATGATAATAAATACGAAATCTGCATTAATCAAAATATCATATTTAAGCGTATTTTACGACCGAACAATGCGGCCTGCTAATATATATATATATATATATATATATATATATATATATATATATATATATATATATATATATATATATATATAAAATAAAATAAAAATTCCAATTAAATTTACCAAAATGATCCGAGATGGTAAAATTAAAGTATATTATAAATATTAAAGAATTAATATTTATAAAATTATCTCAGTCAGATGTAAAAGCTCGATAAAACCAAATAGGGAATGGAGCTTATAATATGAGCAAACAGTTAATAAATTATGTAAAAAAAAAACACTTCGAAATGAGTTAAAAACATATTTAATCTGAAAAGGAAACACTAGATAAATGGATAGTCCTTAATTCGCGGAGTTTCGAAGAAATACTTTCCTTCTCATAAGAGGGTAGGAATTAGCAAAATGCGGGATCGGATTTTGCATGCAGAATTATTTGATGAAACAACAAGTAAGTCAAAGATCTTACTTGTAAACAAAAAAAAGTGAAGCAGAGGGAATATGCTGAAGAAAAAGGTGATTACACATGAATGGATAGTCTGGTGGAAGATAAAAAAAATCCAGTGACGGTAAAATCCAAATGTAAAACTTCAAGAAAGTTAAAAGAATTTCCATTTGTACAAGTAAAATCCAAGGAAATCCCGTAATTGGAAGAAGATGGTCCATAATAATGGATAATATATATATATATATATATATATATATATATATATATATATATATATATATATATATATATATGTATATATATGTATATATATATATATATATATACAGTTGTGCGCAAAAGTATTCGATCCCTACCAAAATTGTCTTATTTCTTTGAATGGATACTTCAATGATCTTTAAAACCTTCTTTAACGACTAAGTTCGAATAAACTGTATAGTTTTCAACAAAAAATAATAAAAAGTAATTAGTGCTTGATAATATAAATAAATTTATTTACAAAAATAAAAATATGGATGTTGCAAAAGTATTCGACCCCTTTTCATTAATACTTGGTTGAAGCTCCTTTGACCTTGATTACTGCAAGTAAACGTTTCCTATAACATCTAACGAGACTTCTACATCTGTCCACTGGAATTTTAAGCCACTCTTCTTGACAGTACTGTTTTAATTCAATCAAATTAGATGGTTTTCTTTTATGTACTGCAATTTTTAAATCATGCCATAAGTGCTCAATCGGATTTAGGTCTGGAGACTAGGAAGGCCATTTTAGAACTTTCACCTTATTATTCTTTAACCATGCCTTAGTGTTCTTTGAAGTGTGTCTAGGATCGTTGTCCTGTTGAAAGGTGTACCTCCTTCCATGCCCCAACTGGTTCGCAGAGGGAACAAGATTTTCTTTTAGTATGGACTGATATTTTACTGAATCCATTCTTTCATCGATTATGGTTAATCTTCCAGTTCCATTTATACTAAAACAGCCCCACACTATGATTGCTCCACCTCCATGCTTAACGGAAGGAACGGTATTCTTCACATAATAAGCAGTATTTTCTTTTCGTCAAACATAGCGTTGCTGGTTGCGTCCAAATAGTTCCACTTTCGTTTCGTCGTATATTATTCCAGTAATCAATAGGCATTTCTAGGAACCTTTTTGCAAAATATAATCGAGCCTTTTGATGAGCTTTGGAAAGTAAGGGCTTCCTTTTGGCAATACGTCCATGCAATCCGGCACGATTTAATGCCCTACGAATAGTTGACAAGTGTACATCTGAGCCAGCATTCTTCAAATCGTTCTGCACGTCCTTTAGGTTAGATTTAGAGTCTATTGAAACTTGTCTAACAATTTTCCTAGCCCTGCGTGTCGTAATTTTTCTTGGACGACCTGATCTTGGAAGACTTCATACAATCCCTTTTACTTTCCATTTTTTGATAATGGACATAATAGTCGACCGTGGTATAGAAAAAACGTTTAGAAATGTTTTTATACCCTTCTCCAGACTGGTAGGCATCGATTACTTTCTTTTTAATGTCTTCAGAGTACTCTCTGTTCTTTGTCATAGTTGCAGATTTGTTGACGTTGAAAAAGAATTTTTTTTACTTGAAACAATTATTCAATCATTCAATATGGCATTAAAGTTCAATTTGAACGGATTTTAGATTCAGTAGAGTCATAAATATTATTTATAGGAAATAAATACAAGGTCAGACTAAAATAATAAACTTAATGACGCTTTTATAAAAACTTTAAATTAAAGGGGTCGAATATTTTTGCAACATCCATATTTATATTTTTTGTAAATAAATTGATATATATATATTTAATCTCGAATTATTTTTCCTCATTTATTGTTGAAAAATATACAATTTATTCATTATTAGCCGTTAAAAGGCGTTATGAAGATTTTTGAAGTATAGATTCAACGAAACAAGAAAATTTAGACAGGGGTCGAATATTTTTGCGCACAACTGTATATATGTATGTATATATGGAGAGAGAGAGAGACGAGAGAGAGAGTAAGAGAGGGTAAACATTAAAAACTGATTTACTTATACAATGACGTGACTGTTTGTTCTTACGATGAACACGCACTTATCTACTCTTGTATTCATTTATCTCTAGTACTTCAGCAGTTAGAACTGGTTTATTTTTTCAGAATTCAAGTGAATCATATTCTTCGCCGAGAGAAAATTGCAACGATCAACGCAGTCAGAGACGTCATTAATGATTTTAACTGACTTTCGCTCGGCGATTGGATTTCTAACGCAAAATCAGTACGTAGATATCAGGTTTGCTTCTACTTGCCGCTACATGACCTAAAGACAATATTCATTGCACGTACCAAGGATTGGGACTGAAGAAAAATTAAATTAAGTCATTCTGGATTTCTCTCGAGCGTACGAAGGACACAGAAAAGTGTCTTCTAGATGCGAGATCGTTAAATGCTTGTGCGTAGCGAGTGAACTCCCAGGTGAAATTTCATTGGCTGAGAACTGTCTATGGTGATGCGTGCTTTGCCTTCAATTAGGCAGAGTCAATCTCCAGGCAATCGCAGATACTTTTCCAATTTTGGGAAAAGCGAAACACAATTATTTACAAGTTTACATCTTGAACTCTCACCTTCAAGTAGGTTTTGCGTCGTTTATTGACGGATTCCTCTCTCCAATTAATGTCTTGGAGATATTTAGCATAAAACTCTGGTAGAGCATTTCGATAATCTTCAATGAAAAAATAAATACAAGCATTATTTTCTTATCTATATATTAATAAAATAGCGTGTGTGTTATCTCCACACAGGTCGCGCTAGTATTTCTGTTTGTAATTGTGACCTGTTACTTAGCGTTATATATTTTCAAATTAAATGTGCAGAATTTTGTCGATAGAATCGTGAATAAGCACGGCAAAAAACTGGTAAAAATTAGGTTATAAACACTTAACTAAAGCAGAAGTAATGTAGTTTAGTCGATTAATATTACCTTAATAATTTGATATACATAAATATTAAACAGAGAGAGAAGGTTTTTATACGACCAAGTGCAGAAAATAATACAGGGAAAGTAGTGGGTGTACGAGAATGATGGAATTGAAGAAAATGTGAGTAGAAGTTGACTAGCAGAGAGTGCTCGGTGAAGTGTGTAAGGAAAACAGAAAGGAGGAGAGAAAGTATAAGACAGGGAAAGAGTAGGGATCAAATACCGGGAGTGAGAAAATTAATGACGGAATAATGTAAATAAAATGCATACATAATCTGTTTAATGCAAACAGTTATTTAAGTATAATAATAATATAATTTATAATAATTTAACCTGAAGGGTATGCTTAAGTCGATATGTGTAGGTTGATTATTATTATTTTAATCACGGATCATAAATCGAGTTTAAGATGAATAAACGGTTACAGTTTAAAAAAAATGTTCCATATTAACTTAAAGTGAAACGTTTTCATCGTCATGTCCATCTGAGCCTCGATCATTCGGTTCCTCACTGTGAGATATCAACTGCATGAGCTGACTTTCCTTACTGCAGAAAATAAAGCTTTCCATTCAATCTCTTGTTGTTTAGCACCAGGCGTAATTTCCACGAACAGAACTTCTTTGCAAGATTTTCCTATTATATTACTATATTTTCCTATTATATTACTACCCAGTTGCTTTCCTGCAGATTATGACGTGTTCGTTTTTACATCGAATTCTAAAAGATTTTTTTTTCATTATCGTCCTATTTTTACTTGACAAAGTTTAAACAGTTTTGTAAGTATCAGAGCTAGTTCCGGTTGGAGCTTTTTGAGAACTATAACGGGAATGTCATCATACGTATCTATACGTATTCAAACTTGGTCAAGACACCTATTGTCTCTTATAAACTCTTATCATCGATTATCTTTTGGGCTTGATAAGTGGTGAACCTTTCTCTGATAAAAATATCAAGTATAAAACGATTGTCAATACGAATGGTATCATTGAAGTAGCTTGAATTTAGTTTTTCATGACTCCATGCTCTAATAAAATCTTGGATTAGTTGGTTTAATCAATCGATTAAAAAAACAGTCTCAACCTTTTGGCTAAATGTTTAGAGTGTTCGCTTTTGATCCGGATGGCACTGGTTCAACTCACAATTAATTGACATTTGAGATTAAAATATTACCTGGTCGCTCCTGGAGAAAAAAATAAGCATTATAAGAAGAGGATCAACAGAAAGTGGAACAATCCAGAAAAAATAATTATAATATTTCTCCATAATTTTAATTAAGAATAAATTTCGTGATGAACCATTTAATAAAAAGACATGTAGTTCCGATTTCCTTTTCGTTTGCTGTTTTTTCTTTTATTCGAATTCTCGTTAAACGCAAAAGATTTCGGTAAAAAGTCGTCTGAAAAAAAGAAGAAAGAAGTAAGGTTTTTTTTGCATTAAAAATTATTAAAACGCATTTCGTTCCTATATTCACATTTCGCAATTTTAAATTATCACGTGACGTCAGCATCAGTCGGTCATCTTGTCCAATCTACCTACGAAAGATATGTATGTTGAGGATTCACATGTCCTTGTTAGAGAAGATACAATTGACGTACTTGCAAAACAAGCCCAGGAACACAACATTGTGCCGAGAAAGCAAAGACAGAGTTTGACCAATTAGATTAGAGGCTGTTTTTGGACTCTATGTAAGAGGTAGAAAGTTGTTGCTGGTTAACTATGCCAGATACGGCAACAATACTTCATGCATAAAACGAATGGTGGATTCATAGAGATATAGGACATTAGCAGGTTAGAATTTTTATTTTAGCCTAGTAGAGGTAACCCACCTTCTTTGCAGCAAACTTGGCAGTGTCTTATATATATTGCGTTCAATTCATAATTCCCGTGAATGTTAGATCCAAGTGCTTGAATGTTGGACTCTCATGTAGGGTATTATTAGCCATGGCAATCGATGATTTGAAAGATTTATTATAATTGTTATAAGAGAGAAGCTTTGCTATAGTTGCATTGAATCTAACAATCCGGTTTTGGCCCATTCTACTCGAAACTGGGCATCATCTTCAGCCATTGTAACAGAGCGCGTATGAACGCGTGCGAAAATATCAGCAGCAAGATGGCAAGATGGACGTGTGAAAAATCGAGGGTACGAAAGCACTGGATAGCGCGCGCATGGGATGAAGGAGACAAAAACTTTTAAGATAAGCACTTGTGTGTGCGAAAATAATGACATGCGTTATTTTGGGAGAACCATGAATAAATTGTAATATTTTTCCGAAGCCTTTTTGCACACACATGTGCTTTTTTTCAAATTCTCCCCTCCTTCACTTCACGCAGGCGTTAGCCAGCGCTTTTTCGCCCTCGACTTTCACACGTCCATCTTGCCCGAGCACTTTGCTTCTCTTTTGGGCCACGTGCTGTCCATTTTTATGTGACGACAGTTCGCGCACGTTTGTTAATTTCCATAATGCTTAAACGGTGACTGCTAATATTTTCGATAGCCATTTATCATACAGATCGAGCGTCTGAATTTTCAGATTATTATATCAGATCATTAAATTAATCGCCTCCGTTCGGGTTATGTACTTTTCCTCGAATTCAAAATGGTTAAACACGGACTTAGACACTATTTATGCAATCATACATTGTCTTAAAATGTCTTTTAAATATATATACATTTTTAACGCACGTAAATCACAAACAACTAGGTAAAGAAAAATGTTTATTTTTTTACTTATTTATCAACAATATGCTGTTTAAAACAATTCGTGTAGGTATTAGTAATTAGTCAATTTAATCTGAATGTTTTATGAGGATAATGCTCGGGAGTTCTTCCTCCGAACCAAAGCCAACAATGTCTTGGCCATTATTGAGATAACTTCTTCTTTATTGACTGCAGTATGTCTCTGATCCTGTCTATTTCTAAGAGTTTCTTTTGCCTTCTGTATTTGGGATGGGGTTGTTTTATTACTAATCGTTTGGGGCGCCGCTATCTGGGAATACCGATGGGACTACCCAGACATTTTTTCAGGCTATAATACTGTTCTTCTAAGGCGTGGGCTTTTTAAATCATACTTTATGACCCTTGTGTCACATCATCCTGACGTGGAAAAGGGAGATAGAAAACGTGACCGAGCGACTATTTACCGGGCCGACAATCTGTCCGAACTTTTATAGAATAGTATGAACATATCTAAAAAAAAATATACATGGAAGAAGATACAGCTAAAATCGACGTCATACTTACGAACTCAACATCCGACCGATGAAGAAAAATACAAATTTGATTGTCGCCAACATCCTTATTGATAATTGGATTTATTTTATTGATAATTTGATATTGATCATGGTACTTTTCATTTTGCCTTAAGACAATAACTTTGAAATGAGCTATAAAATATTGTCTTCTTTATTAGCATGTTGGATATGATCGAACATTGTCTTGCTTGGCGACAAGATAAAATAAAAATATTTCTGCTTCACGTTTTACTCAGTTCGTGTTCAGCACAAGGCTAAACTCTAGTGTGATAAAGTTTTAATATGTATAAAAATAATGAATAATGTAATAATAACAACAGTTTTGATATGTATAATAATATTTATAGTTTTGCTTGTTTATGTGCATATATTTTGTAAAACATAGGCAGTACAACATATAATATATTTAAAACATAGACGCGTCTCTGGTTGTTACTACTAGTTTGGATGAAATTGAATGGTGAATTGGAAGTATTAGAGTTACTCAACTAACAACGCTTTTGTGAAAATTCAGGAGGAGTCGACATGAGGATCACCCGTTCTCTGGTCGTCTTTGTATATATAGCAAAAAAATACGTATCCGACACGAAGACGCAAATCAATGGAGTCAGAGTGATAACGTTGCCTCTGCACGATTTATTCTTGTGTCTTTGGTAAAACCTTTCCTGATTTCGCATGCACCTCTTCCGACTCCTTGTTTTTCTGTGTTGTGAGTTATAATGATGCAGTCTTGTAGATTAACTAATAGATACGACCAACGAGGAGGACATCAAGCAAACCAAGTAATCTAAAAGCAGAATTTTCGTGAACTCTATACAAAAGTTCGACTTGCTTTAGAACGGCAATGATGACAATAAGCTATACTGAATGATGTGATAAAAATTGTAGCAACACGTTATATGACTACCGACCAGATGTAGCGAATAAATATTTGGGAACCTTAATGACCTATGACTATCTACAAAGTTACAAAGTTAAAGCACAAACACCTGCTATTTCTCTAATGCACAAAGACATACAATCACGCATTAATAGACACAGCTATAAAAGCGGATCAGAAAATTATCCAGATAAAGGAGGCGAAATGGGATATGGATATATATATATATATATATATATATATATATATATATATATATATATATATATATATATATATATATATCAGAGCAGAATCAGAATCAAGGGCATCCAAAGAGCATCCAAGATGACAGTGATAGACATTATGTTTGATGTAGATGAAACCAACCAGAAGAAAGCAAATACCTTGCGTTATCAATTGGATCTATATATTATTGAACGCGCAGGGTCAAAAACTCATGTATCTAAAAAATGGCTAGTAGCAGATGCATGCCATTTAATAACAAGTAAGACATCAATAACTGAACAACAACAACAACAACTACAATAATAATAATAATAATAATAATAATAATAATAATAATAATAATAAAATGTGCTACTTACCTTAGAAGCCGCGACAGTAGTAATGAGAATGTATAGTTAATTCGTAACTAATTTCGACATCACAATTATTTGAAAAAAGAGAAATTAATTAAACATATAATTTACTAAACAAGTTAGGTGCAATTGATTGATTTAATTGATTAGACAAATAAATAGACAAATGTACATCTAGCATTAATACTGGTCGATTGTTTTAACATAGAGAAACATAAAAATGTTTACAAAAATGTCAATATCATAACTTATACACGCGAACACACGCATATATATATATATATATATATATATATATATCTGTATATATGCGTGTATATATATATGCATGTATATATATTTATATATATATGCGTGTGTCCGCGTATATATATGCGTGTGTCAGTGTATGTATGCATATATATATATATATATATATATATATATATATATATATATATATATATATAAAATAAAATACTAGCTGTTGTTTTATACTTTTTTTATGCAGAACCCAGCTACAATGCCACCTTTGACTCTATTTGCTAAGTACCTACTTCAGAGTTATCTAACAATTAACACGAAAATGGAGGGAATTACAAATAAATAAATGCTCAATTCGAATGCGGACATTAAACAATCCATAATATCATAAAGAAAATCAGAACGATCCCTGATTTAGAACTAAATAGCATTCTATCGGAAGAATTTATATTTGATGCTATTTAGCAAATTTATCGTTAGACTTGTTTTTGGTAAGACAATAATCTATCTATCTATATATATTTATATATTTCCCCCTTTTATATTGCGATTTATTTTACCCTTTTCCTAAGTTTAATTTGAAAAAAAAGATTACATGTTCGTTAGTTATTAGATAATTATCGTCATTATTATTATTATTATTATTATTATTATCATTATTATTATTATTATTACATTTGATATAATTACTATTAATTATAGTTATAATTATGATTATTCAAATTTAGCTGTATGTATTGTCTTGCCTTACAATTTAATTCTCCAAGAACCGGATACGTTTAGCACTACACTACTCCAATAGATTCTGGATGCTATTTAAGCAGCAGCAGCAGCGGATTTGAAAAAAAATAGCGTGTAAGCTAACATAAGAGGCAGACAAATCGCCATTGTATAGCCAAGATTACTCACTCCGAAGAAGAAAGCGGACACTTTGAATATGTATCTTAATTTTTCCCCCAAATTCTTTTACTCTGATAAGTCTACTTTATTATTCGATTGTGGACAGAAATTCGAAGCTCACAGTATTAACACTGACGTGCCGCAAGGATTCATCTTAAGCTCAAATTTCTTTGCGATGTTTATAAACACTCTCCCAAATCATATTCAACGATTATTCGTCAACAACTATGGAGATGATACTAACATCTATGGAAATACTTACAAGGCCAAGAAAGACTAGGATCTTTTTATCCTGTGTTCTCCACCCTAGAGCGTGTGGTACAATGGGGGTAAAAATGACTTAGTTACATCCAATGCATTCAAAACAAAACTCCTATCTTTTTGCCACCAACGCTCATATCCCTACAGCTGCAGTTGAAATGAACGGCTCTCATTTTGAAGAATCACCTTGCTTCGACAAACTTCAAGGACTGACCTATACTCCTAACCTGAAATGAAGACTTACATCACATCCATTGCTAAAATCACTGGAAAAGTTGTGGGATCATTCTACCACCTCAGAAAGTACATCACTCCCGATAAAATCGTCTGTCTGTACAAAAAGACAAATACCTTCTAAGATGGAATAATGATGCCATAACTGAGGTGGCACTCTTTGGAGTACCCTTTCCTGCCTTAATAAGGTACAAAACTTCGAAATTCAGTGGGCGATGATCTTGTCGCCTTTGTACCTTCTCTTTCTAACAAAAGAGTCGTTTGAATCTGTTTCTGCTGTATCGTTAATTTTGTGGAAATTACTCGATTAAGCTCCAATCTATAGCCCCTCTCTCTAAAACGTTCGCAACAAATACTCCTGTAGATAAAACAACCCTCAACAACTTTCATCACTCTCTATATGTGCCTAAAACTAAACGAAGATTTAATGAGCAGAGTTTCTTTCATTGAAGTATTATTATGTGGAACGATACAGTGTGGCTTCTTCTAAACTGGCTATAATAGTTGTATAGTCAGCGTACTAAAAAAGTGACATGTTATATATATATATATATATATATATATATATATATATATATATACTTGTTGTGTATATACTTTAACGTTGTGTTACGTGGCCCAACTTAATGTCTGTGTACAGAGTTTATATGTCTCACTAAGATGTATGTTGGTTCAACACTAATTTAACCATATGTTGTCTTATCTATATATATCTGTAACAATTTATTTTACGGCCCGTGATCAGTCTAAGTGTTGATGTGTCAGACATGTATTTACGACAACTTTGACTTACCTGGGATGTCATCTGTCCATGGATCGAGCTAGAATCTGTTGGATAAAGAAGTTTCAAACGATCCAAGACGATGATTGGTTTTCTATAAGGGGTTTATTTCACGTTCTTAGTGTCGTTATGTAGAAGAATGAAAAGTGAATATTCTGGCTTTTGGGTTTCTCTAATCTCCATTTTTAGGCATGTCACCTCCCTTTTAGGGGACGAAGACGATTAGTTAACCCATCCGCTCTGTTTGACGTCTGGAATCCATCTCAACACTATTTCCAACAAATCGGAACACGCAACAGACGACACGTGCTACCGGTCAGCTGTTCAGACCTTCCGGTTCAAACTTGACCAGTTCACAATTTGACAAGGTCTGACATGTTTTGATAATTTTATCAAAACATAGTTCACATCTCTTGTTTACTTTGTCAGTTAGATAGATATATAGATCGATAGATAGATAAGAAAACAGCTAAACAGATAAAAAGATAGATAGACTGATACTTAGAAAAACTGATAGACAAATAAATAATTTCTCGCGTGCTCGGCCAAATATATGAAATAAAATGGTCGTGTTGATATTTAATGTGAATAAGTTCCTGCTCACCCGTCTTGTTAAATGATCTACCCTTACCCAAGTTCCGTTATCACTGATTATGTTGTCTGGCAATATATCTAACACATATAACTTATAGTAGAGTAACCTGCGGAATTTCATAAGTGGTGACCTTTCAAATATTAAAAAAAAAAAAAACGAAAAGAAAAAACTTCAGTATTTCAGGATTTTTATTTCAGGATTTTTATTTCACTAGATGTATTTTACTTTTTATTTCACTAGATGTATTTTACTTTATGAACTAAACAGCGCAATTTTATGCGCTGGGACGGGTGTCTTTATAGAAATAAATACACGTTGCTCATTATTATATAGCGGAGGGATTATAAATATATCGTACAGACAAAATGATACAAATTTATGATAATAATGCGCTTGTTTTATGCATATATCAATGGACGTATATTTCACACACACATAAGTATATATGCTATATATATATGTGTGTGTTTGTGTATGTGTGTATGTGCGTGTATACTCACATTAAGTCGGTAATGCAAAAAAAGCATTTTTTAAAAATCTTATTAAAGCTTTTACTAAATCTTTGTATTTCTTCTCATTCTATCGTCGCAGGCATGATATCATAGTGACAAAATTTAATTTCCTATCACAACGTGATTTTTCACTTCCTCCATGCAAGCGAGAATGAAAACTTCTACAGAAGATATTTATTTTAGTTTTTATGTCATTTCTTTAATGTGAAAGGCTGGAAAGTATGTCTTTAATGCTTCAGTTTCAATGAAATGTAAAAATTATCCAAGAAGTTCATATATAATGTCATCCCGATACTTTCACGTTCTTCATAAAAAAAGTTCAGTGCCCTACGTATTTCAGTAGTTGCCCCCTTTTTTATAGAAGTCCCGCAAGACAATGGTACGACGTCACTTAATGTAGACGCTAAAATATCATTACAAGGTTTAAAAATAACTAAAGATCAGTGCCATTTGGATAGATTTTAACCCAGAAAACAGCAATTCTTCCTTTTTGTAAGAAATATAATTCATAGAATGTGTGGAATAAAGGACATCATAAGATAAACGTGAATTACAAGACCCGTAAAAGTAAATTCTATGTCCAATTTCTACTCTATGAAATATCTAAAACATTTAAAACAAAGCTTCATGAGCAGAAGTGTGCCAATCGTGACACAAGTTTTGAATACGCGATTCAAAATTGCATTGAATTGACTGAAGTGTTTATAACACATGAAAGTGAAAAAAAAAAAAGAGTGCAACTTTTGTTCATCTGTATGAAATGAAAGGATTCTGAGCTAATTATTTAGTAAACCATATAGAAGAAATGCAAATAAAACCTATATATATATATATATATATATATATATATATATATATATATATATATATATATACTCGCATTTCAGCCCGGTGTTGCCCGGATGTTTGGAGGTGTATGTTGAGCAAAAAAATAAATAAATAAAAAGCGGTCAATTTTTTAAAAACTTTGACCCTCATTATGACCCCTTAACATTTATTGTTTGGGTCACAAATCATGTTATTAAGTTAGATCCACGTCCAAGGATCCTATATCTAAAATAAAAGTGTTTAGATCAAACATTGGCGGAGGAGTTTGGTAGAGTTCTCAAAGGTCAAATCATTGGACTTTGATCCCTTAACAACCAAATTTCTGGCCGAAAACCGATCACAAATATTCTCCCAAATCTCAGTACCATGTATATCAAATTTAAAGTATGTAGACTGAAAATTGACAGAGTTATTGCGTTGGAAAATGTATACACACAGACACACACACACGTACACACATACATTCAGCTTTATATATATATATATATATATATATATATATAAAGAGAGAGAGAGTTAATCATTTCTTTGGAAGGTTTTATGTTTGTATTTTCCAATCGTAATAGATTAAAAAATCTTTCTCATAAATAAACCTTTTATAATAAAAACATTTTTTATATATAAATTCTACAAGTTGCGAGTTGTCCATCGTAATGCAAAACAATATTTTAATGGATACCTTTTCAGAAATAATAAAGGACCAACTGAAAAAACTTCATATTTGGAATTTGGATAATTATTATACTAAACAATATATATGTATATTTAATATGGTGGTTGTTTACTTATATATATATATATATATATATATATATATATATATATATATATATATATATATGCATATATATATTATCTATTATTGATAATAAACGGTTTCCATATCGTGTTAAATTCTATACCAGTTTACTTAATAAGTTATTGTCTATAATTTTGTTCCATAATCGTAGATAGTTTCCGTTTCCCCTCCAGATATAATCAGCTATAACTGACTTTTCAATCTCTTCGCGTCTTACAGCTTTTCGATGTGCTTCTAACCGTACTTTAGTGAACGACATGTCTCAACTTGCATAGTTTTCACATTTACATGGGATCTCATATACACAGTTCTTAGCCATGTCTTTTTTCTGTAGGATACTGGACTCGCACAAGCTATTTCCAGGGATTGAAACACTTCTAAATACTATCCTGATATCATATGGATTACATATTCATTGAAGTTTTTTTTCCAACGAGTTTGTCATGTACGGTATACAACTTGCGGTCGGTTTCCAGATAGTGTCCTTTGGTTTCGGGTTCAAATTTCTTGGAGTTGATATTTTTCCATCTGGATAATTGTTTCAATGGAGGGTTTCTCTTTAACTGTCCATCTCCTGTTTGTATACATTACTATTACTACAGATTACTTTTGCTCAGTGTTGTAGGCAACGGACGATTCGTTTATTATATTACATCGATGGTGGGAGTTGAAGTTTATGTATTGTCCAGTGAAAGTTAGTTTTCGGTATACAGATGACATGATCATCTGACCAGTGCTGGTTATCAGCACATTCAGGAAATATAACTTGTTATAATGCTATTTTCCTATCATGAACTGTATAGATGTATAAATAGAGTTCAGATTGTCTAGTAATGTTTGAACAACTTTCTGGTGGAGCCAGAGTATGAATGTTTCCTCCACGTATAGCATCAACATTGTTGGCTTTAGTAGTGTTAATCCTAACGACATTTCCTCAAATAAATCCAATATATGGTCAGTACTGGGAAAATAGTGATTCCATCGCAAAATCTTTTTCCTGGCTATATATATCAGATATCACCAGGAAGTATTTAGTTTCTACGCAGAAGGTCAACATCTATATTATATTGTCAACTGGATTGCAAGAGTGTTACTTCAGTAAGACACCCGAAGTCAACTTGTACCACTTTCAGATCTCATTAGTGGATTCTTTCGTAAACAAAATCACTACATCTAGACCATCCATCTAATTGGAATGAATAAACATATTCTTGATTATTTCCACGAAGTTAGCTTATTTCGTGACGTACGTCTCATTCGGGTGCTTATATCTACCAATCAATATATCAATCAGCTCATTGAGTGACATGCTCAACCTCGGGAACTGAAAAAAGGCTTTAATGGAATACCGTCCTTATGAGTCTTAGAGATGGAGTATAGGAAATAGCTTGCTGTAATGATGAACTAGATGTCTGCAGGTAATATAAGGTCCTTGTTCTTACTGAGAATCTATGCCAGCTTTCTTTCTGTTTTCAAAGTCGGATTTTTTTCACTTTATAGCAGACCAGATTGTATTAGAGAGATTATGAGAATTACTTAGAATATTCTGCTCTATTAATTAACACTGTAGGGTTGCCGTTGTTTCACGTACTTGTATCCCACCAGTGTATATTTTATAAAAAAAGACCTTGATAATCCAACTTTGTCAGAAGTAGACGCATTACTTCCGTGTAATACTAGTTAAGTCAGACAATGAAATAATTAAAAATAAATAATCTCTCTCTCTCTCTCTCTCTCTCTCTCTCTCTATATATATATATATATATATATATATATATATATATATATATCAATGGTGTTAATAGCTTTATTGCAGATAAGTAAAATTTCAATATTTCACTAAATATACGTCACAAAAAATAAAAATTGTACCATCAATGGGCTGCTTTAAGGTCAGTTATTTCCCAAAATTTTATTCAAATTCATGTTATATTCACAAAGTTATGCCATTTTATTAATTATTGCAGATCTCTTTAAATGCCCCCCACCCCCAAAAAATCAAGCGATTAAAGATTATCGAAAAGCAAAAGATATTTGCTGGACTCGCATAAGGATTATCCATCAAAGATTTAGCCACGGAGCTGGAAAGGATCCAAGAACCTTGGCCTCATTCTTGAACAACCCGAACACAAAATACAGAAAAATAAGGGCACCAGGAGAAACCTTTTAGATCGTTATATTCGGAAAATTCGTAGCGAAGTCAACCGAAACACCAACAGCACCAGTGCTTTCGTTTTTGAAAAAAGCTGGAATCGCTCCAAAATCCAGGCAGACTGGATACTGTGTTGAATGAGACTGCAAGGAACATCAAACCTCTTTAAAGACATCCATTGCGTAAACAATATAGAGAAAAACGAATAGTTTAGACACATAATTACATGAAAATATATTTCCAACAGGTGCTATTAAGGGATGAGGCCCACGCTACACTTGACGGTCCGGATAGATGGACCAAAGTTTGAAAAATGAACGGAACTCCGCTCCGTTACAGACTTCATAGCCAACAAGGAGGTGGAGGCATCATGTTTTGGGCGGGAACCATTGGAGATAAGTTGATTATGTCATGCCCAGTGCCAGAGGGTGTAAAGCATACCAGAAATGCGTACACGGCCTTTTTGGATAATCATTTGTCGGCATGACTAGATGATATACCATTGTCACGTCGCTTTCAGATGATTTTTATACATGACAATGTACCATCCCATTCTGCTTGGAGCGACTGCATCCTTCCTTGAATCTATGGGATTCGTTGGAGCAACTCTGATGACCTGACCACCATGTTCTCCCGACCGTAATCCCATTGAATATCTCTGGTCAGTATTAAAAAGAGGTTTATGAGGGAAGAGAGCAATTTACTTCAAATGATTCCTTATGGAGGAACACAGTTGACGTTGCTAGTGTCAATACTCCTTTTAAGATCAAACAATTGACTTCCTCGGGGAACAAAGGGTGTTTTATTAAAATAAATGGTGGATATGTTGACAAATAATTAATTTATATGATGCTTATACCTAGGATATGCCTTTGTTTATTATTATTTGACAGAAATATAATAAAAGGTAAAGTTCGCAAGATAAGACATTATATTTTTGCCATAAAACAACATTTTAAGAGACTTGCAATAAAGTGATGGACAGTGAAAATTCCTCGATAAAGAAAAAATATCATAACTTCGTGAATATCGCATGAATTTGAATAAAAATGTTGGAAAAAAAGATCTAACCTTAAACCAGTAGTTTAGTGATATAATTTCCATTTTGTTGGCACGTATACTTAGTAAAATATTGATATTTGACTAATCTGCAATAAAGCGATTGACACAGTATATATTTACATAGTACAAAACTTAGTTGAAATTCAAAGATTTTCATTTTTTTCTTTTATATAACTCGTGTTTATTTCATCCTGGATATCTTCACTACAACCGTTTCGTTAATGGGATGACAATTTTATGATTTTATGTTTTCAGAAAAAAATTCTTCTCACCAACTCGTCAGATATGATTTCCATCCGATGTTACTAACTAAAAGTTTATTTTATGCATGCTATACCTGGAGACTTTTCTCTGTGTGTATGGAACAATTACTAGCACACTACTCTGCCAATTCCTGATTTACAGACTTGAAACTTGATATGCGATGGTTAGCGAAATTATTCGGTATATTGTTTGATTTCTTTAAAAAAATCAAGTTTATTGGAATTAAATTTACACGCAATCTTTGGACAGATGTTATCTATCTAAAAATAAGCAGGGAAATTAATACATACGTAGTTGAAAAATATTTATTGACGAACAATCAAATTACTCATATGCAAAAGTATTTAACACATTTACTAATATTTAGTTGTATATCCTCTGTTCTATCATTACAGTCTTTAAATGCTTTCATAACAATCTACTAGATTTTTATAAGCATTAGCCGGTAGTTTCAGCCATTCCTATTAGCAAACTTTCTTCAATTCCTTGTTATTCTTGGGTTATTTTGCATGCACCTTTAACTCCAAAGTTTTCCACAAATTTCCGATGTAATGTAGGTGGGGTGATTGGCTAGGCTACTCTACACTAATCCTGTAATCGTTAAACCATTTCGTACTAATGTTATCCTTGTGAATGGGATATTTATATTGCTGGATGTTAAAATCACGAACAGTCCTTTATCTGCGACACTCTTGAACTTGAAAAAATCTTCGTGTATTTTGCTGCATTAATTTTCATTTCTATGATTTTCATTCCCTCAACACCATTTGCAGAAAACCAGCCCCAAATCATAACAGTTCCACCTACAACTGTTACAGTTGAAATGGCATTAGATGGTTTAAGCTATATGCCCCGTTTTCTCTATACACAGGTGCGCATATTCTTTTGTAAAAACCTCAATTCTTGTAACATCTGACCAAATAACTTTCTTCCAGAAGTAATCCAATTCACATTGATATAATTAGAAACAAACTTGAAAAAATCTCTCACATGTCTAGGAGTCAACAATAAAGTCTTTCCCAGTGATCTCGAATAGAGGCCTGTACGATTCAATGATCTCTTGATTGTATCTTTGCTAACTTCAATACCTGCATTTTAGCATTTTTTTTCCGAATTTCAGAACGATTCAGAAATAGTTCTATCTTCATGTAAAGATCAGTAACATCATTTAATTTACGTGGCCTATCACTTTTTGAAGGTTTACTATTGCTAACTATTTTTCAACTTCCTCACGACAGCCCCAACTGTATTCACAATCAAATTTTGTTCTGAAGCTATTTTCCTGTACCCCTATTCATTTTTATGTCTTATCATGATTTTATAACGCATATCATTAGTCAATGTCTCTGTGTTAACCATTTCAAAACAGTAATGAATGAGGCAACCTGCGAAATGTTTGAGCCGTTATTGACTGACCTAAAAGGCTCGGAACACAGAGTTGCCTTCTGATTGGTTGAAATATTGTAGCAAGATTAAATGACTGCTACAGAATGATATTTCATAGTGTGTTAAATACATTTGCATATGGGTAATTTGATTTTTTTAAAAAATATTTGTCAACTAAGTCAACTCTATTTTATTTTTAGATAGATAATATCTGTTCAAAGATTGAGTGTAAATTTCATTCAATTTAACTTGATCTTCCTTGAGAAATACGACTAAAATGTACCAAATATTTTTGCTACCCACTGTATAAGGAAATCGGATATGTGGAACAAATCTGATTTAGTTTTTAGCCGGTAAAATTAGTTGCAAAGAGGCCAAAATTGAAAAAAATATATATTTAATTAGCAGGCGGTTGAAAACATTATCGGTACACTGCACACATGCGCAAATATACATTAATACGTTTAAGTTGGTTGATTTGTACAGTTTGGATACGTATGTCGTCTTAGCGAATAAAGACGGAAAGCTAAATTTCTTGCTTTTGATTCTGATTAATGGCACCCAAATCATATTTTTTAATTCTGAAATCACCATGATATTTTATAAAATAATAACAAATAGAGAATTGGCTCTCTAATAATAAATAGGAAGTATGTATAAATTAAAATACCATATTTAAGCATACTTTACAAACACTGGGTGGCTTGCTAATAAAGTATGTTTTCAATATTTGAAATTAAAACTGACGTTTGATCGAAGAGAGAACAGCATCAAGTTACCCTTACCATGGGAACAAAGATCAAAAGAATAACGTTATCTGTGGATACGCCAGGATAACACAACCATAGGTCATATTGATTATGCAACAAAATCGCATTCGTTGTGATCAATTCACATGTTCCACCCACGGAGACGATATCGAAAGTTGCGATACAGTCGACGCGTGGGAATCTAAATGAAGCTTTCAAAGTGATCAGTTAAATATATCTATGGCGTCTATGCAGACAATCGATGATGCAAATAGTGCTCAAACCATATTACACACTATCACCGTAATGAATGAGTCGGTTACATAAAATTATTTAAAGTAAGTAAACTGCACATGAATTACACAATCAAAATTAAGTTAATATGTAGTAAGAAAGAAAAATATACATAATAACAATAATTCGTAATAGTTGTTAAGATGAAAGAGATATTAAAGTTAAAATATTTGATTGATTAAATTAAAGTTGGAATTAAAATTTTGTATTATTTGGGTTATTCGTACTGTTTTTGTCTTGAGTTTTATTTTCACAATGCTTCAATCGAATTTGTTCATGTATATCTGGGTGAATTTGCGAATATTTCTATCTAACTCGGGAATATGCACTAAATTGTGGACGGAACGAAGCATTCTTTGGTCCCTCAGCCACCTCTATGGATTACATATGTTCGAAATTTCTTGCGGATTTTCGAGTTGGACAAAAAGATTCTTGAGATACAATTGAGTAAGTTCGCAGTTTACGTCGGCCAGGCAGTTTTAGAAAATAACACTGAAGATGAAAACCTCATAATCTTTAAAATTCAGAAACATGATCAAAATTATGACCCTTCATAAATTTGGAATTCGGGTGTTAATTTTAGTTAAGCTTTGAATTGAAACATAAAGCATGTCATCTATTGTTTAGAAACGTACGCGTGTAAAGATAATCATAAACCTACCCAAAACGCTACCTATCTCTTTAGTCCTTTTCAGAGGTGGAACTCAGATAGTTATAAATATTTTGGCAACCCCCACGTGTCAGTGAGTACTAAGAAGATTACAAAATTTACAACTCGGGCAATTCTGGGTAAAATATTGTCAGTGTCTAATGTCCCACCGAGCGCCTCTGCTGTAAAAAAGAATGGATAACTTCTGGGTTGGTTAGTTCGGGCTTGTCGCTTTGATATAGACTTCGTTTCAAACGGTCAAAAATCACAACGACACGACGAACGATTAATGTACTTAAAGTAAATGTATTTTTAGGACTTTGAAGAAATTTACATAAATACAATTTTCAAAGAAAACTATTTAGGTATGATAATCGAAGTCTTGCACAAGAATCCGTACATTATTTGTCTCTCTTTTTGTCTTCGGTGTGCTAGCGGTTTTTATTTTCTAGAAGTCGCCGCTGTCGCTATTAGGAGGGATGGGGAGGAAAACGACAGTATAAGACTAATGTTCGCATGCAGTAATGTTCGCGTCCTCGCATCTAAATTATATGTTGAGCTGTCTGCCTAACTTATGTCCGCTCTGCAAGATTCGGTTTCGATGAGGATTAATTAATCAGCCAGGCATTTTGACGTGCTGGATATTTCTTGGCGAGGGGCGCCAATTAGACGCTTCCATCCTTCGTCCGTCAGAGAATTCTCCATCATCTCCAATCCTCAAACTAATCGAACAGGTGCATGCACCCTCGCTGTGAGATTCTTCGATTCCCACGGAAGCAGAACACATATCTTTACATCAACTTTCAGTATGACTAGATTTAATTCCATATGCACCTAGATTTCATTCAATATGCACATAGATTTAAAATTTGTCGAAACCAAAAACAATTGTAGGTTCTCATCTATTATTCGTGAGATTCAATTGACAAACAATATGTAAAAATGTAAATAAAAATGGATTACATTGATACGGGCTTGATTTGGAATAGCGTCATATGTTCCTTCTCTGAACAAATAGAGTTGATTCGCGTCAATTTTCACTTCAATCCGTCAATCCTTGGCATATTTTGCTATAGCAACTCGATTATATCACATAAAATAAACTTAGAAAGTAGTTGCAGGTAGAAAACGTAGGACAGTCTGTTCGACGAGGCTCGCAAGATTAATAATAAAAGAACTAATTAGAACTGATTTTCTACATTTTTTAATGATGTTGATTTCTTCTGATGATATATCAGTGTATGCCTCGGCAAATTCTTGGGCAATGTTAAAAAGTTCTTCGGATATCGAGGGATAAAAGTCTATGATGTCAAACTGTATGAACGTACATTTATCTTTGTTTCCTATATTTTTAAACCAGGTGATTGCTTCGGTAGTATTTGCCCACTGGTTTAGTTCTAGGTCCTGTTTGATTTGTTTGTTTACTCTAGAAAGTATAGTTTTGCTAATTCTACCTATTTCTGGTTTATTTGGTTTTAGTCAGAAGAAATCAACATCATTAAAAAATGTAGAAAATCAGTTCTAATAAATAACAATAACCAATGGATAAAAACTAAAATGAAAAATTCGTTCGATTTGGCGATGGGTGCCAGAGACTCTGCAGAGGCATCAGATCTTGTGGGATTATTCATTCTATATACCCTCACAAGCATATTCGATACTACGGATATCGGCCTATATAGAGATGACGGACTATCTATAATAAAAAAAATCCACCAAAGTCAAGGGAGAAAACTTTAAGAAAATCATACACAAAGAAATGAAAAAATTAGGCCTAAAAGCGGACATATCAGCTAACATAAAAATAACAAACCTCCTGGACGTCACGTTAAACTTAGATAAAAACACATATGAACCATACTTAAAAGATAACGCTACTCCAATTTACGTAAACCCTAAGTCCAACCACCCACCATCAATTATAAAACACATTCCTAACTCGATCGTAAGTAGACTCAGTAATAACTCAAGCGATGAAAATGCATTTAACAGGTCAACCAATATCTACGAAACAGCCCTAAAAAATAGTGGATAAAAATATCGATATCAAATATAAGCAAAAAAACACCAACAACTATAATAAAATTAAAAATAGAAGAAAAAGAACTATAATTTGGTATACGACCCCATACAATCAAATGTTAAAAACAAAACTTGGCAAGAAATTTCTAGATCTTATTGAAAAACACTTTCCCGCAACCAACCCCTTACACAAAATCTTCAATAAAAATACCTTGAAATTATCTTACAGTTGTTGCGAAAATTTAGAGATGATAATTAAAGCATATAATAACAAAATACTAAATGAAAACAATGTAAACAACAGCAAAATAAACAATAAAAAAGTAGACACCATGACAGAAATAAAACCAACACTAACAGAAATAATAATAATAATAATAATAATAATAATAATAATAATAATAACAACATTAATAATAATAATGATGATGATAACAATAATAATAATAATATAACAAACCAACCCCGGACAAGACCAACCATACCATAAATAAAAATACTAATAACGAACAAGATAAATGCAATTGTAGACACCGCACACTTTGCCCAGTCCAAAATAAATGCCTAACAAAAAGCGTAGTTTATCAAGCAACAATATTTGCGAAAGAAAACCCGAATAACAAGAAATATTACATAAACATGACTTCCTTAGATTTCAAAACCCGATACTATGACCACAAAAGTACATTCAAAAATAAAAAAAAACACCGTATAAAAACAACACCAGCGAATAAATACTGGCAACTCAAAGAAAGCGGACATTCGCCGGTAGTCGAATGGAAAATAATGAGACAAGCTACTACGTGCAGACATTTAGACGACCCATGTAAATTATGCCTCCATGAAAAATTTGCTATCCTGTACTTTAAAGAACCTCAAAATCTATTAAACTGTAGACGTGAAATAGCAAACAACTGTGTTCACAAAATACAACTTACTCTAGGATAGCGATACAAAATAGCTTTAAAACTAACAATAACAATAGAAAACAAACAAATAAATAAATTAAATAAACATGAATATACATAAACGATCACACATATATGTATATATGTATATATATATATGTATATATATGTGCATGTGTGTGTACACATGGGTATATATATATATATATATATATATATATATATATATATATATAAGGAAGGAAAACGTCTACCTTAAACCGCTAACCTAGTTCTAAAACAGATCCTTTGTTCGATAAAATGCATGCCCATTGGCTGATAGGAAGGGGCGTGGTGGATACTAGAAAGCTGATTGGCTAACTAGAAATCCTCAACATATATAAAAACAAGAAGCAACCACAGAATTCGCGCATAAGCCTGACGAATCCTATAGTGGATGAAACGCAGAATATTTAGTGTAGCTTAATCGCCATATATATTTTATAAATTACTATATATATATATATATATATATATATATATATATACGTTTTATTTTTTATTACCGTATCTTTCTGTTCAGTTACATTATTGTTTCGGTTACACGGCCGTTTTTTTTGGCCGTCTGTAGCATCCTCAGACTTACTGTTAAAGTTTTAAGCGTCTTCTTGGTGAGGTGAGTTCTTGGTAAGTATGTCTTGAGCTGTTGGGTGTTCGCTTATGTTTGGAGGCTTTGATTCGGTTTATTTATTTTTATTTTTTATTTTGTTGTTAATTGTTTGTAGAGGGTCAGCTAGCGATCGCAGTCACAGGTACACACATGCGCACGTACACACATATATACTTAAAAGAAACGGTCACGGGTACACATATATGCCCGCTCTGGCGGCATGTATGTGTACCCGTATGCATATTTGCTCTATAACAGTATTGAGCACTTTCTTCAGTTTTTATTAATTACCATCTCCACTATATATATATATATATATATATATATATATATATATATGAATGATGTAGTTTGCTTAAATTATTGTACGTTATCTATAAGAAGTTGATTTTCTAAAGGTGCTGTAAATGGAATTGTCTTAAGAACACCATTTAATAACGGAGACTGGTAGATACATAAAATTACCTACAGGACCCACCGTTATTTGAGATATTATAAAGATGACAATTATGTACGTCTTCATTATGCGCATAACACCTTTACTAGGGTGTTCACAAAATTCATGTGGTCTTTCTGGAAAAAGTTTTAAATCGGTGAAAATAATATAATCGTTTGATTCATGAGAAATGAATTAAATATTTATTACATAATGGACATATCTTGTATGTTTTTAGATAGAGTGGTTACCTGTGTCTAACAGCGTCGGTTATAAACGCGAGAGTCAAAACAATGGAAAGAATATTCTTTTGTTATCGCCCTGCTTACGATTAATGTTTAGTTTTAAAATATGCAAAGAAAGAAATATTTTGCGGCGATTTTAAATGATACCTCTTCTTTTGCAAATTCAATTCATTAATAAGAAAAACATTGAAATAATATGGTGGGCTTGAACAAGGGATGATTCGATCTATAATCGAATGCCCTACAAGTTAGCTATATCTTCAAATGCCAATATTTCTGTTTCTTTTTTAAGGAAAAAATGATTTACAGAGATTTAATTATCTCAATAGGCCGGTGTAAAGTAAAATATTCCCCTTTAAAAATTCTTCTTTTTTTATCCATGAGAAAGATTATGTTTAGAATCGGATTCTTTCCATTTTAGTACTTATCGAATGAATTTCTGTACTAAACATATCTAAGAACACTGCCAGACATACGAATTAGTTTTCTTTGAAATGTGAACAAGATAGCCTCAGCTGTTTTGGTAACTATAAGGAAGACACACAGAGACAAAACAATCATAAGAATATTATCTTGTCAGAGCCCTAATTATAATAGGCAATTTATAGTCTAACCTGCCGTCTGCTTTTCTCGCTTTCTGATCGGATAAGCTCTTCGCTATATTCCGGTTGTTTACGTAAACAGACAGAAAAAGCCGAACAAAAACTCGAATTTGTCTCGCAAAAACACTCTATTTATACTTAAAAATAAATATCAAACTGAATTTCCATGTAACTAGTAAGATGCACATATTCACATGTGAGAACGATTTTAGCAATTGACTAGTACACTCTTTAATATAATCTACTGATGTCCACTTATCCGTTGTTAAAAGATAGGCTCGAAAAATACTTACTATTATTATACGGATTCAGGAAACCTCATCCATGGAATACACGACTTATCATAGATGGTAGAAATGACATTACTGTCACCATACGCTTATTAAAAAAATAATAAAATTCTATAGGATATGCAACTATTAATAAAACGATTCATGCAAATACATTCTTACCATAACGCATAACAGGACTAAAGCCGCCATCTTGGCGAAGATTTTGCTTGAACTTTTCAAACTCAAATAACACATAGTTTTTTTTTTGTATGTGTGTGTGTGTGTGTGTGTGTGTGTGTGTGTGTGTGTGTGCGTGTGTGTGAAAGAGAATTTTTATATCGTAATACGAGCATTCACAATGTCGTGACAAATATCGAATCTGTGAATGACATAGGTTTTACAGAACGTTCTAAAATTTAGCCGCCCATATTTCTCAAGCATTCATATCACATTGTTACAGCCAAGTATTTTTTCAACTCTGTTTTTAAGATATGTTAAATATACGTTAACCTCCATAAGAAGTAAAGGCGCCTTAGATATGACAATATATGTACGTATGTGTGTTCAATGATGTGCCTTTGTAGTTTAAGTACTTGACATTAAAATGATACTAGAGTTAAATTTAATCAAATATGATTTTAGGTCAGTATGTTGCCTAGAATTGTTGTGACAGGAGAGTGCCACGCAACAGTATACAATTGACTGTACTGTGTTATTGATTATGCATGTATAATAAACAATATAGACGTTCTTCTTTTGAAAATTTAAATGTTAGTTAAGATATAAGTATGAAGGTAGAAATATCGTAGGTAATTTTAATTTATGATAAATCTAATCTTATATAGGTATACACCATTATATCTTTGAAAGGAATTCTGTTATATTTAATTGTCTGTCTGTGTGGTGAAGGTATCTGATAAGAAGTCAATAAATGAGGGAGATCATTTGGGTGTTTATCTCCTGTGGGAAATGCTTATTAAATAAAGAAAATCTCCTGGAAAATGCTAATTAAATAAAGAACATGAAGGCAAACTAAAAACGCATGAAAAATGCTTTATATATGTATTCAAATACAGAAAATTAACCAATATTTTTTAGAAGAAAGTAATAAAATGCAATGGATTGAGATCTTTACGATGATAAATACGTACGTGCAAAATGAATGTCCGACTCCTAAAATATAAAAGCATTTTCATCCTTCTCTTTAATCAAAAATATTCACCCAAATTTAGGAATTAAACCAATTCGATAACACTTGAAGCATTAATTAATTATCAATCACAAAATATAATGCAATCAATATTTAATGAAAATATTAGTGAATATTTATTATTTTGTACATAAAATACATTAACTAAAGTTATAGTTTTACGTATCAAAAACACAAAACTGATTCGTCTTGTTTCTTAAAATAAAAAACATAGATGTTAAAAATATAGAATTTAGAAAATAATACGAAAATATGACGTATTCGGTCAGTATAAAAATTATAGTTTAAAAATCAAAGGTAATTTCTACTAACGATTAATTTAAAGAAGTGTGGACAAACAGTATAGAAATAGACAAACAAACCGCATTCAAACACAACTGATTTTCATCCAAATTTCATTGCAAGGAATCAATAAAATTGCTGCAATAGATGTTCGCATTAAAGACAAAATTACAAAATATATTTTGAAGAAAATTTTCCAAAATGTTTATCTTAAATTTTAAGGATAAATACGTCATCAATAATTTAAGAATTTAAAACTAACACCAAATATAGTATGATAAGATCTCTGATGGCTTAACAGTCAGCCTTTTTATAATATCTCGTTGTTTTGAGCACTGGCTCTTCAGTTTTGGGTCTAGAGTTTAGGGCGATTTCGACCATTATCACTGCTTGATGAGCGTTCCCGAGTGGGCTGTCAGCATTTGTTATACAATCATCGGGAACTGTGGCCAGAAACAGATCTAGACGTGATTCGTGTTGTTCTTGCTGGTCAGGGAAACGGGTTGGAAACGTAAACATTTATGATAGGGAGTGAGATATAGCGAACCTATGTGTTGTGCTGCATTTGTGTGAGTAGAGAATCCAAGACAGTTTTTGTGGTGGACATTAAAGTCACCAAATACATGCACTTGTGTCGACGGAGAGTGCTGTGTCTATGCTGTCAGAGACTTTGTTTATTATGATGCAGTCCTGGGTCGAGAGAGAGCGGTAGAAAAAATAAAAGTAGCTTATGTTATGTTGTATGTTTAGTCTAAAGCACATAAAGGCTTGATCGTCCGATTCTAGGTTTGTTTCTCTAGTCAAGGGAGGGTGCTACGAATGTAGACTCCAATCCGTGCATATGTCTGTCAGAGTCCTTACGGCAGAGTGGGAGATGGCCAGGCATGTTAAAGTAGTTAGAGAGAATGGAGGAGTGTAGGTTAGTCTCACTTAGTGCTAAGATATCCGGGGTATTTGTTAGGAGAAATGCTTCAACATCAACTAAATTAGTTCTAAGCCCATGGATGTTCGTGAATGCAAGCCTCAAAGGAGGAGGCAAGTTGGATTTGTTTGTCACTAGGGCTGGTTTAAGCTTATTTTTTAAAAATTATACTGCCATCATGTTTTTAAAGAGTTTCAGTTAGGTAAGGGGGAGCTGAACAAGAGGTTATACAGTGTATCAGACATGCAATACAAGTAGGCCATCAGCTGACCAACTAGGACTGTGGCCTCAGGAAAGCCCATCGGGATGAGTGCAGGGTCCCTTTCCATGCGTGACATGGCACTAAAAAACATCCCGATATTATACAACTGTTGATGGAGCAGCCGCTCTAAGCGCTAGCAAAGAGTTAGGACCCCTGTACTACCAGTCGGAAACAGCAGCCAGGAACTGTCAATCCGGTACCCTCAACCCATCAGAAGAAGGTCAGCCCAATCTAATTGCACAGGCATGTGTGGCACTCAAGTAGTCCCAAGTTCCCAGTTTTGAGGGGTGGAATGTGTCGGGAGTGGGGAAAATGACGTTCATTGCCCTAGACAAGAAGCAAGATCTACCACTAAGTGTTTTGTCGAATCACTGTGATAGTGTCTCCGCGCCTGACTAATAGGCAAAGAAGGAGTATAGAAGCCGGGCGATAGACAGAGCCTATCTACTCCTTAAGCAGTTTAGGGTTGCAGACCGGTAATTTTTTTGAGTCACCAACTCTAGGAAGGTTGTCCTCCAAGACTGGAGAGGCCTCCCTCCCCTTAGGTGTAGTTTCAGAGTTTTCCTTCTCCTAGACGGGTGATCTGAGAAGATCTACTGGGTCCATCAGCCCTGGGAGGGTTTTCTCCGCGCTTGGGTTCTAATCCAGGTATTTCTGCGACCCCGCGTGGTTAGTTAATGTGACAGAGTTAATTTGCAGAGGTTATATATCTAATGAATAGTTACACTCATCAAAGTGATTTACGGACGTTGCTATATCATTGTAACTAAGGAGCAAAAATAAAATGGCAGTCATGTTCACAAGTGATGCACTAACATCATAATCACTGGAAAAAAAGTTACACAATAACTGTAAAGCACAACTGCAATATTATGTTTGGTGAATGAAGTAAAATTTCTGTACATTTCAATCGTAAATGTTACACCGTTGGTGAAGATGGCAGTAATGATTTTTACATTGATATAAAGTTTTTTCAAAATATACCGGAAAACTTCCCCATCTTCGACATTTTAAGAATAGTAACATACTAAACATTAGAGACATAAAGAGATACTAAATACGTCAAGTATGCTGTTAGCATACTGAGAGCTTTAAATGTTCATTCATTGAACTGGAAATTCGATATCAACAATTGGACATTAATAGTTTTTTTTAGGAAATCTGGCCTTCCATTGTAAATAACTCAATAGAACACACTTTACATTTCTGAAAAGATTAGACTAAAGGAAGTTTTCAACAAATACCGCAATACTGGAAATAATCATTTTGCAACCGATAAGTTTTCTTTGCAACATAAACTACTATGTTGTCGAAGACGTTTTGTCTTCCCAGATAATCAAATATTGCAGACTTTTCAGAACTGTTTTCAAAGTTTGTTTACCGTTAACTCTCGTTTTACAATTTTAACATCAATTTTTTGTTGATTTGTCACTATGGATGCATCGACTGGTTTGTCTAGTACCTAATTCCATAGTTGATCGAAGATCCTGTCTTGTGCTCTGTGTTTACTAGAATTGATAATTTCATATTAGAAAGTGTTCTTAATGGTAATGCTTTCAGTTCTCTGCATTGATTCAGAAAAATAATATCCGAAATCACACGAGAAAGTGTCTTACTTCCCCTCCTACCAACCCTCGGCAAGTTCAACAACTCCAAGTTCTCACAATATCAGAGATCGGAAAATATTTAAATTAGCCCCCCCCATTCCGTATTTTGGGTAGAGCACTGTCATAAATGATATGCAGGTTTCCTGACGTTACGTGAAGGTCTTTGTAAATAAACAAACAAATCGAACACAGTAAAAGCAACGGACGAGTGTTTATATCAATAGAAGTTTGAACAGATCGTTTGCGAGCGCCGATCTCTTATTCCGGAGATTAGAGCTGTCGACTTTCAACCAGATGATTGTAGGTTCGATCCATGAGGTGCTAATCTAACCACACTGAAGAGCTCTGATTCAGCAAAACTGTCTGTTTGGATTACTATATATATATATATATATATATATATATATATATATATACATACATATATATATATATAGATAGATACGTGTGTGTGTGTTTTATTTTTTATTTTTTTTATTACCGTTTTATCTGTTTGGTTACATATGTTTCGGATGTTGGACCATGTTTACGATCCAACAGCCTCGTCAGACCTTACAGAAATGGTTGTTAGTATTTGGAAACAGTGTTTTAGAAGCCTTCTAAAACACTTCTCCCAAATACTAACAACCATTTCTGTAATATCTGACGAGGCTGTATGATCGTAAACATGGTCCAACATTCGAGACATATATAACCAAAAAGATAAAACGGTAATAAAAAAATAAAACACATATTTGCTCTGCACTAGTATTGAGCACTCTCTTCATGTTTTTACTAATTACAAGTTTTACCATATATATATATATATATGTGTGTGTGTGTGTGTGTGTGTGTGTGTGTGTGTGTGTGTGTGTTACAACGGTAATTTAAATGCGCGTTCGCGTATATAGACCTGTATCTATGTCTGTGTACCTGCTGACCTTTAGTTGGATTATGGGAAGAAACAACTTCTATCTTTCTCAACGTGCATCAATCTTTTTGATACGCGAAAGAAAGAATGCCGCACTGGTTGCATGTGGTGCTCCATCTGTGCACTTGGCCGGATGACAGAATGCAGTGGCGTTTTCTTATTATCAATCTTGGCAGGGTGACCTTTCTACGAGAACACAGTTCCCTTAGATGCCCTTCTGGGAATTTCCCATTGTATTTCTAATGCAAGATATTTCCATGTCATTTCCTGGTTTGTCAAGGAAACTCAACTTAAAGGTAAAAGACAAATAAATAAAAAAATAAAACCTGCCCGTCTTTGTATCAAACAGATAGAAAAAATATTAGATTGACTTTGTGTATTTTTTTAATGTTTTCTTGAAATCAGATTTTGTTTTATCTTTTTCAGAGTAGAAGGTTAAAACATTGTTAGATGGCGTCTGCGTTACACATGGAGCGTGAGAGGATGGAAGGGAGGCCAATAGAATAAGAGAGATAGAGCAGAAGAGAAAAGAGAGATGAAACAAGAGTAGACGAGAAAGACGGATGAAGGAACAGAAAACTAGAGATATGTTCATTCAGTCTGTATGTTTATCGATGAACATATATTTTAAACATAAACGGTACAGATAAAGGAACACAGTTATATTAAAACATAAGCCTTATTGCCAAACAGAAGCGGCAGTCATCTTTATCAGGTTTAACTGGTTTGCCTCGAAAAAGGAAGTTTCTAGGGAATATTAAATTCACAAGCAGTCTCGAGACATATGCATATCCTGGCCAAGGGAGGTGACTACACTAGGTTCATCCAGCGCGGCCGCAGCCGAGGCTGAACTCACTACACGAGTTTGTGGTGTAATTCAAATCTTGTCGGTAGCTGAATATGAGTATTTTTTACGCCGTCACTAGATGGGGTATCTACCACGGCTTAAGAGAGTCACATCTACTTTCAGGAGAAGGATAGGCCGCGCCAGTTTCTCAACCTGGCATTTTACCTCGCGGTACATACACCGCCTATCTTCCCAAATGGTCCCCTATATGGTACTGCTCAGGCTCAAAGTTGCTTAACTTCGGTGATATAGCGAGAACCGGTATATCAACGTGGTTTTGCCGTATATAGCGCCTAGTTATCCCAAATTTTCACCCATTTGGTATTGACCAGAGTCAATATTGCTTTACTCCTGTGATCTAATGAGAATCAGAGTGTCAACGTGATGATGTATAAGGCTGTTTGCTGAACAAAAAAATATTTTCCAAGCATAAACGTGAGATATTAATGAACTACTTCAAGCTTAAGCGTGATAAACTCACACAACCATTATTTCAAATACTTATCTGTGACAAATCGACCAAGGAATGCGACATTATATAGATGAATGGGCGTATATAAAATAACGTGTTTATTTCATGTACAGACTTATCTATGAAAATGCTAATTCAAACAAGCGTTACAGATCGATAGACTGGGAGACAGGCATGCAGACAGAGCACTTACAGAGATACAAGGACGCGTCTAAAAATGGCTGCACAATTTGTATGCACGAATCGCTGTATTGTTTTACCGCAAAAGACAAAGCTCATTCCAATTCTCGGATCTCATACTTAAGCTGTCTAGCCGTGCATTACGAATAAAAGAAGCTTTTTATGTATTTTAGTGTTTGTCTTTTTGGTTTTGGAGGATAGGGACCTTTAAAAAAAATAACAAAAGTAGACAAGCAAAAAAATAACAATAAAAAAACGTAAAGTAAAAATAAATGTTAGGGAAAAAATTGATATTGAATAATATTGAAAATAGTTAAATTATATCAAATATTCCTTGCTGACTACATTCATATATATATGAAACATTATATATATATATATATATATATATATACTAGGCTAGACTACCCGTGACCCGTTGGGTCAGCATGTTATATGAGCTATGGAATTAATGTATGAGCGTGGCACTTGTAACGTAAAGAAACTAGTTTTTTGTGGCATAAGAGAAACATTTCTATGAAAGTCTATTAAAATGTAAAAAGAATATAAATAGATTTCTATAAGTTGTTCTGTTAATAATTGTTTATTTTTGGGAAAAAAAAAACGTGCAGGCATTAAATTAAAAGTGGTTTGCCATACTTATAGGTAAATTTGCACTGAACAGATACTATAATACTTAAAGTTAAATTCAAATTTTTATATATCTTTTAATTTAAACCCGACCAAAAAAACCAAAACATTAGGAACGCTGAAAACGTACACAGTAAAACAATATGTTTATTGTCGCGTTGATTATTTATTTGTAACGCAATTTAAAAAAAACATATTTCGGGGTTATTTATTTATGTTGGTAGTGTAGAAGAAAATAATTTTTATATAATGACGTTACTATTTAAGTGCGCAGATAAAAGGGGGACTAAGGGAACGACTATTAAATAATTCTGCGGGTCGTCATGGAACTCAATGCCCAAGGAGTACCAAAACAGTTTTCATGATATGAAGAAATTTCTTTTTCGAGAAGTGGGTGATCACTTTTCCATGTAAACTTAACTTAAAATGAGCACCCACTTTCTGGCCACCTAAGGGAGAGGGTATCTATTTTCGTGTTTATTGGCTAAAAGGTTTTTTGACAAGACAGTTTGGTACGCGACGCGGCATCTAACGACATCTTGATTTCCGATAATCCATTTTTGGGGGCTTAAAGCTTTCCTCGCTAGGCCTACCTAAAATAAATTTGTCTAATTCTTAATTTCTTATGTTATTGGGGAAAAAAAGGTAAATATGAAGAATTACTCCACCCTCGAAAATTCCTTTAAAATTACCGCTCTTATAGGTTTTCATGGCGACTTATTTAATGATCGTTCCCTTAGTCCCCCCCCGACTAAGGGAACGATCATTAAATAAGTCGCCCAAGGAGTACCAAAAATAATTTTCATGATATGAAGAAATTTCTTTTCCGAAAAGTGAGTGATCACTTTTCTATATAAATTTAGCCTAAAATGAGCACCCACTTTCTGCCCACCTGAGGAAGCGGGGGCATTTATTTTCGTGTTTATTGGCTTAAAGGTTTTTTGACAAGGCAGTTTGGTACGCGAGTGCATATTTAACAGCCTTCGTTCATGCTCGCGTGTAGCGTAAACAAAGGCTACGTCTGTTAAATGGAAAATAGTCCCAGAGTCCAGGGGTTATTACCATGCAAAAGAAATCAAACAAAAACCTTTTTAGCCAAGAAACACACAGAAAAATAGAATCCATTTTTTTCTATCGAATTCATTTGCTGTTTTTATTAAAAACTATTTTCTTCCGGATTTTTGATAAAATTTTCCATTAAGGGGCGTGCGTCTCACGTTCGTATATAACGAAAAACATTTTTGTAGATTTCGGTGTGCTAAAAACGAATCTGCAAACCGTTTCCGTCGCAAAAAATAGTTTTTATGATATAAAGAAATTACTTTTTACTATTTTATAATCAAAAGAAGTGACAAGTGAGAACTAGCGAGTTATTATTAGGGCGAAAACAACGTCATATTTTTTTTAATTGTTTTGAATATCGAGTGGGTATCCGTTGATATCTTATATGCTTTTATATAGAGTGATGTGGTTCTCGGTTGATTAACAGTGTCTAACTATGTCGGATATATTCTCGAGAGTCAAGACAATGATAAGAATATTCAGTTTCCTAGCCCTAGTTATAATATAAAGCTCTTGTCCCAGACTAACATTCGTTATAATGGTCTGATCTAAACGATCAACTTCAGTACTGTTTATCTAATATTATTCAGAGAATATATGAATGCTAGGGGTAAATTACAATATTTTCATAACAGTTCAATGATTTTCAATATGGCGGAAAACGGCCACTGACACAAAGAAAGATCACCAGCTTGCCTCGAACTAAATATGTAAGATTGTCGAAAGAGTTCTATTTAATGCAATTTTCTAGACTTTATGACTCCAGGGCAATTATGAAAAGGTTACATAAAACAGAAACATCAATATAAAATAAATTAAAAATACAATATTAAAGATTAAATTATTGAATTAAAAATATTATTATTGACAATATTTACATTTACTTTTTAGATTTCATTTTTCTGTAATCAGAATAATACCCATAAAAATTAAAAAAAGAAATGCGTGAAGTAGTTTATTCGGAATTGGCTTCCAAATGAAAAATACTAATTGTACAGGGTCAGGGTCAGGCAAAATGATCCGACAAATTTGTAGGTTTAATAGAAGGCAAAAAAAAGTAAAGAAACAAAATGTGTTTTTACTTTCGAAAAGTGCATATAACGCAATTTTTTCATATAATGTCATTTTGTTTCGTTTCTTTATCATTTTTTTTCCGTTTCTTTTTCAGTTGCGGACATATATTGAACTGGTGAATATCGCGCCTTCCTTGTGGAAACGTTTGACAAAACAAACAAATCTGTAACTGCAATACAACAAGCGTTACCCCTTGCACTTCAATCTTGGTAGACATGATTCTGTACGAGCTCGAAACACGATCATGTTATGGGTTACCAATTTGAGAGCTACCAGATCTGCATTGAAACAAAAGTCAACCGCTCGACTTCACACAACCAGAACCCCAGAAAATGTGGCAGCGCTAAGAGCTTCAATTCAACAGTCTACACACCGTTCGACATTTAAACGCGTCACGGCTTTTAGGCTTTCTGAAAAAAAGTTTGAGAAGAATTTTCACAACAATTTTCAAATGATTCCATACAAAATGATGTTGGCATAACTACTCATCGAAAAAGGCACTAGCACTCGCAGAGAATTGCTTTTGGAAATTCAGCAACATTCCCCCATGGACCAGGTGTACTGTCCAATGAGGAGAGCATTTTCAATTGTGTGGCGCAATGAATAAGCAAAACTTCACATACTTGATCGAGAACAAACGCCATGAGTTACAGGAACGCACTTTGATTTGTCCTTAGGTGACCGTATGGTGTGCTGTGGCAGAATTCGCTATATGGGGTCCGTACCTCTTCGTAGAAAACAATGTTACAGTGACTGTGAACTCTGATCGATATCGTGAGATGCTAGAGAATTTTCTTAGACCAGAATTGAATATGCTCGAGAATATAGACAATGTTTGGTTTTAAAAGGATTGGGCAACAGCCCACACTTCTGGAGGTGCGATGTGATTTTGAGGGTGATTTTCTCTGGTCATTTGATCTCATTGCGCGGTGACACCGGTTGGGCCGCCCGTTCACCTGATTTAAATCCGTGCAATTTTTTCTCTGTGGATACCTCAAGTCAAACGCATACACCCTCGATCTACTGAACAACTTAAAGATGCAATTTGTCAAAAACTACTTCCATTCCACATGAAATGACCCATCGAGTTTTAGACAACTTTCATGAACACCTTTGAAAGCGTGTGGGCAATAACAGATCCCATGTGACTGATTTACTTTTTAAAACCTAATGAAACAGAAGCATTATATATACATTTCGAAAATAAAAACTCTTTGTTTCTTTACTTTATTTGCTTTTTATTAAACCTACAAATGTGTAAAATAATCATGCTATTTGTATAAATCACGCAGTACTGTACATTACTCTAAAGCTTATTAGTCAAATAAAATTAATAGAAATAAATTAAATTTATCAAAGAAATTTATACTTTAACAGCTTTTCGTTAATCTTGAATAACTTATTGATCATAACTTTATTTTTATTGTCTATCTTTATTCTGTGAAATAAAATTCACACACACATCGATTTTATTCCTATTTGCCTGTATTATCATAGGGTTTTAATCAATTATCTCGCAACGTCATTGCGTAATATTGAGATAGATGCACTTGTGTTAAACAGCACTTGAAATTCCCTTTCTACATATATGCTGCTTTAATCCAATTGCTTTATAATTAATGTATTTTCTTTAGTAAATTCGAAGAAGGATTAAAATGTTTCCCCACTTTAATTAGGTAAAGAGGTGAAGCATACATGGTCCCTCGTGAACGCACAGTGAACGAGGCATAAAAATTAAAGAGGTTCAGCATTAGCCTCCCTCCATTTATCCCCAAACCTCTACAGGGGACGTCAAATCCTAATGAAAATGAACAAACAGTGCAGTTTTAGACCATAACATATGTAGAGTTCTGCACCATTAAAAAAAAAAAGAAATAACGAAGTCCATCATCCCCCATTTAGCTCCCTAAGTCCTAAAAGCCTTAATATATTTAAATTTGAGTTAAAACCCATGCAAAACTACTAAATAGATATACACAGAAAATTTTGGACAAATATGGTAAAATATTCCCCAAAATGGAGTGTTTTTATTATCCCTAAAAGAGCCCATGAGGCACTACCAAAAGTTATCTCGAACAACAAAATTATACAGAAATCAGTTAGTTACAACTTTCCAGAAAGTTTGATAAAATTCCTAGACATAAATTTTTAAAATAAGCATAAAAGTGTCAATTTTAGCCATTTTAACTCGAAAGACACCACAAGGGAGGGCAACTAGAGTTTTCTCGGAAAAATCCGTTCTGTTACTTTTTTTTTACTCATCTCATGTTTAATGTTTGCGCAAAATTCCAAAATATTCCAAGGCGTAGTTATTTAGATATTTACATATCCACCCTTCCTCTATCGGGGGACTAATGAAATATTAATTTATTTGCTAAATAAAATATTTTCTTCCACTCTCTCGTGACCGTACATAACTTTGAATTTAAATGAGGTTCTATTTTATTTGTATTTCAATGTAAGAATGTGTAATATTTATGCTTATTAATTGTTTTTGTACATCCTTTATACTATTTGACTTATTGTTCGTTCTATCTCCTCATTAATTCCATTTTCTCTTATGTGCGCTTTTTAATATCGGCGGCAAATACGTACATATCAACTATCCAGAACTAACCTAAAAGAGTTTCACATTCCCCTTTTCCTAAAGCATGTATTTAACTTTACTAGTTATTAATATCTCCAAACTCTCTCGAAGACAAACGAATATCTTCACTTAAATACGTTATAATTTAACCCACTGCCACTTGTTGTTTTGTTTAGCAGAACAGTCTTACCTAACCACTAAGTTGTCGGTTTCAAATTATGCTAGATTTAGCCTCACTGGCGTTAGATATTATGTTTATACACATGCACACACACATTATATATATATGTATATATATATATATATATATATATATATATATATGCTACGTGATCAATGGAACAATGTGATAGGGAAAATGATATATCCTATTTAAATTAATTATATATATATATATATATATATATATATATATATATATATATATATATATATTGTACTTTAACCTTACGATTGAATAAAAAGAACGTATAAAACTTTAATTAAACTTGGAAATACGATTTAATAAATAGCGCGGATCGGTAAATGCACATAACCATTTGTTTATCTTATTTTTTTAAAGCTTTCTTGGCGAAGCCTACCTAAAATAAATTTGTCTAATTCTTAATTTCTTATGTTATTGAAAAAAAATAGCATCCCGGAATTTTGATAAAAATTTCCATTAAGGCTCGTCTCACGTTCATATATAACAAAATATTTTTATGGGTGGCCGCGGAGTTCCATGGCGACCAGCGGATTTATTCGCTCATGTAAATTAAACATGTTTGTAAGTGAGAAATTATCAATAAACGGTTTAGTTACTTTTTTTTATAATTCATGGAAAGAGTAACGTAATAAATGTTTAGTAACGTTTTCCTTTTATTATTATTAAGAAGTAAAACTTTTTTTATTAATTAAAAGAGTTAAGCCAACGTAAATAAATAAATAAATGTTTGTACACTTGACAAATTATCAATAAATGGTTTAGTTACTTTTTTTTTCGATTTTTAAAATTTAAATATTAAACCCTGTATTATTTAAGCTATTTTTCACGTGACGTTCGTTTTCCTGGTTTTTTCTTTTTTCTTTACTTCGCTTATTCTTAGCGAAACCCGGGTATCCACCGATTTGTTTAAATTTTAATATCGAAACAGGCTTATTTAAGCCATTTTTCACGTGTTCTTTTTCTGTTTTCATCGTTCGTTTGCCTTACGTTAGCTTTTTTTATGTTTTGATTACCCCCCCCCCCGCTTAATTAAAACGTTGTTTTCTTTTCTTACTTCGATTATAACAATGCTTACGTCGTCGTCGTCGTAACGCTCGACGACTTTCAAACATCTTTCACTAAATCATTCTGGCTGGCCGATTTTATTTTCAAACTTCGCCTCAGGGCTTCGGGTTCGATCCTATCCCACCGGTTTCTTTTTTATTTAACACCACACACACCTACAAACACCCGGGCAACGCCGGGTACCCCTGCTAGTACAATAATAAATACGAAATCTACATTAATCAAAATATCATATTTCAGCGAATTTTACAACCGGCCAATGCCGGGCGACCTGCTAGTATCTTCTAGTATATATATATATATATATATATGTAAAGCTGAACATGTGTGCGTGTGTGTGTGTGTGTGTGGTCACGAATAGTCTCCTATATGGTTGACTATTTAAAAAAAGCTGATTACGTATAATGAGAGAAGATGTATCGAGAATCAGGAATGGGTATGTTTGATCTGGCAGAACGGTGGTTCATAAAAATTATGGGGTCTGCGTTCGCGCCTGGCTCCCAAAGTATGGAAATAAAAAAACGTTTACAAGGGTTTTTGATATAGATGTGCATAAGAATACTTTGATAAGTATGTTTTAACTTAAATAGGGATTGTATAATAAAATTGTAGGGTCTGCGTTCGCGCCTGTACTCCATGGAAATATTGCACAAACTTTAACAAAGACTTTTCATATCTATTTGCGCAAGTATACTTTGATAATTATATTTCAGTTTGAAGAAATATGGTATAATAAAATTATTGGGTGTTCGTTGGCGCCTTACCTCCATAGAATGTAAATATGTCACAAAGATTAACACGGTTTTTTAAAAGGGGTGAGGGTCCACAATAACACCTTAACTTAAATCTTAATTCACGTTAGCTTTTATTTGTTTTTTAGTTAAATCATATTGTGTCGAATAAATTCACTTCATAAATTCACGTTCTTATTAAAGTGAAAGCCAAAAAAAAAAAAAGTCGGAACTTTAGACAATTCTCGACACAAATTTTGCATAACTCTGTTTTTTCCTTCTCCACTTGCTCGTGACACTCTTTCGAAAATAGGTAAATAGATAAATAATAAAAAATAAGGACGTTACTTGTTATCGTGTCCAAAAGAAGCGAAAATCCTGCTCACGTGATTACATGTTTTTTTAAAAAACATTTACGTGACCTTTTTATTTTTATTCATATATCTGTTTAAGCGTCTTTTGTCAGTGTACTAGAAGGAATTCAGTTGATTACAACCCTTTCTGCGTGTTCTTTACATTACAATACTACAACCCTGAATCCGACGGCGCAATACTACACCGTTCAATACTGTAAAACTGAAACGAAGCTGTTCTGTTTGAAAAGGGCGCCATTTTCTTCTTATTTATATTCATATCGATTTTTTCTTTAAAAAACTAAAGTCATTACGTGTTTACTTTTTTAATATCCCATTTTGCTGTTTCGGATTATTTTACTAAAGTAAGTAAAGCTTCATTATTTTTGAAAACTGTTTTTGTTTTTTGTTTTTCGATATTACGTCGACATTATTTGGTAAGAGTGTTTAGCAGAAAAGCCAACAAAAGACTATCCGAGAAAATAAATATACAAGAAATAAATGTTACCATAGTCAATAAAAGTTCAGTTCTGTTCTTTTTTTTTGTTTTGAAATAGTTTTTAGTGCTCTTTACTTGAAATAATTTCAGCGAACCGAAATTAAAACAAAGTTTGAGACAATACCTACTTCAATGAATTTTTATATAAACTACACATGCCATAATCGAACATTCCTCAAGTACAAAATAACGGAAAACTTTAAAATATGCTTATAAATATTCCTTACGTTGACGGAACTCTCTTAAATTGTTAACACAGAATACTCTAGTGCCCCTCTTTCAAATTGAAAACAGGGCTCTCCATTACAAAGTCGCTGCCATTTTGATTTTTTTAAAACTGGTTTGTGAATTAAAAAAAAAATTACAAACTACTTAAAAATACAAACCAATGAACTTTTCTACCACAAAAGTAACTTTTATTGACTATGAAAACATTTAGTTCTTGTATATTCATATTATATATATATATATATATATATATATATATATATATATATATATATATATATATATAACATTTTCTCTTTGTAAGGAAACATCATTTTGTTGGTCACTTTTGGCTATGAATGGAAACAAAGTTGATATAAACATATATTTTCGCGAAAAGTATCTTTACTTTCATCATATTTTGCTTAGGGTAAAATTTTTGAGTATCAAAACCTATCTCTTTAAAACCCCCTCCTTTTCATAACCTATCATACTTTCACCAATCACAGCCCATTTTCTGTAGGCTGTTTTTGAACCCAGTCAACGGCGGGTACTTCTGCTAGTATATATATATATATATATATATATATATATATACATATATATATATAATGTTTCCTCCTATTGATTAATGATTTCACACAGTTCGTCTGTCTGTCTGTCTCTCTCCCCCCCCCCTCTCTCTCTCTCTCTCTCTCTCTCTCTCTCTATATATATATATATATATATATATATATATATATATATATAACAAATAGGATCCTGAACAGAAGTGTGCGTTCTATCCCAACCATTATCAATGGACCAGAGGTCATCTCGTCAGCGTCAGACAAGGCCAAACTATTTGCAAAGAACTTTGCAGCTAATTCTACCCTATGCGACGAAGGCCATCAACTCCCCATATTTCCTCCTATAACAAAGAACAAGCTAGGTAACATACAAATATCCGTGCATGAGGTCGCCAAGCCAATAAAAACCTAGATTCCAGTAAAGCAACTGGCCCTGATGGCATCCCAATTATAGTGTTAAAAAAGCTTCAACCAGAACTTGCTCCAATACTTACGAAACTATTTAAGCGCTGCCTTAAGGAGAAGTGCTTTCCGACCCCCTGGAAGACCTCATCAGTTTGCCCTGTATTTAAGAATTCAGGTGATAAGTCATCTCCCTCTCAGTACAGACCAATAAGTCTCCTGTGTGTTATGAGTAAGTTGCTGGAATCATTATTAAATAGAGAAATAGTCAACAACCTAAGCAGGAATAACCGTCTTAGTTACACACCATATGGTTTCCCCTCTGCAAGATATACCGCAGATGTGCTGACGGTTATATCCCACAGGATTAGTGAATCTCTTGACAAAGGCTTCATTTCTAGGGCAATTGCTCTTGACATATCAAAGGCCTTCGACAAGGTATGGCATAAGGGTCTACTTCACAAGACTTCCAGCTACGGTATAACTGGAAATGTTTTCTCAATCATTAAATCATTTCTCTCCGATAGGCTCATAAGAGTAGTGGTAGATGGACAAAAATCGGAGGCCTGCAATATAAATGCTGGAGTCCCTCAGGGGTCAATCCTGGCCCCAACTCTCTTCCTGATCTACATCAATGACCTCCCTAAACACATACTTATATCATTCGCTGACATCTATGCTGATGACACGACCATCTACGGTAACACATCAAAGGCTGTAAATGATAAAGTTCTCTCGGATTCTCTCTCCTCTGATCTCGAGCGCGTGGTTCAGTGGGGGAAGATGTGGCTGGTTACCTTTAATGCATCCAAAACCAAACTCCTATCCTTACATCATCAACGCTCTGATCCCCAGCTGGCATCAATTGTGATGGATGGCTCTCGTCTGGGTGAGGCCCCGTGTTTCGACAAGCTTCTGGGTTTGACTTTTACTCCTGATCTGAAATGGAACACGTACATCAAGTCTGTTGCCAAGGTCGCTGGAAAGATGGTGGGATCCTTCTACCGCTCCAGAAGATATCTCACTACTGATGCAATTCTCTATCTATATAAAAGCCAAGTACGTCCAAAGATGGAATAATGTTGCCATATCTGGGCAGGAGCTGCCAAAAACAGCCTATCATGCCTTGACAGAGTACAAAATAGACTTCGTGGTTTAGTGGGGGATGCCCTTTTCTCTACCCTGCAACCTCTCTCCCACAGAAGAGATGTTGCGAGCCTATCCTTGTTTTATCGTTATTTTCATGGCAAGTGCTCGTCTGAACTCCAATCTCTGGTCCCCCCTCGCCAATCTTTCACGAAAAACACCCGTCTAGCTGAATCAACTGTGAAAAACTTCCCCCACTCTATATCTGTGCCTAAATCAAAACGCGGATTCCATGAACAAAGCTTCTTTCTTAGAACTGCACGCCTGTGGAACTCTGTTCCGTCTTCCTTCTTCCCTCCGGACTACAACTTGGATGTCTTCAAGTCCAATGTTAACAAATACCGAATGAATCGTCCCCTTAATTAAACACTTCATCAAATCTCCACACTAACGTAATGTACTTGCAATAACCCTTATCCCTGAGTGGCTTCCGGGCCTTGACAAGTGGTGATCACTGTGTAAAATATATATATATATATATATATATATATATATATAAGAGAAAGAAAATTGAAACTGTAAGTTGAACTTTACACTCAATTATATATATATATATATATACAGAGAGAGAGAGAGAGAGAGAGAGAGAGAGAGAGAGAGAGAGAGAGAGAGAGAGAGAGAGAGAGAAATAAAAACCGAGTTATGTGTTTATCAACGTTTCGTCATTATTCTGGGATTTCCTCTGGATGAATGAGATTAAGAAAACAAAAACATTTGAATTTTAACAGACACACTGTTTCCAGGAAGAATATTAACTGCGTTCATAACTTTTAAAAACATATTAACGATTATATGACTAATCTCCCTCTCTTTAACAACGCAAACTCCCATCCTTTTTTAAATTTCCAACGTCTTTTTCCGTTTCATAAATAGAACAGCGTCACACTTTGCACATGAAAACAATTTATTTCAAATGTTTTTACTGGACTTTTTGTTTTATTAATCTCATTCATCAAGAGGTATTACCGAAATAAAATGAAATGCTGATGAACACATAACTCGTTTTTTTCCTTTTATTTCTCTATTTTGTCGAAATACTATTTTCATTATTCTCATCATATATATATATATATATATATATATATATATATATATATATATATATATATATATATATATATATATATATATATTGTGTGTGTGTTTTACAATTTTCTTCCTTTGGAGATTGTAACGTTGGATATGGGGCAGCTAAAACAGCTGCCAACATCCCCTGCTTTTTATTGAAACCAACCGACAGCTCTTTTTAGCATCCTCGTTGTTCCCTTAAGTGCAATTGTTTTGATTTCTCTTGCAATTGGTTTACCAGGAACATTAGCTAGGTAGGACTTGAGGTTATTCTTCATAAGTTCTGTAGCACCTATAACTGGTGCGATTGATATTTCCCTAAGATTCCGGTCTTTTCATATCATACATGAGACCTTGATATTTGGTCTGTTTCACCCTTTCAGCTCTGTTCTGACCTCCATATTTAGGGGCACTAATTTCAACCAAGGTTGTCACTTTCTCTGACTTATTCGATATAACTATATCAGGTTTTACAGCAGCATTTTCAGAGTAGGTGGCTATAGGGATTACATGGTCGTAATGTATGGTATATACGTCATTTGCAAGTCCCCCATGAATAAAAAAAGTGTTTTATAAGTACGAATCTATAAATTTTTATCTAAACTTGCTGGAACCCGTGGCGCGGTGGATAGAGACATTGAATATCTTCGGTTCCAGGTGAGTATTTTCTGAAGATAGCGGTTTCAATCCTACCCAAATCCTGCCAGAGCTTTACATGCCCAAAACGTGGTGAGATGACAAAAAGTATGGAAAGCAGTAATTGCTGAGGATGCAGTTAGGAGATTCGGAGTTCCTATCCCATCGCGGTTACCACTTGACGAAGGCCAGACCAATAATTGGCAGTAACGTCGTGAAACAACTACAAAGGATAGGGACAATAGTCCGCAATAAATAAATTAATAAATAATATTTATTTCAATAATGAATTTCAATGAAATAATATATAATCTCTTGAGAAGATCAACGGTTATTGCCAGTAAGAAATTAATAGAACATGTTTGTTGCGGTAAAACAAAATTATTTGCATTAGTTATTAAAAGAGTAGCGAGTTCTGAAAATGTGTTGTCAATTTAAAAGCATATCTTTCATCTAGCAATTAATGATATAGATATACAATTTTCAATGATGTTTTTTAAAAGTGCAACAGAATGTACATTACATAAAATAAATCCAAGGTAACTTTTTGATTCAATTTAAATTAAATTTTTATACCTTACCTTGTAAAATTTATAAAAGTGCGCTTTGAAGATAAATAAATTTCAAATTGAATCTTGTACCTTTATTTTTAAAGCCTATCGTAAAAACATTTTGTTTAACAATTTTCATGCCTTGGATGAAATGCTTTTCTAACTTGTAAATGACATTACCAAGTTTATTAAAATTAGTGCTTAATCATTATAATAGCAAAAAAAACCGGCTGATTCGGCCTTTACCCAGATTTCCTCTGGCTCTCAATAAAACAGAAATGTGGTTTTGGAACATTTCTAGTACTGCCGCGGATATCAGTCAGGGAATATAAATTTAGAGGAACCTACCACCTCTGGGTGTCCGACGGAACATAAAGATGTCGCCGTTTTGATGTTTATGGGGCTACCTGTGAGTTATTGACGCTGCAGTGAAAGATGGTTTATCTAGCTACGTTTTCGCAAAACGGCACCTCTAAAATGAATTATTTATTAATACGTCTACAAATGCGTCTAAGACGTCTCCTTTGAGTATAATAAAGACTGGCAGAAACGAACCCTTCTCTATTACGTCCCCCTTTCTTTCTCAGTCTTCCTCTTTCTCCATTCTCTTACCGTGTATCAAACGGTTGACATACGGCAAATAACTTTAGTCTAATACACCTGAACGAACTGTTTATTTAACAGTTCGTTTCCTGCAATGGACTGCAAAGAAATGTGACTTTCTTATTTAACCATTTTTTTTTGTCGAGTTGCGTTATGTGATTCATGTAATTAAGTACAATTATTCGGGAGATGCGAAGCCAGGCGGATGACTCCTGTTTCTCTCAGTTAATTAAATTATAAGCCCGACTCATACATGACCACCATATATTTCGCTCTCATACGTTTGGAATATTTTTATATTAAACGTACACACACACACACACACACACACACACACACACACACACACACATATATATATATTAGTAAAATTTTAGTAGATTAAAATCAACTAGCATATATATGTTACACCTAGTCACATATTCTTCAAGCCAGAGACAAATGAACACATACTGAACCACATACAAGGAGATAATGTATGGAAGAACAGTTTCAAACTAACTAATATAGGATACACTACTCTCCACAGGAGGAACACAACAAATACAGATTACCGCTTACAAAACAGGAGTGGATTCCTGGTAGGAATGTTCCCATAAAAAAGGAGCGGCGTTTGGTTGGTTGGTTGGTTGTTTTTGTTTTACGGCATATCAACCCTTTTCGGGTTATTTAATGCTGAATCCAAAGATTTTGAAGAAATTTTTTTTTAATAGAATATATTCGTTGTTTTCACGTCGGTTTCTATTTAACCCATAGTTGGGACCCTAACAGGTACTACCACTCCGGGTCAGGGTGGACCTGGGAGAAATTGTAATTAAAGGGCGGCTCCACACTCCCCAAAGCCCACAAGCTGGGGCCTCACCACTGGATATAGTTTAAGGTCATATCCAGGACCCCCATTGAGGGACTTTTATTCTCTGCAGGGGGGCAGTCGGCGTATTCTAATGCTCCACCGACAGGGCCGAATGGCGTTTGGAAGGAAGTCATAACGAACAAACATATGATACCATAGCCCCAAAATATACACAACAGAACAGATAGTGCAATACTGAAATAAGTAGTAAAATACAATAATGTGCAATAGTACGTTAATAGGCATAATGATACAATTTTGTTTTCAGACAGACTGATGCTAAACATCCATTAATAAAAGATGATCTCGAATTTGTTTTATTTTATGATCAAATTACTTTATAAAAATACTCACATATTGTTTTACTTTAAGGAAATCGATCCAGACAAGCAATGGAAACATTTCAGGTAAGGAGTTAAAAATCACCCCCAATTATAAAACTATCAAATCATGAATGTTATATGGATCCTAATCCTCATTGAATGCATGGAGAAAAAGGCAAAATAAAGAAAGTGAGAGTTACAACTTTAGGTCCACTTTCCACTCTCTTTTAACTTATGTACTATTCTCGTTTTCTTTTGGAGTGTTTCTAGCTTCCCTCCCTCTCTTTTTTCTCTCCTTTTCTCATTCTCTCTCACTGTTTAAAATTGAACAAACCTTTTTACAAGCAATTTTTTTCTGTGAGAACTGTTTGTGGAACATAATACTGCAGGGCTGCTTTCCAATTGACAACAAGAGAATTGTTTTAAAGTCCAATGTATACAAATTCTTGTTAGGCATCATTCTTGAACGATCAAATTCTACCCCCAAATCGTCACTACTGTCAATCATTGCGATGCTGTCTCACCATTCACTTTATATTCATTTAAGCATTATCCCCGAGGTGCCTTTATAAGTGGTGACACTTTAGTAAACGTACAAAGATAATTCGAACCCAAGAAAAAGTAATAATATGTGTATAGGTCTTTATAAAATAGCTTAAACCTATTCCCGATTTGGGAATAGAAAAATTCATAATGTCTGATGATTTTTTATTCCTCCTGAATTGCTTCTATGTTAGTATTATGTACTTAGATGGATGATCATTGGATAATTTGAGTGTTGTATGCAAACATTGGCTCTAGTGGCTTTGCAAGGTGAAGTTTGGAACTAATCTACTAATACAACGAACATACTCTGGCTGGCAATAAGAGTTAAAATTCAGATTTAGATTGACAGATTTAATATACACATGTTTCAAGAATAGAAATATGAAAATATTTATCGATTTTTTTATGAGGATAAATGTTTATTTTAATTGTTTGGACTATTGTCCTCATCTTTGGGGCAATTTTTACAACGTTTTAGACCATCTAATACTAGACTTTTTCCAGGCAAGAATAATTCTTAATATGAGAAATGTTATTCGAACAAGCCAAGGAATACACATTAATAATACTCGTCTGTAAAATTTAAAAAAATATCTTGAATCAGTATAGGTCCGAATTAATTCCAAAATAGAAACGAATAAACGCACGTTTCATTTCATTGGTACATCACAGATTTTCACTTGTAATGACTATGGTTTGTCGAAAACAACAACGACAACAAAAAACAAACAAAAATATACCAATACATTATTTTAATCATTCATAAAAAAAGCCATTGTCAATATACAGCTTAAGAACGTCGGAGGTTACATCTACCGAAAGGTTGTGAGAATGACACCCAAGATAGAAACAATAATCTGAACAATGCAAATAATGCAAGAAATAAATGTGTTTATCATACTGAGTTCACTTGAGTTTATGAATTAATTTATTCAGCAATACTTGCATCCAGCACCGTCCTAAAGTATATTTCAGCACATCATATGCTATTCATTAGGATAATCTGGTCCTGCTTGGGTTACGATGTCAATCAAAACCTATCAAACTAGTATCAGCGTGTAGCATTTGTACTTCTAATCAATTTTAACTATGTAATATATAATTCAAATAGAGGAGTTATATTGTAGATAGTTTAGCTAGGACGTATATCAAGAGGTTAGTTATGATAGAAGATATTTTAGTCAGAAAAGATCAGCATAACTGGGAATATTCAGAATCATTGCACCAGAAGTATATAATACAAGTAGGTGGATAGTCCATCATATATCAGATACACAGTATTATACATAAACGATTTCAACAATCTTTGTAACAAATGATCATAAGTATATTCGTCAACGTTGGTTAACCAAACTCAACTCAAAACTTTACAGTTAAAGACCACAGCCTCACTATATTATTTTTGCCTGTGTCGCGCTCACAACAATGAGCGATCATCAGCTGAGGCAGTTTTTTTTTATTTTTTCTCATTCAGACCCCCCCCCCTTTGTCAAGTGATGAGTAACATCCTCACTAAAAACTCACATTGAGTTTTACTGAAACTTGATTAGGTCGCAAGTAAATAGGAAATTCTATGTGAACAACCTTAATTATGTAGAAAGAAACAAACCAGATTACGCTAGACGTGATGCTTTAGTGACTATTTCTAAAGTGTAGAGTCAACTTATGCCGCATTTCCAATACATTTAGGTCAGCGTTGTAGAAAAAGTTGTGATATTACTATAAGTACTCTATTTAGTTGTTCCTATCTAGTCGAAAGGTAATTGTCGAATTATCGTTCGTTCAACTAATTAAATTTTAGTCAGACTTTCCAAAACATCCATACGCCTTTTTCCTTAATTTATTACGCTAATGAAATTCTCCAGAATTGCATACGTGATTGCAATTCAAGCATAACTATTTATTTGCATCCCTACAATAGCAAAGTTAGACCCAACACCTGTTATTAATATTGGGAAAATCAAACTTCCGGAATAAAGCATTCTAGATTGTAAGTAAAACAAACATCGCTTCAGTTTGGAAGAATAACAAAATCAAGCCAGTCAACACATTGTTCCATGCAAATTTACTATATTTTATTTCTTTGATTTTAAGTCGGGGCCTACAAATGTAATTCATATTCAAGTGGAATAAGTGGATTGTCCATACATAGATATATGTTGTCTCATTTCCGATATGACTGTCACTTTTTGTCAAGACGTGTGCGCTTAACTGACAAGCCGCTGTAACACGTGACTACCTTGGAATTCGGCTGACGCCAATAGTCCGACTTTCCACCATGAAATATTGCTTCATTTTTACAATTTTTTACTTGTTGAATTCGAAGTGAAATGTCCATTTTTTTCTTTTTTTGCTTTTTATTTTCTTCGGTGTCCTTGGAGGAGTTGGATCGAAGAGATAATCCGATCATATCTTTACTCTCTTATCTGATGTGTAAGAGGCGTGTGCAAACATAAGAGTGTAAATTACACCTGTTTTGTGTCAGAAATCTCCATTTAGAAATGTTATCTTTTGAATAGTTATTTGTCTTTGAATTCTAATAGGAGGCATCTTTTTTTTTTTTGCAGAATTCAAGTCTATTCACAAAATAGTCAATAAACACCGCCATGAAGAGCAAGGCTAATACATAAGTTTATATAAAACTCTAACATTTGTTTAAACTACATATATACAAACATGCAGATATTACAAAATATTGTGGCGGTTAAGTACTACTACTACTACTACTACTACTACTACTATTACTAATACTAATACTACTATTATTACTACTACTACTACTACTAATAATAATAATCATAAGAATGATAATAATAATAATAACATGGTAATAACACGTAAATGTAATCCGCTTTTACTTTATTTTACTCTCTGTCTTTTTTTCCGTTCGAAAACGAATTAAACGAATTAAAGACAAATAAAAAATAAATAACATTGTAAAAGAATGTCAGAATAGTTAAGAAGTGAAACTGGGGAACTCACGTCGTCCTGGTGTAAACACTCCATAAAGCATTACAAACGGCCCTGAATCCGACCACAATGTACATTTGGGAAGGCAATGTTACATAATGGAAAAGTACCAAATAAATCTCAATAGCATATAAATCGAGAAGAGTATTACTAATCTTTGGTGATGGGTATATGGGTTTAAGAAAATGATATGTCCTTGAAGATATCACAAAATACTCATTCATTTCAAAAATAAAAATAAATGCGGCCGTAATGTAGTTTCTGTGCAAGGTGCCATTCATATAATAATCTGGGAAATTTGTATTCCAAGTAAAAAAAAATGATAGACTGCTCGTTATTTCTAACATTCAAAACAGTTGCTTCGTAGGTAATTGATAGATGTATTTGGTTCGGATATTTAATGTCCATATAACCTATATGAGATTTAATACACTCGTTTTGTGAAAAATCGTAACTCTAGCAAAGGTAATATTTGTTTTCGTTAGGATAAAAGCTTACAATGAAAATAAGTGCAGATTTGAAATTTGTATTTTGTTTATATCTTTGTGATTAACAATCGAAACTGTTCTACATAATGCCGTTGTAGGTATTTTAAACGCATTACTTTTGTGAAACATAATTCGTTTTCACATCATAGATTAAATACATATATTAACGATTCTTAATTAGATAGGGAATCTCGGGTTCTTAGTGGATAATTGATTATTACGGCCGATGTGTATATGGTTCACTTTAAAATATGATTGGCATCAACTGGCACACGTGATTTTATTCACTCTTAATATAAATCAGTAATGAAATAGATTAAATGAAAAGTATGCTTTATATTTTTTCTCTATTTACACTGTCAGGAAAAAAATCCTAGATACAATGCGGGAGGAGCTGTGAGCGATCTTGCGTAAATGGGATAGGGGTGTTTTTAAAAGAAAAATGTGCTTTTACCTTAAGATGTTAATAATTATTCCACACTGAAATTTAAATGAAATAAGGCGTAATTACTTAACAAAAATGTAAAGTTCCTTATTTGTAACGATATATATATATATATATATATATATATATATATATATATATATATATATATATATATATATATATATACTAAAGGAAAGTTTTGAGATTTGATGAGAAATGTTATTAATAAGCGTTCGTTTTTATTTGTTTACTGTGGGTAGATTTTTTGTCAATATTAAATGTTTTCTGGATTGACTTATAATAATATTTATATGTAGACATCTTAGTTTTCAAACATACACTATTAAATTTCTCCTAACAAGTTTCAAGATTTCCATCTATAAGTTAGGAGGTGCCTTAAATAAGTTTACAGATTTTTTTCGTATAGACACTGTTATTGGTAGTACACACATACAATTCTAGTCCTCTTCAAAGTAATCTTCTCCAGTACAATGCACTTATTGTACCGTTCCGACAATTTCTGAAAGCCCCATAGAAGATTTCTTGTATGAGCGTGTCAATGACCATCATCTCAGCCTGTTTCGTCTCCTCAGTTGTCTCATAACGACAGCCGCTAAGGTTTCTTTGAGCTTAGAGAATAACCTAAAGTGACAGGGAGAAACATCTGAACGACAAGAAGGATGAGGAACTGTCTTGATGCCCATCTTAGTCATGAGTACCTCTTTCTTTTTGATCTTGGTTGGGCACCCTTGGGACAAACTTCGCGCAAATCGTCCGCGTCTTCAGTTCGTTGCGATTAATTTTGAGTTCAGATCCTACACTGACATACAATCTGCGCTTATTTTTTCTATAGACACACGGCGGTCTATATCCATGAAATTCTCTATCTGGCCAATCAAATCTGGTTTCTAACTTTGTTTACTGGTATTCCTGCATTCTATCATTCCTGCATTCTATCATTCTAAAAGAGAAAATGTATTTATACCTTTATTGAGATATAAAAGGCAGGGTAGTATTTAGAAAATACTAAGGAAGATATTAAATAGTTGTGACGATTTTGCAAGAGGGTCATACTTCTTTTTTCCCATATCTTTATCCTTCTAGTATATCTTTTACTCATTGTATTTTTGTTTTATTTTTTTACTTGTAGACTTTTACTGAAATATGACCTTTAGCAACATTTATTTTGCTGAAATATAACCTTTAGCAACATTGTTCTATATTGTGCGTGTGATATAGCTACTAATCACTTGTCTAATATTAAAGTTAGCAATCTAAATTTCAAAGAATAATCTAATAAAGAATAAATATGAAATAAAGTATTAATGACTTTCTGCGATGTTGCATTTAATATTTATCAGGAAATAACAGTGAAACTCACAAGGAAAATGTAGGCTTTTTAAAAATATTGAATGCATACGTTGCACGTGATATTAACGTTCAAATTTTTTAGATTACAATAAAATATTACGAATTACGTAAAGATGTATATACGTATAACTGTAGTAAGTCGTAATATTTTTACCTGCAGGTAGTTTAAATGTCTATAGATTTAACGTAAAACATTCGACTGATTGATATCCAGTGTATGCTTGAAAATAAGTAATAATAATAATAATAATAATAATGATAATAATAATAATGATAATAATAATAATAATAAGTAATAATAATAATAAGTAATAATAATAATAATAATAATAATAATAAGTAATAATAATAATAATAATGATAATAATAATAATAATAATAATAATAAGTAATAATAATAAGTAATAATAATAATAATAATAAGAAGTAATAATAATAAGTATTAATAATAATAATAATGATAAGTAATAATAATAATAATAATGATAATAATAATAATAATAAGTAATAATAATAAGTAATAATAATAATAATGATAAGTAATAATAATAAGTAATAATAATAATAATAATAATAATAAGTAATAATAATAAGTATTAATAATAATAATAATGATAATAATAATAATAATAAGTAATAATAATAAGTAATAATAATAATAATAATAATAATAATAAGTAATAATAATAAGTAATAATAATAATAATAATGATAATAATAATAATAATAATAATAATAAGTAATAATAAGAAGTAATAATAATAATAAAAAAAATAATAATAAGTAATAATAATATGTAATAATAATAATAATGATAATAATAATAATAATTTTAAAAAACCATATTAAGCAATTTATTGCTTGATAATGCAAAAGAATATTACTATTATGCGATACCATAACATTGAGAACAAGTGTGGCGAAACATATTTATTTTATTAAATAGATTACATCGATGTAATGAATAAATCTTGTTAAATGAATGCTCTCGTTGCAAGAAGTCGTGGTGCTTGCATATGTCCATGTGAGGGTAAGTATATCTCCAACTTTGCATTTAATATATCAGGAAAAATTTTAAATACTAATGCGAACTATATCGTAAAATCGATTCTTATTGAGAAAACAGAAGAATCTATGAGGAATATCAATGGCGAAACTTTTATTTTTTAGGTTTAGGCAAGAAAACTATCCCGGTCACTATTACAAGGGGAATCTCACGCTGCTTCAGATTCATGATAGGTGGCCAATCTTCTTGTTAAATAATGTGTATTCGGTTCATACGGTGTTACGTTAAAAAGTTATGTAAAGGCCAAAAGAAAATATATATCTTATATAAGAGACTATGTAAACGATAAATAGGAAGATTCACATATATGTGTGTGCATGTATACACCGAAATTCATACATATGATATTTATGAGGCAATTTAGATAAGAGCATGCCAAATCAGCAGCCTTTCTAACTGTCCAGACCCAATAATGCACACTGTAGATCCAGTGTCGTGGCTTACGGTTCAAAATCTCTTTTATTTTATCTCCTACCTCTTTTCTTTTTTTCCATCCTTCTTTCTTTCTTTCTGTCCTAACTTTCCTCTTTCCACATTCCCTATCTCTCTTCTCACCATCCGGATCTTATTTCCGCCTCCTCCTGTCCAGATTTCGTCTCCAACCCATTAATCTTTCTTAGCCGTCTATAACAAGGCGCAAACCAAATTGTAAATCCCATTGTCTCATAGCGTGTCGCCGTTGATTCAAACAGCCGGGCGAATTTGCTAGTTTTAGCAAATAATTCGTTTTTCGGACGCAACTTTTAAAATCGCTTATCAGATTTTCTTAGGTATTTAGCAATTTTAGATGAAGGACAATTTTCGTACTCGGTTTATTGGAAGTTGTGTTCTTTTCTGATGAAGTGTGATTGCTTGGCTATGATTCCAGGGTCAGCTGAAGCGCGGTATGAGGTACGATTTTATTATTTATGTACAACATAATAAGGCACGACAAAGCACAGCAAATTACTCCTACTGATTTTTTATTTGCTTGATGCTTAAGCACATTATTAAAACAACCTGGAATTCTTGTGTCAAGAAAAATAAGAACCAATTGATTGTAATTTTGACTGATTAGTATGTTGGGTTATTTCGTATATTAATGTAAAAAATAAACAATTTTTAGACTTAAGTGGAATATTTAAAAAATACATGTCAACCATTAAAGAATGTGAATTAAAAAAATATTTGTTTGCTTTTATAAATCGTAAATATGTTTGGTTTTAATAAGTGTTTATTATTTTTTTAATAGTATATGATATTTTTAAAATGTTTAATGGTGTTTTCTATTTTATAATTGTGACTGTTTAGCAAACATTTGAAAAACTCAGGAAAACACTTTTCTATTATGTTTGATTTGTATTTCTTTAATTACATACATTTTCTAGTAATTCCCTCAAGTATATCTGAAAAAAAAATAATTACTTTTTTTCCCAATGATTTTTGACAAAAAAAAAACACCCTATCAATCCACCTAAATGTTAAAATCATTTGATCCCTCTCGACCATTTGGAATTACAATGAGATTTCATATATAAATATTAATTTCAACTATATTCTCGGCGCGGATAACGCTGATTGAGCGGTTTATTCCTTTATAATGGACTCAGGGATTGCCGTGTTCGATTCTCCCGACACGTATTACAAATAATTATATATATATATATATATATATATATATATATATATATATATATATATATATATATATATATATATATATATATATATGAGGAAGGAATGTCATTTGTGTATTTGTGGTAAATAATCAAGGATGTTTTCGGGAGATAATAAATAAAGAATATGCAACAGATTATAATTATAAAAATGTATAAATCATGTAAAAAGGAAAAATAGCGGAAAAATCACATTAAATTAAAGTGAAAGCGGGAAGAATCTATGACGTCCTATTTGACTTCTCCCTCCCATTAGTTTGTGCTCAATAACATCTCTATGACGGGATATATATATATATATATATATATATATATATATATATATATATATATATATATATATATATATATATATATAACAGTTGATAAAACATGTTTAAAACACTTTGAAATGAGTTAAAAACATATTTAATCTGAAAAGGAAACACTAGATAAGTGGATAGTCCTTAATCCGCGGAGTTTCGAAGAAATACTTTCCTTCTTATTAGAGGGTAAAAATTAGCAAAATGCGGGATCGGATTTTGCATGCAAAAGTATTTGATGAAACAACAAGTAAGTCAAAGATCTTACTTAATAACAAAAAAGTGAAGCAAGGGAACATGGTGAAAGAAAAATGTGATTACCCATTAATGGATAGTCTGGTGGAAGATAAATAATCTAGTGACGGTAAAATCCAAATATATAACTTCAAGAAAGGTAATTGAATTTCCATTTGCACAAGTAAAATACAAGGAAATCTCGTAATTGGAAGAAGATGGTCCATAATAATCCAAAGGCAAAAATCTATGGAATCATTCACAAAAATGTGTACAAGGAAAAAAGGGAAAATTCCAATAATATTAATAAAAGAAAAATAAGATATGCTTTTCACTCTGCTGCCGAGACATAAATATAAATAATAAAGATCAGGGAAGAAAAGAGAAGAAAACATGCTGATAGAGTTAAATATAAAATAGAGAAACACATGTCAAAATGACCCAGACAGGAAATGTTAAAGGCGCGAAAAATATATAGGGCAAAATAATATAGGTAAACTGAAATGTACTGGTCATCACTTAAAAATGTCAGCAAGAGTTGTTAAAAGACACTAAATGGAAAAATAAATAAATAAATAAATAAATTAATAAATAAATAGAAAATAAAAATAAATAATAAATAAACAATAAATAAATAAATAAAGAATAAAAATAGAAAATAAAAAGTAAAATATAAAATAAAAAATTAAAAAAAATTAAAGGGGAGAGGATGGCCGGTATCTGCAAATTCAGGAAAAGCAAGAAAAAAGTAAGTAAATGCATATAGTAAAATATAAGTAAATATACATACAAGATATGAAAGTGTGGGTAGATTGATATATTAGATAGATAGGAAAGTTTAAAGAATAAAGCAGAAAATGCAGATAAAAAACGGTCATGCAAAGAAGAGATAAAAATTAAAATAAATGATTATTAAATTGTAAAGTATTAAGAAATATGTAGAAAAACGATAAAGTTAAAAAAATTATATCTATATAAAAGTTAAAAGTAATAACTATGTAATTTCAAAATTGCCATAATTAAATTTGGACTTATGTTTACAGACAGAGATCAGTTCATTTTTAGAATTTATTATATTGTTACTTTGAGGGGAAGTAATTATAGTTATAGCTTCGGTTGTGCAGAGGCGACATGACTTAGAGCCTGGAGTATAAGACTTAACATTTTTATGATAGTCCATTTGATTGAGAAGGGGGTATTGTTAGAGTTAAGTTTTTTAATAAAAGTGTTTAAAGAAATTCTTTGGTTATTATCAGAATTATGGTTGTTAAAAGAAGAAATGCGGTTTGATATTCTTTTCTTAATTAATGTTGAAGTAGCGCCGATATATGCATGCACTTTATTAAAAGCTCGAGGTCTGGTATTAATATTAATTTGCTGATTTGTATCAGTTAAATCGTTTGAATTTTGTTCATAGTGTTCAACAAATTGTGGGACAATGTCTGTATGAGGACTATTTTGGAGGCGATAATGAGTGGTTTTAGTGTTAGGATGGCTGTTAGGAGAAATATTATTATTATTATTATTATTATTATTATTATTATTATTATTATTATTATTATCATCATTATTACTAGTTGTATGATTGTAGATGGAGGGGCTGCTCGAGTGAGGTATTGAATTAGTAACTATATCCGATGGAAGATGGGGAGAAGAATAACTTGAAGACGAAATATAAGTGTCTATTATGGGAGGATTGCGTGGGATCTCAGTAATAGTGCAAGAATATATAACATCTTTATGGATGCAATCATTATTGAGTGGGCAAAAATCTTTGTTATTACAATTACAGTTAGTTTTGGGTTTAATTGGGAAAGATATTTTTTTGGCTGATTTAATTTTTTTGTTATTAGATGTTAAGATTCTTTCCGCTAAATTAGGCATTGTTGAATAAGAAATCCTGATTGCATTTTTATTGAAAATAGACCTATATCTGTGTGGGTATTTGAAAGAGTTTTGTACAATATTGAAGAATCCCTTAGGTATATTAGTTTTTACATTTAGGCTAAATGGAGGATTAGACCCAATATTTTTCTTTCTCCTGATGCGACTTTTTTATTTTATATATATATATATATATATATATATATATATATATATATATATATATATAAAGTAAATACATATATATTTCGGTGGAAATGCGTTTTTGCAATTATATTTCACCTTTTTATTTATACCCACTCCTAAATTTATGAAGCCCAATGTAATTATATAGCATATAACAAATAAATAACAAACGTCTATATAACACATTTTGAGATGTTGAAGATCTCCAAATTTATTTCTTTTAAGTACGTTGACATGCGCAATTCTTGAAAGCCCTTGAAAGCGCAAAATCATAAATTTAAATATTATATCAATCATAAATTTATTCGGCCCTTAAACTATTAGAAGAAAATACCCCTGTCAATTGATTAAAAGAAAATAAAATCATATGGGTATGATTACAAAATCCGACAATTATGAGAAAATTGTAATTTTATTTTTATTTTTTCTTTTAAATTTACAAGTCGCTAAAATTTATTATCAATAAATGATATTCATTTTGATATACATTAATAAAATATTTCATTTAATATTTTATTAATTTATCATTTATAATTAGTTTAAATATATTTATTCAGACGACATTGATAACCTAAAAATCTATAACATATGTGTACATATTTATTTTATTTTTATCTGAAACTAATTACTTAATATATTAATATTGTTTCCGGGATAATCATTTGTTTATTATACCTACGTTTTGCATACCTATGAAAGTTATTTTATTACTTTTTTGTTTAAATTTATTTTTTACATTAATTATATTTGTTTCATCACCATATAATTATTTCAATTAGCCATTCTTAACCTTACTGTACGATGTTTTAATATTTTCTACCTCATTAGTCTATAAAGGGCGATAATTTTCCTAATGTAAATAAGTTATTTCCCTTTATTCAATCTTGTTAGTTTTTATTGACTATATTTTGTATTTAAATTTTTGATATTTAAAACCATTTTAATATAAATTAATCTGCATTTATATCAGTTTTATCTATTAACATACTGAGTTAAAGCATACTTTTTAAATCAAGGATTTCCTGGTATGTGTATTAGTTTTGCTTTCATAATAATATGAGGTCTAAGATAAGTTATTGAATTCAAATATATAACAATTTGTATTATTTTTATTGACATAAATATATTAAAATTGCATCTCATAGTTTATTTATTTTAGATTTCCCATAAAGTCAACAATAGTAATAAAAAATTCAATATCTTTATAGCTATACTTTATTTATTAAAAAAGAAATTCTTAATTTTTATTTCATTTTGAACTATTATTTATTTATAGCGTAATTTGCTTAATATTATATTTTTAAATTACTACAGTTAATTTACTTTAGTTTTTTATTTATTTATTTAATTCAATTTAATTATTTGGAAAGTTTTCCCCACAAACATTGCTATGTAAAACCTGTACTTATTATTAGGGCTATGACAAATATACAAATATTCCCTAATCAAGTTTTGATAATTATTTCCAAATTAGTTAAATTGATTAGTACATATTATTTCACTTGCATAAACAATGTTTCGACCTGTATTGCTTTTTAAAATCCACTTATTATATAGTCCTTCAGAATTTTTATTAATTAAATGAGTATATAAATTGATATTTAAGGATTTCATTCTAATTATGCTTTTATTAGGATTATATTTATTCTCCCTCTGTTCCAGTTACTCTTTCATTTTATTTATAATTTGAATTTAATATTATGAATTAATATTTAACATTTTTTAATATTGCAATCAGACCTAAGAGTTAGATGTTTCCAGCTCTACACCCTCCATTCCGTATGTTAATCTTATAGTATACTTTATTTTTTACTAATAATTTCAAAATAAAATGATATACTCCTAGTAAATATTTAGTGCTCTCACCGCTACCAGTTGAAGCCGAGTCAAATCGTATATTTTCCTACGCTACTGTGCCTGCACCACTATTAACTGGTTCAGAAATACATCCAACAACATAATCTTTCTATTTTTGATTCAAAAACAATCAATTCTACTTTATCAAATTTCGCCCATTTTGATTGGTTGATACCTGAATATTCTCATAATCTGGAATCCCTTTCGACAATAAATAAACGAACGCTCCAGAAATTTTACAATATGGCGTCGCTCTCTACAGAAGAACATCGTGCTAAAAAAACTAACTAAATTAAACCGATTGGCGTCGCAAAAAAAAACAAAACAAAATTAAATATATTAAGCGATATCGTCGGACTGTACAGATTACAATCGTGCTGAATTTTTTTTTTAAATATACTAACCGATTGGCGTCGCATATATAGAAGATAATGCTTTTTGTGTAGGTAAATTTTACATTAACTCCACCATCACACTTTTCTTTTAAAATGACGACTTTTACAGCGTTTCAACTATGCTGATGACAGAAATCTCATTTAAATTTACTCTCTGCCTCTTGTAAGGATAGCTGCCCGTGTAATTCTGAAACAAGGGTTCAATAATATCACTGCAGATCTCCTCTGCCATTGCTGCTTGATTCTAATGGTAAGGAGAAATAAAGAGGATTTTGAAACAATGCCGAGATAAGCGAAGAGTACATGCAACACCAAGAATGCTAAATAGTCACCAGCTTTCATAATGAACAGACTCAACATCGCTTAACTTCGGTGATCTAATGAAAACTGGTGTTTAAATTTCATCATACGATATAAATATGTGATTCCTCAATAAAACCAAATAAAGACATAACTTCAAAACATGTTAGTGATATATATATATATATATATATATATATATATATATATATATATATATATATATATATACAAAACATCATCAAACACGAAATATTTTATCACCATTTCCAATCGTCCATTTTGTATTGAAAGGGTTTATTCTTACAGATTTGCTGGATCATACAGACTAATGTTTGGTAACTTCATCTGGTATATTTATATGATATTGTTATATATGATTTATGAACTCATATTTACATGCGCCACACGAAGGCAGAGTAAGATACTAAGCCGGGTTTCAATGTATGAAAAAATGAAGCTTCTTTAAAACGGAACTCTGACCAAAGATAAAAAGTAATGTCTTAGTTCTGAAGGATTTCTCTCTCTCTCTCTGTTTATCTTTCTCTTACCGTGGACAGAAAAGATGAAGTGGCATATCTGAATATGTACTACGCTCCAAAAGATATGTGAGTCAGGTTTGTAACCGCATCCTACTTATCTATTTTTATACACCCTGACTTTGAGTAAAAAGTACTCGTTACCATTTTCGAAAAATTGAGTCTGGTAAAAATAGCACTTCGGATAAACACAAAGGATAGTTATTCGAAATATGAGTGGTCAGAAAATGTTGAAAACAGAACTAATCGATGAATTGACACTTGGGTTTGGCAAATATACAAAGTTCATTCAGTAAATAACCACAAAAAAAAAACAACGAGTATTTTCCTTCCATAAATCTTAACTCTGCTTTGTTTTGAATTTATTTATAGCCCAAATTATTTTAATCTCAAGGAAATATTTGTTTGGAAGCTATACAAAACGGCGACTATTCAACCGGGATGATTTAAGCTTAAATGAAATCTTTTTTTCGCTGAGAAGTTTCATACTATCTAACTTTAAATAATAATGTGTGGGGTGTATGGAAAAGCATGTTTTATTTAAAACAATTTTTTTATTAAATAAAATCGAAATACTATATAAAAAGTCTCAAAGGAATTGCTAGACCCACGATGCATATCTGAAATGTTGGATTTAATTGATAGTCTCGTTTTAGTAGAAAGAAAAGTTATTACAGAAACATTATCTGAAGTCAGCGGTAGATTCATCAATGTTCAACCTTATTATGCGTAAATGCTCATTTAGAAGTGATTTGTAACTATGTGTTGTGGTTTTAATCTTGTGTTATTCATGCAGAAATCCAATTGACAGAAACATTAAAGCTAAATTGTTAACCTTTCGTTAATTGATTGATGCTATTGTATGCACTCATTGTTATCTTTCCAGATCGAAGGAAAACCATTCTATAATAATCCATGTTTTCAAAATTCCGAAAAACTTAATAAAAAAAATCATTGGAAACAAAATATATGTATTTAACATGATATTGTTTCTTATAGACTCCGAAACGACTGAACAGATATTTTTTAAAACTTACAGAACTTTAGTGTATAAATTTGGGAGTGCTCTTAGTTAAGTTTTGTCTCAGAATATATAGATAATTACCCATAATCGATAATCGAAACTGTTGTATCTCAGACCGGGCTCTTTTTTAACGAAGGGACATGTGCTTAACGCACACCGGTTTACCGAGCCTGTTACTCGTATCTCATAATCTCGGTTTCGGAATTAGCTCAACATTCTAAAGAATCGAACGAAAACAGGGAGAAAAATGTGTTTTTAAACTTAAAACGTAACCCACCTGTCTCCGGTAAAGTTTTAAATTATTGGATTGAAATAAACAATAACCCCCACGAATATTTATGCCACAGGCTGTTATAAATATTCAACAACCATGGTTGAACTGTCTGCCACGAGTGCACAATTGATCTCACTTGTTTCTGTCCATCATGTAGTCAGGCAAAGTTACAGCCAGTATAAACTAGTTAGATTTGTCTTTTAATGAAGTTTTGATTTAGCTTTAAATAATAACGTTGTTTGTTCTGTTTCGATTTTTCTGACTGAAATAACTATTTCCACCATTATATGCATCATTTTATACTTTCAAACCGTGTTCATTATTCATATGGCACCATAGCAGACTACTTGTTCAATTCGTTCTATTAGAGTGATTTACACATTACTAGAGTATACAGATAGACTACCCTCCACACACACATATACAAATAATAAAACAGGTAAGAGTTACAAACTATTCACTTGGAATCACTGCTTTATGCCAAATTGATCATCACAGTGTTATATCACCGGCCAATTGACACTCAGTAAACCCTTATACTTGAGTGACCTTTGGGCTTTGATAAGTGATGATTCCTCCGGTAAAAAAAACACATACACAGAGCGTTCGTGATAAATTTCATTATTTTGTTATATTCTTTCATTTTAGAAACATTTAAAGTATTTAGTTGCGGTAAAGTGCAACAGATAGATATTTCTGTGCATCCGTATTTTAGAGCGGCAAACCACAGATAACTGTAAAGCACCAGAACATTAGAAAATTTGTGCCAGATTTATGTTAATCGCTATTAATCTTTATTCGACACTAACTGTGCATCGAACGGATAGTATTCTATCTTATTCAATGCAACTTATCATAACAAAGGCTCATACAATATTTCAGACAGATCGGCACAATAGCAGATTTTAGAGTAAATGTATATTCAGTCGATTTATACCTAGCAATTCCTATAAATCTTTTACTATGCATCGATCTGATAGCACAATACCTTATTCGGTGCACCTTATCATAACAATGGTATATAATAAATTTAAGCGAGATCGGTAGGGTGCTTTCAGAGAAAAAATAGAGCAAACAAAGAGACATGCGGACAGATTTAGATAAATATAGTATACATAGAACGGAATAAACAAGCGATTTCTTCTCAGCTATTAGTTAAACCGAAACCTTTATTCAATTAATAGTATATAATAGATTCATTTACAGAAAGGTAACATGTTTTATCATTAGTATTGTGTTTTAAAATATAAGGGCCCTGTCGGTGGGACATTAGAATACGCCGACTGCCCCCCTGCAGAGGGTAAAAATCCCTCAATGGGGGTCCTGGATATGACCTTAAACTATATCCGATGGTGAGGCCCCAGCTTGCGGTCTCTGGGGAGTGTGGGACCACCCTTTAATTGCCATTGCTCCCAGGTCCACTCTGACCCGGAATGGTAGTACCTGTTAGGGTCCCAACTATGGGTTAAATAGAAACTGACTTGCAAAAAACAAATATATTCTATTAAATTTTAAAAATCACCGGATTCGGCATTAAATAACCTGAAAACCAACCAACCAATCAAATATAAGGGTCATTAGATGTTGCCAACCATAAGAATGGAGAAGGTAATTAATCGTGGGGACCATTTCGAAAACGACCTTGTGCTTATAGCAATATTTTATAGGTGGCATTAGTTTGCATATGAAGAGAACAATAATTTAAGGAGGGCGAATTGGGAAATACAGGGATTGGATGTTTAACAACTGGGAGAGAAGATTGGAGCTGAAATCTGTCGTTGTCCATTTCGGTGTGGCTGAAGCCAAGTTCGTTTAATTTGATGCGTTGTAAAAGACGCAACCGAAACCAACGTGGGTGACATAGTTAATAAAAATATTAACCCATTTACTAGTTCATGAAAAATCAAATAATAAGAGTTTTACGTCACAATACCACTTCTTTTATTTATTTAATCTCATAACAGCATATCTATTTGAAAATATTTATTGTAAACGAGTCATTGAATACAAGTTCTTATTTAAATATAGTTTACTTGTCTACGGGCCGTACCTTGCTGTAACGTTCATCTGTAGAATTGTCGATTAATCTCCATCCAGCCAGCATTACGTGATGTGTTTCAATAAGTATGTGTGCAGTTACAACTGTAGTTAGGCTCACCGTAGTGAATGGTTGTCGGTGCATGGTGAAAAATGACACATATTCTGAGATAATGGCACATTAACGTGAATGGACATGGACAAAATACGACAGATCTAGAAGTGCCTAAATTAAGAATCCTTCTATTATTATAGGTAGTTGAAGAAAAACTTATATTTAAGAAGATACAACGTGATAAACTGTGGCTAACAATAATAGACGGAATCGATAAGAACCAATAAATGGCGAGTCGTTATAAGTAAATTAACTATATCATAGCGTAATAGAGAAAAAGAAATAAAAAATAATTAAATAAACCATTTATTTTTTTTAAATCGGGATTGAGAGTATTTTGAAGCGATCTAATTGTGTGTATATTTCTCATCATGGAGACCTAATATTAAAAAAAAGTACCTTATATACAAATTGTAGTGTAATAACTTAAGATTTAAAGGATCAATATTCTGGGGTAGAATTGAGTGTTAATTCAAAAGCGCAATTTAAATTAGTTTCTCAGTATCGAGAATAATTCATAAGAAGGAAACACTATAATACAGGCATATTCTTATCTGTATTTATTTATCAGTAATTGATAAGTTATTAAAAGGTGATATGTATTCACAAACATTTGTAAAATTTTGATATATTTTTACAATTTTTATTCGTAATAATTTATTAGTCGCGTGCAAGTCACTCCGTCGGTCTGTCGGTCGTACTGTCCGTAACACTTTTGTGCCTGGCCTTTTTGGTTAAGATCAAAGGTCTGTTGTAATAGATGCTGTTCTTAGCTTTTTAAGCTTTTCTTGGCCTTTTGGCCAAGATCAAAGTGTAGTAACCAACTGCAATGCTGTATGCTCCTCGCAGCACTTAGCATGTAGTAACTACACTAAGCTTAAGAAAAGCTTAAAAAAAGAAAAGATTAAAAAATATTGTTGTGAAGAGCATATCGATCCTGGTGATAAAAATTATTTGAATCTCCGTAAATGTCAACCTTACACCATAACTCGTGCGGAAGTTACAACAGTATAGGATTGCCTCAACAGGCTATACCGTCAGATGAAAGAAACACTCACATCAGACCTAGATCATGGCAGAATGAAGATATAGTCTACGGTAATCATGTAGGACCACTCATAATGGAAGACTGATGTAGAACCTGAACTGGTAAATGGGCCCTGGTAACGTCATGTGGATCAGCATGATAGTTATGCGCCTTGCCGGAAGAAATAAAGAATCAGTCAATGGCCGGGCACAAAAGACGCTGAGCGGAAGAATCATTAACAGATCAGCGAGCAGGTTCAACTAATCTAATCGAGAAACTACTGCGATTTGCCTGTAGATGTAGCTCACACAGGTGATATTATCCGAGCTATCGAGAGATTCAATATGACTCTAAATCAAACCAGAATTCCATACCGCATCAACCGCCACATGAGGTAGTCAAGGGTCGCTATTTGGTGTGCCGGCAATGACCACAGCTATTGACATGTTTACTACAGCACCAAAACCTCGACTAGCAAAATGTAGACATACCATCAAAATATCCACCTTTAATGTACGGACACTTTAACCCACATCTCAAATATCAGAATTTGTTGCTTCATCCAAAGAACACTATATCGCTATTGTGTGTATTCAAGAGCACAGTCTCTTCCACAACGACATGGACATAAAGCACCATAAAATTGGTAACAGCTGGACACTAGTATCAGCGTCAGCATGGAAAAATTCGGCAAATAGTACCATTGGGGGAATAGGACTTCTACTTAGCACTCGAACATTGAAATCATTGAACAGTGCTGAGAAGATAACACAAAGGATAATTCTTGCTACCTTCAGTGGTAATCCTGCTACTACTGTCATTTGTTGCTACAGACCTACCAACGTCAGTGACAAGCTAGAGATCCTGAATTTCTACGATGAACTCTCAGCAATAGTGCGCTCAATCCCCAAACATAATTTATTGGTTATCGGGGGTGACATGAATGCACATATAGGGAAAGCAACAAGCATGTTCACTTTCCATGATGGAACAAACCGAAATGGAGAGTATTAACTTTTCTCCTTGAAAATAACCTATAATGCATGAATACCCGTTTTCAGAAAAGACCCAGTAAGCTCTGGACCCATCAATCTCCAAATGGAGACAAGGCACAAGTGGACTATCTTTTTATGAATAAGAAGTGGATCAATAGCTGTCATAACTGTGAACCTTATAGAAGTTTCTATGGTGTGTCTACTGATCATAGGATTGTAGCCTCCAAGTTGAAGTTAAGCCTACGAGCGAACAAAACTAAAAAATCATCTAGACAGACCTACAACTGGTCAACGTTGTCACATAACAATCAGATCAAACAGAGATTCATCTTCGAACTGCGAAACAGACTTGATGATTTATAAGCACAAGAGCAGGAACCAACTGCTAATACCACCTATGAAAACTTCATTAGATCGCAATAAGAAGCAGCAAAGCAGTGTATACCTCTGAAGCCCAAGGTAAAGAGAATAGTACCGTGGATAAAAAAACAAAATAATATTAAAACGAGAAAAGTTAAAAAAACATCATCAAAAAGCAACATAAATACCCCACTCGACAGAATACAAAATTAAGGAAGCAGGCGCTTCAAGAGCTTAGTATGATATACCTATCAGAACAACAGAAGTATGTTCAAGAACAAATAGATCGAATCCAGAATGCAGCAGATAACAAACAATCCTATCTGGCTTGGCAAATAGTAAATATCTGGGCGTAAACGACCTGCCAAAGCTAAGTTAAAGGCAAATACTCTGGAAAATGCATGTTCGAAATGGAAAGCACATTTTGAAAAGTTACTCAGAAAGTAACAAAAAGTGACAGACCAACCAATTCCGCCGATTGTTCTACAGAAACTCGATATTGAGAAGGGTGATTTTACAATGGAGTAACTTCTAAATGTACTAAAGAAGACCAAGAATCGTAAAGCTGCAGGCTTAGATAACATCTTTTCCCTTACTTATTGGTATACTACGGGGAGCTGCAGGCTTAGATAACATACCTCCTGAAGTATGGAAGACAGGTGGTGTCAATGACATACTTCTTAATTCATGCAATTCTGTATATAATCAAAAAAATTATTAATATATGGAGGGAAGGATGCATACTTCCCTTCCCCAAGAAAGGTGACCTTAGTACACCAAGCAACTACTGTGAGACTAACCGTAGCCCTCGGCGAAAGAGGGTCCGTGTGTGCCTGGCGTGTGGGGTGGTGGCTGATCCTGTGATCGGGGCAGCGGAAGAAAGAGTTTCAAGATGGCGCCTGCCTGCTTTTATTAGAGACGGAATCTCGCAGGATCGCGAGAGATCTCGCGGGGATGCAAATTAGCTAGGCCATCTTGAGTAATAAAAATCGGTCCATTGGAGGTGCGAGGCAGTCGGGTTCTGACGTTCGTGGCGATCAGTACAGTGACCGTTGGGTTCCGTTTCTATTCGTGCAGTCAGCTGAGCTTTGTTAGTTGCCTTCGCGCCGTGGCTGTCATTGTTTGTTGGTTTGCTGTGTGTTGCCGTGTTTCTTCAGTGAAACGCTTCGTCGCCCACGACGAGTCTCACCGTCTCCTACACAAGATACTCTTACAAGCTATTTCGGCCTCCCCACTCCGAACTTGGTTTTCTTTTCTTCAATGGCGGATAGGTTCGATCTAATTCGACGGATCCGACCCGGTACTCAGCTGGGTTGAGAAGGTCGAGTTACATTGTCAGTTGTCCGGCGTGAAAAATGTCGAGCGCGTGATTCCTCTGCGGCTGACCGGCGGGGCCTTCGCTGTATATCAGCAACTCAGCGCTGAGGAGAAGTGTGACTACTCGAGTATCAAGGCGGCGTTGTACAGGGCGTTCGCCACTGACCCCGCCACTGCATGGGAGCAGTTTGAGACGAGGTCTATACGCTTGGGCGAAACTGTGGACGTGTATCTCGCCGAACTATAGAAGCTGACGGTGTTGTTCGGCGGTCTTCCCGAGAGGGCCCTAGCCTACAAATTCCTGTCAGGACTCCCCGCTGGAGCAAAGCAGCTCCTGCGAGCAACCTCTACTATGTCCTCACTACCGCTGAGTGACCTAGTGGACAGAGCCAGGACAATAATGAAGGATGACTCGACGGTGCAGGAACCGGTAGTCGCCGTCGCACAGGCCCCACCAAGTGGCGAAGGACCGTCTCAGGGACCCAGCCCGCAAGGTGATGTCACCTGCTACAGATGCAACGGGCGGGGCCACATGGCAAGAAATTGTAGAAGGCGGTCGACGGCTGTTCGCTGCTACCGCTGTAACAAGACTGGGCACATGGCCCGAGACTGTGCGGGAAACGGGGACGGGGATAAGGTGCCAGTGCCGACCTCTTCCCCGAACAGAAAATAAACAAGGCGCTCCCTGTCATTCAGGTCCGAGTTAATGACACGTTATGTTCAGCCCTCCTTGATTCCGGTTGCTCCCGCACCATAGTGTGTGCGGACTTCTGTCGGGCGTGGAAAAAGAAGAACGTCAGGATAACTACCATCACTGGAAAAATACGAATGTGTTGTGGCGTGGGTGTGGTACACATTCGCACAAGAACTGGGAACTCGGCCAACGTCGAAGCGCTGGTGACACGCGAAAAGCCGCTGAGTTTCGACCTGTTGCTAGGCTACGATGCCATCAAAGCCCTTGGCGGCGTGTGCATAACGCGCGCTGGCGTTGTAGAGTTTAAGGATAGGCCCCCGGTGTGCGCAGCACTAAGAGTCGACCAGCCGGACTTCAGTGCGGAATTCGACGACCAACAGAAGGCGTGGACCGCCACTTGGAGGTGGTCAGAAGACAAGGAACCAGCCAAACTACAAAACAAAGTGGCAGAGTACCGTATGCCCGACCAGATAAGGCCTGCATACGAAAGCGAGCTCCGTGAATGGATTAAGAACGGTTGGCTGATTCCATACCCCTACGACAAACTTGGACCCCCCAAGGGCCTGATACCGCTGATGGCAGTTGCCCAACCTAACAAGTCAAAGGTGAGGCCGGTAATGGACTACCGTGAGTTGAATGCGCACGTTGATGCGTTCACAGCGGACGCCGACGTCTGTGCCAGCAAGCTGCGAGAGTGGCGCCGGCAGGGGTCCAATGTGTCCCTACTGGACTTGAGAAAAGCATACTTGCAGGTCCGGATCGGCGAGGCGATGTGGCCTTTCCAGACAGTGATGTTTTCCGGGAAGAGATACTGTCTTACGCGACTCGGATTTGGGCTAAACGTAGCACCCCAGATAATGAAGGCTATCGTCAATGCCGTGTTGTCACAAGAAGAATGGATCAGAAAGGGAACATCGGCGTATATTGACGATATATACGTGAACGAAGATATCGTGTCCTCTTCGCGCGTAAGATCCAAACTTGCCGAGTTTGGTCTAAACTGCAAGGACTCTGAGCGGCTTGAGGATGGCGCCCGCGTATTGGGCTTGAGCGTTCAAGAGGAGCGAGGGATCCTGAAGTGGAGGCGTGGAACCGCAGTTCCCGACGTACCCGACGTTTACACAAGACGTGCCGTGTTCTCCCTGTGCGGGAAACTTGTGGGGCACCTTCCAGTATGCGGATGGGTTCGTGCAGCGACAGGCGTCATAAAAAGGAGGGCAAATGCGGTCAGCAAAGGCTGGGACGATGAGATAACCGACGAACTATTGGTTCGAATGTTAAAGGAGACCGTCGCTAGTGTGAAAAAGAATGACCCCGCCACAGGGGACTGGTGCGTGCAGGGAGACGAACTGAGCGTGTGGGTGGACGCAAGTTCTCTAGCGATCGGTGTAGTTTTGGAGAAAGATGGGGCCGTAGTTGAGGATGCCTGCTGGCTGCGACCGGCGAATGATGCTGCCCATATCAACCTGGCAGAACTCGACGCTGTAATAAAGGGCATTAACCTTGCACTTCAATGTGAAGTGAAGAAACTGCGTGTGCACACTGACTCACTTTGCGTGCACCACTGGGTGTCGGACACACTCACGAGCAAGGCCAGGGCACGCACCAAGGCAGCCAGCGAAATGCTGATAAGACGGAGGCTCGAGACTGTGAAAAAACTGGTGACGGAGTACAACCTGTCCGTAGACGTAGTGCTCGTCACCTCGGACTACAACCTCGCCGACAAGCTCACTCGGGTACCACGGAGATGGTATGAAGCTATGAAGAAAGAAGCTAAGCCATTGCCTCTGTGTGCTGCCTCCGTCGAGGAGGACGAAATCAGGAAGATACATCACGACAGTGGGCACCCCGGAGTGCAACGGACCTACTACTTTGTGAAGTTGGCTAGACCATCAATACCAAAAAGCGCAGTAAGAGCAGTGGTCAGGGAGTGCCAAACGTGCCAGTCCATCGACCCCGCCCCAGCCAGATGGCGGAAAGGACAGCTGGGAGTGGACGCGACTTGGAGTCGGTTGGGTATGGATATAACCCACTACGGCAGCCAACACTTCCTCACGCTGATAGACTGCGGGCCAACGTGGTTCGCGATTTGGCGCCAATTGGCAAGGCAGGATTCCACCAGTGTCATCCACGAATTGGAATCCATATTATACGAAAGGGGGCCGCCTGAGGAGATCCTCACGGATAACGACACGGCGTTCTGCAGCAGGGAATTTAGGCATTTTATGGACAACTGGGGGATCCGCCTTCGACACCGATGCGCGTATGTGCCGAGCGATGCCACCGAACCGTGAAGAGGATCGCGACCAGGAAGAAGTGTACGATCGTGGAGGCGGTTTACAGATACAACACAACGCCTAAGGACACCGTGACTGGCGGCAGTGCGCCCGCTGATGCGATTCATCACTACCACGTGCGCGTCAAGGACGTTGAAGTGTGTCTACCCGACCAACGAGAACCCCAGGGGACGTACCAAGTGGGAGACACCGTCTGGGTGAAGCCACCCGGCGGCCGGTGCACCAGCAGCTTTTGGAGGGGGCGGGTCACCGGCGTCATCAGTGAACAGGCCATACTAGTCGATGATACTCCGCGCCACGTAAGGGATGTCCGACCCGCTCTAAGCGCTGACCAATCGGCAAGCAGTGGAAGGAGCGAGTCATCCGACGATGAGCGATGGATCCAACCTGTGCCCCATGGACCTGATGACTCAACTGCGAGCTCTAATGCTGATGCTGATGCTTCCGATGCCATTTCTGAGAGCTCCGATGAGGAAGTCCCGGCAATACCCCTCCGCAGCAGTGCTCGAATCAAACGGCCACGCCTGCCTGCTTTTATTAGAGACGGAATCTCGCAGGATCGCGAGAGATCTCGCGGGGATGCAAATTAGCTAGGCCATCTTGAGTAATAAAAATCGGTCCATTGGAGGTGCGAGGCAGTCGGGTTCTGACGTTCGTGGCGATCAGTACAGTGACCGTTGGGTTCCGTTTCTATTCGTGCAGTCAGCTGAGCTTTGTTAGTTGCCTTCGCGCCGTGGCTGTCATTGTTTGTTGGTTTGCTGTGTGTTGCCGTGGTTCTTCAGTGAAACGCTTCGTCGCCCACGACGAGTCTCACCGTCTCCTACACAAGATACTCTTACAACTACAGAGGAATAACACTCAATCCAATTGCAGCACAAATCTACAATGCCATGCTTCTCATCCGTATCCAACCAAAGATCGAAGAAGTGCTCAGGAAGAACCAAAATGGATTTAGAAAGAATCGCTCTACTACTAGTCAAATACTTACTGTTAGGAGACTGATTGAAGGAGTCAAAGCAAAAAACATTGAGACAGTCATGATCTTTGTAGATTTCTCCAAAGCATTCGACTACGTACATAGAGGAAAAATGGCCAGCATATTAAAAAGATATGGCATTCCAAATGAAGTCATTAATGCTATCATGATGCTATATGAGCACACTCGAGCAATGGTCAGGTCCCCAGATGGGGACACTGAATTTTTCGACATCCGCAATGGGGTTCTAGAAGGAGATACTCTTGCCCGTTTTCTTTTCATTGTCTGTCATGACTTTGTAATTCGCACCTCTGTTGATATACACAACATGCTAGGCTTCACCCTAAATGAATCCAGAAACATACGTCATCAATCAGCACACAAAACTGACGCAGATTACGCAGACGATATTGCTTTGTTCGCGAACAACACGGCTGATGCGCAAATACTGTTACGTAAGCTAGAAAAGTCTGCAAATGATATTGGTCTCCAGATAAATGCGGATAAGACAAAGTTTATGACTTTCAATGTGAAGGGAGAGATAAGGGCTTTGATTGGATCAACACTGAAAGAAATCGCTGACTTTACGTATATGGGCAGCAACATAGTTTCCACAGAGAGAGATATCGGAATTCGCATTTCAAAAGCATGGACCGCATTGGATGGGCTACATTCAGTATGGACTTTGGGACTGGCTGACAAACTGAAAAGGCATTTCTTCAAGGCAGTGGTAGAGTCTGTCCTTGTTTACGGTGCTACAACCTGGATACTCACCAAAAGATTGGAAAGAAAACTAGACGGCATATACACCCGTATGTTAAGAACAATATTAAATATATCTTGGCAAAATCATCCCACGAAGCAGCAACTTTATGGCAACCTACCTGTCATATCTAATACCATCAGAGAAAGACGCCTACGATTTGCCGGTCATTGTCTGAGGAGCAAGCATGAATTGGTGAGTGATGTATTGCTATGGACTCCACAACACGGACGCGCAGGCAGAGGACGACCTTGATCCTGAAGATCTGAGGCAACTGATGGAAGACAGGAAACTCTGGAGAGGAAGAGTCACATTGGTCCGGGCAAGGAACCCGTCATGATGATGATGACGATGATGATGATGATGATGATGATGACTACATGCTGTACTTATATTTGTAACTTTGTGATATAAAATGGGGGATCACTTTTCTGTATTAATTTAATGTAAAATGATCACCCACTTTACAACTAGTCAGTGTCAAAGCCATTCAAGTCATTTTCCAGATCATTCAAGTTGTTTTTGAAGGATTCCAATTATTTTTGAAGCATTCAAGTCATTCTTAAGGTCATTCAATTCATCTTTAAGTTCATTAAAGTAATTCTAAGTCATTTACTTTTTATTTATTTAAGTCATTTCAGCCCATTTTTCGGTCATTTTTGTTTATCTTTAAGAATTTCATGCCAATCCTACATTCATGCATTCATTCATTATACGAGAGCATGCGACTAATGGCTATCGGCCTTGTTTTAATTGAATATAAGTATAAATGCTTTCAGCATACATTTATATTGTTTGGATTCATCGGACTACTGTTCTCATCTTGAGTGTGATCTTCACAACGTTTCGGTCGGTGTAAAGTCCGGCCTTCTTCAGATGTATGTTGTCGAACTCGGGAATGTTTCTGTCGAACTTGGGAATTTAGACGGAATTTCTTGCAGTGATTAGTGTACTTGGAAAATCAGTTGTAAAAAATAATATTCTCCTGATGGTTGAAGGTTCAATCTGCAGCGTAGGCGACCGAAACATACAATTGCGAATTATTTAGGGCCTCTATCTAGTCATGGCGTACGGAACAAGATCACGCTACCCCCACGAAGTAAATAAATTCCGTTTACATTCCCAAGTTTGACAGAAACGTTCCCGAGTTCGAAAAGATACACATGAAGAAGGTTGGGGGTTACACTGACCGACACGTTGTGAAAATTACGAAGATGATAACAATAGTTCGATGAATCAAACTAATACGAATAACCAATCTTCATCTCAAAAAATTCAGAAACATTATGCTTTTAGTAATTTATTTTACGAATAGATCAGGGGATGTAAGCTTCATAATGTAAAAAAAAAAAATTAGAAACATAATAGATAATACAAAACAAATACAAATATAAATGTGGTTCGCAAAAATCTTGAAAGCTTGTGGATCCTGTTAAATTTTATAACTCTTGTAAATGATATACTTTTTTGAATTTTATACATGGTGTAGATTCTGTGCGTAATTGTAGGTCCTTACCGGATTATGTTGATAACTAGGCTTGTAAATACCTTCTATGATAAATGTATTTTTAAGGAATCTTTTCAGCGCTTTAATGCTATTGCATTTCTAAAATAAATTTTAGATCTTTTTTTTTTAAGCAGTGATCGCATCTTATCAAGGCCCGGAAGCCACTCAGGGATAAGGGTTATTGCAAGTACATTACATTAGTGTGGAGATTTGATGAAGTGTTTACTTAAGGGGGGCGGTCCATTAGGAATTTGTTAGCGTTGGACTTGAACACATCCAAGTTGTAGTCCGGTGGGAAGCAGGCAGACGGAAATTTTATTCAGCCAGGACAAGACATTGTTGCCACTGAACCAAAAATAAATAAAAAAAAGAGAATTCCACAAAAGAGAACACACATGAACAGCAACGAGGAAGTGATTACTCATTTTTATTAATATGACCCTCTTAAACACTGTACGTACGTAGACGTCATTCTTACGAAACCGTTATTTTCTGAGACTTATATAGCTTAAAATAGTCAGCGTATTAACAGACATATATAGGGCTCTCTTTTTGATATAGATATTTTAATGAGAACGTTTTCATATGATTATACGTTTGTGCTTGTGAGTACCTGAAAAGACATCACACCTTATTATGTAAGATTAAAGTGTTTAGCCATGCACCGTGCAATATGTATATATATTCATAGTGTCGACATTTTTGACATTTTAAGAGTAAAACTGTCGCAATCAATAACGGTTGCGATACATCAAAATTAAATGTATTAAAATAAGATAACGTGTTTGTACTCCAGATTAATTGTACATGTATCAATGTTATTTATTATATATTTATTTAAATATGATAAAAATTAAAATGTGTCTTTGATGAAACTTTGAAAATTTGAATTGGGGTTTAATTTCACATTGTAACAACCACACAATGTGATATTATTTGTATTGTATATATCTGAATATTTTGCACGAATTCCCTCAAGAAAACAACACGATGCGTTGCCGAAAAGATTATTGTGATATCTTAAGGCTCAGTAATGCGTATAGAGATATAGTTATTTACTTGTGATGCCCTGGTGATCCCCAAGACACCCTCCCCGATTATATGCCTCAAATACGCAAGTAGAAGTCTTAGTACAAAGCCATATTATGATAAACAGGGACATTTTGAATACAATTAAATGAGTGTTAATGCGATTCTGGGGTCCCTTAGTTTTCTAATTCTCTACACGACACATCAAGATCGAGTGAAATGAGTGAATTTTATGGAGTGATTAATTTCATAAGTAATAATAATAAGTAATTTTCTATACACACAAATTAAATGAGTTAGTATTAGAAATACCATCAATTAACGATCAATAGATGGAAGAGAGCCTTCTACTCTAGTATTTTCTTCCCCAGAACCGCTAGACTTTGGAATTCCCTCCCGGCTTCCTGCTTCTCAAATTGTACTGACATACAGACGTTCAAGTGTAACGTGCACCGACATCTGGCTGCTAACTCCCCATATAGTACCCCTGTAGCTTATGTCCCTGATAGTAGCCCCCTACATCAAAGTGGCAATGCGCCTTGTTTGGAGTGAAAATGTAATACAAAAATGGTTTTACTTAATTAAGTTCTATATTTGAAACTACCTGATTTCAGAGAAAGGCGAGTTGGGCACTGTTGGAAGTGTACAGTGTTGTTTATATCATTATGTATAGTAAACTAAAAATTATATTTTAAAGGAATGTATTTCAGAGTCAATACTGTTAAAGATTAATTTTCTCTTAAAAATAAGTACTGTTATCAACTACATATTCTTTAAATAAATAAAAAAACGAATATGTTTTATATTTATTTATAATCGTAGCAATTTAATCATTTTTTTAAAACAATAACTATTTTCTGTCGTCATACTGTAGAAAGTAGTAGTTAGTTAAATATTCTTGAAATCAAGCAAACGCATTTCACTTTTCTGAATGAATTTGTTTTAACATTATAACCCTTTAAAACATAATAGCATTTTTTAATAATTCATTTTTAAATGGATAAAGTCGGAATATTTAACTTAATAATCATAAGGGCTATGACAAGAGAATATTCTTTATATTATTTTGACTCTCGAGTATATATCAGTTAATATCTTATATACTGTTATATAGCGCGATGTAGTTGAAGATTGATTAACTGTTTCTTACTGTGTCGGATATATACTCGAGAGTCAAAATAACAAAAAGAATATACTCTTGTCATAGTTCTAGTAGTCACTAATCGCTATTTTTGTTGATTGAGCGATCTCATATTTTAAAGTTGAGCCACAGTATTAATAGAAGTAAACTAATAGTCCACTCTTATTCCACATATCACTATAGACGACAAATGATAGTAAATAATTCTCACGCAATGTAGTTAATTAAAATAATAGTTTAATAGATAAAATATTACTAAATCTAAATACAATCTAAATAAAATAATAGTTTAATAATAGTTTAATAAAGTAAAATAGATAAAATATTACTAAATCTAAATAAAATCTAAATAAAATCTAAATAAAATAAATAATGAATAATCTAAATAAAATCTAAATAAAATAATAGTTTAATAAATAAAATAATAGTTTAATAGAGAAAATATTACTAAATCTTTTCTTAAAAGATAATAAAATGTCTCTTTTTCAAATAGGCTTGCGTCTTTGTATTTGCATGTAAATTGTTTTAACATTTATAATCGTTTATACAAACCGGATTGTCCATATTAGCAAAAATATCGAACTATACTCTTTATATTGAACTCTGGAACTGGGCAGGATTAAAAACTGAACCCTTGATTTAATCCACAGCTACGTTGTGTCTATAATGTTAGTCATGACTGGATTCTCAAGTTAAACTATGAGGCTTTATGTTTTGGTATCTCCGGTTAAACCAGATTAAAAACTGATATGAATATTCCCATGATAGTTTGCCGCCATTTATTTGCTCTGTATTGACACATAACAAAATGAAAGTAGGTGTTTTGTTTATGACATAATTCCTAGAAGAGTACTCTCCTATATCCGATTTTATTTTTTAAGAGAATCCCTCTTTTCCAGGTGCACTGCCGTCATAACGACAGAGAAACTTGACCTACCTCTGTATGGGAAACCTCCAGAATATCAGAGCGAGACAAACAAATGCTACGCCTTGCGCAATGCTGATCTAGACTCTGAAAAATAGATGTTCATTTTCCTGACGTAGTATACATATCCGCTTACATAAATTCCAAATAGTCACTTATCTAGTACTGATCAGGTTCAACGTCGCTTAACTTCGGTGACCTAAAGAAAACCGATTCGTCAACGTGATTATACCATATATAATGGTTCCTACGTCCGAAAATATGTACCTGAAAAATGTTGGAAGTTACATTAAGAAAAAATTGTCATCTAAAAAATCCACCCTAACAGAAGCAGAAGCAATTAGTTTATTATAAATATACTAACTGCTTCTCAAAGAAAAAAAGTAAAGCCTGTTATGGCGGGATTTAGCACGAGGCGCTTTTACTGAAAAATCATTAGAAGACTGCTCGGGCATTTTTGGGGGCTTCTTTGCTTTTCAATTCGACACAACAAAAGTATCCTCCAAATCATTCTGAATTTTTGAGGTGATGATTGATAATTCGTATTATTTTTATTGTCTGGACTATTTTTCTCATCTTGAATGCTATACTAACAACCTTTTAGCTAAGGTAACCTCCGATATTGTTCAGGTGCATCTTTCAGGAGTCTACAAGGATAGCATGTTCTCGTTCCGTTAACCATGACTGGATAAATGCCTTCAGTAATTTGCAATTGTATTCTGAGTATCGCTCGCTTTGAGGATTAAAGATCCAACCTCTATGAGAATCTTACAGAATTGAATTTTACTAAGAACTTTATCCGTTACGTCATGGGGCTACTCGCGTAGATTAAAAAAGGATCCTCTTCGAAATTTCGTACAGATTTCCGAGTTATACAAAAACTCCCTAGTTCGAAAAGATACTCCTAAAAAGATCGGAGGTTATATCGTCCGGTATATTGTTAGAATAAGACTGAAAATGAGAACACTAGTTCCAATAATACAAATAATATAATATTTTCTTGTACTTTAGATTTTAACAAAGATTCCACTCATATTTAACCATTCTGCTCTTTAAAGAGATAGAATACTAATATGTTAATTTACCATAATATAGCACTAACGATTCCTCATGTTTATCTTGTGGAATTCGGGCATTTTTCTGTCGAACTCCGGAATCCATACTGAATAAGACCCATAATGAGAACACTAGTAAAAATAATCAAAATAGTTCAAAATTTTCCCCCTAATATTTGGATTCGGTTCTTGATTTTATCTTTTACCGGTCCAGATGTTTATCGTTTAGATACGATTCTTTTTCTGGCATTTGCACACAGACTATCGACTCCGATGCAAAAATCTGTTCTATCGTCTTATCGTTCACATAAATTCGATTACGCTCTGCATCGGGTTTATTTGAGGCAAATTATTACGTGTTACACCGTATTTATCGTGTCCATTCATTCGATTTCTCTATGGTCCGTTATAAAAATATCTCCAAGGCTTGAAACTTATCCATTACATTTAGGCAAGTTATTAAATTCTACTATAGATGCACTCAGTGTAGGTGCAGTGTTATCCCGTGCGCCCAGAAAAAAAGAAGCAGTACTGATGTTAAAGTATCAGCAATGGATTTCAATACAAAATGATGTATATATTTAGTTTATGTATTTATATATTATAATATAGTTATGTATTTATATATTATAATATAGTTTATGCATTTATATAAGTGTAAAGTGTAAATCATTGATGCATATAAAAACTTAAGGCTTACTGTGAGAATTTAATCAGTAGAAGAGTTTGATTCTTGTTTAGACATGATTTTTAATTTTAAACCTCACTAATATGTTCGTTACCGCCACACGTGCAACGTATTTTTCCTTCACGTAACGTAAACTTAATATTTTATTTATATTATGGAGGAAAAGTAGTTAGAGCTGGACTATACCGATCTTAAAATACGCTTACATATATTCTAATTCATGACTATTCTGAAGTTATAATTATAGAACCAATTCTTTCTTGAATATTATATTTTATAAATATATGATACTGATTTCAAAGTAAATTATGACTTAGGCGAATCAGCTACAATCGAAACCAAAATAGTTAGCGCTTCAACCGCGTTTTTTACTGTTTGAGCTAACTCGACAAGACAAGAAAGTTTTAAAATGAAATTAGTATAGACTAGTTTTGTGCATGCGCAAACTAATACAAATATGTCAGCAAGTTGAAATGAACATTTCGTATTTCAACGTGTCGATTTCTGTGTGTGTTAATCATTCACACAAACAAACAAACTCGTTAGGTATGGTTAATATTTCTTGTTAATCCCATTATTATGTAATCAGTAGTTTAAGAGTTCATCGGTTAAATATTTACATTCAGACAGACACAGATACACAACATCTACTGTTAAATTTATATAAATAATTTTGGTACTTCTGAAACAACAAACGTAACTAATAATTCAATAGCTGTGCCGGTGAAAACAACTATAGAACTATCAATGTAATAATAAAGGATATGTGGTTACTAGCCTGGCGCCTGGCGTTTGCCCGGTCCTTCAATACGCTTAAACACGATGTTTTCATTCATGCAGATTAATTTATGTGTATGTATTATTATAGAATCAATCCTCTATTGAATATTATATATTATGAGGAATAATTTGCCAGGTGGACTAATTCGCAAAAAAAACTGTAAATAAATAAATAAATATATAAATAAATAATGCTGTGTGATACTTCATTTATCGTAAATTGAACTAATTAAGAAAAAGAAGTTAAACTAAAATGGTGAGGTACACACGGGCTTTAACAGGAGATCACTCGATCTACAGTCGAATGAACTATCACTCAGCTATATCTCAGGATGTTAATACTTTTTTTTTTTAAATAGAAATCATTTGGGAAGATTTTGTTATTTTCCTTGCCGGTGCAACGTAAAATATTATCCTGTAAAATGCTTCTTTTTATTTATAAGAAGAAAAAAAACAGTTATATAGATGGGATTTTTTTTGTTAGCGGATGAACTTCTACAGAAAACATATTTAAGAACACAGCAAGGCATATAAATTACCTTTCTGTGAAATTTACAAAAGATAGGTTCAGCTGTTTCGGAACTTATAAGGAAAGAAACTCACACACACTAAGTGACTTTTATATAATATTAGAGACAGAGATACTGATTTCAATTGATGAATTCATCTTGCTTTGTTTCAGGTAACTTTGTATCAAGGAACAATTCTTATGCTTACCTGGCAAATAAGAACTGGCATTTTCTTGGAACATAATACCTTTCTTAAGATATTTTAACCTTGTTTATTATTTCTATTTTTAGGATATTAAGTTTATGACCGCGGGATATATATTTGCATGCACATCCCAATTGCATAATATATATGCAAGACAAAACAATACTAGCAGTTTCTTTATGGGTGATTGTAATTTATAATATCACCTTCAAAGTATATGCCACAAGGAAAACTATGCTATTCATTTATTTTTTTTTAAATGAAAGTCTTGTATTTACTCTAATAACTTTTATTCGATCTTCATTTTTGTGGGCCGGATAAAATCTTTTTTCCCCGCACATATAAATTGAACATTTTCATGCGTAACAAAGTAGTTGAGGGCTATTTAATCTTTAATCATAATTTATTTACTTAATTAGGGACCGTTTTCCTTAATTATAAGTTGTTCTAGCTGGATCATTCTCACATGGCTATGGATACTCCGGTCTAGTCTGCCTTTAAATTATAAAGGTATCATCGCAAAAGTAACTTGAGCACCTATTCCTACATCCCATAGTTACAACATACCAAATTGATATCTACGCTCGTATATAGTCTCATAACTTAATTCAAAGATGTCGAACTTGCCCTGAACCATAGACTTTGTTTCTGTGCTTAACCATAATTTTACTCGTAGTACTGTCTGATGTAAGCATTACATTTTTCAAAAATAGTTTTTAATTGCTTTGTAACGCATTTGAAAATTACGATAAAAGCTTGTATATTCGAACCAACTTCATAATTGTAAATCCTAATTGCAGCTCGGGTTGGTTTTTGCCTTTTCCTAAACGCTTTAACATCTTTTTTGCGTATAATCATAACTTCTTTTTGTATACAACTCTGTTAATGACGCTTTTATTAAATGTTCACTTTTTAATTGTTGCTGCGCTATTTCACGACGTTTCTCAAATTATATACGTTAATTTTTCCAATATTTTTATTGATAAACTGAGAAATTCCTTTTATAAAACTTAAAATGTTCTTCACAAACAGCTTTATTTCGAAGGAATTTCGTATGGCAGGTGTCAATTTCTCAGGCTTTTTGTAACTTACATATTGTCTGATTAACAATGATGGTTGAGAAATTCCAAAGGTAAAAGTTGTTCAGCTAGATCAAACCAAATAAATACATAAAATTCTTCAGTACGAGGGCCTTTACTTTTTAAATAGTATTGTTTAAATTTACTGGTAATAGTATATCGCATATTAAAATTATTTTATTGGCAACTATAGTGCGTGCTGACTTTAGCGTTTTTAGCAAAGTCCGTTTGTTAAACTTTCCACATACGAAAATGTATAATAGAGAAATTAGACGCCGGGTAAAACGTTTATTACCTGGTTTATTTAAAAAACTTGACTATTACGTATTTGCATACATTTTCGTCTGCCTTCTCGTTGGATTTTGTCTGTCTAATTATATTTTTTGTTCTGCGTTTGTTCCACAATGCGAACCTTTTGATAAGATATTCGCAATTTGAACACGTTTTGTCCTGTAAAGGGCAGGATTCTTCCGAATGTAATTCTTCACATCGATAACATGATATCCGCAGTGATTTCTTCTAATTTTATATAAGTCGCCAGTTTTGAAAATGCGGGTAGTGATTGTCTTTTCTCTTTTTTTCAGGGAAATAATTTTTTGATTTATACTGAGAATGTGGTTAAACATATTCTATTTCCTGTTTCTAGAGTAGTAATTGTTGGATGTATATTTAATAATCTACATCATCCCACTTAGCCAAGTTAAAACATTTCCATTTATTTTGGAGGAATGACGTATTGGGACTGAAAAGTTTTGATAGTAACTTCATGGTTCCTTGTGATCTTTTTGGGTGCAATGTAGTTATTCCGTTTGTAATTGTGTTTGTATAGTTGTTGTTCGATCAGACTTTCTTCAGTTATTTGTTGTCCTTCTTTAGCTCTCTATTTTTGTCGCAACAACCGAAAAAGAAATTATTCATTTTCTAGAATTTATTCAAGAGCGAAAGACGTTTTCTAATAGCCGCTGCAATTGTTAATTAGTGTTTAACGCTGTACGTTTAATATAGTATACCTTTTTCCTCTTAAAGAAAAATACTTGATTATAGAAATTCTCTTAGTTTTTAATTAAAATTTTATTACACTACCGTTTAGAGAACATTATACTTTTAAGATTTAAAATTTTTTTCTCACTAAAGACTTTCATGACGTATTTTCATAATCCAAGTTGAAACCGTCCTGCTCAGTCAGAATGCTATTCTGTTGTCAGGTAGTTCTGGTATTTTATTACTGGCATATGCGTTTTCTCTTTCTCTATTCCTGTTCGAAAAACAGATTTGGTTATTGTTGGTCTTTTTCTGATTCCGAGTTCTTCGTTGACAGAATTGTTATGATGTAAGTATCTTCTTTATGAATGAGAATTCGATCGCAACTGTCGCCCCTGATTTAACACGATGCCCACCCTTTTCAATAATACTTCTAATTTGTTATGTTGGGGTCTGACGGTGAATAAGTTCTTAACGACACGGACTAATAACCTGTATGACCTAAGTTCGAATCGAGTCCGGTTCCACAGGAACACCTTCACTCTAGAATATTGGAATGTTTACGTGGTCCTTCTCGTCAACATCTGATATCTTTCCAGAAATCATTCTAACTAGTACTGAGTCATATTTAAAAGTACGAAACATTATATATGAACGATAAAGATAAAAATATATGCAGTTTTTATATTTTAATGGTAATATGTAATCCCATGAGGGAAATAAAGTAACTCTATTACCTTTAAAATATTTTTCTGGAAATATGGGTTGTTCTTATTCTATAGCTATTTTGGACAGTTTCCTTATATATTATTTATGCGACTTTTATTACTTATTACATAGTCCTTTACAAGAGTTTTCATAAATATTTTATAATTACCTCATAAGTAATTTCGTAATAACAAATGAACACAACAGGCGGATTGAGAGAGCCTTATTTTGCTAAAAATAATTGATAAAATGTATTGAGATTTTATGGTTAACTGAACAATTCCCACAATAGAGGTAATACTGAATGTAACGAAATTACTATCCAAAAATTATTACAATTTTCTAAAACATTTCAATGAAAGTAGTAATGCCCGTCTTAGTAAGTCTGTATAAAGGAGAACAGTAAGTTCATTATGATTCTTGTTTTTAACGTGTTTATATCGTTTGAGGCGAATGAATTGGTTTCATATATTACAAAAGACAAGTAATACATTTTTAATTTTAAACTTCTCTTTGGAAAGATCCAAATGGTACTATCGGCGTTCACTATTCTTGCATATGAGCAGGTCATTCAATTGAGGAAATTTTTTTAAAAATAAACTGGCTTAAAAAGCCTTTTTTTATAAAATATTTTATTCCGCCATTTTATGTTTGAGGAGATTCCTTCATTTCTTTACGATCGTTTGTAGAATAAAATGGCTAAAAATAATTTCTAATTTTTATCTTGCTTGATTTATTGTTATGACGTAAGAATAAGAATGTTTTAAAACGAAAACTTAAAATGTACAGAAAGTTGGAAAATAGTCTGTTATTAGGTAATGAATATTTTATTAGATTTGGTGTCAGGAACAGGGATTGTTTCGGTACAGTTGTTATCAAACTATACGAATCATTTAGAAATTTTTATTAAAGTTGAGTCCTTAACGTTTGTGATTTTCGGGAATTTTTTTATTCTCGGATTCATTCATTTCATTTTCCAAATAATTCCAAACAAATGCGTCTTTCATTTTTATATAGGAATCACCATTTATCAAGGCCCAGAGACCACTCGAGGATAAGGGTTATGAGTGTACATTAGTAAATTGGACAATATAGCAATCGTTACTAATGGAAATTCAGAAAATTTGTTAGCTTAAGTTGAACGGCTCATAAAGAACTTGATTACGTTGTACTTGAAGACAATTAGATTGTAGTCAGCTGGAAAGCAGGAAAACGGAAGACAGTTTCACATGCGTGCAGTTCTAAGAAAGACGCCTTGTTCATGGAATCTACGTTTAGGTTTAGGCACATATAAAGGGTGGGGAGAATTATTGATAGTGTTTTCAGCTAGATGAATGTCTCTTGTGAAAGTTTGGCGAGGGGGACCATAGATTGAAGCTCAGTCGAGCACTTTCCATGAAAATAACGATAAAGCAGAGACAAACCCGCAACATTTCTTCTGTGAGATGGATGTTGCAGGGAAGAGAAAAGGACATCTGCTACGAGGCTACGAAGTCTATTTTAAACTCTATCAATGCAGGACAAATCCTTTCTAGCAGTTCATGCCCAGATGTGGCAACAGTACTCAATCCTTGGACGTACATGGCTCTTATATAGATAGGGAATTGCATCAGCAGTGAGGTATCTACTGGATCGATAGAAGGATCCCACCATTTTCCCAACAGATTGATGTACGTGTAGCATTTCAGATCAGGAGTAAAGGTAAAGCCCGGAAGCTTGTCAAAACATGACGCCTCCCTAGGACAAGAGCAATTCATTTCAATTGATGGGGATCAGAACGTTAATGATTTAAAGAGAGAAGCGTGGTTTTAGAAGCATTAAAAGTAACCAGCACCCCCTTTCCCCATTGTATCACGTGCTCAAGATCAGAGGAAAGAGAATCGGAGAACACTTGGCCGTTTACGGTCTTAGATGTGCTACCATTGATGGTAGTGTCCTCAACATACATGTCTACGAATGATGTAAGGATGTGATTTGGAAGATCATTAATGTAGATCAGGAAAAGAGTTGGGCCCAAGATGGACCCCTGAGGGACTCCAGCATTAATACTGTGAGCTTCTAATTTTTGACTATCAACTACTACTCTTATGAACCTATCAGAGAGAAATGATTTAATAATTGAGAAGTCATTTCCAGCTATACCGTAGCTGGAGATCTTGTGAAGTAAACTTTATGCCATACTCTATCAAAGGCCTTTGATATGTCAAGAGCAATTGCCCTAGAAAGGTTGCCTCCGTCGAGAGATTTGCTAATCCTATGAGATATAACTGTAAGCACATCTGCTGTAAATCTAACAGAACAGAAACCACATTGTGTGTCACTAAGAAGGTTATTTTTGCCGAGATGGTTGATTACCCACAGATTCCAGCAACTTACTCATGACGCACAGGAGACTTATTGGCCTGTACTGAGAGGGAGATGAGCGATCACCTGAATTCTTAAATACAGGGCATACTGATGAGATTTTCCAAGGTGATGGGAAGCAATTCTCCTTAAGACAACGTTTAAACGGTTTTGTAAGTATGGGTGCTAGTTGTGGTTGAAGTTTTTTTGAGTACTATAATTGGTCAGGGCCAGTTGCATTACTGGAATCAAGGCTTTTGATTAGCTTGCCATCATCACGGATATATTTGTATATCACATAGCGTGTTTACTGATACAGGAGGAAATATTGGAGGTTGGCGGCCTTGGTCGCAAAAGGTAGAATTAGCTGCAAAGTTATTGGCAAAGAGTTTGGCTTTGTCTGAAGCTGACAAGATTACCTCAGGTCCATTGATGATAGTTGGGATAGAAATAACGCTTCTGTTCAGGATTCTGTTTGCTATTTGCCAAAACTGGTGGGAACCAAGCCGCTGCCTATTTACTTTGGACTTAACGGACTGAGCATACAACTCTCTTGCGTTCTTTATTACTTTCTTACAATAGTTGCTGGCAGTCATGAAAGCGGCTTTAGTCTATTACGCTGGAAGCAATGGAAAACATGTGAGAACCATGGCTGGCTGTTAAGTTTTATTGGGACTTTTATGAGGGTATGAAACGATCTATAAAAACAATTAACCATTTCGTTAGGTCTGATACTATACATGACACATCCTTTTTAAATATGGAAGGCAGAGGTAGATCTGATATAAATTTACGGAAGCTGTCCCAGTCAGCCATAGTGTATCGATATACTGTACGATGGTGAGGTAGGTCAGAGGACTTATTACATTTTATTTTTATCTTAACTCATACAAGAGAGTGGTAGGAAGATCCAAGAGGATAGAGAACGGAACCTGAATATAGTTCAGGGCAATTTGTGAGAAAAAGGTCTAGGAGACTCGCATACTAGCCGTAGGTGTCGGGTACACGGGTGGGTTTGTGAACAATCTGAGTCAGGTCATAAGCAATATAGAAATCATGGCAGAACCTCCCCTCATCATCGGTTTTGTTTTAGTGGGTTAACCATTCCACACTGTTAACATTGAAGTCTCCACAAACGTGAATGTTAGCTGAAGGATAAGCAGATAGGACGTGGTCAATTTTCTCAGATATGGTTTAAAGATAATAACTTTTAAAGGTAGTAACTCCGCTGTTTTGGTGGAGATAGAGAGCAAATATAAATACAATAGTGTGAGCAAGTGCAACCCGAAAGCACATATAGGGTAAGTTAGGATCTTTTCTGGAGATGTCCATACCACATGGAAAGCCATATTTAATATAGGCACATATTCCATGCCCATGGCCATCTTGGGGTCAGATTTGGAAGTTAAGTTAGAGTATCATTTAATTACGAACTCTTCTAGGGAAGAAGTTGATCCGATAACAGTTTCACTTAGAAATAATAGGTCTGGTTTAGTCTCCTGTAATTGGGTTTCAACCTCTGGAAGGTTAGAACGTATACCCCTGAAGGAGACATGGTAGTGGGGGTCCACGTTGGAAGTTGAAGGTTCGGGTTTAATCGTGTATTTTTTCTTGAGACTTGTCATAATGGAATTTTGGAATTTGTGGACTAGGTCGAGAGACTTGCTTAGAGCAGGACAGAGAGGGGAACTAAGAGTGAAAAAGAAACGAGGAAATGTATTTATTATTTTTTTGTAGCACATGATAAGGTAAAGCCGTAACAATTACCCACTAATATGGCATCGAGAGGCACCATCAGAAGCTACTGCATGATCCAGAATGCATTTTCCAAATGGCAATGCAGCAGCCCCAGTACTTTGATCCTCCTGATAGGACAGCCTCCTTAGTGATTAATCCAGGGTTCGGGTCCCTGACTATCAGGCGAATAACGTCAGTCCAGATAAAACTTATATCTCCAGCACTTTTACTAGTGACATGGCTACAAGGATAGACATAGAAACAGAAAATTTTCGACATCTCTGGTGACTGTTCGCGCAAAATACTGCCAACCGAGAATACAGCTTTTTCTTCTCCAATTGTCAGAAAAATCACTCATTAAAATGAGGACTAAGTGACAAATAAAGAGAAGCGAGAGTAACGGGAGTTGCCGATAACGCATCCACAATGCGTTCTCTACTCTCCATTAAAATATTAAATATTGTACTTAATAAGAAAAAGTCTTATTCGGCTTATTATAAAAGAAAACTTCTTGTTTGAAACCACACAACGCAGTGATGAATTTTAGAGATTATTGAAGTAAGTGCATTATATATAATTAAAAGAAGCTATTATATTAATATAAACTTATTATAAATATGATGGAATAAATTAGCCTTTTCTTTGTATAAACATATTTTCTTGGTAAACCGTGTTCGTATGTATAGCAACACCTATTATGCATTTGCATTAAAATCATATTTACTAATTGGATTCTCTTGACGGTATTAGAGTCGTATTAGTAACACACACAATATCAATTAAATACCAGCTGATGTGAATTTGAATGCTTACAAGAAGGAATTTGAAAGCCTACGTGCGATAATTTCATGCTCACTTGAGATGATTTGAATTCCTACAATACAGTTTCCATCGAGTGTCTAATGTTTCTTCGTGCAGGAGATTGTCAGAACAACCTTGTATGTGAATACTTATACAAGTGAAACCGAAGCAGATATTCAAAATAACATTCGGAACTCACATTATATCGTTTTGGAATGTCAATACACTGATTTATATTAGCAATAGTGAACGTTGCTTTAAGTCATGTTGACTAAAACATAAAGCTGAATACTCCGCCAGACTAGAAGAAATATTATCCTGAAATCTGACAAGAATAAGTGTCCACAGAAAATATGTACACACACACACACACACACACACACACACACACACACACACACACACACACACACACACACACACACACACATATATATATAATTATTTACTATTATAATTAAATACCTACAGACACTAGTGTTTCATCCTTTCAGGAATCATCAGTACACAGTGTCACCATTAACGCCAGTTGAGATATTCTAACCCCGGCAACAGAAGTCATGCTTGGCTTCATTAGCAAGGAGCCGAACAATTGAAAGATATCCACAGGAAAAAGAGGATGGACAGGGCAAGAGATAACATAAAGGTGAATTTTCACACTGTTTTGTTGACCGATTAGTGTCGAGTGACCCTTGATGGACCCGATGGGTCGAGGGGAGGATGGTACCATAATAAGGTTCTACGCCCCCAAAAGATCAGGCGTCAACAAGGAGGTGGTGGTGTGATGTTCAAGGCTGCAATCATTGGCAATGAGTTGGTAGGACCATTTAGAGTCGCAGATGGAGTGAAAATTACAGCTAAACTGTATATTGACTTCATTAAGGAACACTTGGAACCCTGGCACAAGAAGAAGAATTTGGCATTCCGGAAAAACGATGGTATTCATGCATGATAATGCACCGTCTCATTCTGCAAAGATGACCACTGAATATTTGGAGAAAGTTTTTGCCAGACATGGGAAACTAATGTGATGGCCAACCTGTTCTCCAGATTTAAGTCCCATCGAACATTTTTGGAGCATCTTGAAACAAAATATTTACTCCGGAGGAAACCAGTACAACTCCAAGGATGACCTCTGGAATGCTATTCTGACTGCTGCCAAAGACATTTTATCAGATGGAATCGAAAGTTTGATATCTTCAATGGACCAAAAGCTTTTTTCTCTTGTCAATAAAAATGGCAATTATATAAGATATTTATTGTACTATGAAACCATATTGAAGTTGTTTTTTCTTTGTTATTGCTGTTCTCAATTTACACATTGCAAGAATAATCAATGTTTGGATGATCTTTTAGCACATATTGTAGCATTGGTTTGCATATAAAGTTGGCACGCTGAACAAAAATGCAAATCACCACAATGGTTGCCAATTGTTTATTACTGTGCAGATTAGCTTAAATTTTAGATCTGCGCTTGTGTTAGTGTTGCTAAATAACTGCTAAATCTCACAAATTTTCAGTGAAAACTATCACAGTTAGAACAAAAATATCGATTTGCATATAATTCTGGCACGGGGTATATATATATTTCGGAAATCAATGCATATTATATAAAAATTAAATATATTCATTGATTTTTAAAAACCTGCACCGAAACAAAATAAAAAAAATATTAAACTTTGTGAAACATGCTTTTAAATAACTTTAGCGTTATAATATTATTTCTTTATTCTTATAACTTGAAAGAACTCCTCTTTGCTGAAATTTAATCTGAGCGCCATCATTCCACATCAGCTTCTCAGGTTGAATGGGAATACCATCGACTGTTTTCGCAAGTAAATCATAGTTTCGTTTTATTCATAATGGAATATGGATGAATATTATATACGAATTTCGAATATGCAAATGAATTACGTCAATACAGAAAACTCTCAATCTCCTCATCTAATTAACTCGTATCCTCGCATGGCTTTTTTCCTTGTAAAGTGGTAACTTATTAGTTGAAAAAATAAGATAACTGTGAAATTAGCTAATGTAGTTCTCTCGTGACTTGAGAAGTTATTGACGAATGTTGATGCTCTATTGAATTCTAAATAAACCTTTTTCTATACACTGACTTTCTTGTAATTATGGTTTAGAAATTAAAATTTATACCTTTCTTCAATAGCAATTAAGTTTGCTCTGTGAATTTTGACAGGAGTGATATTTATAGCATGTCAGAATAACTTAATTTATGTACAGCATCGTTCCCAAAGACGGAAGAGTAGTTTTGAGCCAGGTGACAGACGTTAAACGCGGTAGACAAAACAGGTGTCGCACGATATATAAATGTGATGAATGACGAAACCTTTACTAACGAGAGAAGCAAAAGTTTTCAGTCAGTTAATCTAGAAAAACCATGCAAACGAGGTTCTGTCAATGATGTAAAAACCGATAATCTCATCGAAGGTGCTTTCGGTGTCTTGTCGTCTGCGTTTTTCATTTTTCAAGTTGAAAAGTTAAAGCTAAGAAATATACGATTAGTAGAAAAAACATTAGTAAAACATAAGTAAATTTTCTCCAAAGAAAACCTTGAATAAAACTTAGCGGACGTCACGTTGTGTATTTTCTGTATGGAAATATTTACTCTCTCCTGCAACACTGATGTCAAATCAGCTAGAAGTATCAATTAAAATCAAAACTACTTTGTCAGTTTGCGTGATTTCTCGGATCTGGCATAGATGTTCTGTGAGGAGTGCGTGCCCTTTAATTATTTGTTTGCACTTTTATGTTTTATTTTTTCTAATGTTTTTAAATATACTTGTGAGCTAAAATTACTATCAGACCTTTTTCTTTTTAATTTTTTACAGCTGAATGGTTTTATTTTAAATAATCGCTGAAAACCCAGTGCTTGCGTATTATATTCGAATATCTAAATATAAAGAAAGTGCAATTACGTAGTTGCGTATCGTGTTTAATTTAGTGGGGATTCTAAGAATTACGAAAGGCAATCGAGTAGAAGTTCAAGTAAAACTATATTATACAAAATAACATCATTATCATCGGTCCGCCATTTTCTAATATAAAAATTGAAATTGGAGTCGTTAAATTATTGTATGTTAGACGTGTTTATAATTTTTCATAATGTCGAGGGCAACAAAATTAAACAAATAAAAGCACAAATAACAAAAGGAACAACAATGTGCCATTTTCAAAACGAATCGATTAGGGGACGGCATCAGTTTATAGTTGGAAAAATTACATTTTTCTATTCCGTTGTCTTTGTTTGCAAATGCCACGGATAACCAAACGAAACAAATATAAAAATCAGTAATCAACCCTCCCCCCAAAATAAAGCAATGAAACAATTATTTTCGGAACGGATCTATTCGAGGAACGCATCGGTTTTTCGGTTGGAACAGTTTTATTCTTGTAAGTTAGACGTGTTTTTTTATTTCTGAAAATGCTACTGAAAATAAAAATCCAAAGAACAAAAACAAAACAAAGAAACGAAAACGGCAACGATATTATATTTTCAAAACGGATCGTATAGAAGAAGCATCGGCTTTTCAGTTAAAGAACTTATAAATTTGAATGTTTACAGGAAGGAATTTAAAAGCCTACGTGCGATAATTTCATGCTTACGCGATATGCTTCTAATGTACAGGTTTCTCTGCGTTGGAGGTTGGTAAGACAACATTGCCTGTGGATACTTATACAAGTAAAACCGAAAACAATATTGAAAATAACATTCAAAGCTCAGATAAGATCCTCTCGGTATGACTACCCACTGGTCTATATGGAAAGGGATGAAAAATTGTGAAGATGCAAAGGAGAAGAACGGAAAAATATCAGCAGAAATTTATTTCTGGTTCGAGTCTCAAAGGTTTTTACTAAGTCAACACCATGTTATAATTTAAGCAGAATAGAATGTGGATCTTGGGTTTACTTTCGACAGCCTCATAACTCTTGATTCTCTTATTCTGTTCTTTAGTTTTCATATTCCACGAACGATGGGTCGGAATCTATTCTATCTAACACTTACTTTTTGGCAATTTTTTTATTATTATCCTGAAGTAGTATTTCTAGCTTCTTATATAAAATGGTCTCATGCTCTGTCTGAAGCGACTCCTTAAAACAAGAAAATGCCGCTAATCATACAACGAACAATAAACGAGACAGCGACCTCGACAAGAAGCAAGAAGCACGTAAAAGACCCAACACGTACAAACACATGAATATATGCACAGAAAGACTTTTGTTTGGTTTATAGATTACTCAGCAATAAAACCATTACACTTAATGACAGAGGATTGCTTTACATAAAATGTATTATCCTTAACAAATATAGTCTCACCCTGAAACTTAATACGGCAACCCTTTATAACTTGAATATCTGTGTCTGTCGTACACAGTATTTGATACCACGAATGATACACACTTATTAATTATAAAAGTATACGTAAAAAATATGGAAGCTGTACAATAAATGGATAGTTATTGTAATCAGTATCATATAAATCTACATCATTTATGAAATAATAGTGAAAATAGATTTTTCATATGTGTATTTTCTAACGAGTTGTACTAGTTTCACACGTAGAATCCTTATGACAGGTTTTTTTTTTCTAAATTACCAAAAGGCATGGTAATTTTACGTGTACGTGTAAAGGACAATGCTACAGTTAGTATTATAAAAAATGTTCATCTAGTCTCATTTAATCTCTTTTTTGGTTAAAATATTTACACCTAATAACGCTGTTAACCATTGCTAAGCAACGATATCTTAGTGAAACTTTATAATTAGGCCTAGGACAACAGCATATTCTTTTCATTGTTTTGACTCTCGAATGTATATCCGTTGCTATCTTGTATGCTTTTATATGGAGTGGCAGGGTTCTCGTTTGATTAACTGTCTAACTGTGTCGGATATATACTTGAGAGTCAAAGCAATGAAAATAATATGCCGTTGTCATAGCCCTAGTTATAACATAATTTAGGGCGATTTGAATTAAACGGTAAAAATATATACGCTTTAAAAATACATATTATTTTTTATATGTTAGATCTAAAAAAATATTTTACTGATCCCCAAAATGTATGGATTACGGTCATTTTCTTCGGAATTCAGGACAATATATTCCATGTCACGAATTATGTCAAGTGAAATTGATTTTCAGTGCCTAAAGTCTTACAGGACTAGTACTTAACTTCGATTTTATAGCATTAAGTTGATCACACTCGAGTTGAATAGACAAGTGTAAGTTGGCTGTATGTGTTGCATAGTCTATCTTCTGATTATGACAACGAACATGCTCGTTTCTTTATCGTAAAGTAATTCATGGTTATTCAGGTCAGTTTGTTTACACAAGGATCGCACGCATATCGATCTGGAAGAAGACGTTTATTAAAGAGACAGCGACTGTTCATAGGTTTATTTATATTTTATGTATATGAAAGTAATGAACCGGAGTTGTCAAATTACCCCCGACTGTTCTTAGATGGTAATTATTGAGACAAGTCAGCTAGTCGAAGAATCAATAGTAATAAAGTGACGGATAAAGAGAAGGGAACTGGAAAGAGAAGTGGAAGCGCTTTCACTTCACTTCCGGTTTTGACGTAATTGTTTAGGATTTCTTCGCTTACAGTTGTTTCAGAAGAAGTGCGTGAAGAGCTCGCATTTCTCTAATTGTCATAGGACTTATAATAAACAAAAGCTACTCAGTCGGTATATGCACAGGCACGAGAAGGCGTTCTCATTGCGAAAGCTAATATGTCGCTAGTTATACTTCCAACAAGGTCGGTACCCATTTATACAATTGTGTTGAGTGTTTGCTTACGGTACGTGACATTCACAAAATGGTCAGCTATCTAAAAACTAATAAGGCTCAACGTCGTTTAATTACAATCGATAAGTCAACGTGACTTAGTAGTAAATTCATATGCCACACCCCAAATAACTGTAACTTTTATTTCAAATCAGTTTGAAACATTTTCCAAATATCACATCCATATTCATTTTTTCTTCTAAATGCAAACTATTACTCTCATTAAACGCATTTTATTCATAACTCGAAAATATACCCTTTGATCTGACAGAAAGACTGAGGAGGACAACAATATATTAAAATTCATACGGCTGCACCATTCTGTCTTTTGTGGATAACACTTGTGAGCCCTACATGGTTATTTCTACTATATCTCCGGCTTTTCCTGACGTACTGTCTCATAAAACTAATGGAATATGAATTTTTCATGATTTTTCTTCGAGCGTACACTGAATCATATATTAAAATATATACTGCTAAGGTAAACAAGATTTACTACTGCCAGTTTAAACGGTTAATACGATAACCTTCAAATATAGGAATACGCCCTGTTCTCAATAGTTATGTACGGTATGAGTGGTATTAGCTTTTAGCAAATATGATCTAATAATAGTTCGATCGATATGTGAATTTTGACTTCTATTTATTTAATTGAAAATATTTGAATTAAATTTGAAACACTTAATAACCACTGCGTTGGTGAAGTATACCATCGTCACAAAAGGAAGTAAACAAATGCAAAATAAGCGAGCTGATTAAGTCGAAAGTAAACATCAGTTAAGTTAAACACCATTCTAACCAATTTAGAATATGTTCTTGCAAATACGTCCGGCAGAGTGTGGACCATTGGATATGCGGTGACCTTGTTTCTATCGGGCTGAGGTATGAGTTCGCCCTTCGAGAATTTATCTTCTTGTTATAAGGAGGGTTAGTTTATTGTTAAACAGGGGCGCCCCTATCGAAAATGGCAAATAATTTATTACAGCATTTTGTGTGGACCACTTTGCATTACATCTTATGTGCTAATCTTCCCATCCCAACCTTGCAAAATTGTGTTGCATCTTTACGCATGGTGACTCAAGCTAACTACCAGAAAATCGAATTAGATGCCAGGTTTACTCTTGCGCATACGTCATCAACAATCAGTCCGGCAAAATTGATGACATTGTGACTGTGGTAGCCTCTCCTTGTCGAATTTCTCTATGGTTCTAAAAGGTTCATCGTTCACAGCTTTACCTTCTTCTTTGTAAATGGGTTGTTTTTTCCCTAGAGGTATAAATTGATATATTCCTATGATTGCTTTCTTCACTTAGACTGAATGTATCGATTTCCATCGTCTAAGTTTGTTTGATGTTTTGATTATATTGCCTACAAAGTTACTCTTCGTCGTAATAATTTCTGTCAGAAATAAACATTCCACATTCTTCATTGTTTCCATAAACATATTTTCGACCGGAATTTTGTGGAAACACTTCTGGGGCAATATGTTTAACAAATTCCAATTTGTTTATTTTGACTTCGTCCGCAATTATCCTCACTAAATTATCTATCATAATTTCGTTTTGTTATTCATTTAACAAATGCTACTATTCGCAAATCTATATTCTTTAATGTAGAGCAACCTTGAAATTACTACACCATTCTAATGTTTCGAGTCTTTCCCATCTACATCAGAAGATATGTACCACTAACTTAAACATTTATATTTCTATTATAATACATTTATCAAACTTAGCTGTATTCTACTCCTGAATAGGCTTGGCTGCTTATATGCTTAATGTGAAAGTTGTATTAACACATTACATCATTATATTTACATTAAAAACCTGCATCACGGTGTGAATTATGTCGTTTAAAACTATTATAATATATTCGTATTTACATAAATCTTAGTTGTTACTAACAAGCCCCGTAAAATTTATACAGACTTGTATCATACTGTAGTCATTCTTTCTAGAGTTATAATCAGGATTCGGTTCTGGGGTTCGGGAAGGAGTGAGTCACTCTCTCGACAACAGCACGTTTCTGCCCTCTTCTTTTCCAATCGACCACACCTGGCCTCTTGCCATCAATGTCACACCGCACAATCCGAATGTCATCAATACGAAATTCTTTTCAAAAGAAGATGTTCTCTTTCTCTTTTCTCTCTGCTGCCCCAGGGAATTTTCCCCTGCTTTTATATCCTCCTACCTAGAAAAAAAGGAAGAGACAGGAAAATAGCTTCTTCCATCATGCTCTGCCTTCCCAAGATGCCCTTCGTGTATACAAATGCGCTGGCCATCCTTTCCTTCTCTCTTCTTTCCCAAAGAGTGATGCAAATACGCCCGGCCCGTTTCTTTTTTTTCTTCTTTTCTAACCATATACCCCACACGCCTCCATTATCTTTGAGATCAATAAGACACTTCATAATCCTTCATCCAAGCAGGCCTCCTCCTCTCACGTTGAGGCCTCTGGGGGACAACTTCTTGGGGGTTGACGTTTTCATTTCACTACAGACATTCTCGTCCAGTTGTAAAGAACCACAATGTGGGGCTAAGTCGAACTGTGGTGCATCGTTAGCTTCTTGGTGGATATCGACTTCCTCCTCTTCACTGCCATCACTGCGCACCGGCAGGGTTACGCGACGCAGGTCTAGGATACGCCGGGGAACGCCATTCACCATTACGTTGTTCTTTGACTGTTACAGGAGAGCAGTTTAGTCTGACTACCGTTAAATTTTACCATTCATTTACGTCCCCATTCAACTCTGATCTGGAGGTCATTTTGTAATGATAAAGCCATGGTCTTGGATTTGTGTACATCCGTTCTTCCCTCATGCGTGTTATAGATCGTTGTATCATCAGCTAATATAACCACCTTGGACGCAATATTATTGCGGAGGTCATTTATGAATCTCAGGATTAATAGTGGTCCAACGATTATGCTGCTTGGAAGGTCCATCAATGACAACCTGAATGGTCCTATTGTATAAGAAAAACCTAATTATATTTAGTATTCGTCCAGTTATACCATATTATTTGATTTTCCTTAGAAGCTCTTCATGCCAAAGTTAGCCTTGGATATATCGTGGGCTACACCTTTGACTTCACCTGCCTTATCCAGTGCATGGTATATACGTTACGACACCCTCCTCCAGCGAGTGGTACATTTTGCATTGGTAGGCTTTACCCACACCTCATCGCCCACTTTAATGGTAGCTTCTTCACCCTAAATTCCCACCGTTTTGTTGCACGGATGCCGCCAATTATATGAAAGATGGCTCTATGCGGCACAGTTGTCTCATCTTGTCTGGTTTTCGGTGAGATGTTGTACCAAAACACCGCCTCCATGAGTGAAATGTTGCTTTTTTCCGCAGCAGCTGTGATGGAGCGATGATTCCTCTCCACTATCCCATTGCCACTCGGCCGATACGCTGCCCTGAAAAATTGTCTTACTCCTCACCTATCACACACCTCCTTAAAGGCTTCAGTTCCTCAACCGGCCCTCTTTCCAAAAATATTTCTTCGATGACCCCTCCGATCGCTCATGCAACTTCTGCCCTGATCTCCCTCCATATGGCAAACTTCCCCGGTCCACAGTCGACCATCGACAGATACAATTTATGGCGATAATGGGTCAGATCAATGGCCAAGCGGCGGCTCGTAGTCCAATAGGCACACCTTGCACCGGTACTTCCGCTGTTGTCTCTCCCAGGCATTTCACTTACCTGCCATCCACGGTTTAATACTCCTGGCTCCGCTCCATGATCTGGCGACATTCTTCGTTACCAACGTCGTGGTGCAGCCTGTGTCAACAAGGGCCATGACTCTCTTCCCATTAACAATTACCGGTAACTGGGGCAACGTTTCGTTGCGCGCCATTTCCACATAGAAGAGAGAACCACTGGAGCAATCGCTCTGCTTCACTCGTTTCCCTGGTTCCGTGAAGCAACGCAATAGCGGCTAATGTGCTATACTCGTCCACATCGGAAGAAGATGACCCCCGGTCTCGGCTCTTTGCAGTCCTTGAGCATGTAAGGACCCTGGCGCCGGAAGCACTTGATGTCAGGACTTCCCTCCTGTCGCCTCGCTGCCTGTCTCTCGTCATTCGAGTGGGGCCTCATGCACTTATTTCCACTCACAGCTGCAGCCACGATTGGGCCCTTAACATTATTGACTAGGACTCTGGTGTGCACCAAGAGATCGTCCATTTCCATCGTATTTATTTCAGTGATTCTCTGCATGTTCGCGGAGATTTCTTCTGGGAAGCAATTCACTAGATATAGCTTTACCGTCATCTCCAGACTGCTCCCCACGTAACAAGCCAATCCTGCCAATTTTGCCAATCTTCTGATCTCCGCAGCAAAGACGTCAACAGACTCACCGGTCCACCTCAAACTTGCAAGCTTGCCGAGTGCTTCAAATGGACTCTCAGCGAAAGCCACTTTCAGTCATTGCTCCACTGACGCAAGGTCTCCCTTATTTTCCTCGCGCATCTGCTGGTAAATAGTGAGGGCTTCCCCCTCTAAGTAGAGCGGCAGCAGGGTTACCACGTCTTCGATTTTTTGCAACCTTGCCACCATCTTTAATTTTTCCAGCCATTTAATTAGATCACCCTCCCCAGTGAAGGGTCTCAACTGAGTTGAGAGTCTCCAAGTCAGCCATGTTAAACCTGCTTGACTTGCTGAAATAGCTTCTAGGGTTATAATAAGGATTCGGTTCTGGGGTTTGGGAAGGAGTGAGTCACTCTCCCGACAACAGCACGTTTCTGCCCTCTTCTTTTCCAATCGACCACACCTGGCCTCTCGCCACCAATGTCACACCGCACAATCCGAATATCATCAATACGAAATTCTTTTCAAAAGATGTTCACGACTCTTTTCTCTCTGCTACCCCAAGGAATTTTCCCCAGCTTATATATCCTCCTACCTAGGAAAAAAAGGAAGAGACAGGAAAAATAGCTTCTTCCATCATGCTCTGCCTTCCCAAGATGCCCTTCGTGTATACAAATGCGCTGGCCATCCTTTCCTTCTTCTTCTTTCCCAAAGAGCGATGCAAATACGCCCGGTACGTTTTTTTCTTTTCTAACAATATACCCAACATTCTCTCTGGACCCATGAAAAACAAATTTGATAATATCGTTTTCAGGGATATCAGTAGTAATTAAAGAGGCATGTCACTTGTCACATGTCTTTTAATTAATAATAAACATTAGTCTGGTGATCAGGGATTTGAGGGTCATAACATCGGGATTATAAACCTATGCACATGTTTTTAGTAGGAAAAAATATTTTTATTTGCGTAAAAGCGACCGCCATTTTGACCAGTGACGTTGCCTTGTTAACAGCGACATGCGTATGCATAACTTGAGTATGCGTGCTGCATACATCTTTCCTATCACGATTCTGACTGCCAAGTGCGCACAATTCTTATCTGCCGAAAATATGCATCGTATCCGATGGCCTTTCAATGGCAATAACTTGTCGTAATGCCAGGGAAACACTAATCCCGCTTGTTGACATCCTATTAGATTTTAACTGAAACCCTTTAAGCATTGCAAGGCGAAAATACTACAGATGTTTACACGGAAAACCTTCAGGGTGGGGGTCGGTTATCCTGATAAAGTTAAGGTTATATATCGCCTTCTTTAAAATGAAAAATATCTTGTGTAACTGATTTGAAAATCTGACATGATTATAAAAATAATTGAATATAATTAAGCCATAATAAACTATTAATATAATACCCGTAATCTATTACGCTGGTAAAAAACAATAATGAAAAACACATTTATGACTTATTTTTATCTTATTGAAATAAAATTCGAATTAAATTTGAAGCATTATGTGACTAATTGCTAGGCTGTAGTATTACAACTACATGAGAATGAACTAAACGCATACCATATAAGCAAACTGATATAGTCGGAAATAAAACACTGTTGAGTAAGGCTAATCGTAAATACCTCCTCCAAAATCAGCCCGGCAGGTTGTGGGACACTGCAAACGGGCCTTGTTTATGTCAGGTTGTCAGGTTGAGGTAGGAATATGTAAAGTTCTAGTAGGTCTGCCCTCACAGAATGTACCTTCTTTATTTTAGAACGTTTCATTTATAACTAAACAGAGGTGATCCTACCTGGAAATGTCGGAGTAGTTCAGACATTTTGCATGGCTAAGAATGCTCTATCTGTTGTGCACTAGTCACCCAATCCCCACTTTTAAACCTTAAATTATATTGTGAGTGAAAATATCTCATTACAGTGCATAAAACAGACAAAAACATACCTTTGTATATACTATGTATATATATATTCGGAATGTGAGAAATTATATAATTATTTCTATAACCTAAGTCGCAGCTTACAAGAGCGATGACAGTCAACAGGCAGGGTATGTTCACTGTCATACCACTTGTGGGCTGCGACAATATTTGGCTGTAGAAATAATTATATATATATATATATATATATATATATATATATATAAATATATATTATTTATATTTATGTCTCGGAAGTAGAGTGAAAAACACATCTTATTTTTCTTTTATTAATATTATTGGAATCTTTTCTTTTTGCCTTGTACACATTTTTGTGAATTATTCCATGTATTTCTGCCTTTGGATTAATATGTACCATCTTCTTCCAATTACGGGATTTCCTTGGATTTTACTTGTACAAATGGAAATTCTTTTAACTTTCTTGAAGTTTTACATTTGGATTTTACCGTCACTGGATGTTTTATCTTCTACCAGACTATCCAATCATGTGTAATCACCTTTTTCTTTACCATATTCCTTCTGCTTTACTTTTTTGTTTTCAAGTAAGATCTTTTACTTACTCGTTGTTTCATCAAATACTTCTGCATGCAAAATCCGATCCCGCATTTTGCTAATTCCTACCCTCTGATGAGAAGGAACGTATTTCTTCGAAACTCCGCGGATTAAGGACTATCCATTTATCTAGTGTTTCTTTTTCAGATTTAATGTTTTTAACTCATTTCAAAGTGTTTTTAACATGATTTATTAACTGCTTGCTCATATATATATATATATATATTGGCAGCAAGTCATTATACAAGCACGTTTGGTGGAAGACGCCAGAGTTATTTTTTTTCCATTTTTAAAAAAATATCTTTTCAATTCGACGAGCAGTCTTTTTTAGTTCAGCTGGCATGTTTTATATTTTGGCGCCCGAATTTGCTGTTTAGCCATATTCTTCTCAAGCGCTTTCTGTTGGTACACTCAATCTTCGTCAAAAGCGATTGTTGTTGTTGTTGTCGTTTACTATTTCTTTTAGGCTTTGTGTATTTATAGTCTAATTTATTGGTTATAAAAGTGGGCGAAGGATAGGTAAGGGCGAATTAATTTTATTTTTAATTTCGATTTTCTTATTTTATATTTTATTTATTTAGTTTCTGGTTAATTATTAAATACAGTTAGTATATTTGTCCCGGTATTAAATGATATATATATATATATATATATATATATATATATATATAATATAAAACTGAATGTCTGTGTGTGTATGTGTGTGTGTATGTCTAGTCACGAATAGGCTCCTATATGGTTGACTATTTAAAAAAAAAAACTGATTAGATATAATGATAGAAGATGTATCGAGACACAGGAATGGGTATCTTTCATCTGGCAGAACGGTGGTTCATTAGAAATGTCGGGTCTGCGTTCGCGCCTGGTCCACAAATTATGGAAATAAAACATTTAAAAATTAAAAAAAGAAACATTTACAAGTGTTTTTGATATAGATGTACATAAAAATACTTATATAAGTATGTTTTAACTTAAATAGGGATGGTATAATAAAATTGTGGGGTCTGCGTTCGCGCCTGGACTCCATGGAATGGAAATAGGTACAAACTTTAATAAAGACTTTTCATATCTATCTGCGTAAGTATACTTTGATAATTATGTTTCAGTTTGAAGAAATATGGTATTATAAATTATGGGGTGTTCGTTCGCGCCTGACCTCCATAGAATGGAAATATGTCACAAAGTTTAACAAGGTTTTTTTTTAATATAGATCCATAGAATATTGTGATAAGTGTTTCAGTGTGAACAGGTATGGTATAATAAATTATGGGGTGTATCTATTTTATTTTTACTTTCATCATATTTTGCTTTGGTTTTGATACCTCCAAATTCAACCCAAATTTACAACCCTTCCTTTTCATCACCTATTATACTTTCATAAATCAGAGTCCATTTTCTGTAGGCTGTTTTTGAACGCAGTCAACGACTTGTACTTTTGCTAATATATATATATATATATATATATATATATATATATATATATGTATATATATATAGGAAAACAGGAACCAGATTAATTAACCCCATTAGACCGGAAATTTGGAAAATCAGCAAGAAAATTCAATATATATATATATATACATATATATATATACATATATATTGAATTTTCTTGCTGATTTTCCAAATTTCCGGTCTAATGGGGTTAATTAATCTGGTTCCTGTTTTTTTTTTCTAGGAAGTCGGGTTTGTGACATTTGAGTAAGATGTGTGCTTCATTTTCTGTGAGTTTACTTACTTTGCTGCTGATCTGTAGCCCCTCCCCCTGTACTTCCCCTGCATTAATTGTTGAGGCTTTCCAGAAAGTTAATGTTATTAGCCTTTTAGTAGTTCTTTGTTAGTTTTTTTATCATTAAGTCTATATCTTTTAGTTGAGTTTATAGAAATTAGTAATTTTATCAGCTTTTACAAGGATGTTATTGTATTTCTTAGTATTTTTACAATATTATTGAGTTTCCTTTGGTAGAAGTTCTTGTATCTGTGGAATTCAATGTTGCTGACCAGGTCATAAATATTATATTCAATGGGTGCTAGTTGACGGACTATCGACGGCGGTTTCAAACTTGTAAATCCAAAATTTTCCTTGGCTATTATCCTCATTATTTTGTAAGAATAATGAGGACTTTCGATTTTATGTGTCTAATTAGATCGTCCATCTTCCATATTAGTTTCTGGACGTAATTTGTGGTGTTTCGTGTGGGCATGTTTTTGAGAGACGTTTCAAAGTGGATACTTTCCATGTTTGTGTTAAATAAGACACGTTTAAGAGTACTCGACAGTGTGGAGCTGGATATATATGTGTATAATGGTTGTATACATTGGTTTTGTTTTCTAAAGATAACTCCAATGAATCCCGCGGCAGAGTGGAAGATATGCTCCAGTATAGCACCTTTATTTAAATCATATAAGTAAGCTCATATATCTATTAACTGTGTAGGCATATATCTTATAAACAAATAAATAAAGAAAGAAAGAATTTGAAAATTAGAAGCATGTGAACAGATAAAAAAGAACAGGAATAAAACTAATACAAAAAGTATTACTAAAAACAATCATGAAAACCAAAGATATGGAAGTTAACAGCGATGAGGGCATAATATTACTTCAGATCAAAGCGGCAACTTAGGCCAATAAACAACCCCCAAGATAAAATAATACCAGTACACCCGCTGCTACGGCTTAACCACATACAATCGTACTTAGACCCAGTTTCCTCAACCCACTACCCTTACTCTCTTCCTTCACCACACCTCCCACCAAACTTCTACTGTTATCATTCACAAAGTATACCCCCACTTTCTTCCAAAGCGGAAAACACATCTGAATATTTTATATAAAACGAATGTAATGTTGACTCTCTTTTCAATATCGCACCTTTTCTTTGGTCTGATGAAGTAGTCGCCTGGAATAAATAATCAATTGAAACATGTATGCATATATGTAACTAATAATGTTTGTATAATAAACAGATTATATACCAGCTCTGTCCCAATTGAGCACTCTTTAATAATTACACGAACTTCAATTTATTTACTCTATGAACCCAATTTATACAACCATTATAATACATACATACATTCATATACATATATTTGTGTGTGTGCGTGCGTGTGTGTGTGTGCATGTGTGTGCGTGTGTGTGTGTGTGTTAAATACTAAAGCTCCTACATTTAAGGCGATCAAGTTAGCTCGTGTGAAGTTTGACATTTACTGCACGTCATGATAATTTATCTGGAAAATAGAATTGTTCCCAGGAACATGTGATATAAGGTTGAAGCAGAATGCAGCAGGCTAAATGCCGAAGGTGAAACAGAACATTGACGAATGACGTCACCGCTTCGACATGAGAGAATCAAGGTTTCTCTCTGATGAGTTCATTCTCTCTAAATACCACTTTAAAGAAAACTCAGCTAATGTCTCATTGTGTCTTTTTATTCATGAAAAGAGACGTATTTCTAAAGCAGCCACTAGATAAAATGACAACTCTTAAGTAGAGGTGATTAAAAAGAGACTCCGTATAAACACTCCATTTATGTATGAAGAAAATTATAAGGTGAAATTAAAAGCCAAGAACAATGCGATATTTTTTTTATATAGAGTAAAATTAAATGAAAACAAAAGAAATAAATGTCTTTTTTTGTTGTTTGTTTTTTTCTTTTTCACACAAATTTTAACTCTAAACAACAGTAATTTTTTTTTCTGTTGTATTCAATGGTGTTATAAATCTCAATATATTTCAGACCTATTAGTCCTTTTTCAAGAGAAGACAGCGGAAGAGTGTTCAAAATTGGAAAAGCAGCCGCAGAGTTTGCCACGTGATACCGAGAAATATAGAACAAAAAATGACGTTAGGAGAACGTTAAAATAAATCAGTTGGTGTTTGAAATACTTGTTGCGTTTGTGAATCAAGGGAGATGACTATTCAAGCAAGGGTTTTTTTATTATTACTTTAATATCTCATAATAAATATATTATAAATAATAATAAAAAAAACCCTTGATTGAATAGTCATCTCCCTTGATTCACAAACGCAACAAGTATTTCAAACACCAACTGATTTATTTTAACGTTCTCCTAACGTCATTTTTTGTTCTATATTTCTCGGTATCACGTGGCAAACTCTGCGGCTGCTTTTCCAATTTTGAACACTCTTCCGCTGTCTTCTCTTGTAAAAGGACTAATAGGTCTGAAATATATTGAGATTTATAACACCATTGAATACAACAGAAAAAAATTACTGTTGTTTAGAGTTAAAATTTGTGTGAAAAAGAAAAAACAAACAACAAAAAAAAGAAATTTATTAGTTTTGTTTTCATTTAATTTTACTCTATATAAAAAAATCTCGCATTGTTCTTGGCTTTTTATTTCACCTTATAATTTTCTTAAACAATGCTTCAAGCAAACTACAATCTACTTATATGTATGAAGAACTTTTTGATTTTTCTTATTGAACATATGATATACGTATACACAGATACACACACACGTATATATAAATATATTTTATAATTATATATATATATGCATATATATATATATATATATATATATATACCTACTCATGTGTTCAACACTAATTATATTTTAAACTTTTTATAAACTAAAAATCAATATCTGTAAATACACACGTCATTACGTGCAAGAAAATACGCAAAAAAGTATTGAGTTGATAATGTAATAATAGAATTAATAGCAAACTCGAATTTTTGTAAAATTATAAATACAACAAAAATACAATTCGTTTACAGAAGGCATTTTAATTGAACCCACTATAATACATTTCGATTGCTTGCATTATTTTTGTAAATCAGTTAAAAATACATTACAAAATAGGCTTACTTTAAAGTAAAACGGGCAGAAAATACAACGCAAAGATTGACCCCTCCACACACATATATATTTGCATTTTGGCCATAACAGCTGTTGTTCTTGTGTACCACAATGATCAACCTAAGAATGGTGTATATATAGTTATCTATAGTGAAAACATTTCATTGTCTGATGGATCCTCAGTGTGTCTATACACAGTACTGCGGGGCGGTTTCCCTGCTGACTAAAAATATTGTTATTTTCAAGTCCATTGTAAACAAGTTCTTCTTGAGCTGTCGTCCTAAATAATCAAATTCTTTCTAATCGCCACCATTGATACCAGTTGTCATGGAGTTGTTTCACCGAACACCTGCCATCCATAAACCGTTACCCCCAAAGGCTTTTTTGGACTTGATAAGAAGTGACTTCCCATGAACAACCAGGAAGACCTTTCAGACTGATATTGGCAGCGGTGGTTTATTTCCACTATCCGAGCATCTATCGCCTAAGTACGTATGATACAGGAAAATCTTTTTACTAAATAGGTTTTCCCAGTGTACAGGTTTCACTTAATCTTATAGTGCCAAGATAAGCAGCGAACGTTGATGCGTCAATACACTTCCTTGTAAAGGCACTTGCTTACTTGGATATTCAAATGCTTTATGAACGACGCTGAAAGATTTGAAACGCGGCTGCAGATAAGAGTGTCCACAGCGTTACCCAATTCGAACGGCTCTCGATAAATTCTCTTATCACCTTTAGAGTGACGACTGCTAATGTATTAACAGGAGCAGTCAAGAATAGAAAATACACAAAGTAATCATGGCCGCCATTTTGATACGATAGAATATACTTTTATCAATAAATGCTTCATGATTTACTAAACATTATAATCCGCAAAATATTATTTCGAGAGTAATAAGTTACTGATAAACTGCATACTCGTCCTGAAGTCAATTAATTTTAAATTGTTTTCCGCGTAATATCTTTCTCTATTTTGTCTTCTATTTTATCTATTATTTACAATGCGTATAAAATTATAAACGAGTAAATTATTTTTTTTAAATATTTAAGAAACGAGTGAATAAAAATCCATGAAACTTTGAGAAAGTGCTTACAATACTATTCATCTACTCCAATCATAAAATTATAGTATTTAAATCAGTATTAGCGAAACTATGGTAGAGGATATAAATATCTGCTGATATCAGTGTGTCAAGTTATTAACGAGGTTGAGAAAAAATATACCCATAATTTGTTTATTGAAATAATTTTCAAACATCAAATGAACTAGGAAAAATGCTTAGAACACAATAACTACATAACAATTTCTATGTTGACATAATTAGTAGGGGATATGCGATCCTTTTATAGGAATGACTTGTAAAAGACGTTGGTCTACAGAATTAGTCAAATTTGTGATTCGTCATTATTCCTCGAGATACTTCTTGGAGAGCATTCCATAACTCATCTTTGCTTTTAAATTGGCGTCCACTTCATAGAGGCGTCGCTTCATGATACTCAAAAGTTCTCAATTGGGTTCACATCAGGTAAATTCGAAGACCCCCCAATCGTCCGTAGCCGAGAGAACCCTAGTTATTGCAAATACTTTTTGCTTTTGTTTGCGGCATGAGTAGGTGCGTTATCATGCATAAAAACAATGGTTCTTCTGAACGTTAGACTTTACTTCCTGAGCCACGGTTCAAAGTGCTCCTTCAGAAAAAAACTATGTAAGCATTTGACGTCATTTTTACGCCTCTTGGGACTCTCCATTGGCAAACGAAAGTACCTCATATCATCCCCGGCCAAATCATTATCTCATCACCATCTTGTTCGCGCATTAAACGCTGATGATGATGTCGTCCATGTAGGACTCATCTCTTGCTCCAGCCGCCTGGGCAATTAAGAGTTATACGCACTTCATCCGTGAACAAAACTTTGGAAAAATCCGTTTTCATGTTGTCCTCTGCCCATTTCAATCGGTTTTGTGCGTGATGTTACTTTAATGGAGGCTCTGTCACAGCCTTGACAGACTTTGCCACTTCTTTCAGAAGGCAACATTGAGTACTTTTCTAAGACATGCTTCAATCCGGCCTGATCATTAAGTTCTCGATTTGTCTACCCAGAGTTCTTAACAACTTCACTTTAATTTGAAGTAAAGAACGACCTGAAACAACTGTAGATTTACCGTTATCAGCTCTCTTACTACCTTTGCAGAGTAATTGACAAAGCTCTTCGCAGTTTGATGGTGCCTTCCTATCATTTCGAGGGTAGTTTTACCTTTTGTTAGCTGTTCTGTAATAGTACTATTTTCAGAACAACTAAATCAAGTTTTACGCCCCATTTTATTGAGAGAAACAAACTGCCTTGTTAATAATTTGACACACCTCAAATACCGTTGTTTACATTGCATAAAACAGTACAAACATTTCACAGTACACGCAGCTGTGCGTTGCCAACGTTTCTGAAGCTTTTGATACGAAACTACCGGTAAGTTTCTGAAACTGGTAAAAAATGTTATCTCGTTAATAATTTGACACGCAGTGTATTTAATTTTACAAAAATCCCTCAATATAAAATGTGGATATGCAGCATGTATTTATCACAGTTCTGTATAGGCGAGAATTGTATACACACTAGAATAGCGAAACCTATATATATATATATATATATATACACACACGATAAAATTCAATTAACTTTCTTGAAGTTATATATTTGGATGTTACCGTCATTTGATTATTTATCTTTCACCAGACTATCCGTTTATGTGTAATCACCTTTTTCTTCACCATATTCCCTCTGCTTCACTTTTTTGTTATCAAGTAAGATCTTTGACTTACTTGTTGTTTCATCAAATACTTTTGCATGCAAAATCCGATCCCGCATTTTGCTAATTCCTACCCTCTGATGAGAAGGAACGTATTTCTTCGAAACTCCGCGGATTAAGGAATATCCACTTATCTAGTGTTTCCTTATCAGATTAAATATGTTTTTAACTAATTTCAAAGTGTTTTTAACATGTTTTATTAACTGTTTTCTCGTATATATATATATATATATATATATATATATATATATATATATATATATATATATATTATAAAGCTGAATATATGAATCTGTGTGTGTCTGGTCACGAATAGGCTCCTATATGGTTGACTATTATAGAAAACTGATCACATATAATGATAGAAAATGTATCGAGACACAGGAGTAGGTATGTTTGATCTGGCAGAACGGTGGTTCATTAAAAATGCGGGGTCTGCGTTCGCGCCTTGTCCACAAAGTATGGAAATAAAAAATTTAAAAACTAAAAAAAAACGTATACAAGTGTTTTGGATATAGATGTACATAAGAATACTTTGTGAAGTATGTTTCAACTTTAATAGGGATAGTATAATAAAATTGTAGGTTCTGCGTTCGCGCCTGGCCCCCATAGAATGGAAATAGCCACAAACTTTAATAAAAACTTTTCATATCTATCTGTGTAAGTATACTTTGATCATTATGTTTCAGTTTGAAGAAATATGGTATTATAAATTATGGGGAATACGTACGCGCCTGACCTCAAGAGAATGGAAATATGTCACAAAGTTTAACAAGGTTTTTTAATATATATCCACAGAATATTGTGATAAGTGTTTCAGTGTGAACAGGTATGGTATAATAAATTATGGGGTGTATCTATTTTATTTTTACTTTCATCATATTTTGCTTTGGTTTTGATACCCCCAAATTCGAAGCTATCTATTTACAACCCTTCCTTTGCATAACCTATCATACTTTCATAAATGAGAGTCCGTTTTCTGTAGGCTGTTTTTGAACCCAGTCAACGACGGGTACTTTTGCTAGTATATATACTATTCTGCTTATTTATTTAATCCGCATGTTACGCTTTGGAAAATGACAAATGTAATTTTTAATGGAAAAACTCCTCTAAAAAGGCAACATTTCTGAACTTTGGCTTTACAAATGCCAATCTTGCAACCTCGGCCAAGAATATGAGAGTGACCGCCCTTTGATGAAGTATCTTTTTCAAATATTATTATAATATAATTATTTGATGAAGTCACTTTCTCAAATATAATAATAATAATAATAATAATAATAATAATAATAATAATAATAATAATAATAATAAATTATTATTGCTTTAATAGTATGAGAAAATTACTCGTTGAAATTTCGACCCTGAACGGTTATTCACTGTAAAATATAATCGGGGGAATGTACCCTAAATAAGTGAACATTTGAAAGAAAGAGTTAATAAATAATCCACATTGTTATAATATGAAATTACACACCGCTGAAGGATAGGGGGGAGGAATTAGACAGCACTAATATATATTTTATAAGCAGGAAAATTACACTTGATAGGTAAAACATATTTTATAAGCAGGAAAATTTATTTATCCAAAGGGATAAATAAATAGCAATATCATTGATTATGTAGAGAGGATTCGCTTTTGTTCAAGTTTTAAAAATCTGTTATATGTTATCAAAATTCATGCAACCCACATGTCTATTGCTATCAGACACACGCACGAACACGCACACACACATGCACACACACATACACACACACCCACACACACACACACACACACACACACACACACATATATATATATATATATATTCCATTAGAAAAATAATTTTTTTCCAACTGGAACATTAATACTGCTCTATGAAAATGCCTTTACACATTCAGAACATGTTTTTTTTTTACAAAGGATTAACCACTTATCAAGACCCGGAGATTACTCCAGGATTATGGTTAATCAGTGTACATTGGTCAAGGGGAACCTGTCGGAGTAATCATTAGTAGTGGAAATCTGGTAAATTTGAGTACTTAAGAAAATAAGTCATCAAGAATTTTTTGTTCACGTTAGACTTGAAGACAATCAAATAGAAAGCAGGAAAGCGGAAGAGAATTCCACAGGCGTGCAGTTCTAAAAAAAGAAGCTTTATTCATGGAATCTACGTTTAGTTTAAGACACAGAAAAAGAGTGGGGTAAATTATTGATAGTTGTTTCGGCTAGACGAGTGTTTTTCGTGAAAGTCAGGGCAGGAGAGATCATAGACTGGAGTTCAGACGAGCACTTGCCATGAAAATAACGATAACGCAGAGACAGATTTTCTGTGAGAAAGAGGTTGCAGGGAAGAGAAAAGAGCGTCCTCTACTAGGCTACAAAGTCTATTTTGATCTCTATAAAGGCAGGATGAGCTGCTTAGCAGCTGCTACCCAGATGTGGCAACGGTACTCCGTCCTTGGACGTACTTGCCTTTTATGCAGATAGAGAATCGCATCAGCAGTGAGATATCTATTGGAGCTGTAGAACGATCCCACCATTTTCCCAGCAACCCTGGCAACGGATTTGATGTACGTGTTCGATCTTATATTAGGAGTAAACGTCAGACCTAGAAGTTTGTCAAAAAATGGAGCCTCCGTAGACGATAGATTTTTCGATAGATGTTAGTAGGAGATCAGAGCGTTGATGATGGAAAGATAGGGTCTTGGTTTAAGATACATTCAAATTAACCAGTCACCTCTTTGCCCATTGAACCACGTGACCAAAATTAGAGAAAAGAGAACTAGAGAGACCTAAGTCGTTTACAGTCTTTGAAGTGTTGCCATAGATGGTAGTGTCGTCAGCATAAATGTCTTCAAATAACCTTCGGGTGTGATTTGAGAGATCATTGACGTCGATCAGGAAGAGAGTTTAAAATAAGATGGACCTCTGAGCGACTCCAGCATTAATACCGTGAACTTTTGATTTTTGCTCATCAAACACTACTCTTATGAACTTATCAGAGAGAAATGATTTAATAATTGAAAAGACGAAGCTGGAGATTTTGTAAAGTAGAACTATATGTCATACTCTGTCAAATACCTTTGATATTTCAAGAGCAAATATCCCTAAAACGAAAACCTACGTCTAGAGATTCACTAATCTCATGAGATATAACCGCTATCTCATATGCTGTTGATCTAGCAAAACCATATGGCATGCCACTAAGAAGGTTATTTTCTCTAAGTAACACAAATTCCAGCAATTACTCATGAAGCATAGGAGACTTATTAATCCGTATTCAGATTGAGATGACTGATCATATGAATACGGAGTAGATGATGTTTTCCAGGGCCTTTGGAAGCAATTCTCTTAAATACAGCGCTTAAAAACCTTTGTAAGTCTTGGAGCTAGTTCTTATTGAAACGTTTTGAGCACGATAATTGGAATGTCGTCAGAACCACTTGCTTTACTGGAAGCGAGGTTTTTTGATTAGTTTGGCAACATCACGCACATATATTTGTAAGTCGTATAGCGTTTTTTTAGACACAAGAGGAAATATGGGGAAAGGCGTAGCGGCCCTGATCGCATGGATTAGAATTAGCTGCAAAGTTTTTGTATTTGTCCGATAATGACGAGATGACCTCAGTTCCGTTGATGATGGTTGGGATAGAGCAGACACATCTATTCAGTACCCTATCAGTAGTATATATTCCAATGTCAAATATACTTTCATAATATTTTATTGTGTCTTACACGTGTTTTTATGAATGGTAGAAAAACGCTAAACACGGTCACAGACACACGCACGCACGCGCGCACACTCACACACGCACACACACACACACATATATATTCATCAGTAGTGAATGTTCGAAAGCCGAATATATATTTCATTTTTCATTTATAATGAAAAGTAAATAAATAAATATATATTTTACTGTGGAATGTTCATTACTGATATATATATATATATATATATATATATATATATATATATATATATATATATATATGTTTGTTTGTTTGTTTGGATGCGTGTTAAGGACATAATATTTTTTTACATCTCAGTATGGAAGGATGGCAAATGCGTTAGGATGATCATAAAATTGAATCTCCTTTTCACGCGTCCGAGATTCTATTCACCGTGAAATCCTCAAAAAACGTTGAGGCAGAGAAATAATAGTTTTTATATAGAACTATTAGAATATCCGCCCTATGAAAGATTAAATGAATTCACCAAACAGCGCATGTTTTGAAAAATATCAATGCCCTCTTAGAAGTATTACAATCAAGTTCTTGTGATATAAAATCTTTAAGTCTAGAATCGGCATTCTATTTTGATCGGAATTCATTACAAAATTTATATTCAAGAAATGTCTGAAATTTTATTTAATTGGTAATAATAATTATGAAACAATATAAATTTGGGTCATCTTCCTTAATTAGTATGGCTATGGATTAAAATTATACCAATTATAATATATTTGAAAAATTAAAAGTTGGATGGTGTGCTTATATATTACTCTTTAGAAACCCCTTTGAAAATTTCCAGAGCAATTGAACTTTCGGAAATATTCATTATTTGATGTCTAATACCAATTATTAATTTCACACAAATCTTTGTGTTTGTTTTGTAAAAAGTAAATTAAACTAATTAAACCTACAATTTGGACTTGTTACACTATGTAGTTGTGTTTCTTGGTTACTTAGTTTTAAACAGTAAATCCTGTGCCTACAAACATGTAGATATATAAACATATACAGATTTACAAAGATAAATATATCAACAACCGGAAATTAATTTCAACCAAATTCTTCTAACGATTTTTAATATCAAAATAGAAACGGGCATGCATTCATAATCCATCATTCATAATTCGGAGACAGACAGTTTCAATGTACCACAGAGCCTCAGTGTGGCATTACAGTCAAGTACTCCTCACCGAACTGAAAAACATCGCGTTTTTTTTTCGACGCCCGGGCTTCTATCCACTATCCTATCTTCAGTAACAATGAGGAAAGAAATTTTACATTCAAATCAATTGGATTTCTCCGTGTATGAGTTTCAGTTAATCTCATGTATGTGACGTCTAGATAAACTGCGATTTTATGCTGTGAAAGTACACGTTCTGGCAAGGGCACGTCCTCTCTATTCTAATAAGTCTGAAAGACGACGAAAGATGTAAAAAGAGGCTGTAGATAAGAGAACCAACGACATTATGTGCTTTGACTGACTTATGGCCAATTTCTCTTATCGTTTTTACAAGGCGAACTGGAAAGTGAAAAAAGAGAAGCGAAGAACAATGGAAAATACCCATAGGAATCATCGCCGCCATTTTCATACGATACAATAAACTTTTATCAATAAATATTTCAAGATTTACTAAACATTATAATTCGCAATAGATTATTTTCAAAAGTATAATGTATCGATAGCTAGTTGAGCGTCTCAAGCGTGCCTAAGGAGTATATTTACTTTCAATTTTGTTTTTCCCTTTTTATTGTTTATATGCTTTTGTGTTTTCTTAAATATAATTACTAATGATTCAGTGTGTATTTATCAGTTACGTATGAATAGAAACACACAGACATAATAATAGCTACAACTACTGAAAAAAAGACCTACTGCAGAAGAAATTAAAGACGGATCGCGAAAGAAATATAAAGAAATAGATAGCGTGTCAGTTTCGAGCATGGCATTTTTTTGCAATCCGTATGTATTTCATTCTCAGAAGAGATAAAAATTAATTTTCTTTTACTTATATATATATATATATATATATATATATATATATATAATGACAAAAGTCTATATTTCAGATTACATGATACTGACCACCTTACAATTTATTTCTTTAATTCAGTTGACATTACAATTCTTGACAGTATCTGTTTCGTAGCAAACAATCAATCACTTAATCATTATATCAGTCAGTGAATCTATTTTGCACTTAACTCATCAGAAGAAATAGCTACAATCAATCCACTAAAAGAAAATAAAATGCGTTAGGACACGATTAAACTAATCCGAAAATTGGAAGAGAAGCTGTAAATACCTTATAGTTTTCTTTCATTCCTCCATTTAATATACATACATACATATATATATATATATATATGAATGAAAAAATATAAATGAAACATCTGGTTTGTCCGGCTTTAATAAACTAGAAAATCACAGGTCCGTTTTCCGTCATATTTTGCAACAGTGATTGTATCTTATCTTACCTTGTTTAAATATTAAAAAGCAAAAAATATTACTATATTAAAAAAATAAAACAACATGTATCTGGCATTGTTTCATTGCGGTCGACTATTTTTAAATGACGGAAAATTACGATTCTGACTACACGTGCGTATAAAACACACTTTTTTTTAAACAATTTTAAAAAGAGTAAACCAGCAATGGTTTTAATTCAAGAAATAAAGCATAACTAAAAATCAAATAAATTTTACTTATGCATTTAATGAACCAGACGTAACTCAGCGTTCGACTCGGATTCCTCCGGAACATGACGTCCACAGCTCGGTTTTAGCTGCTGTCTGACGTAACATGGTAACCAGTCAATCACAATGTCGCGCGTTGAGTTTCAACACAACGCGTGTACACGTGCGCCGAGCATTAGACGAGAATTCCGATAGCAATTGGAAGAGAGACAAAGAAAGAAAGAAAAAAAGACAGAACCAATTCGATCGGTGGATACGTGTTCCCCCCTAGCATAATATAATAATAATAATAATAATAATAATAATAATAATAATAATAATAATAATAAAACGACTCGCCGGGATTTGGCACTATATATATAGTCATCCACATACAGTACTGTTAAATCAGTTTTGCTTTTTGTTTACATAAATACTTGCAAAAAAATACACAAAAACGTTTGTTTCACCTTTCTAAACTATAAAAAATACTTTTACAAGAAAGTTGTGATTTATTTCTACGACTAGCCCAGCATATTATAAACACCTCAACCTCCCCATGTTAAAAACGGCTTTCGGATTATACATCCTCCAACCTCGAAAACCGCTCTTAACATGAAAAGGTTGGGGAGTATTCATTCGGAAAGACGTTTTTAACATAGGGAGGTAGGGGTGTTTATTATAAGCTGGGAAAGTTGTAAAAATGAATGAAGTTGCTATTATTTATTGCAAAAATAGATTAAAATTTATTTATTTGACAAAAGAAAAAAACATTTTCTACAAACATTTAATAAGAAATACAAATGATCGGTAGGTTTTCTGTTTTTTTTCTGTTTTTACTGTTTATGTTTCTACATTAAAACGCGAACAACAGAAGATGTGTTTTAAAAGAAACAGTTTACCTTATAGACTTGTATATAATGATGTTTATCAGCTGTTTTCACTTGTGAAGTAATCCATTTCGGATAAAGGTTATGTCAGTTGTCAAGAGAGAAAACGTGCCTTTTCTCATCTTAGTTTTTTTTTTTACTTGTATAGAATGGTGTTTATCGTTTTTTTTTTTTGGGGGGGGGTATTTTATTGCATTTTTTAGTTTATTCCCTGGTAAACTTGTATATAATTATGTTTTGGGGGATGTATTTCGAAGCATCTTAGAGATAATATCGGGTCATCTGGGGAGAATACGCACCGGTTAGCATTCTGTTGTGGATATAACTCTGTACAGATTCCCGAAGTCAACATAAAGATTCCCAAATCTGACAAGACACACCTGAAGAAGACTAGATATACAATTGACCGCAACCTTCTGAGAATAACAGCTAAAATGAGAACAGTAGTCCGAATAACTCAAATAATCCAAATCAGAAAACCCAATCTTAATACTTCCCATACATTTTTATGCCAGTCTATATAAATAAAACAGTAGATCTATATGTATGCGTGTGTCTGCCTGCGTGTAAATGGTTAACCGATAAATTCTTAAATTACTGGTCACAAAACACTGAAATTAACAGAAAATAGTAATCATACACCAAGGATTGTTCATAACTAGTAAATATCTTATTTTGATGGATGAACAACGCACACATATATATTTCGGCAAGTGTTCATTTCAACTTGCGATATAATTTTTACTTCTTTCTTCGCATTTCCAAATTCAACTCATTTCTTCAGATCGTTTTATATTAAATCTTTCTTATCTATCTCTCGATATCTACATCGGTAGAAGATACGGTTTCAAAATAAGGCTCTTACTTCTTTAATCGATTTTTCGATTATCGATTTTCGATACTTATCCGAGGCATATAGATACAGAACCTTCCTAAGTACACTTCCAAAACACAAAATGTCCATTTGTGTGAAATTAAAAAAAAAACAAACAAAAAACTTGGCCCGACCGTTTCGGAGTCTATAGGGAACAAACCTTCACATACGCAGGCACACACATACAATATGTTTATTTATGAGGTTAAGTTATACTACAATCATACAGAATCTAAATAAATATAAAGATCAATTTCCCTTTTATATTTTAATGGAGACTTTGTATAAAAATTTAAATTCAATATTTAGTGTAATCATTTGAAAATGATTTAGAAGCAATATAATTTACCGAAGGCTAATAGTATTCGGCAAATAATAGTATGTTAATCTTTTATTCTGGTAAGTGATAATGTAAAATAAATTATTTGTAGTAGCCAATCAAAACGATTTTTAGATTATACGGTAAAAATGTAATTACAAATTTCCTTGCACAGTCATTGTGTTAATTAAATCTATTTTTAATATAATTAGGTAATTTGTTCCTAATGTGTAGAACTTCATTGGAGGTAAATCTCATTCTACTTTTAGAAAACTGTCTTGACGACGAATAACTAATGCGAGAAGGGAAATCGATAAATTGCGCTCAATTTTTAAAAAGTTTATTAATTAATTTGAACGTCTCGATTTATGTACTTGACATGGCCATACATTATTACATTATAGTGTATGGAATAGAAAGAACGAAACACTGGGTGTCACATTCTTTTTCATGCTAACAGTAGCATTGCATTTTGTGTGATAAATAGAAAAAGTAAAAGTTTTCTTTTGTACATCTTTATTTGAAAACCCGGCATTTTTTGCAGCTTCAATTGTTTCCTGTGTTGCAGCTTCAATTGTTTCGTGTATATGGAACGTAATTAATCTTATTAAAACGTAATTCACAATCAATTATTCTTTGTTTACATATTAGATTAAATTTGAGTTATGTTTATGTTTGTTGCCCTCAAGCTACTAATTAGTTTAACAGACCTCCAAGGAATGTTAACGCAGTGAAATGTATGTAGTAATAATATTGTTATGAATGAGTTATCACAATATGACAGTTGATAAATTTTACTCGATCAGATAGATATGTTTTATGCACTTTTTATTAAGTACGTAAGAAAATAAGTTAATTTTTACCTCAAGTGTAGAATCTTTGAATCAGAGTTAATTTTATTAATCGCAATAACAAACAATTAATTGTGGTTGCCTAGAGTAAGGCGTCAAACCCATAAAAGATATGAACAGGCGTATCTTCGTTAATATTTATCGAGTAAGAAGTGGACAAAACACAAGAATAAGTAGTTTTTCCCAGGTGATATAGCCAGTGAGTACGGTGGTTGCATTAAAATTATATAACCGACTTTGTTAAGGCCGTGCACAGTGAAAGTGTAAACTAGTTATTAACTTACTATAAGGTTGACAAGAAAGTTCGTGCGGCTTTTAACTTTAACATCCAGATAAACATATCCCGACTATCACAAAAAGTTTATAGATAGAAATAAGCACCGTCGAAATTAACACACTTTTGCCAACGCAAAACAGGTATATTTATGCCAGTAATGTTAAAACAAAAATCTCTGCGTTTTAGTGGCTATGAAGTCGCTGAAAACGTTTTAGAAGCATTTCTCACGCAGAAATCTGGCGAGATGCTTAAAAAGCAGTAGTCGTAAGTGAGAGGTCTAAAAAATATGGCGAATTAGGCAGAGTTTTGTGTCCCAATGCATTCAAATTCTGCAGAGTTGGTTTAGCAACGTGTAGTCGGGCATTGTCGTGAAGGAAAGTTGGGTTTTTCTGTTGACTAATGCTGGGTGTTGTTGTCGAAGTTTCCAATGCATTTCATCCATTTGTTGACAGTACTTCTTTCCTTTTAATATTTTCGTTTAAACCATCTTTATGCTGTGCATTCAATAGCAGTTCATGGGCCGAACGCTTCGTTGATATCGCGGGCTGTTTCAGCAGCTTTTTGCTCTAACTTGAACAGTAAAAATACATTGCACGAATTTGCTTTTTTCATCTTTTATTCAACGTTCTAAAAAGAAAGCCATAATTGTTTCAAAACTATTGTAATGTAAACGATTCGAAAAGCGCCCCTTAAAATCATGTATACATGTATTATAAAGAAACTTTGTTTTAAAATATTGAAATCAAAATTAAAAATTCCGCAAGAACTTTCATGTCAACCTACTAGTACAAGAGGATTTAATCGGCTTTGTCTTGAGCACAACCGAACAAAATCTATAGTTTACTCTTCGTTTAATTGATTTTCTGACAATAACTTCTCACCGTTCAACGTTTTTATTTAGAAAATTAAATTTAATTAATTTACCAAACGACCAGCATCACTTTTTATGCTCTCAGGACATTGACATAATCTTCGACCCTAGACCTTGACTTATTTATTAAGTTGATCATTGTTACTTATAATGAAAAATCCGACCTTCGTCGTATTATCGTAAAAGATTCACTGAGACTAAAGCTGCTTTCAGGAACGCTAGCAACCACTGTAAAAGAGTAATAAAAAATGCAAGAGAGCTATATGCCCAGTCTGTTAAATCCAAAGTAGCTGATCAGCGGCTTGGTTCCCACCAGTTTTGGCAAATAACAAATAGGATCCTGAACAGAAGTGTGCGTTCTATCCCAACCATTATCAACGGACCAGAGGTCATCTCGACAGCTTCAGACAAGGCCAAACTATTTGCCAAGAACGTTGCAGCTAATTCTACCCTATGCGACGAAGGCCATATTTCCTCCTATAACACAGAACACGCTAGGTAAAATACAAATATCTGTGCATGAGGTCGCCAAGCTAATCAAGAACCTTGATTCCAGTTAAGCAACTGGCTCTGACCGCAATTATAGTGTTAAAAAAGCTTCAACCAGAACTTGCTCCCATACTTACGAAACTGTTTAAGCGTTGCCTTAAGGAGAAGTGCTTTCCAACACCCTGGAAAACCTAATCCGTATGCCCTGTATTTAAAAACTCAGGTGGTAAGTAATCTCCCTCTCAGTACAGACCAATAAGTCTCCTGTGTGTCATGAGTAAGTTGCTGGAATCATTATTAAACAGAGAAAGAGTCAACCACCTCACCAGAAATAACCTTCTTAGTTACACGCAATATGGTTTCCCTTCTGCGAGATCTACAGCAGATGCGCAACCGTTATATCTCATAGGATTAGTGAATCTCTCGACAAAGGCTTCATTTCCAGGGCAATTGCTCTTGACATATCAAAAGCCTTCGATAAGGTATGGCATAAAGGCCTACTTCACAAGATATCCAGCTACAGTATAACTGGAAATATTCTCTCTATCATTAAATCCTTTCTCGCTGATAGGCTCATAAGAGTAGTGGTTGATGGACAAAAATCAGAGGCCTGCAGTATTAATGCTGGAGTCCCTCAATGTTAACTCCTTCCTTATCTACATCAATGATCTCCCTAAACACATACTTAAATCATTCGTTGACATCTATGCTGATGATACGACCATCTACGGCAAGACATCAAAGGCTGTAAATGACAAAGCTCTCTCTGATTCTCTCTCCTCTTATCTCGAACGAGTGGGTCAGTGGGGGACGACGTGGCTGTTTACCTTTAATGCATCCAAAAACCAAACTCCTATCTTTACATCATCAACGCTCTGATCCCCATCTAGCATCAATTAAAATGGATGACTCTCGTCTAGGAGGAAACCCCATGTTTTGACAAGCTTCTGGGCTTGACCTTCACTCCTGATCTGAAAAGGAACACGTTCATCAAGTCTGTTGCCAAGGTCGCTGGAAAGATGGTGGGATCCTTCTACCGTTCCAGAAGATATCTCACTACTGATGCAATTTTCTATCTGTATAAAAGCCAAGTACGTCCAAGGATGGAATACTGCTACCATATCTGGGCAGAAGCTGTTAAAAACAGCCTATCCTGCCTTGACAGAGTACAAAATAAACTTCGTGGCTTAGTGGGGGATGCCATTTTCTCTTCCCTGCAACCTCTCTCCCACAGAAGAGACGTTGCAAGCCTATCTTTGTTTTATCGTTATTTCCATGGCGAGTTCTCGTCTGAGCTCCAATTTCTGGTCCCCCCTCGCCAATCTTTTACGAAAAACACCCGTCTAGCTGAATCCACTGTCAAAAACGTTCCCCACTCTTTATCTATGCCTAAATCAAAACGTAGAGTTCATGAACAAAGCTTCGTTCTTAGAACTGCACGCTTGTGGACCTGTTCCGTCTGCTTGCTTCCCACCTGACTACAACTTGGGTGTCTTCAAATCCAACGTAAACAAATTCCTGATGAACCGCCCCTTAAGTAAGCACTTTAAATATCCACACTATCGTGCTGTACTTACAATAACCCTTATCCCTGGGTGGCTTCCGGGCCTTGATAAGTGGTGTCCACCTTGTAAAAAAAAGCTTGTTTCCTTTCCCCAGTTACTTTAAGCGGGCTAGATCTCTCAGACAACGAAAGTCATGTATTCAAACAAGCACTCGTTTAGTTTTGAATTCCTATGCTTCGACAAATACTCTAGCCCCGTCGCTGTAAAAAAAGCAGATGGGTGCCGAAGCTGTTCTACATTTTTTACACAACATGAAGTATATGTTTGTTGATATTTCCCGCGCCGAATGACTGTTTATTATATTATGATACTCTTCCTGTAACAAAGCTAATGCTGTTAAGATATTGAGGACTGACAACTTCAAATTAAGAATATCTTCTATATAATATGTATATTACTAAATAACTACAGCTGTAGAAGGATTGACACCAGGTGTAGTATTACACTAATATAGCATTAATGTGGACGAATTCTTTGATCCAAGCGTAACCTGAACAGCGGTTCCTCACATACACGTCGTGAATCCTTTTTAGATCCTACCTAGCAGCGATACATTCTTCCTTCTTTTTTTGTTCTAAGCAACAGTTCTTTGTTCTGATGCATGTTATTTTCTGTCTTTGTTTTTATAGAATACTGACAGCAAAAAATCATATAGGGCTTAACCATTTTTTATAAATATGTGTTCTTTAAAGTATTATATATGACTAGACGTGAAATATCAACTCAAGCGGATTTTTTGCAACACATTCTACCATACCAGAAATGGGCACATATGAAAAAAAATGACACCTCTTTTTCGCGGTTCAAATAAAAGATAAAAGTTTTATCAGTTTATCCGCGGTGCCACTCTTGTCTGTGTCCGTCACGAAGCCTTTATTTTGTCCTTTAAACTTCCAACTGAATATTTTAGTGATCTTCTTATTTTAAGCTTTTGTCTACATTATCGTTTTGACAATATTCTTAACTACTGCAGTACAGTTTTGATTCAGTAAAATATGCTTATTTTAATATTATACTATTATAAAGTATTTTACGGGTCTTCTATTCCTCTGTTATTCTTTTTTATTTTATGTTGTTATTGTCATGTACATTGCAAGAAAAATCCATAATTTGCGTACACAAAATTCGATGTTGTTTAGATGGGATCATTTTTTCCTATAAACTTTTTTCTTCGGATGCATGCAAAGTTGGCAGTATTTAAAAAAAGACAAAAAAACAAATCATGACTATCCTAGGGATAATGTTAAAAAAAAACAAAATAGAAACGTTCGTGCAATCATTGAAACTATACTCAGGTCGTTTATATAATTAACTAGCAGGGGTGCCCGGCGTTCCTCGGGTGTTTGGAGGTGTATGCTGTGCAAAAAAAGCAAAAAAACAAAAAAAATGGTTAATTTTTTAAAACTTTGACCCCTATTATGACCCCTTAAAATTTATTGTTTCGGGCTCAAATCACTTTATTAAGTTAGATCCAGGTTCAAGGAACCTATATCTAAATTTTCAAGTGTCTAGACCCAAAATTGTCGGAGGAGTTTGGTAGAGTTCTTAAAGGTCAAATCGTTGAAATTTGACCCCTTAACAGCCAAATTTCTGGCTGACACCCGTCACATCGATTTTCCCAAATCTCAGTACCCGGTATTTCAAATTTCGAGTCTATAGACTAAAAATTGACAGAGTTATTGCGTAGGGAAATGTACACAGACACACAGACAGACAGACAGACACGTTCACTTTTATAGATATATAGATTATCATCCGAAAAATCTGCTAGCATAAAGAGAATTGGCCTCCTTTATCCGCCATTATTTTGGTCGCCTCTTCCTGAAGAACCAAACTTATAAATTGTAAAACTGTTTTAACTCTCGCAGAAGTGATATGTTGTTGCTAAATACGCTGTATTAATGAATATGTGGTAATGGAAAAACGTCTCTACCATGCACATTTTCTTCTACCAAATAAATATGCCCAGAAGGAAACCAAAATTCAATAAAATGTTGAATGAATATATATGGAAAAAAGGGAAAATTAAATGAAGAAAAATATTTATTCAAACTCCTGCTTTCTCACGACTAAATTCAACTCAAATTTTCCATCGTTCCTTCTATCTCCTCGCTGTCAAAAAAAAAGAGATAAAAAAAAAAACTGCCGTCGTGCTTCTAACTCACCCTTTTCATTACAGTTTCTGTCCTTTTATGCAAATCAATGCCACGTTATTGCTTTCTCTCTCCCCTATCATTCCGTCATCCGACAGGAAAGAGAGAGGCGCAACTGTTTGTATAAGTTACTTTCTTTATTCCATTCACCGCGTAATCAATATTTTAAATTACATTTTAGACCACAGTGGTCTTTGCAAAGTTTCTAGGAAATTAACAAAAGTGTCCATTAATTAATCCTACAAGAGAAGCTCACCTCTAAAAATATCTTCTACCATTTTAAAACTAAATGAATATATTCTTCTAGCCAGCAATTACTCACATCTGTCACAATCGATTATTCTAAGGTATATAGTTTCTTTTGTGCAGTTACAACGAAAATATCTGCTCACAACAATATGAGATACGAAAGATCAATCACTATATGCAACATAAGTTATGTAGAAAACTGATAATAAAACACACACATATTGGCAACACATAGTGCATTGAATTTGTCCGAAATAATTCCTCATTAGATTAACGCATTCACATACTACATGTTTGGCGTTACATTCACATCTCTTGCTTGATTGTTCACTGGAAATGAAAAACAATTACATATAAATAATAGAAATCTTTTTGGAACATACACATTACATTGAAACAAAAATAATTTTATAATCTAGGCCTTTCCATCTCCTCATTTAAAGCACAATTATAGTTACCGATTTTCCATTGTACAACAAAAACACGCAAAGACACCCACACACATACACATATATATCAGTGTGTTTAATTATTAATAGATTATAATTAACGTACCAATGTACTGAATGTACTTATATTGTCACACGTTATTGTCGTGGTCCATAATTTCGTGTATACGTTTACTTCAATAGTGTCTTTTCGTTTGTAACGTCTTATATGTGACTCTGAATGAAAATTCTTCTCATATAAACTCCACTACAGCCAGTAATTTCAATAATAGATTTGAAGCAATCCTATACTGTCATACCAATCGCAAGCTGTGATGAGAAGGGATACATCTCTTAAAAATTCACAAAAAGGGCCAAACTTTGCATTCACAAGAAGCTGATCACGCTGAGATCGCTTTCCATAAATTCTTATTCTGAAGACAAACATTTTGTTTCAATAGTAGTTAGCATTCGAAATGCTCGCGCCATCGAATTAGTTCATGCAGGAAGCTAACTCCATCACTACAGTTATAATTCCATATTTATTAACCTGTTTCATTATTTAAACTTATTAATTAAAATAACTTTCTTATCAATATGGCACGAAAGATTATCGGTGTGGAAACAACCATGTATTGTGTGCATGTGTATTTGTTGAAGATCGCATCCGGATTTTACATCACCACCACAGCATGGGAGAATCTTTCGCAATTTCTGGCCAATAAAGATCAAAGGAGTTTGGCAATCTAATCTCACTCTGCATGATTCCCAAGGTGTTTAGCGCAGATTTTGCTGGCACACTTTATGACAGCATAGTTTTTTTTTTAATTTATTTTAATTGATTTTTAGCTATTATTTCAGTTTCCCTTTCTCGGCATCTCCGTTCTCTAACGTCACTCCCTTTTCAGTAAGAATGAACGATTATATGTGTCCTCGATCGAAGCATTATCTCTTCTCGACCATATAATTACTCATATACATATTTGCATATGCACAAATATTATAATAGCAGTCTTTTAACAGAGACGTATTAGTTATCTTTTATGTAAACTTCTGAAAATTATGTAAGCTACTGTAAATTCAGATATTTAAAATTCACGCGGAGCATACAAATCGAATTGTGTTTTCAAAAGCTTGACCGATCGACCAAAATGTTATATGCACAACATTTCTGGCAGACTAAACGACAAACGAAAAGTCTAATAGAGATTTATTATATAGAGTCACTTCAATCTACGCATTTAGTGATAAGGATGCTGTTTTAAACACAGACAATAGGCCTACCATAGACAGACTGGCAGTTGTAGCCAGTGCAATATACTGAATCCAAATTGGATGCCATTGTTTTTAAAAGTTATTGCACGGGCAGGTTATTTATAAAAAGTGCCATAACAACATTTGAAAACTGGGTCAAACAGGCAGAGCAATCGTTGACATGGCGAGATGTGGGTCGCCACGGCACAAAATGTTTCGTTAAACGAGATTTTAGTGAAATAATAATATGAATAAGAAAAGAGCCTGGTTCAGGGAGCCAGGGAAAGCAGATCGGAAAAAAGTCTGTCTCTAATTGCCCGAGTTATGGATCGGAAGGGGTTCCTGTCTTTTCTCTCTTACTTTCCCTCTCTGTCCTGCTCTAACCAAGTATGCTGACCTGTTCCACAAATCCCCAAATCCTCAACATGAAATATCTAAAGAAAAAAAAACACGCGAATAAACCTAGAACCCCATCCTCCAACGTAGACACCTACTACCATGTCTCCTTTTCCAACATCAGGGGTCTACGTTCCAACCTTCTAGAGGTTGAATCCCAATTACAGGAGACGAAACTGGACATATTCATTCTAAGCGAAACTGGAATAAGGCCAACAACTTCCCTAGACGAATTCATAATTAAAGGATACTCTAACTTAACAAGATCGCCATCGGTATGGTATATGTGCCTACATTTAAGATGGCTTCTGATGTGGCAGGGATATCTCCAGTGAATACGCTAATTTACCTTATATGTGCTTCCGGTTTGCAGTTGCTTACACCACCGCATTAATATTTGCCCTCTATAGTCTCCACAACAGCAGAGTTACTGTCTTTAAGAGTATATCTGAGAAAATTGTCACATCCTGTTGACTCATCCCTCGGCTAACATTTACATTTGCGGTGACTTCAATGTCCATAACGTGGAAGGGCTGACTCACTCAAATGACAGATGATGAGGGGAGGTTCTATCATGATTTTGCCATTGCCTATTACCTCACTCAGATTGTTCGCGAGCTCACCCGTGTGCCCGATACTACCGGCTAGTATGCAAGTCTTCTAGACCTTTTTCACTCAACTTCCCCTGAGCTATGTTTATGTTACCTTCTATCTCCTCTGGGATCCCCCGGCCACTCCGTTGTATCACTTAAGATAAAAATGAAATATAATAAGACTTCAGACTCTCCATCATACTGTATACCGATACTGTATGCCTGACTGGGATAACTTCCGTACATTCATATCTGATCTACCCATCCATTCCATGTTTTAAAAGGATGTGTCCTCTATAGTATCAGACCTGACCGAATGGTAAATTGTAGGCATAGACCGATTCATATCATCCAAAAATTCCAGCAAAAACCTAACAGCCAGACATGGTTCTCCCCTAAATGTGTTGCTGCCATCGCGCACAGAAACCACTTTTTCCATATCTACCAACGTAATAGATGCATTGAGACTAAAGCTGCTATCAGTACCGCCAGCAACTACTGTAAAAGAATAATAAAAATGCAAGAGAGCTATATGCTCAATTCGTTAAATCCAAAGTAACTGATCAGCGGCTTGCTTCCCACCAGTTTTGGCAAATAGCAACTGGGTTCCTGAACAAAAGCGTGCGTTCTATCCCAACCATTATCAATGGAACAGAGATCATCTCGTCAGCATCAGACAAGGCCAAATTATTTGCAAAGAACTTCGCAGCAAATTCTATTCTATGCGTCGAAGGTCATCATCTCCCCGTATTCCCTCCTATAACACACAGCACACAAATATCTATACGTGAGGTTGCAAAGCTAATCAAGAACCTTGATTCCAGTAAAGCAACTGGCTCTGACGGTATTCCAATTATAGTGTTAAAAAAGCTTCAACCAGAACTGTCTCCCATAGTAACAAAACTGTTTAAGCGTTGCCTTAAAGAGAAGTGCTTTCCAACACCCTGGAAAACCTCAACAGTATACCCTGTATTTAAGAATTCAGGCGAAAAGTAATCTCCCTCTCAGTACAGACCAATACGTCTCCTGTGTGTCATGAGTAAGTTGCTGAAATCCATATTAAATAGAGAAGTAGTCAACCACCTCAGCAGAAACAACCTTCTTAGTGACATACAATATGGTTTCCGTTCTGCTAGATCTACAGCAGATGTACTAATGGTTATATCTCATAGGATTAGTGAATCTCTCGATAAAGGCTTCATCTCTAGGGTAATTGCTCTTTAGATATCAAAGGCCTTCGATAAGGTATGGCATAAAGGCCTACTTCTAAAGACTTCGAGCTACGGTATTACTGGAAATGTTTTCTCAATCATTAAATCATTTCTCTCTGATAGGCTCATAAGAGTAGTGGTTGATGGACAAAAATCAGAGGCCCACAGTATTAATGATGGAGTCCTTCAGGGGTCTCTCCTGGACCCAACTCTCTTCCTGATCTACATCAATGATCTCCCTAAACACATACTTAAATCATTCGTTGACATCTATGCTGATGACACGACCATCTATGGCAACACATCAAAGGCCGTAAATGACAAAGCTCTCTCTGATTCTCTCTCCTCTGATCTTGAGCGCGTGCTGCAATGGGGTAAGAGGTGGCTGGTTACCTTTAATCTAAAACCAAGCTCCTATCTTTCCACCATAAACGTCTGATCCCCATCTGGCATCAATTAAAATTGATGGCTCTCGTCTACGGGAGACCCCATGTTTTGATAAGCTTCTGGGTTTGACCTTTACTTCTGATCTTAAATGGAACACATCCATCAAGTCTGTGGCTCAGGTCGCTGGGAAAATGGTGGGATTCTTCTACCGCTCCAGAAGATATCTCATTACTGATGCAATTCTCTATCTATATAAAAGCCAAGTACGTCCAAGGATGGTGTACTGTTGCTACATCTGGACAGGAGCTGCTAAAAACAGCCTATTCTGCCTTGACAGAGTACAAAATAGACTTCGTGGCTTAGTGGGGGATGCCCTTTTCTCTTCCCTGCAACCTCTCTGACACAGAAGACACGTTGCAAGCCTATCTTTGTTTTATCGTTATTTCCATGGCGAGTGCTCGTCTGAGCTCCAATTTCTGGTCCCCCCTCGCCAATCTTTCTTGAAAAACACCCGTCTAGCTGAAACCACTGTCAATAATTTTCCCCACTCTTTATCTATGCCTAAATCAAAACGTAGATTCCATGAACACAGCTTCTTTCTTATAACTACGCACATATGGAACTCTCTGCCGCTTGCCTGTTTCCCTCCTGATTTCAACTTGGAATTCTTCAAGTCTAACATATACAAATTCCTGATGAACCGCCCCTTTAAGTAATGACATTATCTCAAATTTCCGGTACTAACCATTACTACGATACTATCCCATTGATTACTGTACACACAATAATCCTTATCCCCGAGTGGCTTTTGGGCCTTGATAAGTGGTGACCTCCATGTATAACTAAAACTAAAATTATAGCAAAATTGAGACCCCCCTACTCTCTTTCTAAGGATGAATATGATGACGCGACTTCGGTCGTGGAAAACCATGGTGACTAAATAAAACCCATTTGTCCAGAAAGAAATGAGACTTGCGTCTGTTGCTATGGATTGAAAGAGCTTTTGTTCTTGATGCGATAGAACAGCCTGACACAAACCACTCGGAGACACGACCGAGGGACACAGGAACAGGATATAAAAGATACCTCTGTTTCGTTTTTATAAAATCCATAAAATGGTTTAAGTGCAGTAACTGCGGATATTGACGCAATGCGACAATGATAGACCGCACGATCTCCTGCTAGACAAACATATCTTGGAAATATCCGGACGCAACTAAACATTAGCGCGTCATACAAAATAAAAAGACTTATAAGATACTAGGCATATACGTGACCCGTTGGTTCACTGCCAATGCTATTATATGTTCTACTTTGATTTCATTCGAACATTCTCAATCATATCGGTTAAATATAAAATTAAAATTATTAAAATACCATATATGAAAATAAGAGACGGGGGTGTTTTAACTGTAATGCATCTTATTTTAATACTGCTCCAATAGATTAGAGGAAATTGCAAATTGCATGGATATAATCATTCATCATATGCATTCTTGACCTGAAAGTTTCATCTCTCTGTTGTAGATATTGACGGTATAAGACTCGGTAAAAAAGCGACCTCTGCTATGGATGTGTTTCAGAAGCAAAGATGCATCAATGCACTTCTGGCCAAAGTGCATTGAGAATGGTGGTCACTATATAGAAAATAATTTCTGAAGCGCAAAAGGTCGCTCATTTTAATTGTTCTACTCTCGTCTTCGCAGCTAATCAACTTTTATGTTTAAATAGGATGGTTTTTTTTCTGGATAAACCTCGTATCTATATATGTAAAATTTCAGTCATAATAACAATGCAATTCGCAATACCATCAAAAACCCTAGGGCTGTATCAAAATTAGGAGGCATTATTGTTGGAACGCTCCTTTAATATATATATATATATATATATATATATATATATATATATATATATATATATACATTCGTCGTATAATGATTGATTACTTTCGCATATTTTAATAATATCACAGTTGCCTCCTTTTATTTCTGAATGTTGCTGTATAAATCATTTAAATAACTGAGAAATAATAAAACGGCTTTTATAATATCGCCACAAAAATGTCCCAAATAATGCCTATTATTTTCTGTAATGCTTTATCTAAATCAGAAATATTTATAGCTAAAGGATTGTTTTAGGCATCTCTTTCATTGAAATTTAATTTAGCAATCGTCTGCGTAATGAAAGACGTAATTACCGAAACGGATTCGACACATCTGAAAGCAATCGATCATTTAGTTGATTGATTTAAAACATGACATGTTATGATAACAACGAAAGCCTTTGAAGAGATATTCATCCGGTTCTATAGTTAGTAATGTTGAGCTATTATAACTCCCCTAAGGAATATGCAACTTTGTTTTAGCATCAGATTGTTACTGAAGATAAATTCTTATTTCAAAGTGATCAAAAAAAAGTTTTACTTTCGCAAACATTCGTCTACAACGGCCGTTATTCTTTCCAATTTCTGTCACCATTAAGTAAAAGCCGCCAATAAAACTCCGGTGAAGGTTTACTCGGCTGACAGGAAAGTTATCCTGGAATGTCCTGCGGCTTAGAGACTGACAAGCAATCTGTTTAGCGACGTACACGTTCTTTGCGTTCTCGGAGCGACAAGACAAACAAATAATGCGATCAAAAGGGCAATTCGATTCGTTTCTTTTTTTCGCCTCATTCAATCTTTTCTTTTCATTTGACGAGAAAGATTAATAGATATAAATATATAAGGAAAACAGATAACGACCTACATACGCTGCAAGAGAAAAACAAAAGAAAAAAAGAGAGACGCGTCAAGGTAGGTAGGGTTTAAGCATATCGTTTTCTACTTGTTGAGTCGAATGTTTTCTATTGGATCCGTACTCGTAAAGGTAATAAAATAGTTTGAGCATTTCAGTAAATAAATAGATGAGGTGCTGGCCACAGCGCTTACCATAGCAACAGATTCAGGGTATAATCAGCAGTGTCGCTAGCAGCATTGTAGCGAAAGAGATTGATTCGTTCGCTCAGGTCCGACTATTTAGTTATCATGTCTCGTTGTGGAGCTCTTATTTTAAGCAAAAATCTCATTTGAGTTTTTATCAGAAAATATAAAAGACCCTATATATCAGGTCGTATCAACAATTGAGCCCGTTTTACAACTTAAAAGTAAAACACTAAACCCAAATAACATAATAAGTAAAGTCACACCTATAAAACATTTCTTGAGATTTATCTGAAAATAGAAAATCAAATAAATTAAACGATTAACATACTTTTTCTTCATTTAAAATTTATTTCTGAGACTTTCGAAGTAAGACACCATTTGCAAAGACAACTCTGACTTAGTTTTTCTCTCTTTACTTTTTGTGGTATTAACCCTGGAAGGTCAGTGCTTAGTGGAGAGAGTAAAATCTTCAGAAGAATTAATAGGAAGATAAAAACAGTTTTCTTTTGGAAAATGTTGTATTACACCGAAAGTCCTCGTTTAAAAATGTAATAGAATATTTCATAAGATTTTTTAGTTTTCTACTAAAATAAAATTTGAGGTAAATAAGAATTAGTTACAGAGAAGTGAAACATAAGCTAGCCCCACTTGTATGCATCATAGGTACGTGTATATATCCGTACATATTATGTGATTGAAAGTCGCATATATATATATATATATATATATATATATATATATATATATATATATATATATATACACATGTGTGTGTGTGTTATACATATGTACATATATATTTTGAATATGACTTGCATATATATATATATATATATATATATATATATATATATATATATATATATATATATACTAGCATGGGTGCCCGGCGTTACCCGAGTGTTTGGAGGTGTATGCCGAGCAAAAAAACAAACAGTCAATTTTTTAAAATATGACCCCTATTATGACCCCTTATCTTTTATTGTTTTGGGGTGAAATCAAGTTATAAGTTAGATCCATGGCCAAGGAACCTATATCTAAAATTTCAAGTGTTTAGACATAAAATTGTCGAAGGAGTTTGGTAGAGTTCTCAAAGATCAAATCGTTGAACTTTGACTCCTTAACAGCCAAATTTCTGACCGAAAACGTATCACAAAGATTTTTTCCAAAGCTCAGTACCCTGTATGTAAAATTTCGAGTCTGTAGACGAAAAATTGACAGAGTTAGTGCGTAGGGAAATGTACACACCCAGACAGACACACACAGACACACAGGAACGTTCACTTATCTATCTATATATCTATAAAAGTGAATGTGTCTGTCTATCTGTGTGTCTGTGTGTCTGTGTACATTTCCCTACGCAATAACTCTGTCAATTTTTAGTCTACAGACTCGAAAGTTGATATATAGGTTACTGAGATTTGAGAAAATCGATATGATCGTTTTTTTGCCAGAAATTTGGTGATTAAGTAACTAAAAATTTTCAATCCAAACTGATGAAAAAGCTTGCCCTATCTCTGAATACCCTTTATGTAAAATTTCAAATATTTAGACCAGAAATTGTCTGAGTAATTTGGAAGAGACCGCAGAGGTCAATTTTTTAAAACTTTGACCCCTATTATGACCCCTTAAAATTTATTGTTTTGGGCTCAAATCAAGTTATTAATTTAGATCCATCTCCAAGGAACCTATATCTAAAATTTCAAGTGCGTAGTCCCAAAATTGTCGGAGGAGTTTGATAGAGTTCTCAAAGGTCAAATCGTTGAACTTTGACCCCTTAATCTATCTATCTATCTATCTTTCTAACTATATATATACTTTATTCAATAGTACATATTTTACAACGTATAATTTACTCGTATTTTTTTTACTTGTAATCATATTCGTCCATTCGCCCTTCATTTAATTTATATATATATATATATATATATATATATATATATATATATATATAATTTCTTTTCATTTCATCCATTCGTTATACTTTTATAAGTAATCTCCCCTTAAGTCTTCGCTGTTGCGTGACATTTGTTTTACACTTTATAGAAATTCAACGATTGACTCCTGATGAGTTTGTTGATGAAAGGGGCCCCTAGTGTCTTCCCGACCTCATTTAAAGCGATATATATATATATATATATATATATATATATATATGTATATATATATATATATATATATATATATATATAACTACTTAATTTACTCACATAAAATTAATATACGAAAATATAAATTTATGCGTAAACTTTAAGTATTTACTTCAAAAGTGCTCAATACGTAGATAGAGCTAGTTAGTAATTTATAAAATATATATGGCGATTAAGCTACATATTAATCGCCATACATATTTTATAAATTACTATATATATATATATATATATATATATATATATATATATGTGTGTGTGTGTGTGTGTGTGTGTGTGTGTGTATATATACATATACCTTGATCTGTATGTCTATGTTTACGGCATATCTAGGTTACTACTTTATTCAATGAAAACATATAAATTTCTTCGACAATACGGTATTAATAATTAATTACACGGATTTCAAAACATGTTTTCTTTTTATAAAATTGTTTTGCCTATTAGACGTAACGCAGAAACAAAGACAACAGCACGGTAGAGTTAAAACGTGTGCATCGTATACTCTCTCTTGTAACCTTTACAATTCTCTCCAAACACTCTTCCTCTATGTATCAGTTTATATCTCTTCTATTTCTATACGCGTCCACTCTTTACCTTACTTTGTGTTGAACTACCATTCTTTTCTCTCTTTCGTTCCTCTCATTCCTCCTAGCTGGGGGTTATCCCTACAGATTTCTACAACTCTTATGTCGTTACTTAGATCATTGTAGGTAAGATAGTTTTAACGTCTTTAATTACTATGGGTACACTGCTGATAAAAGTCAGTGTTTCCCTTAGAAAATTGATGATAAGCTTCCTCAGTAATCCATTACTCTAGTTTTCGTTCAAGTCAAATTTTTAATAATACAACCACTCGTTGCCATTTTCTATTCGTCGGAACGTGTGACCATTGTGTCAAACAAAACTGATGCTGCTCTTTATTTGATATAAGGAGGCGTATATTTCTTATTACCAAACATTACCAACTTTCAGCTCTGTTATATTGGTCCTTATATGTTTGAATTTTTCTTTGGATTCCGATTTTTTTTAATGTTATATATATTTTAGTTACAATTACTTATTGATGAATAACTTTCTTTGTTTATACTTTGTTTTTCGCACAGTCTGATGCTTATTTCTTAATAAAGCAATAGTTTCCATCAATATATACATGCCCACTCTTGGGAGAATGCAGATTCTGCAACACGGAATTGGAAAGTGAGAGCCATCTGGTATCAAGTTGCAAGGATCATTTGGGGGACGGCTACTACACAGTGACACATAATAGAGTATGTAAATGCCTCCACTGAACCATCTGTAAAAAATTAAACACTCAGTGTATCAACAAGTCCTGGAAACATCAACCTGAAAGAACAGTTGGAAATGACTTATATACCATACATTACGTCCATTACGTAATCTCTACAGCCACCTTCCTTGAAAATGCTGTTGTCAAACCTGACAGTTATATAGAATAAGTCAAAGAGAGTAGCAACTTTGTTTGAAGTGAGTGCCCCTAATGATGAAGATCTGAACGGGAGAAACAGCAAATATCAGGATCTCATGTATGACATGACTGGAATTTTAGGGAGATATCAATCATACCAGTTTTTATAGGTTCTGCAGGGCTTATGAAGAAGAACATGAAGTCCTATCTAATAATATTCCTGGTGAAGCAAGTGCAAAAGAGATCCAGACAATTGAAATTTAGGGAACAATGAGGATACTAAAAAGAGCTCTCGCTGGTTTCAATAAAAGCAGGGCTATATGTGCAGCTGGTTTGGCTTCCCCATACCCAACATTACAATCTTCAAGGAAGAAAATTTTAAAAAAGAGAATCCCTTCTCCAGAGAAACTTGAATGTCTACTAGACACTATCTTCGAGCGTCTAAGGTCTATCTGTACAAGAGTTGTTCAGAACAACCTGGCACGAGGATTTGTTTACCTAGAAGTAAACCCTGATTGAATATTTAAAATCACGTAGTATTCGCAGTCTTAATAATATCTCCTCAGTATGGCTAACCCACACGAGCTTTTACGAGAAATGGCGCACCCTCTACAAGTGACGTTACCTAAAGTAGCAACACGAAGCTGGATACTCTACCAGACTAGATGAATTCTTGGAATCCCGTAAGATCAATAGAATAAAAAGAAAGAGAAACTATAACGTATTAAAATGGTCAACTGCGGAGAAGAGAATTGTGTTTTCGGTTTCGGTACTATCTCAATGTTTGAGGGGCAAGGAAGAACTGTAATGGAACATTCGGATCTCTATGTATCTCATATAAAGTTCAAGTGTTAGTCTCATTGATTTCAAAGGAAACCGTTCCAGAAGAATTCGGCTGAAAGAAAATGAAACAAGAGAAAGAGAGAACTTGAACACTTGCTAGACACTGTCCTCGACACTCTAAGATCTCTCTGTACGAGGATGTGGCAGGCGAACCTTAAATGAGAATACTTTTCCTACAAGTAATCGCTTCAATTCAAAATAACAGTATTCATGGATCAAATAAGATATCCTCAGTATGGATAACCCACGAGAAATGGTTCATCCTCTTCTAATGATGTTACCTCAATAAACGCACAAATCTGGATAATCTACCATACTAGATGAATTCTAGTCCTAGAATTCAGTGATACCAAGAGACCACAAAAACGATGGACATATTTAAATAAGAGCAGAAAAATTATGTTCTTAACTTCTTTACTAACTCAGTGTTTCCATATGTAAAGCAGAACTTCAATGAAATATTCGAATATCTGTGTGGCCAATGTAGAGATCAAGTCTTAGCTCAAAAGAAAAAGACATCTTGATTTTTGAGAACGTCGATTGAAGTAAAGTTAAACATGAAACTTTAGCCTTTCCATGATTGAACTTTATTTTACACTTTAAAAATTTTTTTCAAGACCAGCGTTATCAAAATTATTGGCACAAACATTGTTTTTAATTCCTGTATTGTCTTCATTTCACTGGACTATAATAAAGCTAATATAATAAAATTCATTTTAAAAATATAGTTGGAGAATTCTTGAATCAGAACTCATAAATCCTAACATTATGAGACAAATAATGACTTCTAAAATTTGTATTCTTTAATCAATAAACTAATACTAACCAAACAGAAATTTAATTTCGATTAACCTGAGCTATTTTACACTTCATTCCCTACAAACCTTTTGGAAACAACATCAATATTGAATACAAAGTAAAACACACATTTATTAAAAATGAATATTTTTTCACTGTCCTCTGTATATTATATATATATATATATATATATATATATACATATATATATTATATATATATATATATATGCGTGTGTGTGTATACCAGTAATATATATATATATATATATATATATATATATATATATATATATGTGCGTGTGTGTGTGTATAAGCCAGTAATATATATATATATATATATACATATATATATATATATATATATATATATATATTAATGGTTATATTAGTGTGTAGTGTAATTGTAAATAGAATAATACTTTGGTTCTTTAAATAATCCTCAATTACAAGTAGAGGTGTACTAATGTATAATTGTATTTATTTATACAAGCATTATTGGCGATCCATGCTAGGCATTACCAAACCTTCATTTTTAGGTGAGGTTGGGGTGGGGTGAATTAGTGCCTGTTCATTCTCCCAAGCATTGCCAATACTTTTTTGTTTATGGAGAGGATGCCAATAGATGTTTTCTCTGAAATGGTGCATCAGAACAGATACTAAACTTTGATCTTAGCCAAAAGGCCAAGTAAGCGTAATATAGTTTTCTATCAGGCATTACCCCCTTCTTAAAAATACAAAATAATCGACACGGCATATATTTTAAGAGAGGGGAGAGGAATGTAGAGTAAGTCCCGGAAATGGCTGAAGCAGTTTATGATCTCCAAAATACTTTATTTAATATATATTTTTAAAGGAAGGATGATACAGAGGCAGGTTTGGAAACGGGTGAATTTACTTTATATCACATATATTTTTAACAATGAAGAAGGGTGGGATATAGTGTCTGTCTGGGAAATCGGTGAAACAGTTTACGATCTCGAAAGTACTTTATTTCATATATATTTATAAGAGACAGGGGGGGGGGATATGAAGTCAGTCCCAGAAATAGCTGAGGCAGTTTACTATCTAAAAGTTTCTTTATTTTTTACCTATTCTTAAGAGAGATGGGAAGATATGGAATCAGTCCCGGAAATGGTTGTAGTATTTTACGATCTCATATTTACTTTATTTCATATATATATTTTTTTAAAGAGCGGGGGAGGGAAATTAAGATACTATTAATTAATTAACAGACTTTGCTTATATAATAACATTACTTAGAAAGCCATTCTTAATATGGGAAAAGTTTTTTTTAACTATTCTGTACTTTCACTTTGCAATTTAATAAATAAAATCTGATACATGAAATACAGACGGTGCTGAAATAATAACGTTATAAGTTTGAAAGGCATCCTTAATATAGGGAGAGGAGGGTATTTTTGTAAACTATTCTGTACTTTCCTCTAACAATTTATTAAAAAGGAAACTGTCATACGGAATACATAATGTGTAGAAATAATAATGTTATTGTTTAGAAAGCAATTCTTAACATGGAGAGGGTATGTTTTTTTTAAAATAATGTTAATGCTTAGAAAGTCATTCTTAATATGGGGAGAGGAAGGTATTTTTAAAACTATTCTGTACTTTCGCCTAATAATTTATTAAATAAGAAGCTGACATACGAAATACGGACCACGATGAAATAATATTTACATATTTATTCGGAAAATCTGCTGAGTCGTATTCCAAAAATTATATAATTTTGCTTAAAATTATAATTAAAGTGTTGCTGAACGTTGTGGTGGGAAAAGAAACACAATAATGACGAATTTTCTGTTGAAGCAAGCGTTACCTAATCACTAACCAAGACATTGTATTTATGTATTTATTTGGAAATTCTAATGCTTCATCTTCTAACACTGAATTAACTGTTTTTTAAATTATGATGGCCTTGGATTGAAGTGGATTGAGTTCATATATCTTGTACAATACCTATCCAGAGTATGTTAAATTGTTTAATATATATATATATATATATATATATATATATATATATATATATATATTTACATATTTACATTACCCGTCAAAGGGTAAGAAAACTATTTAATATATGTGCTGTACATTATTCGTCGTAAGAATTGTAAAATTTTGTAATATTCGTGCTGATAATTACATGTCCAAGGGAAACTAAAATGATTTCATACATAATTTGTATAATTCATGTCCTAGGTCAGGCAAAATATTCTTCTACTCGAGATAGCAAATGATATATAGACATAAAAATTCCTCCCCTCTGAGAATAACAGATATGTTCAAAGCCAACTTCATTTTTCTCATTGTTTTATATACGGTCCTCAGCAACGCCGGGTGGGCCTGTTAGTATAAAAATAATTTTATAAAATCAGTAGCAGGTTCTCTATAGTACAATGTAGACTACAATGTATTGTGGATTACATCACTGTGAGGATGAATGTGAAGCTTTCTCCCGGGTGTACTGAGATGGGTATTATTTAATTTGATTGCACCGGTTTCGATGATAACAGTTTTTAATCCTCGAGTTTGACTTCTGACTTCTTTCTAAACCTGGCGTCATTGCAGCGCTAGTTTCAAATGGAACAAGCAGAAAAATTAGTAAAAAAAAAATCGTATTTCTGACCAAGCGAAACAATGGCCTGATTACGCTTGATTCCGAAATAAATCACGGTTGAAACATGCATGCACCTATGTAGCCAATAATGTTTATATAAACAAATTAAGCATGTTAAGGAAGCATAAAAATGCCTAAGTTTAGCATTTGCTTTCCCCCATCAATAAGCCTAAAAATCCCCAATTGACGTTATATCCTGGTGAAAATGAACAAACAGTGCAGTTTTAGTCCTTAACATATGTAAGTTTGATTTCTGATTCATGCAAAAAAAAAAAAAAAAGAAATGACAAAGTTTATCATTCGCCGTACCCCATTTAGCCCCCAAAGTCCCTATGGCCTTAACATATTTAAATCTGAGTTCAACACCATGCAAAACTGCTAAATAGACATACACAGAACATTTTGGACAAATATGGTAAAATAGTCCCACGAATGGAGTGTTTTTATTAGCCCTAAAAGGGCCCATGAGACACACCCAAAAGTTATCGGGAAGTATAAAAAAAGCTATATAGAAATCAGTTAGTTACACCTTTTCTGAAAGGTTAATAAAAATCTATGGCATCATTTTTTTTAATAAGCACGAAGGTGTACATTTTTATCCATTTTAACCTAATAGGCAACCGGGTATTTCCGGGGAAATCCGTTCTGTTAGTTTTTTTTACTCATATCATGTTTAATGTTTTTGCAATAAAATTCAAGGCGTAGTTATTGAGAAAAGTGCGGCAAGACGAACGGGCGAACGGGCACGAGTGAATTTACAGGTCCACCCTCCTTTTATCAAGGGACAAATAAAACTATTCACGATAAATACCTATATCTGTGTATATAAGTGTAAATATAAATATATATAAATACACACACACATACACACACACACATATATATATACACATATATATATATATATATATATATATATATATATATATATGCGTGTGATGTGTGTGTATGTATACACCTGCGGTGATTTAGTTCGATTGAACCTCAACCCAAGTATATTTGTCTACACTGAATGAATCATTTCTTCCGTTGTTTTTGTTTTTTTCTTTTGCAAAGTTACATTTTCTTTTGAGAACGTTTCATCGATGTTCACGTTGTGTCTTTTGATGTTTGTCTTTCGACCAGTTCATTTTACATTTACCCTGTGGCTGAGTGTAATGAATCGGGTTACATTTTCCGAAACCAATTCCTGAGAAATTCGACGTTGAACATATTATTATTCGACATTTCCAGTGAAGCGATTTAAACGCTTACCAGGAGATATGGTCTAAAATTGAAAGTTGATTGTAGCCTGATAAGATTTATCGTATTCAACTCTGAGCAAAAAAGACTGAATAATAATTTTTACGTTTGTGTGGTTGCAAAATAACTCTGTGGAAAATCATAGTGATTCTTTATTTGTAACCCTTCTTTATGTCTTTCTTTTTTTTTGTAAATATCTTCAAAATTCAACGGCGTATATGCAATATTATTATTTTTTACTTAGGAGTAACCTCTTATCAAGGCCGGAAGGCCACTTTAGGATAAGTGTTAATGAATGTAAGGTGGTAGTGTGGTAATTGTTAATGATATAAATTGGGTTGAATTTGGCTAGTCATGGGGACGGCTCAACAAGAACTTGTTTACATTGGATTTGAAAGCTACCATGTTGTATTCAACCGAGAAACAGGCCAAGAGAACAGTGTACCACAGATGTGCAGTTCTGCGAAAGAAGCTTCATTAATAGAATCGGCGATTAGATTTAAGCACAGTTAGAGAGTGTAGCAAATCGCATATAGTGGTTGAAACTAGTCGAGTGTCTTTTGTGAAAGTTTTGAAAGTGGAGGTCGAAAGATTGGAGTTCACTCGAGCACTTGCCATGAGAATAACGATAGAGACAGACCCATAACGTCTCTTATGTGAGAAAGAGGAAAGGAACGGAGAAAAGGCATCACCTGTTAGATTTCGAAGTCGGGTTTGAACAATGTCAAGGCTGCATAGAACGTGCCAAGAAGCTCCTGCCCAGATGTGGCAACAGTACTTCATTTTAAAGCCCTTATACAGAGAGAGGGTTGCATTGGCAGTGAGATACATACTTGAGCGGTAGAGTGATCCAACTATTTTTCCAACGAATATCAATGCATCTATATTATATTTCTCTTTTGTCTGTCTGTATTACTGTCCGTTTCATATTTTTCTCGTAAACAATCGGGCCGATATAGCTAAAATTTTGTATGGAACTTTGTTATATTAAGGTACAACGAACAAAATATTAGGGTATTCAATGATGCTAAGTTAGGGATAAAAATATATTATATTTCGATTTGTCTCTCTGTCTCTTCCGATTATTCTCGGAAACTACTGCGTCAATCTGGCCGAAAATTGGCATAGACCTTTGCGAATATAATTTGCAGCAAGCTAAATATCCGTTCGATGTAAATTTTGAGTTGAATAGAGATTAAGATAGATTACTGTTTAATGCACGTATTTAGCAGAGATTTAACCATATTTAGTCATCAATTTGACATAAAACGGTTATTTGAAGTCAACGGGCTATAACTCTTATCAGTTTTTAACAAGCAACAGGTATGAGAACAAATATTTTATTTGATTGTTTACAAAAATGTTCTTAATAAATTTTTACAATGATTTCTGATGTTTCTAAGAACAACTGATAGGTTGGCTTTCTTCGTATTTTCTGGCAATTCTTTGAAAAAGCATATTATCAGGCTATTACAAAAGGTTTTCCCGGTTTGTAAGAGGAACCTTGGCAACGTTTTTCATTAATTTTATACATATTTTATCATATTACCATATCATCAGTGTTTATCTAGACCTTTTTTGATGCATTATTTATATTTTTCTGCAATATCCATATTGAGCCCAAAACTACATTTCAACAGAAAAATCATCTTTCATTATGATGATGCTCATCTTCATACAGTGTTATGACAAAGCTCCTTCGGATTAGCTCTTATTCCAAGTATTACAAAACCATTTAGGAGATTGAACATACATTATATTCACATTCCACATCAAACAAGGCACAGTGCAACTTTTATGTAGAGAACATAAGTTGCAGGAATACTATGTAGGGCAGCAAATATCTGCTCAGCAGCAATATGTCTGTTCACAGTACACTTGAACTTCTGTATGCCAGTACAGTTGGGGAAACAGGACCCCGGAAGGGAATTCCAAAGTCTAGCAGTTCTGAGTAAGACACTAATAGAGTAGAAGGCTCTCTTACATCTTTACTGTATAGGGGTGGGGCTTTGCTGCTTTTCAGGTTTATTGGGGAAATGACGTCGAGGAGATACGAGGGCTTGTATTTCGTTTCATGGCTGCAGAATATATGCTACATTCCACTAAGCATTGAAGTAATATTTGAGATCATAATTTTAACAACAGAACAGCTAAAACCTTAATTTAGTATTGAAATACATAACACAAACGTATAATAATAAAAACAATAGTACAGATTTGGCTTGAGACAAACATATAATACATCTCTGTGATTAAAAATACAAAAGTATATTAGTATTATAAGTAATAGATTTTCAACTACAGCAAGCTAGATACTAAATATCCATTAGTAATTAATATAAATTGATAATATACTGGACCGTGAATTACTTTTTTTTAATTGCAATAATAAAACTCTAGGAGCCTACTAAACTTTTTTATTATTAAACTCTTTATTGCGTCCTCGAATGGGAAATGATATCATTACTTATTTTTTGTACGTGACATGTGTCCATCGCTGAATTTCCTCATATATGTTTCATTAGGTATTAATTTTATTTTTCAAATATGCATTAAAATATTAAAAGTGAAAAAATTATATAAAATAAATAGTACAGCTGTTTAATCGACACAAATCTTATATCCAACTTCAGACACTGGCGGGCGAACAACCACGAGTTTTACTGAACGATCTGAATGAGCAGTTATTGTTATATATAACTGTGCAGTTTACGGACCGTTATTATTTAGAAACCTACTCTTGACATTTTTAGAAGGTTTTTTTAGAATGTCATTCTAAACATGATGAAGGTGTCCTTTCTCCTTTCGTAGACGGAACTGTTGACACCATGCTTACGAAGCGCATATAAAACTTTGATGTCTATTAAACAACAACATCAAAGAAAAATATAAAACTTTGATGTCTATTAAACAACAACATCAAAGAAAAACTATGGATTAATTAATGATTCCGTGCACTTGCAACAAATACAAAACTGCTTAAAACACACAAACTAAAATCTAATAATTAATGACAAAAAGTATGAGGCGAAAACCGTAATTAAAACTAAAAAAGTATATGGCTATTGTCATTGACTTGTTCTGCCTCTTACTTTTGCTACGTCTGCTATCTTTGCCTCGCGGCACGTCTATATTATTGTTTGCATAATACTTTCGCTCCAATACGTAAAGTAATATAGTACTGTTACTTTGTGTAAAAATGCATATTTTAACATAATTTTTCTGTTAATTAAAGCATTGAATATTATTTCGACATATATTTATTAAACCACTAAAGCAACTAATAATCAATCCATTACTACTACTACTACTACTACTAATACTACTACTACTACTACTGCTACGTACTTATAATAGACGATGTACACCTAAAAATTAAACTGTTAATTGTTTGCTTATAGTAATTTCTTTATTGCTTTTCTTCTTAACTATAAAAGAAACAACACCAAGAGAATACATAACAATATATGAATAAAAAAATATATGACGAAAGGTCAGTTAAATTCCCTATTTAAACATTAAATATCATTGTGTTATACACATCCATATATTAGGTAGGTGATTTTTACATAATACAAAATGAAAAGTATTCCACTCGAGTTAATTCCAAAAAGTATTCGCCCAAATACATAATCTAGTATTTTAAACTTCACGATGAAAACTGCTAATTTTTATTGATTAATCAATTATGGGATAAGCAGTAAAACAAATATATATATATATATATATATATATATATATATATATATATATATATATATATATATATATATATATAGCTTATTCATTGAACTTTTGAATAGTCAAGTCGCTGCCTGATGATATCTGTTGTTTGATTGAAACAAGTGGCTATTTGTAGCAGCGGGATGTGAGCATGTTTATATAACAATAAACAAGTATATATATATATATATATATATATATATATATATATATATATACAATGCCCAGTGATATAGGCTATTTTGTAACTACTAATGCTACAGGAGGAAGTGCGATACAAACTGTACTGTATAAAACTATAAGGCACGGTGTCAGAAAAACAAGGAATGAGGACATTATACATGCATAGATAAACAACATATGTTAAGTTAACAGACTTATAGCTATACCTAACATTATTATCATCTTTATTACTAAGAGAAGGATATTCTTCTATGCTGTATTATAATACAAAATTACGATTATTGTTAATATTGTACACAGATTTTCTTATTGTTTTTAATTTAACTTAAATAACAGTACTTTACAAACTAACATTCCGATTAGGCCTTAATTAGTATATGTTCTTTGAATGTAATTGCTTTATAAAAATCATAAGGATTCTTTTATTAGTGGCATCATATATATATATATATATATATATATATATATATATATATATATATATATAAATATATCAGGCTTGTGATTATTCAGCAATAGGTTACTATAGTAATAGATAATATTTTGTTTTCGGGAAATGACCTTTATAACATTAGATAATGTATCAAAGACTCGGGCCTGGCTCGATCAGTTTCATTGACTTTTGAGCAACGTGTATAGAATTACATGAAACCTGACGTGAATCCAAGTGACTGTTCTGTAGAAAAGTTGCATTTGTTGTTGTTGCTATTTTATCAACAACCCAGCTTGCACTTTGCGAACTTTTCTTCCTTACAGTTATGTCTTCTTCCTGCTGTTTCAAGACATTATTGATTACTTTGACCAATCATATCTGAAAACATGGTAGGAGGAGATACCTTATTTGTGCTTTCATGTTGTTAGGTAAATTTTTAATGTCCACCAGTGAAATAAAGAGAACTTCTCATATGTGTTGATTATATATATATATATATATATATATATATATATATATATATATATATATATATGTGTGTGTGTGTGTGTGTGTGTCTGTGTGTGTATTGTATGTATGTCTGTGTTCGTATATATACATACATGCTTTTGAATATATATATATGTACTAGTAAAAGGATCTGATGATACATGAGAATGATATATACACACACATACACACACACACACACACACACATATATATATATATATATATATATATATATATATAATAGCAGGAGACGTCTACGTTGCCTGGGATTGAATAATGATTAACGAATGTTTCACATTCCCATATGTTTATTTTCACCGAAAATTTTTCAATGAAATTTGATTAGTTCCCTGTTCTAGTTTGAGACCCATCGCGGTGCACTGGAAGAACGCTTCACATGTCTCTTCGCCGTGATTAGATCACAATACATTGTAGTCTCAGTTGTACTGTAGATACTTGCTGTTTATTTTATGAGATTATATTTTATATATAATTGCTTGAATAAAAGTTTAAAATGAAAAAGCCAAGTATTATGGTAAAACAGTGCTTTAAGCAGAAACATTCATTTCAAACGCGCTCCTGTCCTATTAAAGAGACTTTTCAGCTTGTGTGATAATAAAACGTCTCAAATGCACTTGCAATGTTAGCGTGTATAAGGTGTTAACAATTCACGTGGCTTAAATTCTTATTGATATATGTACATTACCATTGGTTAATTGATTTTAAATATATTTGACCTTTGGAATAATCTCTTTTAATATATATATATATATATATATATATATATATATATATATATATATGCATATTTATATTGGTATGTATGTGTATGTGTGCGTGTGTGTGTGTGTAGTTGTTAGTTTATAGGCATTAATTACATAGACCTACAGTGTTTACGGTATGCGCATATGTACCTAAAGATATTTGTGTAAATAACTAGTTTTGGGAGAGATTAGATTTTTTTTTTGCATTTTTTATGTATTTAGTAGCTATTTTAGTAGCGGTGATAACATTCGTTCTTATAATTAAACAATCTAAATACTTGTTGCATGCTTTTTAAAATTATGCGTATTAAACAAATTATCAAAGGTGCCAATAAGTGCACCAATAATTGGATTTTATTATTACTGCTTAGTTTTACGATGAATTTAAGAGCCGATGTGTTTTAAAAATGTTTTGAACTTTTGTGCATTTGGTCATTATTGTAAGCAAAGCTGTTAAATACAATCGTATGCAAATTAATTAGGTTTTTTGATGTTATAAAATATTGATTTTTTTATTTTAATATCCTTTGAGATGAAGTGTCATTTTTCCTGAGGTGTGTTATCCTCATTTTAATAGTTGTTGTTTCAATACTTTTCATTCAACTTATCCTCTGTCCTTCTTCAGGTGAGTAACCGCGACAATGTAGGAATACCGAATCTTTTTACTTACCCCCCCAGTGATTATTGCCTTTCACAGTTCTTTTCTCGCCACGGTTTTACCAACTAATCCTATGTCCTGCTTGGGTAGGATGGAAACCGCTATTTTAAGACAATGCTCATCTGGAAGTGTAGAGACTCACCGTCTCTACCCACTGCGCAACGGGCCCGTCGTGGTTGGACAACAACTATGAAGATAAGAGTAACAGTCCACAAAAATAATGAATGCATAACATATTTTGTTTTCTAGCCTTTTCATAGATCATTCGCTAAAAGTAGGACCGACTACCCTATTGTCATTCCGTCAATTAGCGTGTAAATGTTTCTATTGAAGTCATAAAAAGGTACTTACGTGACAGTAATTTTCTTTAGTATTTTTATTGATTTTCAGTAAATAGATACGCGTTATATATATATATATATATATATATATATATATATATATATATATATATATATATATAAGAATTGAAATAATTCTCAGTGATATATATATATATATATATATATATATATATATATATATATATCACTGAGAATTATTTCAATTCTTTCTTTTACTTCAACGCTTTCCACGACAAGGAAAGCAATGTATTTATTGTCTATTTGTTTTGTTCAAGAGTTCTCGTGTAAACCTAACGCTACATTAAATATGTACATACGGACCGATGAGTCTATTAAAATGTTTTTGTTAAGGTCTATACGGAAGATGTAATTTGAGATATGGTGGGATTGGAAGGGAAATTTAGGTTATGCATTTTAACTTTCCCATGTTTTAATATTATAGTGGAAAGCTGATAATTAGCAATTCGCGCTCTATTGGCAGCGCGTATTTAATCTATCTGTATGGTTTAGTGTTAATTCTTTTGAATTCTGTGTGGTAATCAATATTTGTTCTGTAATTTGTTGTGATACTCGTATTTCTCAAGTACGGAATAAATAATAATCAAATAACGAAACTATTATACACCCATTTAAAACTATGTTTTAAATTTACTTTAGAATTAAACGGAAATAATGAAATTTGATTCCTTGATGTTTTAGTGACACCTCTGATAATACGTTTAGCACTTCTGCCTACAACAAAATCCCCGGAATTAAATTCTAATCGTTCAAATTACAAGACGAATGTTTTCCTCGCTATGATTAGCTTTTGTTAAAAACTTGCTAAAACATGCAAAAACTAAACTCGATGAATAACAAAATTATTCATCAAATTAAAAGTATGATACATGTCCTTATCCATAATGAATTATCTGATGACGTTGTTGTTAAACAAATAAATTGAATGATTTGAATCTTTAAAAATGCTATAAATTATAATAACGTTAAACGCAAAACTTAAACAATGTTGACCAATACTATTGTAAACTAATGACACCTAACTTTAGGTTAGATGCAATAGATATAAAACACTGCACTTTGATACCATTCGTAATAGCTAATAATAGTAATGATTATAATAATATCAATAATAATTAATTAATTAGCCTTATTATTCACTAGAAAAAAAATTAAGTACCAAAATCTTATACTAAAAATCAACTCTTATCCAACCCATCAAGCATTATGAAAAACCAGTATTATTTATCTGCCCAAATCCCCTTGCAGGACGTAATACATAAAATATGGGTAATGGCTACATTGGTCCTACAATAACGACCCCATACTATCATTAGAACTAGAAGAAGACGAGGAAGTAGTAAGAAACAGTAGAAAATGCCATTGACATCAAACTGAGAAGTTCCTAGGGACATTTATGTAAAGAGATGGATTTTTCAGATGGGCAGCTAGCAGTCATTGTTGTTTGTTTCGAGTATTGCCCTCTTGTCATTCATATTGCAAATAGTAGATGCATATCCTGTAATGGAGAAATAAGGAGGTCCGGATAACGTATTCCTTATTCACGGATGATTCAAGTTGTATGCAAAGAACATAGACGAATTAAGTATACTTGTGAATACTCTTAAAATATTCAGAAATTACATAGGTATGAGATTTGGAATGAGGACGTCTGGTTCCCTTAAATTGAGAAGGACAAAACCTGTTGAAAGTTAAGGAATACAGCTTTTGAATAGAGAAATAATAAAAGAGGTTGGAGAAGGAGGATAAACTTACTTAAGAATCGTGGAATAATAAGGCATAAACGAAGCTTAAGTGAATTAAATTATAGGAAAAGATACATTAGCAGACTACGGTTGGTTCTAAGGTTAAAATTGAATGGTAAAAAAATATCAAGTGTAAACACATGGACAGTAAATATATTTCGATGTTGAGTGCGTATTATTTAAAGGAAAAGAAAAATAGCTGGAAGATACAAACAGGAAAACAAAGAAACCTATTATTGAATAGTACTTTTCAGCTAAAGAGTGCAGTCAATGGCTTATATGTGAAAAATAGGCAAGATGAACCCTAAAAACTATAGAACGATGCGTAAATGAACAAGAATTTTACATCTCAAACTGTAAGAAAAGTTTATAAAGGGTGTGTACAAAATTGGAAAAAAATAACGAGAGCGAACTAGAAAGAGCAAATAATTTTATGCAATACATGAACAAAAAATGAATTTAGAAGAAAATGCATGGTACATTCACGGGAGATCGACAAGAAGTAGTGTACAAGAAAAGAAAAACTGAGAATGGCTGTCAGTATGTGACTTGAAGGTTGGGATAAAGGCACTTAAATATTCTTCACAGGACCAACGCATAGGAAAAATTATTTCAAATATCTCATTGTAAAATGGCAAAAATTCCAAAATGTCGACTGCATGGGTAGAAAAGTGAAAATGTAAACTACTTCGTTAGTAGTTGTAAGAAGTTATAGTTCCAAATGGGCACAAGAGGCGGTATGACTATATCCTGGGAAAAGTCCATTGAAATATATGCAAGACAAAAGGGTCGGGATACAGTGAAAAATGTCACGAGCAAGTTCTAGAAAGTGTAACAGTGTGATAATGTGAACTTACTGTGGGATATGAATACCCCATATTATGCTGCGATTGAAGCTAGGAGACCAGATTTAGTCTGGTTTGAGAAAAAGGAACACAAGTCAATAATTATTCATACAGCAATGCCAGCTGGTGTAAACGTAAAGAAAACAAAAAACAAAAGGAGATCAAAAGCAAGAAGACTTGAAAAAAAAGATGAAAAATCTGGCAGTTGAAGATAATAGAAGTTGTATCTGGTGTGCTGCGAACTGTAGGGAATATGACACAAGGATTTGACAAGTGGATTAAGAAAATAATCCCCTAAATTATAAACTGATTCTACCTTTAATTTTGAAATAAAAATCCGAAAGCGTGTCTATAACTATAGAAGATTTAACATTGCACCTTAAACACTAAAGCATCCCTGTTTGACTAAAAATACTTCAATCTGCTCTCTTGTAACATTCCATGTATATCTTGAATTGAGTGAATGAGCTTTTTTTATAGATTATATGACTTTTAACAATTTACATTCATTTTCACCAGCCTTTAACCTCTTTATTTCGAAAACAAATTCATGGAACTGCTTGTTTTTGCCGAGGGAAATATTAAGTCTCTAATGAGTTATTTAGTGTTCGGACGCCATTCCACGTTTAAGACAAAATAAAATATTATATGAGAAAAAGACAAACATATATATTTTCTGTTTTTTGGAATGTAAACTATATATATATATTTCACATATATATATATATATAAATATATATATAAATATATATATATATGTGTGTGTGTGTGTGTGTGTGTGTGTGTGTGTGATAAGGAACTACTTGTCTCTAATTAACATCACGAAAAAATCAAAAAAGAAAATATAATAAGGCAATGGTGATATACGTATATATAAATTACTCTTTTTTATTACAATGTAGAAACATACAAGAAATCGTTAAAAATCAACACGGTTTCCCTGAAATAGCCAGAAAAGAAAATTTGAACACAAATGTAAAACATTTCTTGTTTAAAAATCAAAACAACCAGTGAATTTACAAAGAAAGAAAAGAAACAATTTGAATCACAAATGGAAAGCAGATACATACAGAGGGGAAGAGAGAAGGACGGGGAGAAGGGGTAGGAGATGAATGAGCGAGGGTGTCATTTCCCCTCTTTCTATAAACACTTACAACGCATGCGTATATTTTTCGCTCTTGCTAGCTGGCATATTAGTTTTCTTTTAAATTAATGCCCTAAAATTTTATCGGTATAATGTTGTAGTAAATATATTTGTAATGCATACTTTTAAAAAAGAAATTTTGCAATAAATTACTGGTGATATTTACAAAACTATCGCATACATAGCAAGATGAAGTTATACAATTACAAATGGATGTCACCAAATTTTAATTTATTATAATCTCTTTTAGAATAAGTTTGCAAATTAGACACAAAAATGGCTCTGTTTAGCCCTTCGCATCTACTATATATGCACGCACACACACACACGCACACACACACACGCACACGCACACACACATACACACACACACATATATATAATTAATACAATAATGAATTCACATATATATACACACATATAATTCAGACAATTTAGTATTAATAAAATACATGACACTAGAGCATACTCCATACGGCGGTGTATGCTGCAGCTGACACAGCCTAAGCTCCTCTGGAGGTTTCTGTCAGAGTTACCTCACCATTAGCCTTTGGTTAAAAGAAACTTGGCCCACAAGGCAGGGGAGGTCTAGTTATACGTCGCAGAACACTCGCCGTTCATCAGAGCCCCGTCTGCGTGGCATTGGTCACGACGTGCAAGTGGGGTTGATTCGCCTGGGAGAAGCACAATATGACGCTAAGACATCTGTGTGCTTTTAATACACGTCCACACCAGAGCTTGACCAGGCATACGTACATGATGATTGTTCTTTTGATTTCGACCGCAAAGAGGGAAGCCGACCAGCCGCTGTCAGCTGGCCAGGTGGCAGTGGAACAGAACTCATTCTGGCATCCTGAAATGTCAGAACACTACTCGATCCAACTTCAACCATGACGAAGACCAGAAGGCCGGAAAGGAGAACGGCATTCGTTGCCAGAGAACTCGGACGATATGGAGTAGATATCGCTGCTCTCAGCGAAACGCGGGACCCCGGCACTTGTCAGCTCATTGAATCTGACTGTGGTTACATATTCTTCTTGAGCGGACGTAGCAATGAAGAGCGCCGCGAGGTCGGCGTTGGATTCGCCATCAAAAATCATCTTGTGGGCAAACTCGACAGAATTCCTGATGGCGTGAACGATCGCCTCATGACTCTCAAGCTACAACTCCAGCTGAGTAAGAAAACATTTCCAACCATCATCAGTGCCTACACTCCAACCATGACCAACCCCGAAGAAACCAAAGACAAATTCTATGAAGACCTCGAAGCCATCCTCTCCTCTGTACCACAGACCGACAACCTCCTTCTCCTCGGTGACTTCAATGTCCGTGTTGGCAAGGATCACCAAGCGTGGTCAGGTATCATCGGACATCATGGGATAGGAAAGTGCAACAGCAATGGTCTTCTGCTGCTCAGGACCTGTGCCACCTATGGACTGACCTTAACCAACACAATGTTCCGTCTCCCAACCAGAAACAAAACTTCATGGAGGCGTCCTCGCTCCAAGCATTGACGTACGATTACCTCATCGTCAGGGCTAAAGACAAGCAAGATGTGCTCGTGACGAAAGCTTTGTTTCCAAAAGTTTGTTTCCAAAATCAGACTGCAAATAAAGCCCAAAAGAAGACCACAAGGTAAAAAGGTTGCGAAACGAATGAATGTCAACAAGCTAAAACTCTCCGAAGTTCAGGAAGAACTCCAAACCACTCTAACAAGGCAACTCTCTGAACTCGAGTCCAACAATTAGGAGTCTTTCAGCAAGACAATCCACGCCGCTGCTCTCCAGGTACTGGGTCCAAAAACCAGAAACCATAGAGACTGGTTTGATGAGAATGATGCGGAGATACAAAATCTGCTAACAGAGAAGCACCGGCTCTTCAAGATCCACCAAAATGACCCAGACGAAGAAAGACGCCTACTGTGGTAAGCGAAGTGAAGTCCAGAAAAAAATTGCGCATCATGCAAGATACCTGGCTCAGTAACAAAGTCGACGAGATCCAAGGCTACGACGATAGGCATGACATGAAGCGTTTCTACGAGTCCTTGAAGTGTGTCTATGGACCAACGACATCAGGCACATCTCCCCTGCTCGGTGCAGATGGTTCACTCATCACTAAGAAAAATGAACTCCTCGAGAGATGGGCTGAACACTTTGACAGTGTCCTGAATCGTCCTTCAGACATCAATGATAAAACCATTCAACGACTACCTCAAGTGCCAATCAACCATGCCGCTGACACACCACCCACAGAGGAGGAGGTTGTAACAGCTACCAGGCAAAAGTCTGGTGGTCGCTATCTCATCCTCAAAAACAGAACTGTTCCAAGAGTTGTGGCAAAGCGAAATTCTACCTCAAGACTTCAAAAACGCAACAATCGTTCACATCTACAAAAGGAAGGGCAACAGTCTTGCGATAATCACCGAGGTATCTCTCTCCTCTCAGTCGCAGGCAAAATACTAGTTCGTGTTCTTCTAAACCGCCTTTTGAAACACCTGGAACAGGGTCACCTTCCAGAAAGCCAATGTGGTTTTCGCACAGGTCGCGGAACCATCAATATGATATTTGCCGCTCGCCAACTTCAAGAGAAGTGCAAAGAACAATATCAAGACCTCTACATGACTTTCGTTGATCTCACGAAGGCTTTCGACTCAGTGAACAGGGAAGGCTTGTGGAAGATCATGTCAAAGTTTGGTTGCCCAGACAAGTTCGTGAATATTGTAAGACAGTTCTATGACGGCATGATGGCACGAGTTACTGATGACGGTGACATCCCAGCCCCTTTCCCGGTAACCAACGGCGTAAAACAAGGTTGCGTGCTAGCACCAACGCTTTTCAGCATAACGTTTTCGTCAATGCTGACTGATGCCTTCAGTGGAGTTATTCCTGGCATCCATATCCGGTACCGGTGTGATGGGAAGCTCTTCAATCTCCGCCGTCTACAAGTTGTCAGTAAAGTCAAAGAAACAGTAATCAGAGACCTCCTTTTTGCTGACGACTGTGCTCTCAATGCCACCAAACAGCATGAAATGCAACTGGAAGTGGACAGATTTTCTTCAGCATGTGAGAACTTCGGTCTTACAATAAGTATGAGCAAGACAGAAGTCATGTACCAGCCTGCTCCTGGCAACACGTACCAGGAACTGAACATCCAAGTAAGTGGTCAGAGCTTGAAAGCAGTAGACCATTTCACCTACCTTGGCAGTACACTCTCTCCTGCTGCCAACATCGACATCGAAATCACCAACCGCATTGCCAAGGCCAGCAGCTCCTTTGGCAGACTAAGGAAAACATTCTTGGAACGAAGAGGAATTCAGCAGTACACAAAGGTCAAAGTGTACAAAGCAGTGGTCCTGACATCTCTTCTATATGGTTTTGAAACGTGGGTCCTCTACAGACGTCACGAAAAACAACTAAACCACTTCCATCTTCGATGTCTTCGGAACATCTTGAACATTCGCTGGTAAGACAGGATCCCAGACACTGATGCTCTCGAGAGGTCCAAGCTCGCAAGCGTCATCACTACGATCCGCAAAGCGCAAACCCGCTGGGTAGGCCACGTGTATCGGATGAGAGACTCGCGCATACAAAAACAACTGCTCTATGATGAACTCTGGTGCGGAATGAGAAGAGCTGGTGGCAGCGCAAACGGTTCAAAGACACTCTGATGTCCTATATGAAAGATTTCAACATTGACGTGAGCTCATGGAAAAGCAGTGCCTCCGACAGGCCAACCTGGCGCCGCTTGGTACACGAGGGCTCTCTGCTTGCGGATGCAAGACGAACTGAATCTGCAAAAGAGAAGCTTGCTGCGCGAAAAGCCCGAGATGCATGAAGTGGCCGTCTTTAGCCACTGGTGTCCAACATGTAGCAGGGGTTTCCGCATCCAGATTGGACTGATCAGCCACCTGCGGACACACAACTAGTTGTCTATGGTCATAATCGACTCCGATTGACGAACACACACACACACATGATGATTGCCACGCCTTGTCAGACGAGAGCCACTCCCTCAGACACTTAAAGTCAATGAGCCCAAAAATGACTTCCATCGCCACAGGATAATTTTAATAGACAAATTCCTGAGGGAGTATCTATACACAGATGATGATACAGAGTCTTAGCTTTGTACGACAGCTAAGTCTCTCTCTCTCGGTTCAAAATGTTGAGTTCCAGCAACAAGCAAAAGCAAGGCGAAGAAATTTAAACTGCAGACCAGCTTAATGCGGGTACTGGTCTCCATCTTTATTGTTTTTTTAAATTAAAGATTTGCTTCTCCTAGAAAGGTTGCCTTCACCACGACTTACGGGAGCCCTCTCCACCCCAATATACACATACATACACACAAACACACACGGTGCTAGTTGGTCGTTGACCACGAAAAAGGGTTCATTCACCCTTTGGACGGTCTTGTTTTTAATCCTTCAGGGAGACTAGCCACCCTCCTCTGGGGGAACCAGTTTAGTCGCCGGTGACCCGACCATGAGGCAGGTAGTAGTGGGTTACATGGTACCAGTAGCATATGACATGACCTGACATACATACATACATACATACATACATGTATTTAAACAGATAGGTGAGATTTATATTATAGATGTTCATATAAAATTAATTAATGTTTTTATCCCTTTAAATATAAAGTTAGGTATGTACATATTTCTATTTATATACTTCTTCAGGATTCACTCTTAAAGTAATTAGCCGAACATTGTAAATTGTCGAAACATAGGCGCTAGGTGGAAATGGTCGTAAGATGGGTTATACTCTGATTTAGTTTCATGCATTGGTTCTAGCCGGGAGGGGGGGGGCTGACTGAAAAAAATTACGATCCTCCAATTTCTATGAAATATTTACATTATATATTGTACAAGAAATAATGAATATTCCACAATTTTCAATATGTTAAGTAGTTTCACATGTTTTAGAAAAAAATATAGACATAGCCACAATTTGAAACAAAAAATATTTCTGCATCGAACCAAATCCGACTCATAGTTATTAACTACAAATTTAGAAAGAACTTCCTTACTTCAATTTTTTATTTAACCCATATAACTTGAAACTAAAATGTAGGACATTATCTAGAACCAAAATAGATTTGGATCCATATTAAAGTAAAAAATCCTAGCATAGTGATTTAGTATTGCATCGTGATTTTGATTTTTTATGTTTCATTTTATAAGGTTAAGAAGAAAGTTCTTGCAGAATTTATAATTTTTATTTCAAATGATGTATTTTCAAAGAAGTTTTTGTTATAATTCCTTTACTTTATATATTATTTTGAAGAGGGCTCTTCGCTCTATCTATTTGTTTAAATTGCAATCGTTTTAAAACAATTATGTCTTCTTTTAAAAACGTTGAAAAGAAGATGGGAAAAAGAAGATTAACACAATTTTCTTATTCCAATTCAAGCTATTAAAACAATTAAAACAACTCGCAATATCAACGAAGGGTATAGCCCAGGAACCACTACTGAACTCACAACACAATGGTGTTTTAGAAATTCCATGGCGGCTAGGAGCGTCTTGAAGATGATGAGCGTAATGGTCAGCCATCGAATGTTGACAATGATCAATTAAGATCCTTAGTCAAAGTCAATTCACGTACAACTGGTCGAGGACTTGCTTCTGAATTAGACGCAACGTCTACGATGATTTCCAACCACTTGATGGGAATTTTAAAGACAATAAAAACTTGATAAATGAGTGCCTCGCGTAGTGAACGAAAACTAAAAGAAACGCTGTTATAAAGTGTCACGTTCCTCTCTTTTACACAATAAAAACGATACATTTCTCGACCGGGTTGTGACTTGCAATGAAATGTTGATTCTTTACGACAACAAGCTATGCTCAGCTCAGTTGTAAGGCACCATGGAAGCCCCCTGACACTTTCCGAAGTCAGAGTTGCACACAACAAAATATCATGTTGACTATTAGGTTGTCTGCGACCGGTCTCATTTATTACAGATATTTTAATGTAGGCAAAACAATAATAGCGAAGAAGCACTGTCAAAATATGGATGAACTGCATCAGAAACTTCGACAACAATACCCAGCACTAGTCAATAGACAAGGTCCGATTCTTCTCATCGACAATTCCCTACCACACGTTGCTTAACCGACTCAGAAGTAGTTGAACTAATTTGGCTAGGAAACTCTGTCTCATCCGCCATACTCTCCAGACGTCTCATTTACCAACTACCACTTTTTCAAGCATCTTGAAAATTTTCTGCGTGAGAAATGCTTCAAAAACCTAAACGATATCAAAAACGACTTTCGCCACTTCATATCAGCGAAAGCAATATATTTACGTTACTAGCCTAAATACACTCGTTTTGTGTTGGCAAAAGTGTGTTGATTCTGATGGTATTATTTCGATCAATAAATGTTTGTTTGATCCGCGATATGTTCATTGAATTTAAAAAGTTAAAATCACAAGAACTTTCTTGTTAACCTGATACTTTAATCGAAGTTCCCAGAAATCAAGGGACCCCTTCTTAGTCTAACATAGTATCTATCTTTGAGATATTCGAGTATTCCGTTTGATTCCTTTTTACCTCTGAAAGGTTTAGTAAGTAAAAAAGTGAGAAATGTAAAATGTCTTATCACCAAGTAATTAATTACTTATATATATATATATATATATATATATATATATATATATATATATATAAAGAGCGAATGTGTGTGTGAGGACACTTCTCAACTTATATACTCAACGGATTTTCGATCAATAGACTTGAAATTCGGAATAAGGATATTCAGAAATGTGAAAAATGCAATCTGTCTCATCCAGAGAAAGGAGTTGCTAAGGGATAAAAATAAGAAAATTTGAACGTAGGAGTCAGCAGATTTTATCAGTTTGTCAACTGTTTCACAAATGCGCATGCGTGAAACGTTCACGTGACAAAGTACTTATTTTTAGAATAGTTAGGTCTGAAAACATTTTTTAACGATCGTGCTAAAATGGCATATTGCTTATCGTACTTAACTCAATGTCTTTACATTTTGGTTACGATCTCAGCTTATTTTTTATTTACAAGAAGTAAACTGTTTAGAAAAAAACATAATACTCGCATGCACATGTCTCAGTTTTTCTATGAATTGAACGATGATATTTATGCATCTTTTACAACCAGGTAACGCCGGACGGCGTACTAGTAGTACACACACACACACACACACACACACACACACACACACGCATATATACATATATATATATATATATATATATATATATATATATATATATATATATTTCTTGTGGGTTCTTTATCTTATCGGATCCTAGGACAAGAATTAACCTTAATTGGTAGAATCCAGCTTAATGCTGTTACTATAGGCAACATAACTTGAAGCAGGGGCACCATTGCTAATGGAAGTCAATGTTGAGGATAGGTGATATGTAACGTAGTTTACTTGTACGAAAAAATATTGTCATGCCAGGTTGCCTTGAGAAACCGCTGTGCAGAGTTAATTTGGACTTTTGGGTCTAGTGTCGAGTAGGCATTCTATTATTTTCCTTTTAAACATTCGTGTTATCTTAAGCGGGCATTTAAGTTAATTCTAACTAATCTTTGTTTTTCAATTTTCCTAATCTCTTTATTCCTACTGGATGGCAGACATTCATTCAGTATATAACACATTCTAACCTAAAGGTCGTTTAGCACTTGGTACACCGGTTATATTTACCAGGTACATTTTGAAATTATTTTTCATGAATCCGATTGCTCTTATAATAATTAGCTTGATGGATATCTTCTTATGGTTCTAGATTTTTTTCATGTCGTACATAAGAGCTTAGTATTTTCTAATATTTCCGTCTCAGCTGCACCATTGGGAACTCTACTAAGCTAACTTCTTCGTAACGGGATATACAATATGCTGCGAAACTGTTCTTTTGAAGGTTTTAATTTTACCTGTCCTAGAACCAGTGTTAGTCTTGTTAGCCAAGCATCTGTGTTGTGCTCCTTTTTTCGATTTATTAAAGCAAAACATAGAGCATAAAAGTGTAACTTAATATATCAGAAACTGTTTACTTTTAAGTATCGTAATCTTTGTAATTTGTTCCAAATTTTGTGTACATATGTGTTCGTCATTAAAAATCGGAATAATACAATTTATTTCCTTTATTTGTAGTTTTTGTCGTGCATATCGTACTTACGCCATTATCGTTGTTCTAAAGTTTAGAGCAACGATAATAGCAGGGACTAAGATTTGCACGAGGAAGTTTAGAATCTCGACTAAGTATAGAGTTTTGTGTATGATCAACAGACAAAACCGAACAGACCTTAAGTTGCCACCGGAAATAGGATAGTTTAAAAACCTGCGAAGACATACACTACAGTTTTCTGCACGCAGGCTTAAACGTTTCATATTGATCGTTTTCGGCACCGCAAAAGTTGACCTTTTCTGTATCTGATATTCAATAAAAACAAAAACTTTGACAAAGTAGTTTTTGTTTAGAACCCGAAGAAGAAACCTCAACTAAATTAAACGTACTAGTTTATATCGCTAGTGTGTCAATCTGCTTTTGCATTGTTCTTATTTTATATCTAGTACGAAATATATCTTATAAAATTTTCGTGAAATTTTTTTATTATTATTATATATTTTTATTTATATTATTTGTATAAGAGAGAAAATAGCTATGATGAACATATTTTCTCACGCTTCATTGGTTAATACATTCATAATTACGTTTTTACGCAAACATATTTATTTATACACTTATTTATTGAACATATTAGAGCAATAGTCTCATACGCTTTTCAATAAACAATTTTCCGGTACATATATGTTATTATATAGGAAATGCGACAATGAAAAGTAATATTGTTAAAGTTAAAATGTGGAAAAGTAAAGGGGCTAGTTTTTAAGACTGGAAAAAAATACAATATATTCCATAAAATATATAATAAATTTATAACTTAAAATATTGCAGCCTTAAGAATTTCAAAAACTTCGATCTAACATTATATAATCAATTCTTCATAAATACTGCAACATTTTAAATTATAACTGTATTATATTTTTCACTACAATATCTTGTCTTTTCTTTTCCCAGTTTTAACAAATAACCCTTTTGCTTTTCCATGTTTAAATCATATTACTTTTCATGTTCGCATTTTTCTATGTAATCCATGATTTTTCCACATTTGCTTTGAAATAAAAATTTTCTCTCTTCGTTTCACTTGTTACCTGTAAATTATTAGTGACAATACAGCGGAGCGACACATCAATACAGCGATAAATTATTATCGATAATGTTTTTATATCCTGTTACCTCATCATCTCCGCTGTTTCCAGCCGATTTGGCTAGCGTTACAGATTTGGTCGCTATGGTAATCAACAGCTAATTAAAAACCGTCTCTCTGTTCCTTCCGAATTCTGAGAATTTTTTAACACTGTAATTTCATTATAACGTTTGTTTTACGTAAATTCAATTTTAGTTTCCAAATATAGCTGGGAATCTAGCCTATAAACTGTAAAAATTGTTTTAAATTTGGTCGCTAAATGAATGAGCAGTGAAGCTTTAAAGTAGTTCTAAATGAGTAAAATTAACAATTAACCATATATTCAAACGCGGTAGTGTTTGAATGATAAATAAATCAAATAACATTTTTAAAGTGAATTTCTATCAAGCAAATACATGCATACTAAAAGCAGATTAAAATTTAAAAGAATGCATTAAAAGAATAGGTTTTCAAAACAATTAAGGTTAACGTAACGACCAGATTCTATGTAGGACTGTTTATTCAATTTTGGATCAATATATTTTATAACGAATAAATTTTTTCTTCATGGCCATCAACGTCAGATAAGCCGTAATTACTTGTACATTTAATCTTTGGTGGTTGCATGCTATCGTTAGCGTAAAATGTGATATTGAATTTTTTTTTTTTATTTCTGCATTAAGGGATACCATTAGTATGATTTAACCAGCTCCTGAAAACTACGAAATGTATGTTGGGATGGCATTTGGTATTAATCATTAATTTTTAATAATTAAGGAAATAGTATTCCATTTTCAGTTGCAGTATTTTGAAAAAAAAACATGAAAAACTGAATCACGGACACTAGCCAGATTGCTCTAATGAAATTTCCATAACTGCCATAACTGCCTTTTCCCTCGCGTGAAAACAATAAAAAAGACAAAAATATTCAACAAAAAGGGAGAAAAGGCACCAAGAAATTGAAAGACAGAAAAAGAAGGATCAGAGTTATTCGTGGCACAATTTTCGGTTTTGGACTTCTTCTGGTTTGAGACTTGTATAGCGTTCTGAGCAACGCCTGAATTATTGCTGAGTGTACATACACTAATGGAGCTCGGTGCACGCACGCAAATATTGTTGATAAACCAAGAAATGTCATCAAAAGTCATAACAATTGCAAGAAGTGGACAGAAGTTTTGAAATGAACATTCTTCAACTGACAAGTTTTGAAAACAGTCATGTTAGAAATTTAGCCTTGGATGAATTTAATAAGGGCCAGTAGAATGCGGCATGGAAAAACGAAAATCCTATCTAAAGTTTTTGTAAATAAAAACAAATGCAAGCCAAGGAAGAATTCAGACAGAGACAGTGACGGACACCGAACCGATCGACTTGTCATTTTGTCGTCAACTCCCCCCCCTCACACCATCTCTCTCCCTCACTCTACAGCATATTGTGGAAGTATTATTGCAAGAATAAAATTGTCACTTTTTATACACACAACAGTGTTTGTTATATACATTCGCCGAACATTTTGGCACGCGACTTATAAATAAATAGAGCTACAGCATGATATATATATATATATATATATATATATATATATATATATATATATATATATATATATATATAAGGTTGTGTATAGGATAGTTCATACCCCATTGTTGGAAGCAGAGGGACCGATTTTTTGGAAGTTTCACATGAAGTTACTTGATGTGTCTGGAAGTGTTCTTACGTAGGTTTCCTTATCGGAATGTATTTGGTGAATGTCGAAAACTAATAATCAGAGGAATCCCAGTAAGGAAGGAAATCAGATTTTGACCAGCGTTAATACTCCAACATCACAAGTGCATTTGATAAGTATTCTATCACACAAGCAGAAATTACCAGCCTATAAATCAATGTAGAGCTTTTTAAAGACAGGGGCGGGTTCAAAATGAATGTTTTTAGAGCACAATGGAACCATGATACTTGAATTGAATACGCTGTACTTAATTTCAAGTAATAATGTAAAAAAAAAACGTAGATGTAAAAATAATTCTATAACATGAACAGCTGATCCTTTGCTAAGCTAGAGGCGTGTTCGAAATGAATATTTCTGTTAAAGGCACTAATGGAATATGCTACTTTTTTAAAATTTTATAGATATTTTTTTGAAATCAACAATAGATCCATTACAGTGCAATGTAGACTGCAATATATTGTAGACAAACTCACTGCAATGAGGCCCGTCGAGCTTCCTTCCGGAACTGTGGAGGGGTCCCTAACTCGAGCATGTAGTCGGGCGATTTGATTAAAAAATGTGAGATTTCACTGATTTAAATGACAACAAAATCATAGGAGGGCGGAGCATTTGTTTATTCTCATTCAATCCCGAAGCCTTAGGGTAATTCTGCTAGTGTATATATATATATATATATATATATATATATATATATATATATATATAAGGGATTTAAGGGTAGATTTTCATTGAGAGTAAGTTCTCCTACAGGAATAACAGGGAGAAAAGAGTCAGGAAGACCAGAATGCCATATTATCCCAAACGCAATCGAAATGTCATGCACAATGACTTTATTCAATCCTAAATAATCGGCAAACCGACACATCAATCCTGTAAAAACAATTAATAGATAAGTTGTTAAACGAAAACCACGAAGGTAATACTGAACATCGCTAAAGAGGATTCACCTTTTAAGAAATTAAACAAGCTCTCCGTTCATCAAACTCTGAAAACTATGCTTGTAAGAGTGAGAAGACTAACAGGAAAATATTTAATTGAATCAGACCAATCACCAGCATCTTTAAAGAAGAGGCCACCTTCCACTAATAAGGGAAACAGGACCAAAAAAAGGGGAAACTGGATAATTTTGAGAGGATAGAAGAACGTTCAAAAGCACAATGTTCGAGAAAAACAACAGAAATCAAATTAGAGCCAGAAGTCTTAGACGGGTCAAAACCAGCATAAATTATAGCAATCATGTTTGAGCTAATACTTATGAAATAAAGGCTTTGGAAAAATTTCGAGAAAATACCCGAGAATTATCGAAATGATTAATATATCAATTGGAAAAATCCAAAAGAAAGTCGTTAAACAGAAACTATCTATGCTTTTCAACAGTATATATATATATATATATATATATATATATATATATATATATATATATATATATATATATATATATATATAGTCATCCACATACTGTACTGTTTCGCTGTTTCACAACTCATCAGTGCGACTAGACACGCAACTGCCTCAAGGCAAGATCGCAACCAAACCGCCCAGATGACATTCAAGGCTATTCACCATTACGCTGTATGGCTGCTGCTGTGTGCGTCATGAATAAATGATGTTTTGACATCGTCCAAATACCTTCGCTCGATTTGCTTACACAAAGAGCGTCGCTTAATACGTTAATGGCAATTTATATATCACTTCCCAATATACTGAACCCAAGATAGAAAGAATTATAGTCATCCACATAGAGTACTGTTTCGCTGTTTCACAGCGCAACAGTGTGGATAGACAGGCAACTGCCTCAAGCCAGGATCGAAACCCGATATATATATATATATATATATATATATATATATATATATATATATATATATATATGTAACTATTGATATAAATATACCAATTATATTTGTAAGGAAACATTAGTTTTCATGTAATCACACAGTTGAACATAATTTCTACTTCACCCCTTTCTGTTATATTAACAATGCCTCCACACACTTTCATCTACGCATACATATATGTATACATACACACACACATACACACACATATGCATATATATCTGTGCGCGTGTGTACGAATAGAAATCTATTACTATTAACTGTTGCATGACCTTTAATTTCCTTATTACAAGTTCAATTTATTATTTCATTTTCGTTTCACTTCGTCAACCAAATAAGTGTTCTGAAATTAATTGAGACATTTCACTTATATGACTTCCATCTCAGAAACAGGTCATTTTAATCAGCTCTCGTTCCCTTCTTCTCCAAGTGATTGTATAGCGCGTAGTAAACTTCCAGTAAAAATGTTTGAAAATATCAAAAGTAATTGATAAACAATAATTCATCTGACACCCTGATGATCAAGGATAATTTGGTTAGGGAAGAAAGAAAAAAAGAGAATATCATTTGTATGTTTTAGAGCGTTTAACATCAGGTGCGATACCTGTCCTTATAAGACGATTACCATGTGCGGTAGTACAGTTTTCATAGCTACTGTGGCGTCAGCAGAAGTTTTTCAAACCAGAACGCGTCTCACCAGAACGCGTATATTTGACTCTCTGATTATTTTCTGCGTTAAAATTATCGTCATACGATGTCATCACATAAATACGGGATTATATTGATTCGGGCACCATTTAACGTTAGTTATCTAAATCGTTGACTTAGAATTTTTTACAGGGTGCCCTCGGTCATAATCGAGCCAGAACACTCATACTCCTATTATGTGATTTTCATTCTCCGATGGGAAATTATGCTGTTCGAATCAGCGTGCTTAATGGATAGGTAAACCTCTCATACCGTTAAATATTTATCCGCAATCTGCTAGCAAGATAAGTGGTAAATCTCTACGTAAGGTTCAAAATTCGGTAAAGTGGAATTTTTCAAGTGAAATTTTGATAACTACGTATCCCGAACCCATAGTGATGTAATAAAAACCAGAAATGGTGAACTGACGTGGCAAAGGAGAATATATGACCAATGTCCAACATAATCATCAGGAGAGATAGAAAGAGATAGAGAAAAAGAAGGAGGAACAGAAGAAGAAGAAACAGAAGAAGAAAAAGAAGAAAGAAAGAGAGAGAGAGAACAATTATGATGGAGGATACTCGCATTTTTCCTTATAAAAGAAGTATTCATGTATGTAGTTGCACACACTGAAGATAGAATCAGACTTCGAAGGCATTTGTGGCGTTTCTTTTAATATTAGTAATTATGAAATCTATTATTGAGAAGAGGAAGAAAAAGAAGAAGATGGAAAAGAAGAAGAAGAAGAAGAAAAAGAAAACAACGACGGAGAAAATAAAGCTGTAAACTTTGGCTGTCACTTCGCTACTACAAAAAATAAAACTAATTAATTATACGAAGGCAAAAATGTGGACGCGCCGTTTGTATTGAAGAATACCCTATCTATGAAACAATCTTAGTTATAAGTTAGTATTTTCCTTTACAGTTGTAGTAACCTTATCAATAAAATTGCGAGATATTCAATAATATAAGTAAATAAGAAGTGTTCTCTTAATTTCTTATGTTACTGAATGATATATTCGATGTCATATTTAGATAATGCATAATTGACAGTTTCACTTGACTTTATATTGAATTAAAGTTTTGTCAGTAATAAAAAACATTTATATTGATCTTGTCTCTTAGTTAATCTGATGCAACTTTTCATATGAATTGCGATTTCAAATGTTGTAGAATTTAAAAATGTCTGGACGCAAAGGTGTGCGTTGCTATTGTTGAAATCTTTTCTCGCAGAATAGAAGACGAAAGCTTCCCAGTGTGAACTTGCTTGGGGTCAGTTTCTTTTTACGACTTAAAAACCGACTTTTCCAACTGATTTTTCTTATTCAATAAAGATATAATTCCAATAAAAGTAAAAGATTATACGCACACATAACTATATATCTATATCTCTATGTCTATCTATCTATCTATCTATCTATCTGTATATATATATATATATATTAAAAACAAGAAACAACCACAGAATTCGCGCATAAGCCTGACGAATCCTATAGTGGAAAAAACGCAGAATATTCAGTGCAGCTTAATCGCCATATATATTTTATAAATTACTAACTAGCTCTACCTACGTATTGAGCACTTTTGAAGTAAATACTTAAAGTTTACGCATAAATCTATACTTTCGTATATCAATTTTATGTGAGAAAATGAAGTAGTTATATATATATATATATATATATATATATATATATATATGGGTGTTGATTGCATCCAACTGAGAAGAATAAAATGTTCACAATCATATTTTTTTTAAGTCTGTTTTATTTCAACGAATGCTTAGATCATTTTCTTTTCTTTACCATCTTACGCGTGACGGCTTGAGAATTTTACAAAGTGACGTCAGATTGGTTTTAGGATGATATTTCTCTGATTATCATAATCACTGATTTTCATACTGTCTCTGTTCTTTATTATGAATTTTTGATCATCTCTGAGAAACAACCTACTAAACTAAAGATGCAAAGATTAAGCACAGATTCGTGACGCGTGCTATATTATTATGCTGAAAATAGAAGAACTCTCATAAATTGTACCCTTCCCAAGAAAATATTTTTGAAAGGCTAAAGAACACGAATAGACAGAATAAAGAGGGCACTAAACAGACTTGTACAATTGCAAAGAGTACTGAAATCTTGGGAAGTCTTATTGCCATTCCCATCTCAGTCAAGACTATGATGTTTACCGGCAAGAAATCAATGGTAATCGGCTGGTGCAATGATTTAAATCCATTTGCAAATATTACCGACAGAGGTAGAGAGTATTAGAAATTTGAAGAGATATGTCTTCTGACTACAGGGGATATCAGCGTTTTTAACAGTGAATGATCGCTTATGGTGACATGTATGAAGACTACTATGAGTACAAATAATAATAATAATAATAATAATAATAATAATAATAATAATAATAATAATAACCAGCGGGACCTGTGGAAATTCCACAGCGGACTCTTTCATATGTAATATATTGATGTTGGCATTCTGTGGATGTTCAGCATAAATGGAGACGCCCTTATATTATTGTAGCTCTTTTGTTAAAATTGCAAAACTGTTTATTTACGCTAGCAAGGACGCCCGGTTCATCCTGGTCGTAAAATACGATTAATATGATATTTTAATTTATGTAGATTTCGTATATATTATTATAGAGTAAATTGTCTATCGATTTTTATATTATTATAAAGTTGCGAATTCAAAAATAAAGAAAATATATCAATGTGACTTGGATAAATCAGCTTAAATCGAAACCGAAACCAAAACTTATGAAGAATATATATATATATATATATATATATATATATATATATATATATACACATATATAAACGGTGTCAATCGCTTTATTGCAGATTAGTAAAATATCAATATTTCCCTAAATATACGTCACAAAAAAAATGAAAATTGTACCATCAAATTGTCGCTTTAAGTTATTTCCTCACATTTTATTCGAATTTATGCTATATTCACGAAGTTATGCCATTTTTTTATTATCAAAGAAATGTCACTGTTCATCGCTTTATTGCAGAATACTTACAATGCTAAAACTCAGGTGAATAAAGGTTATAGAAAAGCAAACAATAGTTGCTGGACTCGCAGAATGATTGTCCATCAAAAATTTAGCCAGGGAGCTGGAATGGGATCCAAAACCATGGTTGCATACTTGAACAACACGAACACCAAATCCAGAAAAATAAGGGCATCAGGAGAAACGTTTTAGATCGTGATATTCGGAAAATTCGTAGGGAAGTCAATCGAAACACAAACAGCACCAGTGTTTTCGTTGTTGCAAAAGCTGGAATCGCTCCAAAATTCATGCATGCCGGATACAATGTGTTGAATGAGATTGCAAGGAACATCAAACCTCTTCCATGCCTCTATTGAGCAAACGACATAGGAAAAAACGAATGGCTTGGACACAAAATTACATGAAAATGGATTTCTAACAGGTCCTATTTAGAGATGAGGTCCATGCTAGTCTTGACGGTCCGCATAGATGGACCAAATTTAAACCCCCAACGGAACTCCGACCCGTCACAGAGTTCATCGCCAACAAGGAGGTGGAGGCATCATGGTTTGGCCAGAAATCATTGGAGATAAGTTTGTCGGACCATTCTGAGCGCCAGAAAGTGTAAAGCTTACCAGCAATGCGTACACGGCCTTTTTGGATAATTGTTTGTTTACATGGCTAGATGACCTATCATTGTCAAATCGCCTTCAGATGATTTTTATACATGACAATGTACCAATTCTGCTTAGGGCGACTGCACCCTTCCTTGAATCTATGGAATTCGTTAGCAAAACTGTAATGACCTGGCCACCGTGTTCTTCAGACCATGACCCTTGTAAATATCTCTGGTCAATATTAAAAGGATGTGTTTTTGAGGGAGGAGAGAAATTTATTTAAAAGGATTCCTTTTGGAGGAACATAGTTGATGCTGCTAGAGCCATAACTCCTTTTAAGATTAAGGAATTGACTTGCTCGGGTGACAAAAGGTTGTTTTAAGTTATTTAAAAGATGGTGGATATGCATATTAATAATAAATTCATTCGACTCCCATATCTACGATATGTTTTTTTTTTATTATTCTTTGACAGAAAAATAGAATAAAAAGTAAAGTTCGCTGGAAAAGACATTGCATTTTTGACCTTAAACAACATTTTAAGCGACCTGAAATAAAGTGATGGACGGTGGGAATTCTTCAAAAAAGAATAAAATGTCATAACTTTGTGAATATCACATGAATTTGAACCACAGTTTTGGAAATAACTCGCCTTAAAGGAGTCGTTTGATGATATAATTTTCATTTTGTTGTGACGCATATTAAATGAAATATTGATATGCTACTAATCTGCAATAAAGCGATGACGCAGTATATATATATATATATATATATATATATATAGATAAATAGATAGATAGATACAGAGCGAAATGAAACAAACAAACCGAGTTATGTGCTCATCAACGTTTCCTCTTTATTTCAAGACTTCCTCGAAATAAAGACGACACGCTGACGAACACATAACTCGGTTTGTTCCTTATTATTTCTCTGTTTCGTCGGGATACTTTTTCTATTATTATCATCATATATATATATATATATATATATATATATATGTATCCATATATATGCATATATATATGTATATATATATATCCATGCATATATATGATGAGAATAATTGAAATTATATATATATATATATATATATGTATATATATATATATATATATATAAATTGAGTTCCTTCAGTTATAATTGAATCCGAAACCGAAATTTATGTAGAATTCTTGGTAAAATAATTTATAAAAAATAGATGACTTAAGTCCCATCAGCTAAAATCAAACCCGAAACCAAAACTTATGAAGAATTCTTGGTAAAATTATTTATTAAAAGAGATCAAAGATAAAATTATTTATTACAAGAAATCAAAGGTATTACGAATTAAACGACAGCCACTCGTAAAGGAAAACTATGTAAGTGTGATACAAAAATGACACACATGTAATCATATCAAGGAATAGATACTAAAGAAAACCTTTGACTGTAAAGACTACCCACATTAGCTACAAATGCTAAGCGGTTTTATAGAAACTTCAAAAGCACAAACTGTGACAACATCCAGTATTTGAGAAGGGATACAACATTGTAATGATGGGACAGGGGTTGGAGCCTAGTTGACAAAATGGGACCTATTTGATTGCAGACCCTTTTCTAGACCCTATACAAAAGGAATAGGCTAGTGGTAGATGCACCAGCCCAAATGTGGCAACAATACGCCATGTATGAGCGAATGATGGTCGTGTAGTCACAGGATACACTCAGGCGTGAGCAGTTTTCTAGCGCCATAAAGGGAGCCCACCTTCATCGCAGCCATCTTTGCAATGTCCTCAATATATTTGTTCCAGTTCATATTTCCCTTGAATGTTAAGCCGATATGCTTGAAGAAGGGATTCTCAACTAGAGTGTTATTTGTCAAAGACATCGGTGGTTGGAGAGACTTCTTGTAATTGTTAAAGGAGAGCAGTTTAGTCTTAATAGCATTAAATGTTACCTTCCATTTTCGTATCATTCCAGTACGGTCTGGAGGTAATTTTCTAAGAATTCAATCATTGTCTTGGATTTGTGTACATCAGTTCTTTCCTCAAGCATGTTATAGAGCGTTGTATCATCAGCAAATATACGCATCTCGGACTCAATTGTATCGGCGAGGTCATTGATGAATATCAGAAATAATAGTGGTCCAACGATCGTCGCCTGAGGCACTCTCGCCTTAATGTTATGCTGCTTGGATGAACGCCCATCAATGACAAACTTGATTACCATATTGTCTAAGCAGGATCTAACTATATTTAATATTCGTCCAATTATACTGTATGATTTGATTTTCATTAGCAGCCCTTCATGCCAGACTTTGTCAAACGCCTTGAATATGTCGTGGGCTACAGCTCGGGCTTCACCGCCTTATCGTATGCATGGTAGATGTGTTCAGAGATGACTATTAAAATATCTGCGGTAGAACGACATTGCCTACATCCGTACTGTTTGTCAGAGAGAAGACTAACTTGCATGGTGATGGACTAGTGCTTGATTGATTAGCGTCTCAAAGATTTTAGCGAAGAGGGGAAGGGGACTAATAGGGCGATAATTGAAAGAGTCGGTCCTTTCACTAGAATTCTTGTACGGTGGTACTACAGATGCCATCTTCCAGCTATTAGCTAAGCAGGATTCAGCAGGGCATTAGTTGCAGAGTTTAGAAAGTATGGGGGGGGGGTAACTGCGCTGAGCATTTCTTTATTAGTATAGCAGGAATGAGATCAGGCCCATCCACCTTTGACGTGTCTAAGTTTTTTATAATATCATGGACAGGAGAAGGGGTAATTTTCATCATCAATTGTGACTTCTGTCCGCAAAGGGAACTTTGGGAGGATGGTGTTTGTTGGCTCTAGGATGGAGTTGGAGGCAGATCGCCGAATAACAATGCTGCCTTTTCTGTTGCCGTTCAAGTAATCTTCGTGTTGTTGGATAGTAGAGAAATTACTAATTGCGCTTTATTCACTACACTGTTATAAATTTTCCAGAAATTACGAGTTCCTATCTTCTGCGATTCTATGCGTTCCCTGGTTATTTCAGAATGCCTCCTTGTTGATATTACTCTACTGTCAATGATTTCTAATTTCGCCTATTTGCACTTGACTTATGATGTACGTATGATTTTCTGCGATGACAGCTACACAATCTGTAGTGAAATATGGGGTGAGTGGGGCTTGGTATAATACTTCCGTGTTGGGACATGTGTTTCAATCCCCGCTTTGCACCATTAAGTTGTCTTCTTAGCACACTGTTCAGCCGGAAGGTAGAAGATATTAGTCCATTCTGATATGTTCTTCGATTGCTTCTCAGTCAGCGTTTTTGTAATATCTAGTCATGGTGAGCAATGGCTCCTCACCTTGGGGTTGAGATTTGAGTGCGATGTCTACTAATATAAGTAACTAACGCAGTGAGGAAAAGCGAATCAAATGCACATAAAGGTCTTGCCATCTGTTTCCGGATCTTGCTCTCTGGTTAAAGGGGAGGATGCTTCGAATATAGACTCAGACCATGCATATATCTCTCCGAGTATTTACGGCAGACAGGGAAATAGCTTGTCCTGTTAAAGTAGTTGAAGGGGGCCGAGGAGGGTGGCTTGTTTCACTTAATGCTAAGATATCCGAGGAGTTTACTATGAGGTAAGGCTCTACATCATCTAGATTACTTCTAAGCCTATTGGTTTTGTTCGATGTAAACATGATATTTCTTGACGTTAACATTTCATTTCAGAAGGTTTTGTTTAATTTCAAATTGGGGAGAGAGAGAGCTGGGCAACGTGGGTTAGTTTTGACGCTAAGTATACACCCACAACAGGTCCAGTAGTCGGGTCTTATCCAGGAAATTATGGCCTCGTGCATGCTCACCGGAGATAGAAGGAGAGTCCCTTTTCCATGTGCGACATGGCGCTACAACAATCCTGATATTATACAACTGATGGTGATAGAGCAGCCGCTCTAAGCGCTACCAAAGAGTTAGTACTCCAAAGAGTTAGAGCTTCTGTACCCTCAGACGGAAACAGAAGCCAGACAACCTGTCAATCAGGCACCTCAACTCCCAAGACGACCGGCCCAAACCAGTTGAGTGAGCACATCCAGCATTCAAGCAAACCGAATTTGCTCAGTTTGTGAAAAAGAGAAATAAGTTGGAGATAAGGGAACGGCGTTCAGTGTCCTAATCAGGAAACACGGACAAATACAGATGTAAACCGCCCGTCACAGGTCAGCTGATGTAGCCTCTGACCCTCTTGACTGCAATGGCCGTGATCGTCTTCCGGAAGTACTTTACAGGATTCTCTCGTTTCACAGTCTTCTGTGTTTGCGTCCGCTGAAATTCAATTAGCTTCTCATGCAGACCAAAAGAAAACAAACTCAGAGGTTTCTAGTCTAACAAGGCTGATAGCCATTAGTCGCGTGCTCTCGTGTAATGAATGAATGCGTGAATGTAGGATTGACATGAGATTCTTAAAGATAAACTAAAATGACCGAAAATGGGCTGAAATGACTTAAATAAATAAAAAGTAAATGACTTCGAATGACTTTAATGAACTTACGGATGAATTGAATGACTTTAAGAATGGCTTGACTGCTTCAAAAATAACTGGACTCCTTCAAAAAACTTGAATGATCTGGAGAATGACTTGAATGGCTTTGAGACTGACTGGTTATAAAGTGGGTGATCATTTTACATTAAATTAATACAGAAAAGTCATCCCCCACTTTATATCACAATAAGTACAGCATGTAGTAAAAACAGATGCTACACTTTGATCTTGGCCAAAAGGCCAAGAAAAGCTCAAAAAGCTAAGAACAGCATCTATTAACAACAGACCTTAGATCTTAACCAAAAACCCAAGCACTAAAGTGTTATTGACAGTCTGACAGACCGACCGACGGAGTGCCTTATGGAGTCGCTTGCACGCGACGAATAAAAGTTAATTCACGAAAATTACAGGTGTTTAACATATATAAAATAGTTCAGATCGAGTACACCAGAAACAGTTCGAAATCTTATTCTTCGTTCTCCGCCGTTGTCCGGGCACCCAATTAACGCTTAACAGACAATATCAGCGTAATTGCCCGGCCTTACTCAGTGTTTTAGGGGGTCTTAATCTCCCCAATCGGAAGCGATATTACTCCCCTAGGCGGTCACGCTACAAAGAGTGGTTCCGGTGAGTCCTTGTTATTGTCCCTGTACGCTTGGTTCATAGACAAAGAAATAGTGTGAAAGCTGGCAATAGGCAAAGCCTGTGTACTCCTTAACCAATTAAAGTTTGCAAACCGGATAATTTATTAAAGTCACCAGCTCTAGGAATGTCGTTTCCCATGGCCGAGGAAGCCTGATTTAATATCAGTTTTCTACTCCTAGATGGATTATCTGAGGAGTTCGTCGGATCCATAACTCCGAGATTAACCATGCACTTGGTTTCTACACCATGTATTTCTACACCAGGTATTTCTATATCTCCGTATGGATTATAATATTAATATATAATTATAATATTAATATATACATACGTAAATAACGTTTTGCTTTATTCTAAAACAAAATAAACTTAAAATTAGAGATGGAGTTCCTCTTTAACATAAAGAAGAAGCCGTGTATGATATTGTGTATGGTGATAAAACTAATCTGTTTTAGTAATTAATTTGTTTTTAAATAAGTAAAATATCAAAAATTAATAAATAGCTGCAATGTAAAATATACAAAGCAAAGAATTAAAAAGAAATTAGTTTAGATTTACATATGTTGCATAAAACACGGAATAGATAGATGTAATTATCTTTGTCTATTCAAACGACCCACGAGTGGAGCTTCCTAGCAGACCAATGTCTCCAATGGAATGATTTGCGGTGCCATGATTTCTATCTATTTAAAGTAGAAATAAAAAAGGGAGTGCTTTAAAAGCTATGTGCTTTCTTTTCAACGGTTGACCAGTAGTTTTTTTTTCTTTGTATATAATTTGAAGGATAAGTTTTGGATTTCTTTCCTTATACTATTTCAAAACATGCAGACTCGTTTTCCAAAAAAGAAAAAAAATATAAAGTGCAAAGCAAGCAGTTACAATTTAATCTATAAATCAAGAGAAAGATATCTGGAAACAAAAAATTATAAGCGAGTAGATAACACAGAATACAGAAAAAATAAGATAAAACAAGCAAATGAAATTTATTAATATTTACAATGATAGTTTTAATAGGATAAATAGTGCGTTTTTCTTTGTTTTTTTTCTTGACAGCGACGACCAATTTGCCATGTTACTGCTTAGATAGCCAATGTTCTTTTTTATATCTATCAGATTAATTCAAATTGAAAGTTTAAACCATTTTAATTATGTGCACATACCTCAAATATGAATATTTACGCACACATACATATATACACACTACCCCGTTCAAATGCCCAAACTCATGCATATATACATATGTGTAGACACACATACAATTACATAAAAGTATCAGTTTTGTCCAGAACAGATGGAGTTTTGAAATTTTTAATAATAAGGTCGGAAATATAAATATTGGTAGTCTTCCGGACTGATGGTGTACAGGGATATAGATAAAAAAATACAAACTTGCATGAAAGGATCGTATCTCAAATTGACGGAATTTTAACAGTAGATGTGATTTCCGAATGGAACAACATGGATGAAAAGTGCTCTACCAGGAGGATATACGAGAAGCATTGCAGTTGAGAACTGTGCGCCTATCCACTGCTTTCTATTGATGTGGAACTGTTGGCAGGCATTTTAGCAGATGAGATCAACACACATCTCCAATAGCAAGAGATCTTCTCGGAGATACAAAATCGATATTGACGGGGGAGTTCTGGGGCAAAGGCTCCATTGCTTATTGATAAGACAGTATTTTAGAATTGTAAGAGAAGACTCGCAGATCCATGTATACTATGGATGGATTAATGCAAAGCGTCTGATTTGGATCAACATAGCTAGACTAACAAACGTGCGCAAGTACTTGAAACAGCCGCGAATGTGCATGGTTTCCTGGAAAGAAGTATAAAAAAAAATAGAAAATGTAAGCACCATCAAACGAAAACAAGGAATTTACAGGAAAACAGCTTGTTGCCATTGTTATTAGTTCACAGTTTGGTATCTTTGTTCATATAACGAAAGGAAAATGCATGTTATGAAAACGGAACGGAGTACTCAGTAAACCATTTATTATTGATGAACAACTTAGTTTTCTGCCACAAATGAAGACCAGCTAAATATGCTTTTGAGGAGTGTTCACATGTTTGGTAGTGACATAGGTATGGAATTTTACAAATTATGATGCTCTGATATTAAAAAGAAGAAAAAAGTAAAGAAATATCGCTTTTGAATGGAGAAATGATGAAATAAGTTGGAGAAGAAAGATGAACACATTTATGAATTGTGGGGTTAGTTAAAATAAGCTGATATAACGAAATAATAGAAACTAAATACAAGAGAAGACTACAGTTGGTTCTTAGATTAGGATTGAATGAACAAAAAACATAATAAATAAATTAAGAAAACACATGGTAGCTATATTTCAATATAGAGCCAGTGTTATTTAATAGAAAGAAAAGGAGCTGAAAGATACGGGCAGGAAGACATTTATTTTTAAATCGCAAAGAAGCGAATCTGCAACTAGCTAAGAAGTTAATACAATGGATCAACAAAAAGCGAACGACAAATTGTTTGAGGAAACATGCATGGTCATTTCAGTAGCAATCGAATAGTGGACAAAAACCACATGACGATGGCTGTCAACATGTGACTTGAAAGTTAGGAGTGTTCAAGAACCTTATCAGTTTATATGCGCATGTCCCAAAGAAGTTTTATATTGTCATTTTTCTGGACCACTTCTGGTTTATGCCTTTACCACTTCTCATTGTAGTCTTATACATGGAGTTTGCATATATTCCAGAGTAGAATCTGATCGACCTTGTCATGTCTATTTTTATATTGTGTTTAGCTAGCATAGACATCCTGATATAATATACTCTAATGTTTCCTCCCTTTTAATGCATAATCTGCATACCAGTAGTTCTGCATTTTTTTTTATGTACTTGTTACTTGGCCGCCATGAAATTGCTCTCAGTAGATCATTTAAAATCACTCCTAGCCAAACAATTGCGGCTGCCATTATTTCTAAATTATATATTCTTTAAGAATACATTGTGTAGTATATTTCCAAGTAATTTGCACATTTATCTTGCAATCTCTGACTCCTTTTCACCCTAGATCTTTGTATCTTTTCCATTTTTACTTGAGGAAAATTTCAAAAATATATTTATTTATATTTACTTTCTTTATATTTACCACACATTTAACATTAAATAAGATATGACCACTAATTTAATTACTAAACAATCTGATCGTATAAATTAGTGTATCAAGCCGGCCTTGTATCACATTCCGCTTCTGTAGTAGGAGGGATAAAGATCAGCTGAAAAACAGATGCATACATGTTGTTGGATTGGAACTTATTAGTGTCAAAAATAAAACCGTTCATGAGAATGTTTGAAAAATAATGCTTTGAATGATCACTGAGGGTACTAAAATTTGGGAGGGGATAGCTAAGTTTTACTCAAATTCCAGAGAAAAAAAAACCGCCATTATCAGCGAGAAATCAATGTTAGATGGCTGCTGCAAGAATGCAAAGTAATTTGCAAACTTATCGAAAGGTGGCAAAAGGTCTGGAATCTAAAAAGCTTGTCATTAAGACTCCAAGGAGCATTATCTGTTTTTAATAATGTCTGAAAATTAGAAGCCAGGGACCACGCCATAGAAATGGACCTTGTCGCAAGACCATGTCTTTCTATAGTTTTTTATATCAAGATGTTTTGAACCGTTAGATCTAATGAAGATGTGGTACGCTGCATATATACGTCTTTTGCGCGTACTGATAACAGAACTAGACGCTAAAGAGCAACACAAATTCATAATTCTATTATATATCAGTGCTTTTTATTGTTTCAACTTCCCTATCTCCATCACTAAACAGCCAATTATTTCTGCCAAAGTCAGTATTTAATAGAAACCGCATTGGAGATGTCGTATCTCTTTATTTTTGTAGTGCAGTAACATTTTCCCATTATTGTCTGATGGATAATTAGATATCGCTGCTTATTTTATTCCTATATTTCTTTGTCGAATTCAATTATTCCGGCCGACGCTTGCTTTCTGCAAAGAATCTAAATAATGAATCTGATTGTTGTCCTCTGTTCGAGCAAGTTTCCTTAAATCGTGAATAACGCGACCAACCTCCGTCGTTCCTTGTCTGCTCGCCACAAACAAAACAATTCCGTATAGTAAGCAGTAGGAGCGAAAACAGGTCAAATTTAGTAAAAGGAATAAATTGCAAAATGATTCATTTACGACCGCGTTGCCGTCTCTCTATTATTGTAACGAAGGTTTCATTAATTTTTATCTATCGACATTGTGATAACTACTTTCTATATAAACACTTATTTCGCCATTTTACTTCCCTCTATAAAAACACAGGAGGAATTTTAACCACCTCCTAAACAAGGACTTTTAAATCCCTTGTAATAAAAATAGGCATTCCGCAATTCTCCTTTATCCCATCCTCATAAAAATGAATTTTTCCCCTCCGACCACAAGGACCTTATTTACACTTGTAAGCTTACCAACATTATGAACAACGTCCTCATACAATTTTACAGAGACCAAACATGAAGCATTATCTTAAATCCTAACTCTTATTTCAACAAAATGTAATATCGCCATTGTTTCTATTTTTAACAAGACCCAAAACAACCATATCAATCAATACAATAAAACTCACACTCTGAAAAATATAATCACAGCATATAACAATTGAAAATCTCTTTTTCTTCTTTCTGGTTGTCGTTCCAGTTTTTAAAGAACAGATAAAGATAAAGTCCTTGTGAAATAATATGCAGAAAGAAAATTAAGTAGTCTTCATAGAAGCATATATATAAAAATAAGTAAATCTTTTTTTTACAATTCAAGCACAAAAATATTTTCAATCAAGACGGGACCCTTGTTTTTTTTTAATCTCATTGATTTATTTTTAGAGCCATGCGATTTCTATCTTCCCCTTCGTACAAACCATTAATGTGCCTCTCTTAGAAATTTTACTTTTCTCCCACATATATCATTTACACAAACATTATTGGCTACACATCTGAACACATAGTTCTATTTCAAACTATTGAGCTGAGTCGCGTCTTGAAGCAAAATTTAATTTGTGTCTGAAACTAATTTAAACTTTTTAATATTTTTATTCAAGAGTGTTTATTTGAACAAATCATAATAAAGAAAAGGAAAGATAAAACAAATCAGGCAATATATAGAAAAAGAATTTAATGGTAAGGGGAAGTGGGCACAAAGATATTATTAGTGAAAAGACACGGTCAGCTAAATTAGTAAGTAATACCTTAACGGATAACAAGAATGGAAGGTAGTAAATGTCTAAAATTGAGAGTAACCTCTTGAAACTACAAACCATAAGCATCTCGAAAGGCATAATAGAAGAGATTACAAGATGATATTAAATACAAAATGTTGGCCTCCCAGATTTTAAACACGCGATCTCACCTTACCCTTTAACCCCTTTCTTTATCAAGTTGGTATTTTTTTTCTTTTTACTAGCAGTTCAGCCGGCTTTACTTGGGCTCTATGTACTGCTGATAACTTTATGTGCTTATGTATATATTAAAAACTGTGCATATGTATCGTAATGCCTTTCTATAGAATAGGCTTCCTTACCTAACATAGAGAAAAATAGAGACATCAGAGGTCATTTTTTTTAAGTTTGACCCGAATTTTGACCCCTTAACATTTATTGTTTTCAAATCAAATCAAATTAAAATGTCTGACCCCTGTTCAAGTAACCTACATTTAAAATTCCAAAAAATTCCAAAAATGTAAAATTGGCGGAGGAATGAGGTAGAGCCTGCAAACGTCAACTCTTCAACTCTAACCTTTTGGCAGTCAAATTTTCGCCCAAACACTGATTTAAAAGCTTGCTGCATGTCTAAATACCCTACATATAAAATTGGAAATGTTAAGACCCAAACTTGGCTTAATAGTTTGCTAGAGATCGCAAAGGTCACATCTTTTGAACTTTGACCTCTTGACAGCTAACTTGTCGGCAATAAACCAATTATAAATCTTGCCCAATGTCTGACTAAACTTTATGTAAACTTTCAAATGTTTAGATCAAAAATTTGCTGAGTAATTTCATAGAGACAGCCAAGGTCAATTTTCTTTAAAACTTTGACACCAATTATGACACCTTAACATGTGTTGTTTTTTGACTCCAATCAAATTATAAAGTAAGATCCATGTCCAAGTAACCTATATCTAAAATTTCAAGTGTTTAGACCCAAAATTGGCGTAGGAGTTTTGTAGAGTTCTACAAGATCAAATCGTTGAACTTTGACTCCTTAACAGCAAAATTTCTGGCCGAAACCCGATTAAAAAGATTTTCCCAAACCCCAATACCAGTATGTCAAATTTCGAGTCTGTAGACCGAAAATTGACAGAGTTATTTGTAGGGAAATGTACACAGACAGACAGACTCAAAGATACTTTAACTTTTATAGCTATATAGATGATTTGTTAAGAAACGTTGCATAAAATGAGGACTACATATCATTAAATTTCATTCCTGAAGATTCTGCTATCTACTCGAGTTGCAGCAGATAACATGTATGCAGATATGTAGCTAATAATAAATATATTATGTTGGTGCAAAATAATGTTGTTTTTTCGTTCAACCCCTTTATAAAAAACGATGTTATTTTTGCACCAACCTAACAGTATATAGATAAATATATACATATACTTATTTCATGTATATATTTTCAGTATTTACTGCAAAAGTGTTCAATACGCGCGAAAAGATAGGGAATAAGTAATGGATATTTTTATAACTTAAAATATCTATATATCTAACAAATTGAAAATGTGTGTGACGACACCTCTCCATGTATATACTAGAAAAATCAGAATTAAAATTTGGTATATACCGTATTAAAATATATGAGTAACATTTTAATAAGTTTTCATCCACGAAAAAAGCTGATAAGGCGTAAAAATTGATAAATTGGTACCTGGGCATCATCAGATATTTATCTGTTTGCCAACTGCTTCCCGGGGGTTTAAAACTATTTTTAAAGATCGCGTCAAGCTCGTCTAATATTTACCGTACTTGATTCACTATATTTAGGTTTTGGGTTCGATCTCAGCTGGAGTTTTTTCGTTACTTACAAGAAGTCAACTGCTTATAATTAAATAATACTCGCACAGATATATCTCATTTTCTTTCCGTTTTTGAAATAATCTAACGTTATGTTTAATACCGGGCAAAGCCGGTGCATTTTCTAATATATATATATATATATATATATATATATATATATATATATATATATATATATATATATATATATATGATGTATGATGATTGCAACATCTTGTCAGACTAGTGTCACTCCCTCAGACACTTTAAGTCCATGAGCCCAAAAATGACTTCCATCGCCTCCGGACCATTTTAATAGACAAATGCCTGAGGGAGTATCTATACAAAGATGACGTTACAGAGTCTGAGCTTTGTACGACAGCTAAGTCTCTCTCTCGGTTCAAAATGTTGAGATCAAGCAACAAGCAAGAACAAGATAGCCAGCAACAAGTAAAACTGCATACCAGCTTAATGCAGGTACTGGTCTCCCGCTTTATGGTTTTTTAAATCAGAGATTTGATTCTCCTAGAAAGGTTTGCCTACACCACAGCTTACAGGAACACTCTCCACCCCAACGCACACATACACAAAAACACACACGGTGCTAGTTGTCGAGTGACTCCGAAAAACGGTTCATTCACCCTTTGAAAGGTCTTGTTTTTAATCCTTCAGGGAGAATAGCTACCCTCCTCACGAAACAAGTCTGCTGGGGGGAACCAGTTTAGTCGCCGGTTACCCGACCTGAGGCAGGTAGTACTGGGTTACATGGTACCAGTAGCATATGACATTATCTGACATATATATATATATATATATATATATATATATATATATATATATATATAAATGTAATTCTTGGTTCGTTCAAAGTTAATACAACCATATTTCTACATTACCAATTTAATTGAAATTTTCAGAAAATCTATCTGTAAAGTCAATGAATGTTTGCATGTTATTAAAATAATTTTACATCGCGAATTATAAAAATATTAATTAAAACAAATATTTTTCAAGGTCGTTTCAGCGAGACTTGCCCGGTTTTATTTCTGGTAACTTCCATTTCAACTACTCTCGAATTACAAGATAAGTAAAAAGAAACTTACTCATGTAGAAAGTGATCCGTGCTGATATAATAACGTTATTATTTAAAAAGCCATTCTTAACATGGGGAGCGCAGGGTGTTTTGTACCTATTCTGTACTTTAACCTTACAATGGAATAAAAACATATCATAAAACTTTAATTAAACGTGGAAATACGATTTAAAAATAGCGCGGATCACTCTCTGCATTAGCACTAAAAAATTCCATATTTTAAAAATTTAAATTAATTTATGTACTTACCAATTTTTTAATTTTAAATTCTTTTATTTATGTTAAGGCCTTTCACTCATGAAACATTAGGTTTTAATTGTTTAGTTTCTTTCACTGTATTGTTTACATAAAAAAGTTTGTTTTAACTTTTTCTAAACTGTTTCATTTTTACGACACGCCTCAACGTATTATAAACACCCTAACCTCTCCATGTTAAAAAAAAGCAAAAACACGCCCTTCCATAAACCTCGAAAGCCGTTCTTAATATGGGAGGTTGGGGGTGTTCATTCCGAAAGCCGTTTTAATATGGGGAAGTTAGGGTGTTTATAATATGCTGGGCGAGTCTAAAATTAACGAAGCTGCTATTGCAAAAAATTATTATTTATTGCAAAAATTGCTTGAAATTTAGTTATTTGACAAAAAATTACATTTTGGTACTCCTTGGGCGTTGAGTTTCATGGCGACCAGCAGAAAAAAATAATAGTCGCCCACCCCACCCCGCACGTAACATCTTTCATTTACTGACGTTGCCGTAACTAAACGATTATTTGTCACATTTACACACATTTATTTATTTATTTTGAAAAAAATTACTTTTTATGAATTTTAAAAGAAAAATGGGTACTCATGCAGATAGTGATCCGTGCTGAAATAATAAAGTTATTATTTAAAAAGCCATTCTTAACCTGGGGAGGGGAGGGTGTTTTGTACCTATTCTGTACTTTAACCTTGCAATTGAATAAAAAAATACAGACCATAAAACTTTAATTAAACGTGGACATACGATTTAAAAAATAGCGCGGATCACTCTGCATTAGCACCGAAAAATGTTACTAAACATTTATTAATAATTTCTCACTTTTACAAACATTTGATTTTAAATTTCTTTTTAAATGACGACTTTTATCGACTTTTTTTAAATAGTATTTGCGGATGGGTATGTTAGCAACAAATATCAATTAAATTTTGTAAATACCCCCCCCCCCTGGTGTTTATTCCGAAATCCGTTGTTAACATGGAGAGGTTGAGGGTATTTATTCTGAAAGCCGTTCTGAACATTTGTAGAAGTGGATCTAATGTAAATAAAAAAAAAACATTTACTGATAACTTCTCACTTTTACAAATATTTTTTAAATTTACATGCTCGGATGAACAAATTGCTGAATAGTGCGAAAACAAAATGTTTTTGTAATAAACTTCGGGATAATTTTTTGGGTAAATATTTACATTTAGGTCCACCTCCACAATTTTCTTTTTTAAATGACGATTTTTATTGATAAATAAATCTACTTCTCTGCAACGGGCACTGAACGCATCCTTTTTTTTTTAAATAGCATTTTCGGGTGGGTATGCTGACAACAAATATCAGTTAAATTTTGCAAATACTCCCCCCCCTCCAAAATTGGTGCTTATTTCGGAAGCTGTTCTTAAGATGAGGAGGTTGGGGATGATTATAAGGTGGACCTAATCTAAAAATAAAACAAAACAAAAAAACAAGTTTTTTAAATGATTAAAATAAGTACTCACTTTTAGAAACATTTTACATGCTCATATAAGCAACTATTTTTTATTAACTTTTTTTACTTTTTTATTTAAAAATTAGTAAATTTCAATGAATACAATAATAAATCATTTATCATTAATATGTGTTTTTGGTTTTGTGTTGAATGAAACTTTTTTTTCATTAGAACAATAATGAACCAATTTAAATCTTACAGCATGCGTTTAAGGGTTACGAAATTATCAATAAATCGTTTAGTTACTAAGCCAACGTCAGTAAATAAAAAATGTTACGTGCGCATGCATTAGCCTTGACGGGGGGGGGCTAAGGGAGCGACCATTAAATAATTATGCTGGTCGCCATGGAACTCAACGACCAAGGAGTACCTAAAGTGGCACTTATACACTAATGTTATCGTGCTATCTTTTAAAATAGTATTTTCATGTTAAATTCAAATTTTACAATATCTTTTTTTTATTAATTTGTTAGGTGAAAGTACAGATAGCCCGGTCGGTTTCTAATGTGTGGAAAATCTACCCCCCCCAAAAGGGGTACTCTGGATAGTAACAAAAAATTAAAATTGCCTCAGTTTCGAAAGATTTCTTCTCTACTGAACGAGGAAAAAAACCTTCTGTTTCTCTCCCCCTCTGTCTTCCTCTCTTAATATCTCTCTCTATCCATCTCTCCCTTTCCCTCTCTCAATCTATCTTTCTCTCTATATCACTCTCTCCATCTCTCTTTGAGACCCTTTCTCTCTCTAACTCCCTCTATCTCTCTCCTTTCCTCTGTATCATCCCTCTCTATTTCTAACTCTCCCCCTCTCTCTGTTTATCTATCAATCCCTTTATCTCTCTATCTCCTTCTCTTTCTCTATTTTCCTATCACTTTCTCTTTTCTATCTATATATCTTCCTCTCTATCGGTCTATCTCTAACACCTCATCGTATTTTGGTCTCCTACATTAATTACAGTTGATAAGGCATTGTCAAAACATTGACAAATCCTATTTTAGTCACCTAATTTACTGACTGTGAGAATAGAAGTTATTTGGAAATTACTGCTACATTGAACAGCACCAGAAGTAACTGGTAAAACCTTTCTAATTAAATTGATTTTGGCAGCCATTTGGTAACAAAATGACATAGCCTTAGCCCTTGCTGCATGAGGAATACCTGCGACCTTGCTGCCAAGTAGAAGAATTATTTATTCTACTTTAAAACATTCAATTTTTCAAAAATCTCATATTCGACATCTCTAAAATATCCAATATAGGGAAAATATTGCAGAAATGCAAACTTATTGTTTAGGATGATTGCACAATGGTACGCAAAAAATAACTTGAGGCTCTTAGTCGATCCTTGCAAGATTTGCGTTGCAATGTCAGACCATTAGGGAATGCGGTAATATTGTTTGCAGGAGATTTCAGACAAATGTTACCTGTTATTCTTCAATCAACACCAGCAGATGAAATAAATGTTTGCCTTAAGTACTCTACTTTTTTGTTCCACGTGAAGACATTAAACTTAACTCAAAATATGGATTTCCAGTTGCAAACTGTTCGATCCGCACAAAACTATTTGCATCACTTGTGGGAAATTGGGCACGAAAAAGTGCCAGCTGATCAGGGTTAAGGGCAAAATTCTTTGACTTTTAACTTCTGTAATTTCTGTAACTTCATTTCATCAAAAGAAGAGTTAGTTTAAAAGGTTTTTGCAGATATTCAAATGATAAGAATTCCACTTGACTGAGTGAATGAGATATTCTTGCATGTGAATACAAAGACGTCCATGAACTTAACGCTATTATTCAATGTAAAATTCCAAGTGAGGTAGCCAAATACAAATCTATCGACACTGTTGTGAAAGCAGATAAAGTGGTTAATTATCCAACAGCTATATTTGCCAGGGATGCCACCGCATGTATTGCAACTGAAATTTGGCGTACTAATTATCATGTTGTGAAATATAAACCAATCCAAGCTTTGCAATGGCACATAGCTTGCAGTAAAACAATTAACACACAATATCATAGAAACAACAATGTTAACAGGACCTTTCACGAGATGAATATATCTTCATTCCATACATTCCTATGATTCCACCGAAATGGAAAATAAAACCTATAAGAAACATGCTTTTTCTCATTTTGGAACTTGTTCCATTGCGCCAATTTGAGCCACAGCAACGCGTGGCAGGGTACAGCTAGTATATATATATATATATATATATATATATATATATATATATATATATATATATATATATGTACTAGCATGGGTGCCCGGCGTTGCCGGCTGTTTGGAGGTGTATGTTGAGCAAAAAAAAAGTGGTACTAGGAAAGCAGGCTAGAACTCGTACGGCGAATGAAGAAAAGAACGGGGAAAACGTGACATCTTTGCTGTTACGAGCACCTACAAACCGAAAGGGACATAGGTTTAAATTAAGGCCCAGTTAGGGTGAGGAAATTGATGTTTTTAGCACTTTTTCGGTATTTGTCGTCTAAAGTATCGCGCTTTAAAACAATACTGATCCTGTGAAAATCTGTCGATTCTGTCGAAGGTATGCGGACATACATACATACATTCATATATTAGTTGCTCAAATTCTCGACCCAAACCGATTATAAAGCTTGCCCTTTCTCTGAATACACTTTATGCAAAATTCAAATGTTTAGACCAGAAATTATCTGAGTAATTTGATAGAGACTGCAGAGGTCAAATTTCTTTTTTACTTTGACTCCTATTATGATCCCTCTACATTTATTGTTTTGGGCTCAAACAAAATTATTAAGTTATATCCATGTCCAGGGAATCTACATCTAAAATTTCAATTGTTTTTACCAAAATTGGCGGAGGAATTTGGTAGAGTTATCAAAGGTCAAATCATCTAACTTTGCCCAATTAACTGCCAAATTTCTGTCCGCAAATGGATTACAAAGATTTTCCCAAATCTCCATAACCTGTATATCAAATTACGAGTCTGTAGACTAAAAATTTACAAAGTTATTTTGTAGGGAAATGTACACAGACCGACAGACAGACAGACATTTTCTCTTATATATATATATAATTTTCCACGGACATGATTTTCGCCATCTTACGGTTAATTAACGTGACGTACTATAGTGTGGTTCAACTAAATTTTTCGCAGTTCTTTGAGATACGAGATCGAACCTAGACTGCCCGGGTGACAGTTGATACTACTAACCTCTATACTGTTATCTAACACCTGTCTAATGTAAGTAAAACCCCAATGTAAACTCAATGTACACTTGTCAATTGCCCGGGAGCTCGAATTGTTTTGACTAAGTGAAGAATATTTATAATATGTAGCCCTTGGCAACTATTACCAGTTAAGAAGCCCATATAGTCATCAACTCATACAGACACAGGCGCACTCAGAGGGACACACACATACATATATATGTGTATGTATATATTTTACAACACTGTCTTTACGCCAAACTAATAAAATAAAGTTATAGAATATTCGCCATCCAAAAAAAGTAAACTATCATGCATCCAACAGATTATCACATGACAAAAACGATCAATAGTGATTGAAAACATTTAATAAGCTATTAGCGATAGGGGACTTTTCGTTGGCGTAGATTTGACGACAAGACAAGCAAACAAAGACAATAATAAAACGAAAAAATACTATGCTTTCAAACACAATATAATTAACGACATTCCCATATATATATATATATATATATATATATATATATATATGAGGACACAATTAAAGACTGTAAATTATAATGTATAAGAATTGTTTTCGACAAGGTACTAAAGAAGAAATATTAAGCATATTTTTGGTATACTGTCGAACAATAAATTCTTGTAAATTATAATTTACTGCCTTTAATTATGTTCTTTTATGACAAGCTCCATTTTCACATATTTTGGTGCTGCGTTTTATTATTCAGTGAAGATCACTATGTGAATATTAATATTTATATTCTCTTCATTTTACAGAATGCGTGATTATATATATATATATATATATATATATATATATGTATGTGTGATTATATATATATGCGTGATTATATATATATGCGTGTTTGTATATGTATCTCTCTCTCTCTCTCTCTCTCTATATATATATATATATATATATATATATATATATATATTTATTTCTATATATACTAACGTGAAACTACTTTCATCATTATTACAAATTACACTATGAATTAGCAAAATTTATCACTCTAATTAGAATAATAATACACTTACGGAAAATACAGCTTAGATTATTATTTCTAACGCAGTTTGGGTATAAAGCCAAGTAAGGTGCTCTCTGGATATTTTACGTTGAAACAGTACTAGGCAGGAAGTTTATTGGATCACATTCTTTTGTCGAACTCGAACAAAAACCACGGGGTGGAAAATCGCTGTTATGAGACAGGGATGAGATTACTATAAAGTTGTGGATCTGTTTCATAGGAAGAAACTGGTGATTTCTGCATTAGTCAAGATATAGCAAGAATACTCCATGAATGAGCGATGGTAGTTTTGTAGTAAACGCTATAACATTCTGACACTAGAGTCTTCCTAGCAACTTAGTATTAGTCGTGAGATTTCACACTGGCTAGAAGAAGTCCCGCTTTTATTTGAATCCGACTTAGTATATTCTTTTATGTATTTAGTATAATTAATGTTGATGTTAGACGGAGGAGTTTTAATGTCTGACTATTGGGTAATGTACTGTCAGCCAAATATATAGGACATTTGATCTTTGTTTTTGTAGCATTATATAACTTTCATTTATAGTCCCATTGCACTACAGACTAGAGGGCATCCTCTAAAGGTTTGGTTATTGCCTTAGACATGCCTGTGATCCTCTTGCCAACAAGTCGGTATTAAAGCGTGGTGTCATCACCAAATATACACATCTCGAAAGCGATTACAGTTCAGATTAGCATTAATTTGATCTTGCTTTGATAATGCGACGATCGAGGACGATTGAACTTCTTTTAAATAGTAAAATGACTATCTATATTGAACATTCAAGTAAAACTCTACAAGAAATCTACATATCAGATATTCTCATCGGCTTTAGTTAGAGCAAGCTTTAACGTCATGGATTCAAGTGTCTTATCCAGGTTATGAAATAGGCGTCCAAACATGACCCTTAATATATATGCGCTAACATGGAATTGAATAAATCTAAATAAAAAAAAACATAAAATTTAATATTGTGCTGAACTAGATATGAATAAAATATTTTAGCAAAGGTCAGTTCTTTTACTAAAGTTAGACATGAAGTCAGTTTAATATGAGGGGAAAATTAAGCCCCGTAAGAGAGCACCCTATGAGATTAAAGATATAACTGTGTTTTAATCTGACTACATTCCTCGATAGGAAGGTCTCGATTGATCGACAATAAAGGACCGAATCGAACCACACCTTATTTTCATTCGAAAGTCTGACCTTAATCTAGGAAGACTCTAGTGTCAGAATGTTATAGCGTTTACCCTCCTGCTTACTAGGTCTCTATTTACTTGCCTTCCCACAATGGCAGAATTAGATACAAGGGCAGTTTTTAATATGGGGTAACTCTAGCCCTCCAAAATGGTCACTTTAGATTGGAAGCAAAATAAAAATGTGTTTTGTATAGAAAGTTTTTCTATTTAATAATCTGAAATCGAAAATATTAATTGTATGATCAGGACACGTATTTAACTCCCATAGCTATAATGCTAAAAAGGAATATCATTGCCTAAAATGACTAGACGGGGTTCCTTTTGTCTCCATTGAGATTTTGTTTGATTTTCTGATCTTTTAGTATCTCTAATTATTTTGATTTTTCCAATTCCAACCTTTTCAAATATTTCATAGATGTTGCTTCTTGTAATACTACGTGAAGACACGGATAAGATTCCGTTTAATATTTCCTGTGAGAGTTCCGAAAAAAATAGCCCCTCTTGTCATTATTTTTACTGTTATCCCAGCAACTTTTCGAAAAATAATCTATTCTCTGGCAAAATATAAAATTATTTAATTAAATTATTTCATGACATCTTCCTTCGCTACAGCTTATCAGATCAATTCAGAAATGTCATTAAGTATTTTAAGATATTATTTGCTCGTTGAGTTAGAAATCCTAAATTTAACCTTATTTTTTCTATTGTTTAAGTAATTCTATTATCAGAGAGAATATGATAAAATCTGTCCATACAAGATAATAATTTTTATTAAGAATTTGGTGAGAAAATGCAAACTGTTAGCAATGAATACGATTATCTCCATAAAAGAGAGAAAAGATCATCGTAACAATCGCTGCATATTAAGCAATAAAACTAACTATTTCAAACTTAAGCAGAACATTAGACCGACCGATAAACAGGCTGTGTTTTAGAAGCGCCCGTTTTAAGGGTTTCAGTTTGAAAGATCCCATTTTTAGGGTTTCAGTTTGAAAGATCCCATTTTTAGGGTTTCAGTTTGGGGAAAGATTTTAAGGGTTTCAGTTTGGGAAAATAGTTTTTAAGTTTCAGTTTAGGGAAAGATTTTGAGATTGTGTTTTGAAAGGGCCCAATTTTAGGGTCTCAATTTGGGGAAAGATTTTAAGGCGGACATTTTTAAGAGAACCCGTTTATAAGTAATGGTTTAATGTGTGAGAGAGAGAGAGAGAGAGGGAGAAAGAGAGAGCAAAAGAAATGATACGATAAACATGAACAAAATAATGAGTTTAAAAGTATAAGTTCACAAACAGATATTTTATATATGTTTAACATGTATATTTACCTACTCTTTTAGCATTGGCGCGGATGGAATCATGCTTTCCGGCAGAGAGAATAAAACGATACGTTTGACTTATACTATGCGTTGGGATTCGGAATGAATATTCCTGGGTTTTTGATTAGTTGAAAGCAACTGCTTAGTTTGGTTCCTGGCTAATTGATAGTCGATATCTGAAATAACATTCACAGCAACTGCTACATATTCAGTATTTTATTTGTTTATTATTTATAGCATTCTTGTTTATGTAGCTTAAAAGCTCAATATTACATTCAGATTAAATAGATCTTAATGACGATTTATGTAAATAAAACACGGAATTTCTCTTCTTTTTCCCACATAAAGATAGTTTATGTATTTTATTGCTATTTGTATTTTGTTTTTATATTCCTTTCACTCTAAACAAAGTGGACGTACACTTATTCGTAAGGGTATAGCATTTAAGATCATATCTTACAAGGGATTGTGTGAAGTTGCAAAGTAGATATCTGTTCGTTATATATTTAAATTTATACATGTTAGTACAGTTTAGGAAACAGAACAGGAATTTCATAGTCTAGCAATTCATGGGAATAAACTAATGGAGTAGAAGGATTTCCGGCATCTAGTGATCTCAACAGTGAAGGGATACGAGTTAGTTGTTTGTCGAGATGGTTGGGAGTATGTACTTCGAGGATGAACAAGTGTTTTGTATTCTAAAGATCACATTCATTTAAAGTACTTGTAAACATGCACAGGGATGCAACATTTCGGTGATGGGACAGAGGTTAGAGCTTGGCCGATAGTGCGGGATCTAATCGATTTTAGACTCTTTTTGAACCCTATACAAGAGTTAAAATCTTATAATAGCTATACCGGTCCATATAAACAAAGTTAGCTTTGTTTCAAAAACAAAAACTCTGTAGTGAATCAAACATTCTCTAGCATAGATTGCCATGATAAAAAGCACACTGCCTGGCGTGTGCAAGTACGTGTGACAACAATACTCAATGCATGAGCGAATAATAGTTATCTGGATACTGGCTGGGGGGAATAATGAACAACTATCTGTGAGCAATTTGTAATGGCCTTATGGATTTGCTCGGTGTATTTGTTCCAATTCCTGTTGCTTGCTGATATTAAGCTGAGGAATATAGATGAAGAACTCCCAGGCAGTTTGTTATTTATCATGGCTTTGCTTGAGAATACTTGATTAGCTACTGGGTTTTTGTTTTAGAAACAAAGGTAACCTTGTTTACATTGTAAACTTAAAATCATTTAAGCATTAAGTCAGATTATTTGAAATATATTGTTTTGGGTCTAAAATGATGAGTTTATATATTTTTTCATATATTTTGACATATCGTAAGAAAAGCAATATTCCTGACTCAGTTTTGTTGAAGCAGGAAAAACAATTCAGACAATCACATAGGCACCAATGCAATCTGCATATTAAAGATCGATAATTACCATTTAAAACTTAAGCAAGAACTAGACCGAGCAACATGCAAATTAGATTGAAGAAGACATTATTCTTAAGGTTCTAGCTTGGTAGATTTTTAATTTTCATTTTAAAGGGATATAGTTTATAGATGATACTTTAATGTGAGAGAGCAGTGTAAATGTTATAATAAACACGAACAAAATATTGAAGAATGTATTTTAACAAAAGATATATTTTTATATGTTTTAAATGTAACTTAATATGGATAAGAAAACATGAATATTTTGCAATATTTTGATAGTCGTTCTAGAAGAAAAAGTTCTAGATGTATTTCCTTTCGCTAGCATATGTGTGCGTTATTGTCTGAATGAGTATACTTACGATTGTGTATGTGTGTGCGTTCATGAGCTGATCACTGTATTATATTAGCTTAGACATTACGAAACGTAAATTTTTCGTGAATCTTAGCTGGTGGATTCAAGATAGCCCAAACTGGCAAATTTGATAAATTCAAAGAAATGCATTTATTGGCTTAAGATACTTTTATTTTTTACTAATTCACTTGAGTGCAGGCATCGAACCACTTGCGAATAAACGAGTTTATGGATTTATATTTTAGACCACAAAAATAAACTTCGTGACTACAAGATGCTCTGCTTACCAGATTAGCGATTGAATTGTTATCTCAACATTAACCGTGGTATACCGACAGACATAGTTTCCTTAGATGCATAAAAATAAGATGAGTCCATTTAGTTGACGTATCACTGTTGGAAATACTATGTCAAATTTAAGCGCGACAGACCAACGAAAAATTTTCCAACTTTAGCTCACATGATCGACCAGATTTATATATTATACACTTGGCTTCATTAAAAATGCTGTGCCCAATTCGGTGATAAACATGGTATTTTACCCCGAATTTTGAGAGACCTACAGATACAACGACAGAGCAACCTCTAAAGACACGTGGGTATTTTTGACGATTAAAAGATGAAACCTATTTCAAGAATAGATAATATTATTTGAGAATAATTTTTACTTATCGCCTTTTAAAGGGATCAGTGCAATTTGCAAACACATGATCAGAAAACGTCTTTCAACTCAGCTTGAAACAACGCTATTTTTAGTGTTCCATTATCTGTCTCTTCTTTCAAGGGGAACCGATTTTGAGAAGGTCTGTAAAGTTAATCCATGTTTTGCTTTTGTTGCATTAAAACAAAAAACAAAAACGTACTACATAAGCAATAAGACTAAATAAAAACTCAGCAACATCGTATACATTTTAGCAAATAAAAGAGCTTTAATTACATCGGTTGTTTTCGGACTATTGTCTTACGCTGTTAATCTCTACAAAAAAGAGATGAAGCTTTCAGGCGATAAATGCGTACGCCCAGGCATGATTACAACGAAATTTGCAATTAGGTCCTAATCTATTCGACAGAATAACAATAGGAGACATTACTTGTGGAGAGTTCCGTGTATTTACGTAGTGTTTTTATCGGCAAACGACATCATGAATCATGACATAAAAAACCTAATTCACTTTGAACTTTTGTCGAATACAATTTGCGTCTATTCTACGCGTTTAGAGTTTATATATTTGTCTAATGTTTTTTTATATTATGTTATGTTAATGTTCTCATATTTATAAATTATGTATCCAGTCTTTTAGCCAAATTCAAACCATCGTATTACAAGGATAAAGCTACTGAATTAGTAAGGCTACTCTGCTTATTTATTTTGGTGAAGCAATCACATCTGTGTATTTGCTACGGGCAGACAATCTCCAAAAAGACCATTACTTTTTAGGAGTACACTAAACCCTCCCCTGCTCGCGGTTGCAGTTTTCATTCACGGACCTGCATATTCACAGGTAGACCTCTAACCTTATCGCATCGTATGGCAGTATACCGGAGTAGTGTCATAATGATATAAGATGAATGCTCGGTAAACAGAGACAGAGTTACCAATTAAGTGGTTTTCTGTTAGATCTGAAGATTTCGTTTAGAATATAGCTGGTTGATTTTGGATCTAGCATATAGCGTTATTTTTTCTTTAAAATCTGGAGATTTTGTTTGCTAGTAAGGTTTGAGGAATTTCAAATCGAAAAAAAAAGCAAATACAAATTAGTTAATTTAAATGTTATGCGCACTATTTTTCTACTTTCTGCTTATTCTAATACATATGCTGTACGCAGGTTAAAATTACTTTATGCTACAGTAATAAAGTATGGGTAGTTATGCTATGCAGTTTAACTGTCCTTCTGTACTTGTGTTTCTTATTGATTAAAATGCTGTTGCAATACAAATTACAATGTGTTTACATTATCATTACTACATTAATGGAATACATAACTTACCTCATTATTAGGGTATTAATGAGTAATACTGTCTTTAGAAAGTGGTTGAGCAGCATTTAGTACGGTATATAATCTCCAAATATACGTTTTAGAAGTGCATCCAATATTTGCAGTTTTTCGTTATTCGTTGGTAAAAGACGCAATCACCCTGAATGACGAGAGAATACTATATGTATAGAATGCCATTTTTGCTACAACGGCTAGTAACTTGTATTGTTTATTACTTTTCCCATTTTCAAAAGAGTTATCAAATCGGATACAATTTTTATATGTTATTCTATGAATTCCTGCTTAAAAAAAACTCTCTTAAAACAGTCCTTTGAGTTGGTGACGTTTTACGATTGCGTATTCGTTCATTGATCACAGAAAACGTTTGCTTAATTGAAGACGACGAATGTATTATGTCGCATGAAGTCTTTGAACTTTCCTTCTAAGAATCATTTTTATTATCATTGGATTTTAAGTTAGAAAAAAAAGTAAAATCCAATTATGTCGCAAATTCTTTACATTGGAAAAACTTGCTTCCTTGGTTTTCTTTTCATCTGACACGCGAGAAATCTAACACACATTTTACCATTTCCGAAACGGAAACTTTGTGTGTAATCTTGTATAGTTTTCAGGATTTTCATTATTCAGACTATTGTTTATATTTTAGATGTTATTCTCATGACATTTTGGTCAATGCAACCTTCGATCTTTATCAGGCGCGTTAAACAGGATAATTTTTATGTCGAATTCAGTAATCTGCACAGACGTTCAACGAGTGTAGCTTGCTATCTGTTCATCAACAATGACTGGGTAGAAGTCTTAAGTAATTTTTAAAAACATTCTTCGAATCACCCGCACTTAGGATTGAACCGTTAAGATTTAGAAGATCGTCACCTACAACTGATTATTAGTAAGCTTTTATATTCTTTATTCCACAGGTCAATTCAGAGAATAGCATCTAAAGTGTGTACATTTGTCTGAATCATCCAAATAATACAAGATAAAAGTGCACAATTCCCGTCTGTTGTAGAATATTAATTACGGACTTGTTGTTATGCTACGATTGTCTTTAGTACTTTTTAGAGTCCATAGTGTGATATAAGTTTAATTCTTCTTATTCTATAATATAAAGCAATATCTCATGGAGAAAATCAAGATAGAATGTGTGAAGTGATTGACGGACAACCGGTACCAAATCGAACAGTAAGGAGTTTACAATATGACGTCATTTCCGAAAAAGTTATGTTATTTTTCTCTTTCCTGTCAATCACTAGAGTGAAGCAATCACGACACACCGCCTTACCTTGAAACTCCAGTCCGAGTAGGGGCGATTATACATACTAGCTAGCATAATTGGCTATTATTAATAATAATAATAATAATAATAATAATAATAACAATAATTATTATTATTATTATTATTATTATTATTATTATTATTATTATTATTATTATTACATTCGCAATTAAATACAATGAATTTGAACTCGGTATAGCCGATTCGATTGTTCGTTCACATTACCACTCTTCATATTTAGTAGTGAATGACATATTATTACATGAGTCCCGACAAAGAAAAAGTGAAAGACACCATCGTCATATGCCGCTCCTTTTGTTCCCCCTTTTTGTATCGCTTCAGGGTTGACGTCGACGTCAGCTTGTAGCAGAATCCAGGAAACTATTGCACGATTTTTCCCACTCAGAGGCACCTGTTTTTCTGTTGATATCTGGTGGAACCGAGACAATTTTAAGTTGTCGATATTTCCAATAAAATTCAGAACCAATGAAATATTGACATTTCTCGTAGAATTCCAAGTATATAAAAAACAAAAACAAAAACAAACTAACAAAAAACAATCAGCCACATTAACTAACTATACTGAGTTTTAAGAAATAAGTAAATAATACATTATGTACCAATCAGTTTGTTGCCATTAGACCAATTGAGTTTTGTAGAACACAGTTACTTATCTTTTCCAACATAATTCCATGTTTATAAAAAGTATATGTATGCTTAAAAAATGTTCATATTACATTGACGTGTGGCGCAATAGATAAAGTACGATGTAATTATTATTTTGCTAGTATTCTCTCTTCTAAGATTGTAAGGACGTCATTATTGCCAGTGAATGTCTACGAGTATGGTCACTGCGAAAAGACGACACACGTATAGGAATTGACGAAGTTGTTTTCTTGGCCGTTACTGTCGATGTCAATTTGATTCTATTTATATAATCATTTTCAACACACACGAATCCATCTCTAGACCCATATTCGAGGATTTCGCTATTATTGTCAATATAATTCTAAGGTCCATATTCACCTACTGTATATTTCCATCTAGAGAAAATCATTTTGCATAACAAATAATGTAAGTTGGTTTTTGAATCAATTAATAATTATATTATTTCAACCAATTGACGGTGTTTCTTTTTTCCAGCTAAGATCGCGTCTGTTTCTTGTACGTGTCTAACTGTTTGGGATATAAACGCAAGAGTCAAAAAAGTGGAAAGAATATTCTCTTGTCATCGCTCTACTTACGATTAATGTTTAGTTTTAAAATATGCAAACAAGGAATTATTTTTGCAGCGATTTTAAATGATACCTCTTCTTTTATTGCAAAGTGAATACATTAATAAGAAAAGAATTGAAATAAAATGGTGAGGTATACTTGGTCTTGAACAGCGGATGATTCGATCTATAATCGAATGCCTGGACAGTGAACTATATCTTCAAATGCCAATATTTCTGGAGGTTTTTCTTAAGGAAAAGAATGGTTTACGGAGATTTAATTATCTCTCGTGGCCGGTGTAAAGTAAAATATTCCCCTGTAAATATTCTTCATGTTTATCCATGAGACAGATTATATTTAGGATTGAATTCTTTCGATTGTTGGTACTTATAAAATGAATTTCTGTACCAAACATATCTAAGAACACTGCCAGATATATGAATTAGTTTTGTGTGAAATTAGAACAAGATACCCCCAGCCGTTTCGGAAACTATAAGGAAGAAACTCAAATACATACACAAAGTAATTTTATATATTAGTAGGTAGATAGAATATAAATTTGAAAGTATAAAGGAAACTAAGCGTTAAATAAAATAAGACAAAACTATTTCTTACTCCTTTTAGAAGACACCATTTGAAGTGAAGTGTTCATTACTGCGAGATATGGGACGAATATAAATACTGAATCGAATTAAAAACTCGTCTATGTAGATAAACAAAACACTATTTATTATATATTTACCAGCAGACAGGAATTAATAATGTATAAATATAATAATTAAACGGCATTGCATGACACGTCGAACCCACAATTGTCCACTTGCCCCAAAATATAGGAGACAAAGCTAACTGTAATAATCTCTTTGGGGCATGGGAGATAAGCAAGGAAAACAGTTACTTCCATTTGAAGATAAAATGTTTACATATTTCGTTTTACTTTTAATTATATTTTCCAGATAAATTATGTTTCATCGAACACCTCCTATTTGAGCTTTCTGTTATTTATCCCTTAGTCGCATGCTTACCTACATCGGATTGAAATGATTTTAGATGAAAACTGATCTCCTGGTAATACTTTGTGTTCGAGATTTTTCCTGTTGCCTAAATGGAGTGTGTTGCTAAGAGAAATCAAATGTATCTAGGCAGTATCTCCAGTGAAAAAGTATAAAATTGCACGCCCTGAATGTTAGTTCCTGTCGGATACAAATATCACAGCTGAGTGACATGTCGTATCCAAAACAGAGGACCTCATACGGACGTTTTAAATTATATTTTTGCTTTGGCTCAAGATATACTATCGTATTCGTTTATTTTGGTCTTCCGAGACTGAAAGATGGAACGCTAAAATGTCGTCCTAAAGAAAACAATACTACAGCTTTGTTTTAAAACTTTTATTAAAAAATCAATCTAGGAGACTTGATCATGTAGTAGAGCTGACAGCTATTCAATGTAGCCGCCTTCAGCCTCCCTCACCATCTCGTTACGCGTCCAGTACTGGGAGTAAACATTTTCTACTCGGATTATACTCTGCGGGTGGCGGCGATCAGGCTAGCTTTGGTGTTATGGAAAGTCGTGTTGGTGATGTTCCCGACGTATGAACAAACGAAGTAGTCCAACGGGTTCAGGTCAGAAGAGGAAGGGGAATAGTTAGAGAAGGATAAAAAGTTGTAGCACTGCTTCTGAAGCCGAGCCTGTGTTTCTTTGGACTTGTGGGCCAACGCTAGCTCCTTCTGTCACACCCAGGGTCTGTCAGCGGCTAACTGGTAGCACCAGGAGTTTACCACACTCTTCAACACACCCAGGTAATATTTGATGTGGCTGTTCTAGTCGATTTCGAAGATGTGCGATAGCATGATGTGCCCCTCATTTGAAACCACACCAAAATCCATAATAGTGGCCAAAAACTTTGTTTGTATCGTCTCTGGCATCTCTCTGTTATTTATAGTAATCCAGCCGTGCATTTTCAGAGTACTATCAATTGTTCTGTTGTCATGGTTTGAATCGGTACAGAGCATGAGTTGTACAGACATGATAGAACTTCGCTCCTTTCGCTCTTAGATTTATACATAAATAGCTTACTAGTAAATGATCTGCCACAAAAAAACAAAAACAAAACAGTTTTCATCAAACGGAAATGGAATCATGTTGTCTTTTCTATGGAAACAATTTTATCGTTCCACTATGTATTATGGTATGACATTCGGTCGCATACAATACTGCTTTTTGTTCTTGACTAATCTCTGATGATCATTATATGAGCTTCGAGTGGGATTTGAAAGCATTATTTACTGCAACATGAAGAAGATTGTATTGCTGTTCTGTTTTTTTGTGTTCCTCTTGAGAACAGTGTGAGCAGTTGTATGAATTACCTCCATTTAAGGACTGATCTTGCGTCAATAAGGATACTTCCGTTCGGGGTATTTCGGTTTAGAGTACCGCTATAAATTACACGGCATTTTTTTCAGATTTTGAAATAGTTTCCTCCCCTTTGAGTTTATTTGTTTACATTTCCTCGATGATATGTGTTTAATCTTACAAATTTAAGAAAAAAAAAAAAACGCACGTTCCCTTTCTTAGTGCAAACTAGATCTGCGAAAAGGATGTGATCTTGGAGAGGCTTGTTGCTACCCGAATCCCCATTAAGACAAATGATCTCTGCCAGCTGGAAGTCAATGGCAAGTACGCCATAATCACGTTGATACACCGGTTCCCCTCAGATTGCTGTAGTTAAGCAACGTGGAGCCTGGTTATTCCTAAAATGGGTGAGCAATTTGGAAATTCCAGGTGCTGTATGAAGGAGGACGTCGACACCTTCCTGCAACAGTTTCAAAAACCTATCGTCGTCATCTCCTCTAACAGGGATATACATGCGGCTGGTGGCTTCTTGTGAATTTCATACTCCCATGAAACTTACTCCTTTGGAGGAAGCCGGTTAAACCCGAATAGGGTTAATGCTGACCAACTGAAGTCAGTGACAAGAGGCTGTTGCGATAATGCACATAAAGTTATTTGCAAAAGTTAGAAAAAAAACAGTGGAGAGTAATCGAAATCTGGGGAGGCTTGTTGTCACCAAAATTCCAGCGAACGCCTCTGTTTTTTGTGCTTGACTAATCTCTGGTGATCATCTGTATGTGAACTTTGAGTGAGTACAAATAATAATAATAATAATAATAATAATAATAATAATGATAATAATAATAATAATAATAGTAATAATAATAACAATAAAGCAATACTATCTGTCTATAAAAAGCTGAAAAAATGATTTCCCTTCTTTTTATTACTATCTCTATCTATCTATCTATCTATCTATCTATCTGGTAATCTATAAACGGAATTGTGTGTGTGTGTGAGAGAGAGAGGGGGGATATATATATATATATATATATATATATATATATATATAGAGAGAGAGAGAGAGAGAGAGAGAGAGTTCGTATCTTATGGAATAGAAGAGGGCTGAACCGATATTTTTTTATATTTCACGCGAAAATACTCGATGTGCCCGGGAATGCTTTTTTCGGGGATTTTGTATCGGCATACGCCTGAGAAGTATCGAAAATCGATAATCAAAATAATCCGATTATATAAAGGGAGTCAGATTTTGATCAAAGATAACCTTTTGATACAACCTAACATCACAATTGTATTTGAGAAGTTTTATCACCGCACAAGCAGAAAAGCCCACCCTATAAAATAAACTGTAACCTATTTTCTAAGACAAGGTCGCGTTCGAAATGAATTATTCTGTTTAGAGCACAATTTTTAAATGATACTCACTTGTTAAAATCATACTCGACTTTTGTACGTTGAACTAAAATTTAAGGATAATGTGTAAAAAATATACATAAAGAAGTTGGTTCTCTAACAAGATAGGAGCGCATTTTAAACGAATGTTTCTGATTATAGCACAATTGAATCATGATACTTGAATTTGGAACTTTAGCGGATAGTTATCATAGTTGTATTTTCGGTTGAATGAGTCAATATCAGAAACTCAAAGAGAATTTCAACGAAACTTCAACACAAGAAATTCCTCTACTCCTAATGCAATAACAGCTATAGTGGCTCGATTTCATGAGCAGGGGTCTGTATATGACCTCCATAAATCTGGTAGACCCCGTACGGCAAGAAGTGATGAACATCGTCAGAGATTAGCAGAGAGTGGGGGCCGAGGATCCATCCACATCAGTAAGAAGGTGATCAAGTCAAATCGGGGTCTCTCGATCATCTCTTCACAGAATGCTTCATGGAGAGGGCAAATTTCCATATAAAAATTCAATTGGTGCAAGAGCTTCAGCCAATGACGATGGACAATGCCCTGCAGAGAGCATAAGAGGGTGCAAATGAAAATGGTGGACATTTGAGTAATATCATTTTTCATAACTAAAATTAGACCCTGTGAAAAACATATCTTGGATTAAGTTGTGTAAATAAAATTAGAATAAGTAAGGTATATCTTACTATATCTCAAAATATCACGGAGGGGCTCATCTACGTACATATAAAAATTGGTAAGCATAACTTAAATATTGAGGAAGTTAATCAAATTTAAAATCCGGCAGCTTATTTTGGGACAGGTTGTATTATTTTATAATAACCAACCGCAAAAACTGCTAAAAAAAATTTGAAAATATATTACACATTAATAACATTTCAGGAATGTAACAACAAACATTAAATAATAGTTAACGAAAACATTGAGAGAAAAAGTGCGGAGCCATATAATTTATTCATACAAACACCCTTATGAAAAATGCCACAAAAACATATGGAATACTTCATATTGCTTTTAGACCACCTTGCGTGAATCAATCACCAGTTTTTGAGTGGTATAAGTGATTCGAGAAAGGCAGAATGTCTGTGAGGGATGATGAAAGGCGTGGAAGAAGTAAGGAAGTTACAACACGAGAGGTGATTGGTCAAATAAAGAATTTCATTGATAAGGACCGTCGTGTTTCTATAGAGACAATAAGTGCACAGCTTGATGTTAGTGTGGAAACTGTACGCACAATTATTCTCGAGGAACTGAGGCTGCAAAATATTTGTACAGTATTTATCCCAAGTGTGTTCAGCAAGGATCAGAAAAAAAAACATTGTCCTTTGCATCAAGACAATACCTCACCCTTTCTATCGTGCAGGCCTTGCCCCTTATGACGTTTCGTTATTTTCAAAGCTCAAGTAAAACCTAAGAGATTGTCGTGATGATACACTTGAGAAGAAGAAAGAGACTGTGGCGAGAGTCATTGACACGCTCACACAAGAGGACTTCCATGTGGTCTTCTATAAGTTGTTGCAAAGGTACAAGTCCATTGCAGTCGGAGAAGATTACTTCGAAAGGGACTGAAGTTTCATGTGTGTACTATCAATAAAAGTGCCCATACAGAAAACAAACGTCTGGAAACTTATTAAAGGCACCTCGTAAATGCTATGTCAAACTTAACCGTAGAAGTTCATTTTAATTGTAAAAAATCTATATAAAACTGAAGTGTATTAATTGATTAACAAGGATGATTTAAGACGGAAGCTTCAGAATTTAAATTTTTAAAGAAAATGCAATTTGAATCTAAAGCGTATCCATTTTAGATGAATGATATTATATACTTTGAGTATAAAACGTATCTATAATATTTGGATTAACAATTAAAATGCTATTTCAAAGTGAAGAATATTTATTTAATTTAACAATTAAACGCTATTTTCATATGAATCATATCCATTTATGTTTATAATTAAGATGTTATTGCAAAAAAGAGGGTATTCATTTAATTTAAAAATTGAATGCTATTTCAGTATAGAGCGTGTCTATTTAGTTTGAACATTCAAATGCTTTTTATTATATTTATTCTTAAAATGATATTTTATTATATTTTTCTTTAAATGATATTGAAAATTCAAGTGCTGTTTATTATATTTATTCTTAAAATAATATTTCAAACTCATATGTATCCATTTAGTTTTACAATGAAAACGTTATTTCAAATTGAACCGTACCGAACCGCTAAAGTTGCATCTCAGACAATAATCTCCCCAGTTGTTACTCTCACAAAAAGTAAAGTTTTCTGAAAAGGAAATTAAGATTTTCACCAAAATCATTCGATCAAAGATTTAGCCGTAGCCATTTTTGAACAGTTTTATTTTTGCAGCGACGAAACCCTACTTGACCCTTGCCATATTTAAAGATTGACATGTCAATGGGTTAGACTAGATTCAGCTACTTTGTCCGAAATTACCAAATATTTTACTCCATTCAGTGAACACACAACTTTAGATTGTATTAAAAAATGGCGACTGTAACAGTATGACCTATATTGTTAAAGAAAGTTAAAAATGGTCGGCAGAAGTCGTTGCAGTGCAGAAGAATCTGTTAGTTGGTTTCCCGAAGCATTTATAATTAGTTCCACAATGTTCTACTAATACAAGCTACAATAATAAATGGCTTCATGAAGAAGTTTTTGATGCGATCTTGTATTTCTGTGAGAAATTTGGTCTGTCGAACTATGGCATAGTCGGTGAACACATCATTTCTTCTTAGATAATCTTGAGATTCTTATAAGGTTGTTTCACGAGTTCTTTATGGATTTATCTTGTAGCAGACTTAAAAGAATTGAAACCGTACATGTTTTTTTTAATATAGTTTAGAGTTCATTGCAAGTAGGATATCGACATTTCGTTTAGCACACTTCACTAGAAAGTTACAACCAATCTCCTAGCCCCGTCTAGGTGCAAGGGTAAAAGGCGGAACGTTTGCTTATTCCGATTTTCACATTCGCTCCAATCCTCTCCAAATCGGTGACGTAACTATGTTGAATAGCAGGGGTATATATTTAAAGATGACACGGAATTCATATTGGGGCACATATATAACGGGACTCGTGTAATACAGACATAACGATAGTGATGATGAGGGAGAGAAGACATTTATACAGTTCTGCAATATTTGGGACTTCATATACAACCGTTCTTATACACATATATTGAAGAGGAGATACTTCCCGTATGATAATGGAGGTTGGAACACATACTATTTGGAAGGATTTACACAGTGTTTATTATAAAATGATAAAGACAATTACCATTCGTTCATGATGAAGGATGATACAAGACAACAGTTACAGCATAATGACGACTTCTTTATTCATCTGATTGGCAGGTCGATGACGTCAGGAATTAAACTGGTATGGCTACATTGGTTTACTCCAACTCATCAACAGATCAACTGACTGCACACTGACGGCCCAACCCTCTGACTCTCTCAACTTTCTCTAACTAACTCTTAGATCCTATATTAAGAATCTCTCTTTGTCTATGACGTCAGAAGTGTGTTTTCAAACGTGACTAACTTCACATGGCTTTCCGTATGTTTGTCCAACACACTCTTGAGAAACAAAAAAATCCTCAATTCTAATCTACGCATTTTTAAACAATATAATTCAATTTGCATTGTTCATTCATTTAGCTCATATTTTTAATATTCCGATTTCTAAAAGAATGGACAATCAACTCTTTTTCCGATATAAACAATATTTAACTATTCTAATAGAATTTAACACTAGACTAAATTTCTAACATTCTATTTCTTAACCTTCTCTACAGGTTCCGATTCTAGGCTTATCCTAATCTCATTTTCGCTTATCTAATATTCTTATTTACATGGAAAAGGGACACCCCTTTTCCATGTAACAACTATGCAATTATTTTAATACATTGCTTAGTCGATATAATTAAAAAACATCATGTCCGCATTTAACAAACAATGTATATTTACGTATCTAGTTTATACCTTGTTAACATCTACAGTGTGATTCACTGTCCCGCGATTTTGGAGCACCTCAGAGTAATTTCGTTTTTTTTAAAAATATCGACTAATTTTTATAAATAAGTGTGCAAAGGGTCCAAGGAACATTCAAGGTAAATACGTTTTATATGTAAGGAGAAATTATGTACATAGATGATATCTGTGCGCACATGTTTGGAATGCAACATATATGAAGATATGTGTTTATATTAAAGTGTCCGACGTGTTAATGAGAAAATATATGCTTAAACCGTGTATATGAGTTCGGTGTACGGTGAATATGTGCATCGATGAGCGTACAGATGTTCATGTGTGTTTCTTTATGAAATGATTTAGGCCCTACAAAAGATCAGTCGGTGTTTTAGTTTTTGTACAAGGAGGTATATATATATATATATATATATATATATATATATATATATATATATATAGCGAACGGTGGAATATATTATCGAATACACGAGGATTTGTTGCAAATATAGAGGAGAAAGGAAAAGAGACTTTCGCGCGTTATATCGACAAAATGACTGTTTTTTTTCAGTTTCGATAATATCTTCCACCGTTCGATATATATATATATATATATATATATATATATATATATATATATATATACTTACGGAAAGACACGGTGTTCATCTTTTTATATATAGGATGGCCATTTTTATTACGCTGTAAACTTCGTCCTGAATATAATTAATGGCAGAAAGAAGAAATATGTTTGACTGCAAATTCCCGGTGACTTCACCCGCCTTTCATTATTTTTATTCTGCTTTGTTCTTTGAGATGCCATTTCAGATAAAAATCTTTTTTTATTTTCACACTTAAGGTTAAACTTTGCTGACCCTTAGATCTAGGCAGTTCTTGTTATTTTTAACGTACTCGTTGCCCCAGTCTGTAGCAAAACATATATTACCTGATCTGTCTGCTAAATATGTAACAATATGAGAAAAGAAGAATTGAATTATGATTCCAGCATATATAACTTTTGTGTGTTTTAAAATTAAATATGTTATATATTTGAAACACTACCGAATACGTGTCGTACATGATTGGTACCAACTTCGGTTTCCAAGAGAAATAGTAAATTAAGCACATAAATATTTTTCTAAGTTTAGTTTACTATGCCTTTTTCCAAGCAAATGGACATTTCCCGACATTTAATAACGAAACCGAAATACCTACAACTATAAAATTAAAAACTGCTCTCCAATATTAAAAATGGTTGAAAGAAAAACATACTTTGATTGAATATTACTCTCTCCCAATTTTGTACCTCACTTAATATATAGTTAGAGAAAGAGAAAGAGAGAGAGAGAGAGAGAGAGAGAGAGTGGAAGAGAGAATTTTGTACGTTAATCGTCAGATATGTATATTTCTAATAGCTAAGCTGCCAACATTTTAAACGATTTTATCTGAAGCTTCAATTTGTATATATATATATATATATATATATATATATATATATATAATGTAATTATAATATATATATTTTTATGTTATATTATATTATATAATATAATAAAACTCAAATCGTCTTTCTTGGCCGTTGACATTGTCTGTCCTGTCTACAGCTGCGTAAGTAAATAATAAACAAAACATATAAGCTTTTTTAACTGACAATTTTTTAGCGGTTAAAATATGCAAATAAAAACAAAACTATGAACACCTTTTGCTTTTTTTAAATCTGCATTTCATCGAATTCTATGTTTTAACCTACCTCTGTAAAATCCATAATGCTATTTCCACAGAAATCGAACACTTTTATCTCATGCCCCACCATAGGTATATGGTATGTGGTCGTTCTTTCGGAAACATTGAAAAAGCTATTCATGCCCGTACCGTGCTGATGTGTACAGTTTCAGTGACTATTGTACTGTTATAAGGAATGATGTACATGAAGGCAATGATGTTGAAATGAAAATGGAAGATTTTCTTGATTTTGATGAACTTCATCGGTACATTACCCACGGAATCCTAGTGAACCTTTTAAGTTTAATGATCGCGAGAAGTTTGTTTTCTGCCTTAATTTCCGAGAGAGTTCCCTGCGGGCAATGAATTACAGTGACTATCTTGGTAGTGTCAGGTTAACGGCTTCGAGGGCTGCCTACAGGCAGCCTAAGTTTAACCTGAGTAATGTGCAGCTGACCCCAAAATACCCATAACCCTTGTTAGTAAAACGTGAGAAAGTTGAGGATGTACGGAATCTGCTGTTGCACGTTCCTGCCCCGCCTCAATGGGAGGACTTCCTTCAGCATTTTCCTGGCCAAGAAAACCTCCGTGAATCAAGAAAACGTAACAAATCGGGATGAAGGGCAGCAACCACAGAAGCCTGACGGTGATGACATTGATGTTTCCGAGATCCTCTTTGACTACTCCGCATGACGACGTCAGTGTGCATACTCCCATTTATTTGCTGTTTATTAATATCCCTTTTATTATTCTATAAGAGTAAAACTGTCAAGTGTTTTTATAATAATTTTATTTTATTCATAATAACTTTATTACTATGATAATACTCTTTTTGCAACAGTTAAAAAAAATTTTCTTTTGATGATGTTCTGGACAACAGCAGTTCGTCTTATTACATTACTGTTGTTCTGGTTTTTGATCATGAAAATATGTCTCATAGAATTGCGAAAAAGTACATTCAGTTTACTACTTTCTGTCAAAATATCAGATATTTATATTGTAAGGTAAGTATGGTATAATACTGAATGTGAGCACAATGTTTACTACCGCACGGTTAGTTGTTGTCATGGAAAAGGAGAAAATAGCTGTCAATGCTTTCATCTTCGAAAATGCCTTGCTTTTCTTACACAAAAGTATGCTAACAAAGTAGCCGATGCTTTAAGCTATACAATACATCAAATCTCACATAAATATATTTCACGGTTCAGATTCTATAGCATTTTGAATGTCGCTAAACTTTAACAGCGTTTTTCTCCGCTTTTTGTTGGTAGCGCTTGCCGAGTTATGAAATTCAGGGCCTCATATCTTCCTGTGATTTTACTTTTTATATATGAGTTCCAATTGATAGAATGACACGGCCACATTAAACATTCGCAATATAAAATTATCTATCATCTGGCTAATTGATCGAGAGCAGAATCTATCCTATTGGTCTTACATAAATATGTTATCTATTAGGTTAATCATGCAGATGCATACCTAACATTGGCTCTCTTTGCCTCCACCGGCACACATAAATTAGGATATTTCAAACACGCTTCCTTTCATCAAATTTGTTCTAGTACAAACATATGAGCATTTGCCATTGGTCTGCAAGGTCTCAACTGATCGTAACGTTTTCATGCACGCACGACGTAACGAGGAACTGCCGCTTTTCGCTAAAAACTGATGTATTTTATCCGCTTCAGATTTCGTCCAGTCACGTGGGCTTATTTTCTTCATGCTTGCTTATATAAAACCAGACACATTTCTTACGTTTTCTCTTTTTTTCTTCTTCTCTCCATGTGCGACTGGCAAAAAGAATACACCTTAGCCTCTTTGCTTTTAAGTTAATTATGACATCACTACTACTACTTTGTTTCAGATTTCGTTAAGTTCGAACTCTGAAAATGTTTTTGTTTCGTAAGTATAAATAGGAAAAACAGAAATACTATCCAACGTTGATGGAAACAACGTGCTTGTCAATGAACACTTTTCAGGTAATATAGTTTTCCTCGTAAGCAATGTATTTTATTATTCAACGTGTTTGTCAGTACAACATTGATGTGTAATAGATTTTTCCTCAAAAACATTCTTTCAATACTGACCTGGGAAACAATTCGCTAACCACAATCTTTGTTCCGTGGTGTATTTTTCTCTGATAACACAGCATTCCATGCAACAACGTATCTACCATTAGACCATTATCGGGCAGTAGAATTTTAGACAATACAGATCGTTTTAAATAGTAATCTCTGTCGATAAATGATCTTAGCCCTTTAAGTGCTAAATCATCTGTTGATTTCTCTTAATGAATAACAAAACACATCATACGTGATCGATACCTATGAATGCTCCTATTACAGCGTGTATTTTTTCTTTTGCACACTACACGGGACGTTTTATGGTGGTTAGGAGATACGTATTGATTATTTCCATTACTCGGTCTAGATTCTGGTTTACCGGGGCCTCCACGCCTTTTTAATGAACTCTAACACTTAATAACTTTTGCAACACTAAGTCTTGCCATCGTATCACTGTACTACACGTATAAATCAGGCTGGTGATGTTATGTGCAGTACTATAGTTTTGACGTTGAATGTAGATATTATTTTCGAAGTGTTTAATATTAGTTAAATATGATTGACGTAGCGTTTTACATGACTTTCATGCCTGATTAATCATTTAGAAACATTTTATTTCAACCAACATTTTACTACACTACAATATTCGGTTCACAGCTTTTTCCGCTTTTCAACTTTATCGGTCGACTGGAATTAATTTTTCTGTATTGATTTTCTTTTTATTAAAATATTCAACAAAACTGGATCGTGCTAAGTGACTTTTGCAATTTTCCTGTTGAAATTTTGCAATTTAAAAATGAAACGATTGTGTCATCCGGGTTTTTATTTCGTTTTATTTTTAACATATGGAATTCAATTTCTATAAGAGGTAAATTTGTATTTAACTTAATGAAATTTATAATATGCTTAGTGCGGCAAAAAAATAAAAAATAAATAAATAAATAAAATTGAATGTTTAAATTTATCTTATATAATTTTACAAAATATATTATATAATCTGACAAAATTTCATATTATACATGATAGGTTCTCAAGGCATCAGTCGTATCCTGTTTACTTTATGGATCAGACTGTGGACACTAATTGATTTTCGATCTTTTAACTATAGTGTACAATACACCAATGTACTACGCCTCGTCTACAGCAAATCGTGAGAAAATCAGATAACATAGTAAATATTTCATGTTTACCTTCCATATCTGTCTGCCATCGTTCTTCATCAACGTTTGGTACTGGCAAGCGATGTACCTCGACACGACGATGAATCTGTTGAAAAAAATCTCTTGTAGACTCCTAAATTTAAGCGATGAATGCTCCAAATTATGATTAAGACTCTTCTGGTGAAAGACACAGACATGTCGAGATAGGAAATTCTGATCGAAATGAATTAGCGAATTTATATTGCACGAACCTCCAGAATGTTTCACTGTCAAGTGATAGATAAATAGATAATTTGTAGTGGTTTAAAGGTTATGAGGGGGTTTTGAAGCATCAAAAACGATGTTACTTTTTGTATTTAATATTTTCATGGTTATTTTTTATATTTCAAGAGGACCTCCGCTCTTGGTCACAAAAAAGTATCGAGGTCCGTTTGAAATATAAAAAAATAACAATAAAAATATTAAATACAAAAAGTAACACTGTTTTTCATGCTTCAAAAAACCCTAATAACCTTTAAATCACTATCCTAGAAGCATGCGTGGATTTTAACATTATATATATATATATATATATATATATATATATATATATGTATATCTTTATTCAATAAGGATGATATATAAATTAGTATGAAGGATAAGTAAAACTGGTTATACCATGATATTTAGAAGCCTAATTCTTCTCACCAGAAGAGGAGATAAGATACAGTAACATAATAGAGATGCAACGTTTAGCGATATCTACATTAGGAGGTAAATAATTTTGCAGTGAGAAGTAAAATATTGAAACTGTTTGATGAGGAAATTGAAGAACTAAAGAGATCTCTGTGATATGAAAGGGGCATAGCTTATATTATATAAGGAAGGTAGGTGTATACTACGTATGCCATGGTGGGTTCAATACATGTGTGCATATGTGCATCTAAACTCACGATTACAGGAAACGTTAGTGTAATAGGATGTATAATTAATCATAGGCATTTATGAGTTATAATCATAGAAAGGATTTATTGGTAGGAGTATCGATATAACAACTTCGTATTTAAATGAAGTATAAGTATTAGAAATAATTAAAATAATAAAAGAATAAAGTTAAAAGATAAATTATAAACGAATATGATATAAAAAAAACATGAATTAATACAATAGAAGATAAACAAATGGTAGAAAAACGGGGATAAAAATACAAAGGGTTATGGGATAAAAAGTATAACCCAATATACAATTCTAAAAAAATAATAATGGTATGAGATGTACAAAATTATTAAATTAAAAAAATATATAAACAATAAGTATACAAAGGCCAAGTAGAATAACATGAAATAAATATAGCCTGAAAATATGAAAAAATTCATTGTATTTTTATTTATTTATTCTTGTATTTCCATGTTATTTTTATTCATTTATTTCGCTCCTAATGTGGATATTGCTAGAAGTCGTATCCCTATTATGTTACCTAGTATCTTTTCTCCCGGTAGGAACGATTGCTGTTGTTGTAATTTTCTTTTTTCTTTTCCTTCGAGTATTAATGTATTTTTTTTTGTTTATAAACAACAACAAAAATCGCTTCTGGTGATAATGCACCGATAGAACACGCCCGAGAAGAATATAGCTGAACAACAATTTTTGGGCGCCATTTTATACAAAATGCCAGCTGAATTAAAAAAGACCGCTCGGCGAATAGAAAAGATACCCAGAAAAATCGAAAAAAAGAATAACTCTGTCGTATTCAAACAGACGTGCTTGAATAATAATGACTTGCTACAATTATATATATATATATATATAAATATATATATAATTATTGCTACAATTATATATATATAATTATATATATATATATATATATATATATATATATATATATATGACTGCAACATACCTGAGGTTTTTGTCAATCTCCACAGTGCATTTTCCATGGACCGAACCCTTTCTTCATGACCACACCTTTCTTTAATACATTTCGCCGCGGTTTTCTTGACCTGTGTTAGTAAATAGACATTCTTGTGTGTGCCTCGGGTGATCATAGCAGAGTACTCTCCTTGTAATGAGTTTCGAATTCCGAGTTCGTATCTGTTCGACTTATGAACCCAAATGAGGGCTGAACTCGAGTCTAGGTCTTCCGGTGAGATGGCTGTCATGACTCTTCCAATCTGCGACTTTGCTTGATTGCAAAAATAATTACATATATATATATATATATATATATATATATATATATATATATATATATATATATATATATATATATAGGGTCCCGTTTGGAAGAAAATAAATATTAATTAGAATATCAAATATTGAAATCTCGTTTCGGAACAGGTAACCCGTATGTATGCACGTTTCCGAGAATTAGTTTTTTTAGCAAAATGTGAATAAAGTAAAATTACAAACAACTGGCGATTTCTCTTCGCCAACATATTAAGAAAAAATGTGTTATTATTAAAGGGAACGAGGTTTGTCATGGCAGCGTTGAACGTTACCATCCATGTTTGACCCCTTTCCTCTAGGGTTTCTTTCTGTTGGAAGAATTGTAACGGACATTCGACCGATGATAATAGCATATATTGAGGCGTTTCACCCAGAAGAAAGTAAGAATTTATCATCAACATGAAATTATCGTAATATATTAACTTAATTAGAATGCATGAAGCATAAAAGACTGAATGAATATCATTAGAAAGGTAAACAAGTATAAGCACATGTTTTATGAAGCCAACGTCGGTAACACTTTCTTTATTCAGAAACGTCAAGTGTACATTAAAAATCCTCTGTAATTATAATGATCGCCAAGCTATGTCAACCCAACAGTACAAAGTAGACCTCGATAATTCATTACACATTCTAGAAGAAGAGGCTATCTACATATTGGATTCGAATATATTTTAAGGAAACATGAATTTCAAATGACAGTTCGCTTTAAGAATTATTCAGAGATATTTCACATGAATAATTGAATGCCAATATGTATAGAAAACACACACAGACATACTCACACACACAAACCCTACACACACACGCACACACACATATATATATATATATATATATATATATATGTGTGTGTGTGTGTAGTGTGTGCGTGTGTGCGTACGTCTGTGTGTGCTTTTGTGTACATATTGACATTCAGTTATTAATACACACACACATATATATGTGTGTGTATTATATATATATATATATATATATATATTTGTGTGTGTGTGTGTGTGTGTGTGTGTGTGTGTGCAAACATATACAGGTCCGTATGTTTATCTTGCGAATATTGAAAAGAATAAAAAGATTTATTTCGTTGGTTTCAAGTCAAGCATTTTTGGATTGAAGATTACTCACAAATCGGAAAATACAGAAACCTATAAATAATTTTCTAATTGGATTTTTATCTCTATCGCAGACAATTATATGCGGTCGCATATATCACTGCGTACAGATGTATATAATATGTGTGCATGTATAGTAAAATATAATAAACTATATCTTACTCACTCTACCATATTTTGTATATATATATTCATATTATATATATATATATTCACATTATATATATATATATGCGTTCAGTTTGTGTGTACCCTGTAATGTGAATAATAATATTACAAATTCTTAAGTTTCTCAATAAAAACATCTCTCAATGTAAGTCTTTTACTCATGGTTTATTCACACTCGTTGATTAAATTCTTTATATTTTTTAAATTACATTTTCACCCCAAACAAGGCATATTGCCAATAGATGTATGGGGCTACTATCAGGGACCTCAGTTTCAGAGGTACTATATAGGGAGTTAAGCAGCATGATGTCTGCGCACATTATACTTTAACTTCTGAATGTCAGTTCAGTTTGGGAAGAAGGAAACCGGAAGAGTATTCCTAAGTCTACAGTTCTGTGGAGGAAACTATTAGAGTAGAAGGCTTTCCTACATCTAGGGATCTCTACTGTATAGGGGTGGGATTTTGTTGCTTGTCGAGTTTGTCAGGGGTATTTACGTCGAGAGGGCACAAGGGCTTGTATTTCGTCAGAGCATCCACCATTAAAATACTTGTAAAAATGGCAGAGGGATGCAACATTTTGTCGATGGGACAGAGGCTGAATCTTAGATGACAGTTTTAGATCTATCAGGTTGGCGACTCTCTTTTCGACCCTGTCCAGGAGCGAGAGACTAGTAGCCGATAAACCAGCCAAAATGTAACAACAGTACTCCATACATGGGTTAATGGTGGGTTTGTAGAGGTATAGGATACTTTCCGGCGTAATTAACTTCCTAGCACGGTAGAGAGGGCTCACCTTCTTCGCAGCAGACTCGTGAATGATCTCGATGTATCTATTCCAACTCATGTTTCCTGTGAACGTTAAGCCAAGAACCTTGAACGAAGTACTTTCAGGTAATGTATCTTTAGTCCTATTGGTGGTTGGTAAGGTTTCATGTACTTATTAAAGGGAACGAGGTTTGTCATGGCAGCGTTGAACGTTACCATCCATGTTTGACCCCTTTCCTCTAGGGTTTCCGCCATTACCTTAGATATGTGCTCATTAGTCTTACCCAGGTACCTGCTATAGAGCGAGGTGTCACTGGCAAATATATCTATCTCATATATCAGTTTTTCTGGACGTACGCTCATCGAGAACAACCTGAATTCTTCTCTCATTTAAGAAGTATTAATTATGCTAAGCGTTCGTCTAGTAATACTATAGGATCTTATTTTTATGAGAAGACCATCGTACTATACCCTGACAAAAGCCTTGGATATATCTATGGCTACTGCCCTCCCTCCCCTGCCTTATACAGTGCTTGATATAAACGTTCGGAGAGTACAGTTAAAATATCTGTACTAGAACAGGCTTGCCTAAATCCATATCCAGACAGAAGTTTAGCAGCTATAAGATGGTGGGATAGAGCTTGATTTATTAAGGACTCAAATATTTTGGCTAAAAGAGGGATGACGCTAATTGGGTGATAATTCAATGTGTCAGTTCTTTCGCCAGAGTTTTTGTAAACTGGTACCACAGAAGCAGTTTTCCAGCAGCCAAGAAAGCAGGATTCGTTAAGGCATTTGTTAAAGAGTTTAGAGAGAACTGGAGCAAGCTCCGCGGAGCGTTTGTTAATAGCACATCCGGGATGAGATCAGGTCCACATGGTTTGCGGTGTCTAGTTTTTTTCTGATATGTACTTGGGAGGGGAGGATTTTCAGATCGTCTAGTGTCGTTTCTGTCCACAGAGGAAAATCAGGGAGGGAATTTCTTGCTAGGTCCAAAAGTTTGAGGCAAACTGACGGGCAAGCATGTAATGTTTCTTAGTTGCTGTGCAAACAACCTCATGATTGTTGAATAGTGGGGGTATTGTTGATTGCCCATTATTTACTACACTATTGTAGTTTTTCCAGAAATCACAAGTTCCTAATTTCTGCGCTCCAATGAGTTTCAGGGTGATTTCAGTATATTCACTCTTAGCTGTTGCTACTTCTTTCTTACAATTATTTCTAGCTTCTATATACTTTTGTCTGTTTGTACAGAACTTAGGCCGGATAAATCTATGATATGCGTGTTGCCTCTGAGACATGGCAGCTGCACAAGTAAAAGTAAACCATTGGGGAGAGTGGGGTTTGCAATAGAACTTCCGTGAAGGGACATGTGCTTCAATTGCTGCCTTGAAACATTCAGTAGTCTTACTTGCGCACTGTTCTGCTGGAAGAAAAAAGATATTTCCCCATAGGACGTCTCTGATGTGATCTCTAATGCCATCCCAGTCAGCCTTATTGTAGTACCATGTCTTTGTGGGAAATGGCTCTTCCACTTGGAGCCGACAATATATATATATATATATATATATATATATATATATATATATAAAAAGCAAAAAAAAAAGGATAAATAAAAGCATTAACTCCGCACCACCACTCACCCCCACCATACCATTTAAGTACCACGAACAAACCAGTAGGTCTGCTAGTTTCACTTCCTTCTTTTCGAGATGACCCCAGCAAGACAGGTTCGGGGTTTTCAGAGCTAAGTTAAACAATTTTTATCCATAACTGTTGAAATCGATTTTTTTCTTAATACTGCCTATATGTGTGTATTAAGTATATATATATATATATATATATATATATATATATATATATATATATATGTATATATATTTGTTTGTTTATTTATTTTTTCCTTATTGAAGTTTTGACTTTAAACTCGAAACATCTTAACTTTACTCATCCTGTTTTGCTAGTTCTCTTGTTTTAAATCTTTTGTGTCAGATATGCCTGGAACTACTCTAAACCAGTCCTTAAATGAGATTCTCCAATCTGTAAACATAAGCCGACTTCACAAGTTCTATTGGAACTAAATTATAAGGTGACGCTCGAAGGTCCTAACACGATGTATAAAAAACAAAAAAACAAAACAAAACAAAAAAAAACTTCCACGGATTAATATAGGAGGGGAGACTATCTTCAAGTACAATTCGAAACTGAGAATGGGGCAAAGGATTTATACTAAGTAGATATTAATAAGTCCCTCTTACCCTTTTTTAATGAAGAGTAGATAATGCAATGGATGTGTTATCGGCAGCTCCATTATATCCCGCTTCTCCTTTTTTGTCCCTCAGTCCTCATTTCCAATGAGTTATGTTTCTGACAAAGGATAAAGAAAAAGCTGCTTCTCAGGTTGGTTTTACTTCGTGAACAGTAGTCTGATATGCCGGACATTTACTGTCTCTATGTCTATCCTTGCGGCCCTGTCACTAGTAAGGGTTCTGGAGGTAAACGTTTTCATCTGGGCTGACGTTAACCGCCTGATAGTCAGGGACCCGAATGTTGGATTAACCACTAAGCAGGCTGTCCTATCAGCAGGTGCAAAGTACTGGGGCTGTTGTAATGCCATTTGGTGAATGGATTCTTGACAATGCAGTAGTCGCTGGTGGGGCATCCGCCAACGTAGACCCCTACTACCATTCTCAAACATCAGGGGTCTACGTTTCAACCGTCCAGAGGTTGAAACCTAATTACAGGAGACGAAACGGGGCATATTCTTTCTAAGCGAAACTGGAATAGGACCGACCACCTCCATATATGAGTTCATAATTAAAGGATACTCTAACTTAACATCTAAATCTGACCCAAGATCGCCATGGGCATGAAATATGTGCCTGCATTAAAGATGGCTTCCCGTGTTGCAGGGACATCTCCAGAGAAGACCCTAATTTACCTTATATGTGCTTTCGGGTTGCACTTGCTTACACCACCGCATTTATATTTGCCCTCTATCGCCCCCACAACAGCGGAGTTACTATCTTTAAGAGTATATCGGAGTAAATTGAAAACATGCAGTTCGCAAACCCACACAAAAAGAGGTCAGTGTGTTCAAATCGGATCGAAATGTGTGTCAGTACGAATTGTTGACATTTTTTCAAGGTCGCTGAAGTTTAATGATGATCAGAACAAAAATACGTATATCGTCCCCCCAAAAAATGCAAAAAGCATTTTCTGTTAATGTGTTTTAATTGTTTTGTTTTTGAAAAAAAGGGACAAATTGTTTTGTTTTTAACGGACTTTGTGTTACAGAAAAGATTTTTTTCTTTTCTTGAGAAAAGTTACAACTGTGTTATGAAAATCACAGTTTAAATGTATAATGTAACTTTTAAAAAAATGTTTTATATATTGTAAAATGTCTTGAATGTATGTAAATGTTATTGTATTTTTGCGAAAGGAATTCAAATTCATGATTAGGTATATAAATTAGAATTGAAATGGTTTAGGAAAAATAAGATGATACTAGTAAAATGGTTGGCCTAGAATAAATTAGAATTTTAAAGGAGACAAAAAAAAACAATTACGTAAACGGGTATTTTTGAGAAGTTTTTACAGATGCGATAAAGCAAAAGAGAGATTTTCTTTTTTAATAATTTTCTTTTTGTATCTTTTTTTTAAAGTCCATAAATATTTTTCGTAAGAAGAGTAACGTGCCGGGAAAGCATTAGAGATGCCCCATTCGGATAATAAAATGTACCCTGTGGAAAATTGAGTGCTTGAAAAAAAAAAGAGGTCGCATGTGACGATTCCAAGCAGGAGGTAAGACTTGGCTCAATTTATTAGAGACAGGCGTGGAGAGGATACGAGAATCCTTAAGGGTACCGAAGACCTATCAGAGGCAGTACCGTAGGCAAATCACATATAGCTTAATGAGGTGAGAGAAAGGTAAAATATACCGTAGGTACTTAAGAAGATATAACCCTTTTTTTTTTTTAGAGATGTATGAATGCGGGATATCTCTGCTGGATCTTGGAGTTTCTGATGGGAGAAAAGAAAAATCACAAAAAGCGAGCCATTAGCCAGAATTTAGGCGCAAATAGTAATCATGGTGCAAAGGTTGGGAGTGTATTCGCTAAGGGTGATATTCTCTAAATCTTCATTTATATTTACGAGATCAGAAATCGTATGTATCTATTTATATGAACAGGATGATGTAAACCAATAACATAATTATTATCCACTTTTGAACATATATTCTTTGAAATTGTATACATTATTTTCCTGTGCATTTTACACACATATATATATATATATATATATATATATATATACATACATATATATATATATATATATATATATGCATACGCACATATATATGTATATATCTGTGTGTGTATTGAAATTTGGCATATATATTCTCGGTAACATAGCAAAAAACATTTGCATTTCATTATTTGAAAACTTTACCATTTTGGAGTATTACACTCATCCAAATCCGCGCAACTCTCAAATTAATGAAATAAGTTAGATACGAAACATTGTTAAAGAAACAGTGTTCGGCATGAACTTTAAGATTGTATTATGTTATAGATTTTGAAAAAAAAGATTGGTTCATGTTAGTCAATAGTATTTATCTGCTAAGTAAAATCCCAAACTACTGAGCTTATTATCATGAATAATAGAACATATATTCTAGGAAACAGGGAAGGTAAATTCCGCATATTACACTTTTGTAATATGTACTATATGGGTTGACACTGAAAGCGTACTATATCTCCAGGGAATGAAGAAAATACGCATACACGTTCCCCTAAAATAAACAAAAATTGGCAAAATTGGATTCATAACTGTTTGAATTGTGAAGTGAATTTGACCTTTTCCATAACAGTACGACTAATTATATGTATGACTAAAAATGATGTACAATCATTGTACAACTAATTGCGATCGCTGCTGATTAAAGCAACTTCGACGTATAAAAGATCGTCAGCGTGAAACAATCTTGTAATAAACAATAAAATAATTTACTCAAAAGTTTCGAGAGATTATTTTTTAGCAAATATCTTAAGTTCATACCTAAAAATATATTTACTAAAGAAAACTCCCGATTTTTATTAAATATTACCCTTTATTCGAGCGATCTACTAAGTCCGCCAATGCAAAAATTTTATTATTAAATTAAACAATAACATTTTAGTCACAGTCACGATTATTCTTGGCAAATTCTTAAAGACTGAGACTTGTTTTCAACCCAGTTTAAAAAAAAATACTCGTTGTAATATAAATAAACAAGTTTATGCTAGTTTTTTGTTTCTTTTATTAAACTTGAGTAAAAAGGTTCAAACTAAATCTTAAATAAACCCAAGTGACTTTTTTCTTTAAATTTGATTTTTTAACACAGACTATATTCCAAAACTTTGAAACGAAAATTCATAAGAAACTTTGAAATATCTCGCCACTTACAAATAGTTGTCTGTCTACTTATTTTGTTTACTTTCTGCTTTAAGAAAGATATTTAAAAAAATATATATTTTTTGAAAATATTTTTAAGTATGAATCTAACAAGATCTTCGCCTAAAATAACCTCCACCCAAACTTGTTTATTTTTATAATACACAATTTTTGCGCGGACGAGTAGAGTGAATCGCCCGTGTCGAAGTTGCTTTGACTAATTACACCCTTAACGACTGAGACAAGTATTTTTTCAATACAGTGTGCCACATAATCGTCTCAGGCCTTAATCAGACGTAGACAAAATCGTATTTAATTTTTAGTCGTGCATAATTAGTAAAACCAAGGCACGACTAACCTAAAGAATAAACTTCTTTACTTTTTACAAAGATTTTTAACGAAAAAAAACATGAAAAAAAGTACCACACAGAATTGGAAAATATAATATTAGAAAAATATCTTTGTGAATACTTTTTATATGAATCTGAAATAATTTGCCAAAATGACCCCTGAATTGAAATGTTTGAGTAACTTCATTTTGTTGTTTCTTTTGATAATACCACAACGGATTTTTACGATATCAGCAACAGGAACAAATAAGCGTACTATTTAAATATGCAATTTTAGTGAACCTCCTTATGTAGGATCAAAATCCGGCACGACTATATGGTCCGATTCAGAAGTAGTCAGTAATACAATGATCGGGAATCGTTTTTGTCGTACACATTTAGTAAAAAAGTTAAAATGGGTACATTTTGCGTTTGTTATGCCCTATTCACAGCGAAGAAGTAGGTAATGGTTTAATGTATAACGTGTCTTAATTATATCTCAGCAAGAAATACCCCATCACCAACATACGCCAATGCAATTGACATTAAAGCAAGTCATATAAGGACCCATAATACATTTGGTTACATGTCCTTAAGAACACCACATAAGCCGTGCCTTTTTAACATTTGACGTCAACATTATATGCGAAAGTATTCCTTTAATATCAAGTCTAAAATTATATATGGCGTGGTTGGCTTGAAGCATTGTTAACGGATAAAAAAGTATTTTTGAAGGCTTACAATTGACAGGCTAGAGAATGGGTATGCTTCACCACTGATAGCGGATTATACAGCCGAAAAGACCTATGGAATAAATACATTCAGGTAAACAAAAAAAGCTTAATGAATTATTTATTCTTGATTTAGTTATTTATCTGCTCATAACGACTGCACATTCTTTCAATGTAAACCTTCAAAAATACCTTTTAAGATTATATATGTATTTCTTATCCTGGTTGCTTCTTATGTATTTTTATATTGATTTTAGTAAATCTTCTAGGATATTTTCTTAAGATCAGTAATTAATCAACAGGCGACCTTTAAACAAAAGTATTTGTTCGCATGTCATTAAAACATCTACTCTTTCTCCTTCTCTTCCTTCTCCTCCGACTACTATTACTATAAAGAAGAACACGATGTCGATGACTACAACTAATTACTGTGGCTAAACCGGCCTTTGATACAGAAGACTCTCGCATATTTATAATTTAATATTTATAGATGTTTTGCTTTTGCTTTATAAAAACTATGGTATTCGTGTGTTGTTCTGTTTTAAAAATGTTATCACCTTTCAAAATATGGATTTAAAGAATAAACTATAACGATTACTGGTATGTTTTGCCATTAGTTCACTAAATAATTCTAATTTCCACCTTTCTTAATTAATTAATTTGGGTTCAAATTAAAATCGATTTATATAAGGAAATTATTTTCGAAATTAGATCTTTAATTTAAATAATTCAAAGTTTAAAATTAGATATTACATCATCCGATAAAAAGGGAAGGATTTAACAAAACGAGATTTAAACGTCAATTCGCGAGGTATATATACTTCACACTTCCGGTTATAAGATAGACGAATATTGGCTGAAAGGAGCTTGATAAGGATACCTTAAACGGGCCTTATTATCGGGCTTGAAACCGACGGTACCAATGATCTGTCTCAACTTACAACTATATGTACACAAAATACAATATATATATATATATATATATATATATATATATATATATATATATACTTGTTTATTGTTATATAAACATGCTCACATCCCGCTGCTACAAATAGCCACTTGTTTCAATCAAACAACAGATATCATCAGGCCTGATGATATCTGTTGTTTGATTAAAGCAAGTGGCTATTTGTAGCAGCGGGATGTGAGCATGTTTATATAACAATAAACAAGTATTTTTAGCTCTTTTTATTGAGCACTATCTAACAACCTCGTTGAATTCATTAGTCCATTACTTTTGAATATAAAAAAACCCGAGTATATATATATATATATATATATATATATATATATATATATATATATATATATATATATATACTTGTTTATTGTTATATAAATATGCTCACATCCCGCTGCTACAAATAGCCACTTGTTTCAATCAAACAACAGATATCATCAGGCAGCGACTTGACTATTCAAATGTTCAATGAATAATGGATTTTTATTTTAGGTAGGAACTCTTTAGAAGTTGGAGTTAAAAAACTTAAAACACAGGACTTTAATTAAATAAAAAAGTAAAAAGGGAGAGGCAATTTAAATAAAGTTAAAAGATTACAATGGGGAGAGAGTGATTGAGAAGAGAAAAAAAAGGAATAGAGACAGAAATAGAGAAAGAAAATAGAGAGAAAACAAAATAGAGAGAAAAAGAAGAGAGAAAATATATATATATATATATATACACATACATATATATATATACACACACACACATATATATATATATACATATACATATACATATATATATATATATATATATATATATATATATATATATATATATATGATATGGAGAAGTAAAGAAAAAAGATATAAATGGTTATAATAAAGAGAATAAGAACTAGAAGGAAAAGGAAAGAATAATGAGATCTAGTTAAATAGAGGAAGAGAGAAAGTAAGAATTTGACAGTATATAGAAAAAGAAAAAGAAAAAGAAAAAGATCTGCGTGTCAACCAATTTATGAACAATTATACAATTCAGTAATGAAACATATTATTACAAATACAAACAGAAGATACAGTCCAAGCGTCAGAAATGAACGTGTCAAAAAAGGCAGTGAATGTATTCAGCTAGCATATTTATCCACTTACATACGTCCACGAGTAAAATCAACGCAATTCAAACATACGTCTACCATTAATTAGGCCATTTATGCTAAATGATAGAAGTTTAAAGTTTTCGCGTTTTTATTAGATAAATATATGAATAAAAGAAGAAAATAATGATAAAACAATATTAAAATTATTATTAATAACAATAAACATAATCGTAATGATAATTATAATAATAATAATAATAATAATAATAATAATAATAATGAAAACAGAATAAAATTAATATTTATTATCTTTTTAATATAACATATTTAGCCATAAGAGGGGATTAAATAAATTAAATAGGTCCAATAATTATAAATAAAAAACTACTAATATTTATGTATATAAAAAGAATACAATACAAATATATATATATATATACACACACACAAATATATATATCCAAATATGCACACACATACACACACACATATATATACATATATATATACATATACATGCACATAAGTAAAGGTGTAACTATACTATTAAGTTGGAAGTTTAAGCTATTTAAGTATAGATATAAAGTCATATTAAATCACAAAATAATACATTCAAGACCAGATTACTAATAACACAGATACAAGTACACTTACCTATAAATATATAAATATATTCAGGCAAAAGAAGTAATTAAATCAACGAAATACTCAAAAATAGCGACGCACATGTAGATAGTACCCAAATTAAAAATAATAAGATACATATGTATATACTCACAGAGAACCAACCGACATACAAATAAGCATATATATATATATAAAGATATATATATATATATATATATATATATATATATATAATCTTATGTATACACATACATACAAAAAATACACAAATATATGCACACAATCATATACTAATAAACAACAACGCACACACACATATATATACTCACACATAAATATGTATAATTTACATAAATTATATATATAGAAATACATAAGAATACAAATAATTTGGCAAGAGTACAGATAGATGCATACACACATAGAAACATACAAATGGATTGAATAAACATGGGAGGGTATACCAAATAATATAGAAATATATAGATCTAAGTACACACGGTCATAAAATAAATACATAGACACATACATATACACATAGACACACAGGTATATAAGGTAGGAGAAGTAAAGAATGAAATCAGGAGAGGAGAAAGTATATTAATAGTATTTTAATAAATTATAGAAATCAGTGACAATTTTTTATTTATTTAAATTTTATATCTAAACTAAATTACTTAAAAGATGGGTTTTATAATGTTTGCAATTAATTGAATTTTCGTGCTTCTTATTTAATAATTTATCTCTTTCTCTAAAAGTAAGTATAAATAATTTCTCATCAAGACATAGGTAGCAAGGCGAGTTTAAAGATGAACAGGTTTTCGCTTTCTTTAAAATTTTCCAATTTACTATTGGGGAGTAACCTTGCTCTACTAGTTCATTGTAATATTTAGACAAGGAAGTTCTATTTTTGTACTCATTATTTTCAAAAGAGCACTTGTGACCGGTAAATCTTTCTTTAAAATTGTTATTTGTCATTCCTATGTAATATTTTTTTTCATTCGGATTTTCCTTAGTAGAAATAGTTGCTTGGTACACTACAGAAGTAATTTGACAATTTCCTTTAAGAAGGCATTTTGATTTAATTCTACAGTTACAGCTTTCGGTAGCAATGGGTGTGCTATTTTTGTTTAATATTTTGTTATTATGTTTTTTAATTATTTTTTCAAGGTTTTCATTACAGCTATAACTAAGTTTTATTGTATTTTTATTGAAAATTTTATGTAGTATGTTATTAATAGGGAAGTGCTTTTTAATTAAGTTTAAGAATTTAATTCCTAGATTTGTTTTAAGTTTCAGATTAAAAGGGGGATTGTACCACAGAATTTTTCTCTTACGGTTTCTATTTGTATTTGTGTTTGGGTGTGTTGGTTCTATGAACTCAATTTGGGTGTTTTTGTATCCACTATCCTTAAGGGCCCTGTTATAGAAATATTTATGTTTATTAAATATTTCAAGATTTGAAGAATTGTCACTGATTCTTTTACTAATGGATTTGGGGATATGCCTAATGATAGATTTTGGGTGATTTGATAGGGGGTGTACATAAATTGGGTTTGAGTTTTCCTTCCTATATGGTTGGTAGATGCCTTTCCTTAAATCAAAGTTATTCTCTTTTTTTATAACCATTTATATCTTTTTTCTTTTCTTCCCATATCATATATATATATATGTATATGTATATGTATATATATATATATATGTATATATATATGTATGTATGTGTATATATATATATATATTTTCTCTCTTCTTTTTCTCTCTATTTTGTTTTCTCTCTATTTTCTTTCTCTATTTCTGTCTCTATTCCTTTTTTTCTCTTCTCAATCACTCTCTCCCCATTGTAATCTTTTAACTTTATTTAAATTGCCTCTCCCTTTTTACTTTTTTATTTAATTAAAGTCCTGTGTTTTAAGTTTTTTAACTCCAACTTCTAAAGAGTTCCTACCTAAAATAAAAATCCATTATTCATTGAACTTTTGAATAGTCAAGTCGCTGCCTGATGATATCTGTTGTTTGATTGAAACAAGTGGCTATTTGTAGCAGCGGGATGTGAGCATGTTTATATAACAATAAACAAGTATTATCAGCTCTTTTTATTGAGCACTATCTAACAACCTCGTTGAATTCATTAGTCCATTACTTTTGAATATAAAAAAACCCGAGTATATATATATATATATATATATATATATATATATATATATATATATATATATATATATATGACAAAGCGCGTTTCGGATGCTCATGTACATCCACTATCCCATCGCTGGCAGAAGTGCATTGAGAATAGTCATGACTATGCACAAAAATAAATTCCCTCGTTTTAATTATACTACAACCGTCTTCGTAGCTTACAACTTCTTTTCTGCATTTAAATAATAGGATGAATTGCTTTCGGATCGATCCTCGAAATGGATAATTAAATCGTCTTTTGTGTAATAGTAAAGTCTTCTCACCAGTGTTTACGAATAATTATAAGTTTATTATCAAAAAAAATTATACAAAATGTCGAGAAAATCTTTTGCAATTGATTTGATGTTAGGTTTCAATTTCATATCAGGAGTAAAGTTCAGTCCCAGAAGCTTGTCGAAGCAAAGTGCTTCTTCAATACGGGCGTCATCCATATCAATTGTACACAACTAAGGATTAGAGCGTTACTAGTGAAAAGATAGCTTACTTGTAAAAACATAGATAGCTCTACCAGTAGTTATACTTTAATGTATAAACTAGGAAATGTATTTAGTTACCGAATTATAGTTTCTCATGCAATGTTTTATTTAGCATTAAATTTGTAAATTAAAAATTATCTTTTATCGTTAAAGAGTAAACATGAAGCGACAATTTTGTTAATGTCACCGTTATAATAGTGGCGTCTAGTTTTGATAAACTAAACGTAAAATGCAACACCGATATATTTAATCGTTTTAGAACTCATCGGGAGCTGTTACATATCTTGAGTAGATTAAAAGTTTACTTACACGATTTTATTGTTATTTCTATTAGATAAATCTTGATAAATATGGTAAAAGACCATGATTACAGTAATTTAGTTTCGACTATGAGTGCAAATATTATATTCCAAATCAGCTACAGCGTTACACAAAACAGCATAAATTAGTATCATACGTCAGAAACGGACATAACATAGAGAACATAAACACCGATGATTCTAACGATGAAGTAATGTTTTTTCGTGTTTACTCACGAGATACGTACGCTTGTCGCTGGCATAGGTCTGTCAGAAAATGAGATATGGTCATATTTTAGGGTTTTAGAGAAAGTCATGCATATATGCAACATGTAAATAAAAAAGCGAATGCAATAAACATTAGCTTGGACAATAATAATGGGACACTCATGAATTTATGGGCCTGTAACTTATAATACGATCGCACGAGGCTGAGGCAATACGTCCGTAGCCTGACACATGCTTATTAGATGAAGTTTTAACAGAAGAGTTCGTAATGCGATTTATGCGATTTATGCGATGTATATTTGAAGCTCAAATATCTTCATTGACAATAAAGCAATATCTTTGGAAAGTATATATTCACTGACAAGAGAAATGTGGTTTTAATCAAGTTTAAAGACACGCCAACACACGTGTGTGCGTGTAGATGGATAGATAAATACAAATATGCATATATGATATAGATATACACGCGTGTGTGTACATATAAATACATATATATGTATATATAGATGCATATATATTATGCATATCCAAAAAATATATGTGCATAGATATGTGAGAAATTACATCCACACACACACACACACACACACACACACACACACACACACAGAGATATATATATATTTATACGTACATACATATTTATTAATGTACATTTATATATACAGATAAATATGCATACACATGCATACATACGTGTTTCCAGACGTAAACCTGTGCGTACACAAACTTTTAACAGAGACACGCACACCCATATATGGTTTTGTGTGTTTTGTAATACATTATATCAACATAACTACGTTACTGCACAGCTATATCTAACCTTTTATAATCAAATAAACTCATAAAAAAGCATAATCTCACTATTCTTTGAGGTATTTCTCACTCCCTTTACATATTTGTATGTATGCCTGTCCATGGTCATTTACAGATGTATGGAATCTGTGAAAACCATTTGCTCTTCAGATTATTCATCTTTCTGAAGAACGTTAGCTTTCTTTCATTATCATAAAATCTATTTTAAATCTTACTTTGTGTTCATACAGAAAGAATTGAATCGCTCTTTAAATAAATAATTTTGATTTTGATTATCCCCGTTTATTTAATCTGTCGTAGTGAAACAAACATATTTCTGAACGCTGTTTTGTTTTGTGCAAATAATTATTGAACAATTCAATTGAATACTTTCGGTATCGTATTCATGAGAAAAGTTTGTGCTGATGAGAGGATTCATGTAATTATCAAGTTAATACCCTGCGCTGAATGTCAGAATACATTCGGATGGCGGAAACAAATAAAGTGAAATATTGTTGGTGCTTAATTATTCGAAGCATTATCATTATAAAATATTAATTAAATCTTGTATTCTACCGAGTTATAAATATATATGTATATATATGTATATTATATACTTTTTACTTGTTTTTACATAAACATTATCTATGTTCACACACTCACGTTAAGGTAAACTAGTAATACATAATTAGAGATTTCATCAGGAGATTTTCTCTTTCAAAACTTCAATCTTGGTTTATTGGAGCATACTCAAAATTTTGTAGCGATACTTAAATCTTTATGGAAAAAATTATAAAAAAGTATATCTATCATTGAGAACGCTTATATACACCTCGTTATAATTATCCTCTGATTATTTTTAAGTTTGACTAATTATCTATCTATATATCTATCAATCCATCCATCTATCTATCTATCTATCTATATATATATATATATATATATATATATATATATATATATATATATATATATATATACAAGAAGAATAAAAGAACGACAATATAAAAATATATCGTAAGGTATATAAGTTTTATCGTTTATTCTATATTGATGCTACATCAATTAGGGGTGTAAGAAAAAGAAAACTCTTTAGTTTACTTATCCTACACACCTAATTGATGTAACATCCATATTGAATAAACGATTTAATCTATATACATTAGTTATTTCATTCTTCATCTTTCATATAAGCTCCAACTCAGCTTACATTGAGAACGCTTATATAAACCCCGTTATAATTTATCCTCTCAATATTTTTAAGTTTGACTAATTATCTATGTATCTATCTATCTATCTATCTGTATACATATATTTATCTATTTATCTTTCTATCTATTTCTCCCCTCTCTCTCTCTCTCTATATATATATATATATATATATATATATATATACATATATATACACAAGAAGAATAAAAGAACGACAATATAAAAATATATCGTAAGGTATATAAGTTTTATCGTTTATTCTATATTGATGCTACATCAATTAGGGGTGTAAGAAAGAGAAATCTCTTTAGTTTACTTATCCTACAACCCTAATTAATGTAACATCAATATTGAATAAACGATTTAATCTATATACATTAGTTATTTCATTCTTCATCTTTTATATAAGCTCCAACTCAATTTGCCGAGCTTTGAATTTTCCCGATAAGTCTCTTCTTAAAGAATCCATCTTATTGCTTTAACTCTCCCTCTAAACATATGGTATTGGTCAGTTTAGCCTTTTCTGTTACTTATTCTACAAAGAACGTTTTATGAACAAAGATACCACATACCGATGGTCTCACAGAACGAGACTCGCTTTTAATCAACTTATTGTCTGTTTTCATATTCGTTCATTTTAAAGTTAGTCTTGCACTATTTTCACTTATTTTCTTATTTCATCATTTCATTAATGCATGTTCATAAAATAACATTGCAAATAGTTTAGTAATTTATCGTATTTCCTATTCATTAATTTGTCATTAAAACTCATGTTAGGTATCAGAATCTTTAGTTGTTGGTGTCCATATGATATTTTTCAGTATACATTTAATATAAATTATGATGTAATTTTCTGTGTATAGGATCATTACTTATTTGTGTGTTAAGAAATTGTTGTTTCCTTCAAAAGTGTCGTCATTTTAAATTTCCGCTTCAATTTTGACGTATATTCGTCGGAATTTTTAACGTGTCCTATATTTTTTCGTGTCTCTATTTGAATATTACGCAGTGTACATGTATACATCTATGTAGTATCCATTGCTGTACAATTATTACCTACTATGAACTTTTTTTTGTCTTCTTTGCAGATAATTTGCTTTTTAACAACATGGTAGATGAATACACGTCCAGGAACGGCGATACATAATTCCTCGAATAAACAGTTTTTGCACAACTTTTATATTCCTATGGACAATTTTAAATCCAGTTTTACAAACTTCTGTCTAATCTCCTTATATTAATTTGGATCAAAATCCACTACACAATTTTTAACCTATAACTTTTCTGAGATGTAAAGCTCGAGTTTTATAGATATTTAAAAGAAACCCAAATGTAGGAAATCTTTTTTAATTGGTGTATAATTATTGTGTGTCAAGTTTAATGCAAATTCGATGAGTATTTGAATTTTTAAATGGAAGGTTTCGCCAATATTACTCTTACTAAGAAAGGCGACTATGGTCTTGTGGGTAACAATACGGATTGATGACCTAGGTGGGTTTGGATCCAGTTCGTTCCACAAAAATCACTTAAATGAGGATAGAAGTAACCTTCAAGTAGATAATCCCGTAATCTACGATGACTTTACAGAAAGAACTCTGACATGAAAAATATCGAGTAAACCAATGTCACCAATAGAATTTTGGGATTCCTACGATACAATGTGACGACTTCCTCTAAAAGTATTTTCAATACTCGAAAGTAACTCCAAGATATGGAGAATTTATTAATTGATATTATACTATTGCAAAACTCACCCCAGATCGTTGATATCTGAGTTTTTATAAAGGGCACTCACATCGCTGTTCCTCCTTTGTATAAAACTAAATTACACTGAATATAGCTCACACTTAAACCCATTAAAATATTCAGAAAGCAGAGTTAATAAGATTATCAGTGAGTCTTAGACATAGAAATATATAAACTTATAAACATGCCTAAATTTATAAACATGGATATTTCTATGCGGTTATAAAGTGTTATAGATCTTTGAAACTTTACTTATACGTAGCATATTTTCTGTGCAACTACATTACCGTGTTGTCTTGTTAACATTTTCGTTTAGAGGAAGCCAAATTTGTATAAATGACATACCTTCCGACAGTTCTGATCGTTAGCCATGTAAGGTAGGATGGCAGTCTCGTTAAACAGTTATTTTTAAGAGATGGTTTCCGAATTATGCACTTGTCACATTTGTTTTTGTATTTCTGTTACCTCAACCCAGTATGTAATATGCTTACACCCTCTTAAATAAAAGTTAACGCATCCACTCGTGTACTGTTCCGATATATCTGGCCTTGGTTTATGTGGTGTCGCTTAATTCTGTCCGTCTTTATAGGATGCCTATTCTGACGAAGTTCCACTCACTTGAAGAAGACTAATATGAATTCGACGTTTCCGTTGACAGGGCTGTACCCCTCACACGTGGTGTTGATGGATTTTGAAGTGTTCCCGTATATGAGCTGTACAACTGCGAAATAAAAAGTGCATTAAAAACAGTTAATGAGGTATCAACAACTAAATAAAGTAATTTCATTTTATTTTGTAGTTTTTTTTTCAATAAAAGGTGCAATATTCCTTTTTGTTTTTATGCAATGATTTTTTTCTGAATATTTATTAGAGAATTCTACAAAAGGCAGAATATGATTAACGGTCGACCGATGGATCCCTTCTCCAACTTTGTTGTACGCCTTCCAACAGTCGGATACAACCGCGATCCCAGGCAGAATATATTTAAATTATAGGAAGGAGGGTTACAGCGTTGTGATTGAGTACAGTCATCAAGAAACCAGCCTTGTTAGTAGTTTTATATCATCCGAAGATTCAGGGCAGAATTTTGCACATCAATGTCTAGCTATTAGATTACTCTCTTGGTAATAAATTAACGTTTGTACAGGCGTCGGGATCATTTTCTCACGCGTACAGAGGTTAATTTTGAAGTCTGCAGTGTCTGCTATTTTCGTACATGAATATAATGTTATATTATTCCTTCTTACAATTTATAAAATAGTCGGTTGCTTTCACTTCAAAATTCCAAATTTCATTAGTTAATCAAACGCCGAATAATTTGAAAATAAAATGTTAAAATACCACCCTCCCCTTACACCACCAACCAAAATTACTCTTGATACTATCTCATAACTCGGCACACCCATAAAACAGATCTTTAATATTTGAACACTTAAGAAATAAACTAACTCAGACTTTTCTCTTCTGTGCTCAAATATCACAAAAGCGTCTAATTAGCAGAAGCTAGAAAAAACAATATTAAAAGCATCCATGTTCACCCGTTCGCCTAACAGTGTTGTCGTTATGCAACTAATTAACAGGCTGTTTTCTCTCGAATCCCTGCTGGACGGAACAGCAGCACACGAGGAAAATGATAATCAGCTGTTTTTTTCTCCATCCTTTGTACAATACGTTAAGAATGGCTACCATAATTTTCAGGACCGTCAGAAGTACAAAATAATCAACTAAACCGCCATAGCTATATCATCTTATAGTTATCATAATCAGAATTATCATCATAAGTAGGAGCTTCTTCGGCTCGTAAAATCTTACAGAGTTACGTCAAAAGCAACAGTTTCCAGTGTAAAAAGCAAAAACTAATTTAGCCAAGATAACTATCGCAATTATCATAGTGTAACAATGTATTATCTTTAAGAGACAGATAAGTATTTCTGTGCTGTTTGTTTCTCCTTTCGTTACCATAAAACCGATCTATCGCGTCGACATCTTTAACAGATTTGTCCAAATATATTTTAGAAAAATAATCAAGATTGCATGATGCTTCATATGTCTACTACTACTACTACTACTACTACTACTACTACTGCTGCTGCTGCTGCTACTGCTACTGCTACTACTAATCTAATAATCATACTACTACTACTATTTTAATAATACTAAGAATTTTTATTATTCAACAATATTTGACATAATTATTTTAATTTATCTGTGTAACAATCCAAACTGTTACGTTTAGTACAACTATCACTACTTAAATTACTACTACAATTACAACTATTACTACTAATAATGAGAATTATATATAATTATATGCAAAGTGATAAGTTGAAAATCTAAAAAAACATGATATAAAAGGCCCTTGCCGTGCTGGATATTACATAATTCAGAATATGTTTTTAAAACGTCATAACAAACCTGCTGAAATTTATTTTTGTGAAAGGAATTGGCAGGGATGAATAAGTAATCGAAAAATAAATTTGATTTTAAACGTTTCAAACATCACACAGACAAAATCAGAGAAACAAGCCAACAATTATCTAACTTTCAATAGGGTTCTCCATTGATATAAAAGAATTTGGACTAACGATGGTTGAATACCAATCTGATAACACACAAACAAAATCTTAGCAATTTCATCCGCGATACATATAAGTCCGATGTTTGTGTTGAACGGGTAATTGAACGATATTAGTGTTGAACGGGTAAATGTGATTTACCTTGCGGTGAACTAAAAGAACACACTGAAGCGTATCTAGTTAAATAAGTGGTTTGATATAGCAATTCAAAGAATAATTGTCGGCTTAAATTTTTCAGAAACGAAGAGTAATACATCCATTCCATTATACTCTTTCATTTTTATGCAACACCGAAGCGGCAAACTTGGTGCTAATTTTCTATTATGAAAATTCATAAAGGTTTGCCCGGAAGTTTATTACACATTATCTGAAAATGTACATTATTTTAAGCTTGTGATTTGGACGCCAACATTCCTAAAAGTCATCTTGCAGATATCTTCCTCACATCCAATATTTAGCCATGAGGAATGTAAACTAGAAATAATATATGTTTATATACCCGTTTTCAGAACTTGAAAATATAGGCTACTCAGATATATACATTAAATCTAACAATTTGTTTTTCAATGGTTAAGATGTTTCGAGAATAGTTCAAATTTCGCAGTCGACTTCTTCACATTGGCAGAGAATTAATTTCATGTATTATGCCATTGAAGAGACCACCGAGTGTTTTAACTTTTTAGTGCATATTTAATTAGTGTATGCATCTGTTTTACTTATTTTCTAATTTACATCAGGTGTACAAAAATTGTGTTTGATCCACTTTCAAACTTTTTAAAATGTCTCAGTGTATGCATATTTTTTCAGTCTGGGAGTAGCGACCCATTTACTAAAATAGTGAACGTATTTCTAATAGGCCAAAAGATCATTCTTGAACTTTTAAAGTTTACTTGCGTAAACACTGTCTTATGAAGAATCGATCAATCTAAAGTGGAGCAGTGCAGCGAGAAAATGGCGTCCTCATGTACATTTCATGTAGCAGCTAAAAAGGGATATGTCTGGTCGTCCTTTACTATAGTCGAACTCCTTACTAAATTAACTTTGTATTGGTTTGATGCATTTAGTTTCATACCTCTTTGCTAGTAAAAGAGATGCACTCGTGTGTTACAATCATGTGTTCACCTTAGAACAGGTGCTTCTATCAATATATAACGCATTTTGAAAATGATGTTTACTTTTTTTGGATTCGTATGATTTTGACTGATTTTCCTTGTTTTTGTAGACATGTTTCCTAGCTCAATATCGTAATTCGTCTTCGATGGTCATACACGAAAACAATAATGTATCCCTGCGGCTATGCTACAAGTATCGATTCTATAACCTTTATTATTTCTGATATTTATAAACGACTTCCCCGATAAAATAATATCTGAGACAGGAATATTGCTGATGAAATCACACTCAATAACAAACTCCTGGGGAAAACGAGAGAACATATACATGAGGAAATGTATGAACCCTACAGGAAAGTTACGAACTTGTAATGGAGCGGGATTGTAAATGCGAATTAATATTCAATGTTGCCAAGATTAAGTGTTTTCTTTAATAATTACAAGAAACTTTCTCAACTACAGACTGCCATGGTTAATCATATGTATTTCGTTCAAAATCCTCGACCTAACATTCACAGACAACACGGACTCTAACAAATACATTACGGACATTGCCAAGGCTGCTGCGAGAAGTTACACGTACCTGAGAGTATTTTGTACTTCAACAGAATTATTATTCGCCCATACATGTATTGTTGCCACATCTTAACGTATCAGCAACAAAATTCCATCATGCCTCCAACCACCAAAAGGTTGCATCTCATGCGCATTTAATAAGTATTTTATTAGAATGTGCTCTGATCAAGTCAAAGCACGTTAGCTGCTTTACCCGTTTTATCTTTCTTTGTATTTTGTTTTGTATAAATTTATATTTACCCGTTAGCTGCTTTAGCCGTTTATCTCGACCATAGCATTACAATCAAAAGAAATAATGTTGGTTTTAGACATGTTAAAAGCAACAAGCCGCCTTTCCCCCTTTTAATGATCTATTTTGAACAGAATGACAGAAATCTCCCAGACTAATCCGATAAGCAGCCGAATCTCATCAGTATACTCTAGAGATCCCTGTATTCCGAAAAACTACAATGTCCAAGTGTAATCTGAACAGACATCTCGCTGTCCAACTCCCTACATAGTATTCCTGTAAATTTGGTCTCAAATAGCAGCCTATAACGTCAAAGTGGCAATGTGATCTGTTTGGAGGTAATTAACAATAAAGAACAACAAAAAACATGTATCGATCGATGATTTATATTTATTTTCATTTAAGTAGATACTTTTATTAATCAGATATTTTCTGGATTGGTAAAATATTACAATAATTTTTCCAGCATCTTACTAACAAATTTGATAAAGATTTTCGAGTTTAGATCCTGAATGACAGAAAACAGGTTATAAAAAATAGAGGTACTTCTCATGTCGAAAGCCGTTTATCTCGACCATAGCATTAAAATCAAAAGAAACATTGTTGGTTTTAGACATGTTAAAAGTAACAAGCCGCCTTTCCCCTTTTACTGATCTATTTTTGAACAGAATGACAGAAATCTTCATGAGCAATACTCTTCGAGTTTTTGTCATAAACAATTGTGTTGCCTGCCGTGATGTAAAATAAATGACCACAGAATATGAATTAGAAATTCCAAAATGGAGGTCAGAATGGGTGTATGGCCAAAATAGATCCTCAAGGAACGCTGGTTTTAATTATATGTGCATTCGGTCTCCATATATAAAGAACCTATTATCAGATAATCAGTAATTCACACGATTCTGATGAAAACATTTGTACCAGACCTTATAAAAGCGTTTTATATAGTAATAGCTTCTGCACTAAACCAAAGTTTTCATGAAAAATTCATTGATCTTATGCAGCTGACTTTGCAGAAGAGAATCCATAGTTCTTGTTACTTTGCATATTGCTCTTGTTTAAGGAAATAAAGTGTGTATTAATTTATCACAGACCATGACAATTTACTCATGACTCCAACTTAAGCCTGATAGATTTACAAAAATACTATTATAAAAACACTCATAACAAACTAACCGACAGACGTAAAATGATAGTATGGTACTCGCCTGACGTCAAGGATCTATTCTAGGATCAATATTATTGTGTATGTTTAGTATTGCAATGATATATCGATGTTTAGACGCAGTTTAAATTGTGTCCATTTAATGTGGAATTTTATTGATGATCATATAATAGACGACTGAATCGCTTCCGATCAATTTAGCTACAAGACGACCATCAGACAGTGCATCTCATAAGAATGCGAGTATGCATTTATAATAACTAAAATAGTGATTGTTTTGTAAAAGAACTATCAAACAATTTTGTTTGAATATAAAAAAAAGTTGTTACTTCCATTCCAGCATTCTCAACCTCATCAAAGAACATTTTGCAAGATGGCAACACTTTCCAGCTAAAACTGATCAATATTATATTTAAGAAAAAGAAGATAGTATAGAATTGGAGGAGATCGATATTTTGATACAAATATTATTGAGGAAAAATCGATAAAATTGAAGTGAACTATAAACTGATAATGTTCAAACAACGAAATTTTTAAGAAAAGTGCAACTTAAACTAACACTGAAAAGCATCGTGCTTGGAGCGACCTGCTGATCTCATGAGCGATTCTAACTATTAGATATTCTTTACATGGATCTAACCACCTAAAATTATCTAAAATGACAGAAAAGGAAAGAAGGTAACTAGTTATACAGAGGAAGGCTGTCGGGGATTAACTAATCGAGTAAAATTAATATCCTATCAGATAACTTCTAATGAGTCAGTATAACTAACTATAACAGAAGATTTGAATATTACATCATAAATAATAGTGGATACCACTACAGCATTAATACTATTCAACGCATAGTTGAAGAGAAAAGAAAATATCTCTTTTCTCCTTAGCTATTAATTATATTAAGTTCTCATTTAATATATATATATATATATATATATATATATATATATATATATATATATATAGAGAGAGAGAGAGAGAGAGAGAGTGAGAGAGTGAGAGAGAGAGGGAGAAAGAGAGGGAGAAAGAGAGGGAGCAAAAAGAGGGGATATAGAGAGGGACGTTTAACAAATAGAAAGGCTGTTTCTGGATTTTTGAGATTTGTATTATTCAGACTACTGTTCTCATCTTAGTTAATCCCCGACAGTGTTATGAGCACTACATTTCGGCAGATGTAACCACCGATCTTCTTCATGAGTAACTTAGAAGACACGGGAAACTTTCCGTAAAACTCGGGAATCTGCACATGTGATATAAAGAATATAATTGCGAATTACTTAAGACGTCAACCATATCATGAATGACGGAATGAATGCGCGCTACCTCTGTAGATTAAATAAAAAAAAAAAGGTTATTTCAAAATTCCGTGCAGATTCCCGATTTCGCGAGAAAGATTCCTAGGTTCGACAAGATAGAATTGAAAAAGGTCGAGGATTAGATCTGGAAAAACGTTCTGTGAATTGTACTCAAAACGAGAACAGCAGTCTGAATCATCCAAATTATATAGAACTAATGTTGATTTTCTCTTTATATTAAACAATTAACAAGCTTTTCAAATTTACTTATTCTTCATTCAAGCAAATTAAACCAAACTCAATGGGTGATTAAATCGTACACATGTTTGTTCTCGTCATGAGTTTAAGTTGGGTCAAAGAGAAGCCATCTTTAACCCACTTAAAATAGACTCATTGAAACATCGCGCTTAGTAATGAATATGTTATTTCAAGCTAAATCGTGGCAGACTGGCGGATGGAAATAAGTCTCATATGAGATGCATAAACGAATGTGTAAATGCTATTTCAATGTTATACTATTGCCAACCGAGAGAATCTGTTTCAACGCAGAAACTTTCGATTTTATATGCGCTTTGCATTGGAAAGGGAAGTTCTCAAATGACCCTGTTTGGCTGTGTGCCTATTTTTGTGTCAGCCGATACAAGCGATTCCATGGAGGCAAACGTTGTCCAACTATCTTGCAAAATGTGCTTCATAAATACCCGTTAATATTAAAATAACACCCGTTATCGTAATATTGTCCGTTATCTTACCGCCTCTGCGTTCGGACCGACTTATTAAATGTTGCAGATTGCTTCCATGTTTCGCTCATGCTAGTCGAATTTATCGGAGATTAACAGATGGCAGATTCGAATTATTGCGCATTGCATGTAACTAAATGCGTATCGGTGTTGCAAAAATCAGAAAGATAACAAGAATTCCGTGTATGTCTCAATCAAAGTTAGATTTAAAATTACTATGTTCGGAAACTACTGACTTAAATATTTCACATACTTTTAGCAAAGTCATTTCGACTGGAAATTCGGCAGTTTTTGGACATATTTTTAAAATTCTAATAATTTAGGTAATATATTAGATTTTTCTGAAAATGTTGGCTGAGTTCCAACTCATGATTAAGATGATAAATTGAGTTTTATTTTGTTTGAGGAGTTGTTTGTTTGTATTTTTATAGGTGACAGTTGATTATTTCTATTTGTTGTATTATTCGGACTATAGTTCTCATTTTGGATATTGTTCTTACAACGTTTTGGTCGATGTAATCTTCTGACTTTCGCCTTATACCAAAACCGAGAATGTTTATTTCGAACTTGAGCAATCTACTACCCCACCCCGTGGACAACGTGGAATTCTGTTCGATATTCCACACATTTCCCGAATTAGATATAAAAATCAGCGAATTCGCTATGACACACCTGAAAACATTCTATTCTCCCAAACGTTATGAGAATAAAAACATAGATGAGACCACTATTTCGAATATAAAATAGTATAAATTATATATCCCCACGAAGAAAATTCCGAAACGTTAAAGTATGACTTTTCTGGAGTAGGACAACAATAATACACAAGTGAAGCATGCATGGTTCCCCGTGAGTGTCCCGTGAACGAGGCATAAAAATTCAGCATTTGAGAGAGTGGGGGAATAGTTAATAGTAGTTGCATCTACTCGAGTGTTTTTGTACAAGTTTCGCAAGGGGAACGATGGATGAAAGCCCAGAGGAGCACTTGCCTTGAAAATAACGATACAACAGAGACAGGATCCAAACCTTTCTTTTGTTAGACAGCGGATGCAAGTAAGAGAAAAGGGCATCACCTAGTAGGTATCGAAGCCAGTTTTAACCTTTATCCAGGAAGGATAGGTCCAGGAGCTCCTGCCCAGATGGAGCAACAATACTCTATTTTATAATGTACTTGAGTGCCATACAGATTATCGATTGCATCGGCAGTGAGCTATCTACTGGACCGGTAGAATGATTCAAACACTTTCCTGTGGTCTTGACAACAGATCTGATGCATGCGTTCTATTTCAGAACAAGAATAAAACTCGGTACTAGAATTTTATGAAGACATGGTGCTTCCCCAATACGGGAGTAATTTATTTCAATTGTAGGCTGATAGGATGAAGAGCGTTGACATTGAGAAGAGAGGAGCTTGGTTTTAGTTTCCTTAAAAATATAATAAAATCAATATTTGCTTTACTTTATTACCAGACAACGCCGAGTTTAATATACATACACACACACACACACACACACACACACACACACACACACATATATATATATATATATATATATATATATATATATATATATATATATATTGCGCTCCAATAAAATATTGTGCTATGTGAATAGTTTTTATATACAAGGGTGGCTTCAAACGTTATACGTGCTATTTTTAAACTTTAAATGTCGAAGAGATACTAAGACGGGAGGGTTAGTACTAAAACGAGCGACGTTTTGTGATCTATAATTTAATTTCTACAACCATCCCCACCATTCTCAGTGCACTTTAGCCTGCGATGTTCGATGTCTTACGTGTAAAATTCATGCGACTGATACGAGCGTTGGATTTAGTGAAAATTCGTCGTCGTTAAATGAAAAGATTGATACACGATTCGGATTGGACTTTACGAAAAATGTAGCAGATGGTGAAAGGAAGAAATTAAAATGCGACACGGATTGATATTTACGAAAAAGTCCTCGTCGTGAAGTGAATACAGTGAAATATGATTTGGGTTTGGTTTTTGGAAAAACTTCGTCGTCGTAAAATGAAGTGATTAAAATACGATTCAGTTCGATTAAAAAACAAGTGGTGTCGACGTTAAAGGGAAAGATAAAAGTACGATTTGGACTTTAAGTGAATGGCTATTGTCGTGAAATTGGGCGATTGAAATACTATGCATCAAACTGTTGAGATGTGCCTTGCTAAGCAGATGAAAAGTTACAATTCAAGCTGGACTATTATTTTTATTTTGTGCTGTCATGTGGTTTACGCTAGTTGTGACTAGCCGTTGAGTGAGGGCTAGTTGTGTTTAGCTATGTTTGAAAGTTTAGTTATGTCTAGCCGTGTATTGTAAGCTAGTTATTACTGTGAGTCAGTTACGTATGTCGTGTAGTACGAGGTAGCTCTGTCTAGCCATGTAGTGTGAGTTAGCTGTGTCTAGCCACGTAATTTTAGCTGGTTGTGTTTAGAAGATCGAGAAAGTGAGTACTGATCAAGGCACGAGGTTATGTGAGATAAGTGTTAAAGATCATGAGGACGTACAATCACGTCCACCCCCCAAGTGCTATTGTTAGAATTTATTATTGAATTTATTGTTGTCAATTTGTCTTGTAGTTCACTTGCTATTTCTCCTCAAAATACTCGCGTTCTCTCGTTTTGAAATCAACGTCTGCCTACATTCTTTTGCAAAATAAAAACAAAAACAAAAAAGCCATGTCGACGCTATTCGATTTTAGTACATATTTTTTAATTAGTCATACTAATATTTGCACCACTTAGCGTCGAATGTTAGAAAAAGGCGTAGACAATTTTCATTGAAATCTATTCAGGAATGACTCGAGGAAATTAGCCGAATGTTTAAAAAAAATTACATACGTTAACTTTGCAAAGTGAATTCTTTTTTTATTTCAGTTAGTGAGAGGAGAACCTTTGGCCATACTTTTCCCTAAACAGGTCAATTGCACTTTTATTTAGTATAATATTAATATTATTTTTATTTTTTGAATAGAGAGTGGACAATACATTGTGTATGCAGCTTCCGTAACTCTCGCTTCTCCTTATTTGTCTATCACTCCTCGTTTAGAACGAGTTATTTTTCTGACAAAGGTACGAGAAAAAGCTGTATTCTAGATCGCCAATATTTTTTCGTGAGTAATCGCCTGAAATATCCGAAATTTTCTGTTTTTATTTCTATCCTTGTAACTAAATTACTGATAAAAGTGCTGGAAGTAAAGGTTTTACTGCGCTGACGTTATTGGCCTGATTGTCAGGGACGCGAACCTTGGACTAACCACTAAGGAGACCGTTCTATCAGCAGGCGCAAAGTACTGAGGCTTCCATTGTCATTTGGTGAGTGGATTCTGGACGAGGCAGTAGCTTTTCGTACGGCTTCTCGATGCTATATTAGTGGGTAATTGTTACGGCTTTACCTTATCATGGTCTACAAAATAATATTTTTTCACTTCTTTTTCTCCCTTACTCTCCCTCTCTGAGCTGCTCTAATCAAATCTGTTGACCTCCACAAATACTAAAAGTTCATAAAAAAGTATCCAGTAAGAATACGTGATTAAAAACTCCAACTTCCAATGTAGACCCCCACTACAATGTACCCTTCTCCAACTTCAGAGCTTAATGTTCCAACGTTCCAAAGGTTTAAATCTAATTACAGGAGACATTACCAGACTTATTCTTCCTAAGCGAAGCTGGCATTTAACAAACTATTTCCCTGGATGGGTCCGTAATTTAAGGAAAATCTAATTTAACATTAAAATCTGACTCTCACGATCGCCATGAGCATGGAATATGTTACTATATTTGAGATGATTTTTCATGTAGTAAGGACATCTATGGAGAAAACACTAACGGAACCCATATGTGATTTTTCATTGCACTTACTCACACCACAGCGTTTATGTTTGCCCTCTATCGCCTCCATAACAGCGGAGTTACTATCTTTAAAAGCACATTTGAGAAAATTGACCACATCTTGTCTGCTCATCCTTCAGCTACATTCACGTCTATGGAGACTTCTATGTTCACAATTAACCCACCCAAACAAGACATGATGAGTGGAGGTTCTGTCCCGATTTCTCCATTGCTTATGACTTAACTCTTAACAAACCATCCGTGTGCCCAACAATGATAGTCTGTATGCAAGTCATCTAGACCTTTTTCTAACATGTCCTGAGATATGTTTATCTTCCGTTTTGCGCCCACTGGGAGGTTCCGACCACTCGGTTGTCTTAATCAAGATAAAAACAAAATGTAATAAGTTCCCCGACATACCTCTTCATCATACATTATATCGATACTCTATAGCTGACTAGGATAGCTTTCAGATATTTATATCAGATCTACCTCTGCGTTCCATGTTTTAAAGGAGCGTGTCCTCCATAGTTTCAGACCTAAAAGAATGGTTAAGTTTAGGAATAGACCGCTTACAACGCCTCCCAAAAAATTCAGCAAAAACCTAACAGCCAGCCCTTATTCTCTGCTGCCATTGCACACATAAATTACTATTTCCATTGCTTCCAATGTAACAGATGTACTGAGACTAAAGTCGCTTGCAGGACTGCCACCCACCACTGTAATATAATCATAAAGAAAGCGAGAGAGCTGTATGCTCAGTCCGTCAAGTCCAAAGTAGTTGAGTAACAGCTTGATTCCCACCAACTTTGGGTAATACCAAACAGGGTTCTGAATAGAAATGTGTGTTCTATCCCAACCATCATTAATAGACCTGTCGTAATCTCATCAGCATCGAACAAGCCCAAAGTCTTTGAAAAAGATATTGCCGATAATTCTACCCTATGTTATCAGGGCCGCGAATCACACGTATTTCCTCCTGTGTCTGAAAACACGTTATTCGATATACAATTATTCGTGCGTGATGTTTCGAAGCTAATAAAAAAACTCGATTCTAGTGAAGCAACTGGCTTTAGCCGCATTCCTATTATAATGCTCAAAAAGCTTCAACCAGAACTAGTTCCCATACTTACAAAGCCGTTTAAGCGTGTTCTTAATGAGAATTGCTTCCCAACATCTTGGAAAACTCATCAGTATCTCCCGTATTAAAAAATCAGGATATCTCTCATCTCTCTCAATACAGACTTATCATTCTTCTGTGGGTCATGGGTAAGTTGCTGGAATCTCCGTTAAATAGAGAAGTAGTCTACAACCTCAGCAAAAATAATCTTCTCGGTGACATGCAATATGGTTTCCGTTCTACTAGATCTACAGCAGATGTGCTAACATTTGTATCACATAAAATTAGCGAATCTCTCGACACAGGTTTCTTCTTAAGGTAACTGCCCTTGACATATCAAAGGCAGTTGATAGTTTATCGCATAAAGGTCTACTCCACAAACCCTCCATCTACGGTATAGTTGGAAATGTCTTTTGAATTAGTAAATTATTTCCTTCTGATAGGTTCATATGGATAGTGGTTAATGGGCAGACACCAAAAGCTTACAGTATTAATGCTGGAATTCCTCAGGGGTCCAACCTGGGCCCAACTCTCTTCCCGATTTACATCAATGATCTCTCAATTCACATCCTAAGATCATTCGTAGACATTTATGCTGACGACCCTACCTTCTATGGTAACACTAAAAAGGCCGTAAACGACCAAGTTATCTTTAATTCTCTCTCCTTTGATCTTGATCACGTTGTGTAATAGGGATAGAGGTAGTGGATTAATTTTATCTTTTCATCATCAACTCTCTGATCCCCTTCTGGCATGAATTGAAATAAATGGCTCTAGTCTTGGGAAGGCTCCGATGTTGAAAAGCTTCTGCGACTGACTTTTACTCCTAACTTGAGATGAAACCTGTACTGTGACCCGGCTGTCGTAGGTCAGCAAGGTATCTCATCAATTTGCTTCGTCTAAATATGTCGCCTCTTCGTCGATCACACAAAAGAAAGAAACAATTCGGTGTTCTAATCTACTGATTAAATTCAAGATACAATATACAAATATATAGTTATATACAATTGTCCGTAGTTCAATGTTGATTTTGACAGACTCTGCTGAGTCAAAATAGGTTAATTTATCTCGATATCGCGGTGGAATGATGCGAGAAGAGAGGTGTGTGGCGACTCTTCAACTGTGCTCGACTCTGCTCCAAACTTTAGCTTAACTCGACCGGTTTCGACTCTGGGACCCGTTCATATACTCAGAGTAGGGTAAGACAGGGGCCGTTTCCTGGACCAATCGTATCCAGTTAAGACACCCCTTGGAAAGGTTCTCTCTTCCCCGTGTGCACCTATGGTTCTGCAAGCGTTCTCATGCCCTGAAACGGTCAATCCCGCGACCTTGGGGTGTTGGGCATTGTACTCAAACTATAAACATCCTTGGTCGCGAATCCTTAGTCATTCCATTTTCGGAGTACAATTTACAACAAAAAATTATATTGTCAACGAGTTTCATAACAATGAAAATCACAATCAAATCGTTCTCTCACCAAAGTATTTGGCCGTCGCCCGGGCACACCAACGATAATTAAAGAAAAAGGAAATCATATCTTCCCGGCTTCTTCAGCATTTCGGGACTCTTGACCCCCGCCCCTGGGGGGAGCCCAATAGGCCTCTCTGACGGTCACGTCACAGCACATCAAATCCATTGGAAAGTCTGCTGAAAAAATGGTGAGAACGGTATTCCGCTCCAGTAGATATCGCACTACTGATGCAATACTCTACCTGTATAAGAGCCGAGTACGCTTAAAACTTGCGCAGTAGTTGTTAGAAATAGCGTGTATTGCCTTGGCTGAGTTCAAAATAAACTTCGTACCCTAGTGAGGATGCCCTTTTCTGTTCCCTGAAGCCTCTTTTCCACAGAAAAGACGTTGCGACCCTGTCTCTGCTTAACAGTTATTTTCGTGGCATGTGCTTGTCTTAGCTCCGAGCTATGGTCCCCCCGGCCTGACTTTCACGAAAAACACTCGACTAGCTGAAACAAGTATCAATGATTTTCCACACACTTTATCTGTTCCTGAACCTAAACATAGACTCCATGGACAAAGCTTCTTTCTTAGAACTTCACGCCTGTGGAAATCTGTTCCGTTTTCCTGCTTTCCAATTAACTACAATATGGTCGTCTTCAAGTCTAAAGTGAACAAGTTCTTGATGAGCCACCCCCTTATATAAGTTATTTGACCAACTTTTCAGTACAAACGATTACTACGACATTTTCAATTGACTACTGTACACTCATTAACACTTATCATCGAGTAGCTTCCACGCCTTGATAAGTGATGGCTCCTTAGTAAAATAAAATCAAGTGAACGGGAGAGTAATTTGCAGCAAATAGAACAAGACGAATATGAAATGCTGCGGGCATGCTGTCAATTTTTTTTATTAATGAGATTACAGCATACAATTTTATACCAGCATATATTAAAGTTATTTATCCTGTGGAATTCTGACTTTCTTGTTTCCTTCCTTTCTTGTCTCTCACAATAATCTGAAGAGAATATATGTTGATATGGACAAGTGACTTAATGTAACCTTAGGAAACGTAAATTAAATCATGAAAATTATAATTTCTCAAAATATTTTGGAATGAATCAAGGATTTTTCGCAAATGACTATATAAATGTATTAAAACGTTATTCGATATGTCGCCCGTGATTATCTAGCAGTTAATCACCAAAGAATGAATATATTTTTTTTAAATTTCAACAATTATTTTACGAAGAAATGATAATGTATAAAAAACAGAACTTGAAACTGATTTTCTCCTCATCTCCTACATGTCTGGCGCTTGTTAAAATCATACGTACATCTTATCCACCGGAATGCTATTAACTCCAAATGATTTATAGTCGTAGTAAGCCAAGAATAAGTTTTATAAATAAGTCTCCTCTTCCTTTCTCTTATTTTATAGTATTTCATCCTCTGTTAAGCTCTGGTGATTCTTCTTTTTAAATATTTCTATCTTCCTCTTTCTCCTTCTTTCTTTCTCTTTATCGATCTTTTTCTCACTTTTTTCGACGGAGACGCAAGTCCATTTTTCATTTGCAAGGCAGGTGCATTGACTTCGACACTAATCTGAAAAGGAATTTTGTTATTGTTCAACTAACAGCGTTTACAATGGTCACGTGAAATTCACTTGGCCGTGTTTGTCCGGCTGTCCAGACTGAAGTTGACCATTTGGCCTGTTGCCATTCGGTTATTTCTTAAAGAGCAATGTTATTTTGTTAGTAAGAGGCGCTGGCCTGGCGAGCACCCGTTCCGCATCCAATCGAACATTGTACAGCGAGGCGATGTTGGCGACACAATGAAGGCAGTTACGCATGCGCATTCACATAGACTTACATTCTATGATACTTTGCAAAATCCACTCTTCTGCCAACACTTGATTGTTTGCCACAAAAGATAGACAATATAATGACAAACAAATCACTCAAAACCATGGCTGACACAAGAAGCCAATTTGTTGCTATGGTCGTTGGAAGAAAATGGTTGAGTCATTTTTCTCATCCAGAAAGTACTTGACGCCTTATGAGCACTTAACCTGACAATTATATAATGAGGTAATAATGTCAAATTTGTAGATGTACCTTTCAGAACACTGTCCCAGTTTTTAGATGGAATTCAAAATCGACTCCCAATAAAGGAACATCTCTTTTGTTGATTACAGCGTTCTAACAGTGGAAAATTTACTTGTCGCTGTATGCACTATCATTATTTCCGTTCTACATTTTTCATATCGGGTTCTTTATCTTTAACTGATTATAATTTGATCTCATTAATTCTTATTATTTCCATAAACAATAGTACATAAGCACAAAATGACCCTTTGTAATTAAATGCTTAACAACTGTTAAGCAATATCAATAACGAGGACGTGAAATCAATTGAAATAGAAGTCATTGTAACTTAACTCTAATCAAAATTATCAGTTATAGTTTATATCCTTTGCTTTATGTTAGTTTATATCCAATTCTCCACGTTAGTTTATATCCTTTTTGCTATGTAAGTTGCCATACCCGTTTTTTATCGCAAGTCTATGATCATGTTTCTTTCTCTCTTCTAAGAATTACATTTAAGCATAGTGACATTTAGATGTTATTTATCGTTATAACAAAGAGAGTAGAAACTGAATTTTCAATTTACTTCCAACAGCCACGTAACTCTAGCTAAACTTTATTTATTTCTTAGTCCTAAACTTTTCTGAGATATGTTTCTGACAAAGGGGTGAATAATAATTATTTTCTTGCTTGGAATACATCTATCCAACATTTATACTCGAATATTTATAACCTTGTAATTGTATATTTTATTCATTAATTCATTTTAGTTCCTTTCGTCAACTGGTCTAATGCTTTGTATGGAGCAATTTCAATTTAAAAACAAACAGAGCACATGTTAACATTTAACGATCCTTTTTTCTTTACGCAAGTTAATCCATATTTATCCATCTGATTGTATTTAATCATGAGGAAGAACGATGCTAAATAATTTAGGAGATAAAAAGCAAGATATTTGTTTTATATTGAATTTAAATGACAAATATAATAAAAATTATTTAACAACGGTAAATGATAATTAATTAATAAATTGTCCTTTTTCAAAATAAATTACCAATTATCAGGAAGCTTCAGCAAACATTCTATTGACTCCGTAGGCTATGAGGCTTAAGGCGTTTTCTCAATTCATGGCAATGTGGTGGAAGTCGTAAGACCAAGCCAATTCACGATGGCCCCTCGAGTGCCCTCTGATTGAAATAACTGTTTATGATATAATACTTATCTTGAGTTATAATGCTTCTTTCATATTTCGTTGCGGACATTTTTAAAAATCTGATAATCGAGTCTTTAGAAAATACACTTCCGATTATCATTATCAATTTTCTTTACAGCCACACTTGCATTTCGTATAACTTTTTGTGCAACTTTAGGAATTGGTATTAATAATTTGTTGTGGAGTTTATTGCATCTGTATTTTTTTTATTTGCATTATTATAGAATTCAGATATTCACTTTAACGCTCAAGGGGAAATAATTGTGAACACACTTTTCAATAAAATTGGTCAGCTTTAAAAACAATATTATTTAATTTTAATGATTCTATCTTTCGTTGTTTTAACACCGCAGTCTCCAACACATTTTGCTTCATAAACGTTTCTTGCAAAATATTTTTGTAATTAAAAAAATTTGGAAAAATTAGTTGTTGTCTTAAATTGCTACTGCGTCGAGTTTAAATAAATTAGGTATTGTTTAACGCATGTTTCCTGATAGTGGTGTGGCACATTCAGTAATAAAATTGAACAACAAAAAGCGCATAGATATAGTCAAAAATGTTGTCCCTAACTCAATTTATAATTACGCTTAAAAAACGATCAGTTACTAAGCAACCCGGTCCTATTTTTAAATTCCTCGCTGTGAGAAAGTACTCCGAAATATTCGGATGTAAATACACAGTGTGTGTACACAGTTATTACCAAAGAAACTGGTGAACTAAAGGAACATTCGTTACCTGCAGGTTTCGATTCCAGAATACATTTAAGACATAGTAGTACAGCACTTGGTGCCTCGACCTTAACAAGAACACGAACTATCACGGCGCAGCGTTACTTAAGTGTTACTTACGTGTTGCATAAGTAACAGTTAAGTGTTACTTAAGCCAATCATAGAAAGGTATTATCATACAGCAATTTTATCATTGCTAGGTATTGCCTGATTAAACTATATACCCATAATTGGTTCTTTATATTTATACAACTAAAAATCATGTATCGTAATATCAATTCAATACATAAATGAATACAAATCAGTATATTTTTAAAAAAAATATTTGAAGAGTAAGCAATTATTGTTCAACATTACTCAGTCTTAATTGCTTCCAGTCCAGCAGCAGAAGACATGAGTGTAACTAAAACGTGTTTTCAGAATATATAACAGATATGCGTAAATATTCACCAGTATTTTTGCTTGACATCTGCGTCGAATTCAGATACAGTACAACAGTAATAGACATTTGTCGATAAGTGGTTGCAATCCTAATATTCCATCCGTCTAATATGATAGTAGTCGATGGTGGTATCACAGTCTCTATTGCAGAGGTCACATGTGTGCTATGTCTTTGCTTTGTCGGAGTCTTCACATTCCATTTTAAGTCCCCTTTGGGGCGACCTGTGTCAAACTTTTATGCACTAAATGATTGTTTGACCAGGATTCCCTTTGATTTTGATGTCTGGATGCCGGGCTTTCGGGATTTTCTGTTGATTTCTACAGCCTTCAGCTCAAGCCTCACAATATCGCGGTACCGCAGCTGTTAGCATGCGGTGGGTCTCCTTCCATCAGCCAACTCTGAAGATGCAGTCATGTAGCAGACGGTAAACCCAGCTCGCGTAGTGTGCACTATCCGACCAGCTTAATATAACTAATTTTTTTTTAAGTATTTATTTCTACTTTTATTCTCGTACTATTACCGCAACAGTAGCAACGCAATATGCAGTTGAGAAAACGTGTTGTGTAAAGTTGATTAGGCCAAGTTAAAACCAGCTAGGTTTACGCAGCCACTAATTACATAGTACTACTTGGTAAAATCTAAGGACCGTTTTCCTAGATTCCTCATATGTTCAAAGATTTTTTTCCAACATAATATGTTAAGAGACATTGTTAAAAAATATAAAAAAGAGAGAATTAATGTGGTAATGACTAGAAAACAAAACTAAATAATACATTTTATTCAATAGTCACGTATTTCGATATAAAAGTGGTAATTAATAAAAAGGGGTTATATGATGTAAAACAGATACGTCAACCAATATTTGTAGCTGGTATTGTCTTCGGTAGTACCAAACCACATCCGATTGACATGGCATAATACGGTAAAACCAAACCCCCAATGAACTAGTTCTAATAGAGGGTTTTTTCAGTATTAGTTTAATTGTGTGCCAAACCTTTTGCATTGTTTCACAGAAATGTTTATATGCAATCTAATTTATAGCTGAAGTATGTGTTGTTATTTCTCCTTTCCATTTCTATTAGTGTAAATACTTTACCAAACTTTCAAAGTCTAGATTACCCTAATATTTCAGCTACAGATAGACTAAAGATAAATTTATACTATTCTCAATGTCATAAGAAAAAATAATGAAACAGAACTGAAGCGCTCGGTACCTTAATCGTATTTAACGCTTGGGAATCAGAGCTCATTCCCCACGGTTACCAAGCAATAGCGGCTTAAAACAGTAAATCCGTTATCAATTGAGCAGCAGGAAAATTGTTAGATCATCTGATTCCCACGAGCATCACCGTGCATCGGAATTTACATCTAGTTTTTATGGTCTTTTACCCTGCATTAAGTTTCAATCTATAATATGTAAACGTTTTACAATCATTGGGAAAGGTAATTTTCTATGTCTTTTCTAATCTAATATGTGGCTTAACCAACAAATTCTCTCGACATTCGACTATTAGATATGTGACAGAAGAGAAGGAAACAAACTTAAAATTACTTAAAAATGCTTATATACTTCAGTTGCTGAAATAAGCATTTACTGTGTTTTACAAATATCGTTATGCCGTGAGAAGTTATTTCGGGATTACAAGACCAAATCGTGATTAACGATTGAGGATATTTCCTTCGGCCCTAGACAAGCAACGTTGTTATGACTTAATATTAATTTTAGAATGTTTTTTTTTATTGAAATACTGATTACCCTATTGTTATGTCTATGCCGGTCACGAAATCTTATGATAAACATCAACAATGCATATTTCCATTCCGATGTCATGTTAGTCGTATAAACTGCACCGAATGTGATCTGCGTACCAATCCTAATTTCATTCTTCAAGTATTACGAGAGGATGTGATGAAGTAAGTATAAAATGTATAAGATGAGGAATGTTTAAAGTTATATACTATTGCAGCTATCGAAAATTATAAGATTTCCAGTAATTAAGTGGGTTTGACTTTGAAGCCTACACACTCTTCGACTCCTATTTAAGGCTTATATTTTCTTTTTAATTAGTTTGATGTTCATGCACCGAAAACTATATTATTATTTGTTTGTAAAATATGGAATGTTCTACGCAATATTAGATACACATTAAAAAATATGATTTACTCTCTTCTTTTCAACGCTGTTTATATATATATATATATATATATATATATATATATATATATATATATACATATATATAATATAAATCTGAATGTATGTGTGTGGAGGGGGTCAGGAATAGGATCCTATACTGTTGACTATTTGAAAACACGGGTTACATATTATGATAGAAGATGTATCGAAGCACAGGAATGGGTATGTTTGATCTGGAAGAACGGCGGTTCATTAAAATTGTCGGGGCTGCGTTCGCGCCTGGTCCACAAAGTATGGAAATAAAAAAATTAAAAATGAAAAAAAAATAACGTTTACATGTGTTTTTGATATAGATGTACATAAGAATACTTTGACAAGTATGTATTAACTTAAATAGGGATGATATAATAAAATTGTGGGGTCTGCGTTCGCGCCTGGCCTCCATAGAATAGAAATGGGCACACACTTTAATAAATATTTTTAATTATCTATCTGCGTAAGTATATTTTGATAATTATGTTTTAGTTTGAAGAAATATGATATAATAAAATTATGGGGTGTTCGTTCGCACCTGACCTCCATAGAATGGAAATATGTCACAAAGTTTAACAAGGTTTTTTTTTTTAAATATATATCCACAGAATATTGTGATAAGTGTTTCAGTGTGCACAGGTATGGTATCATAAATTATGGGATTTATCTATTTTATTTTTACGTTCATCATATTTTGCTTTGCTTTTGATATCCCCCAAATTCGAAGTTATCTCTTTACAACCCTTCCTTTTCATAACCTATAATACTGTCATAAATCCATTTTCTGTAGGCTGTTTTCGAACCCAGTCAACGATGCGTACTTTTGCTAGTATATATATATATATATATATATATATATATATATATATATATATATATATGCAGGTTTCATATGTAGCATGACCGTTTCTTATTCTTCCTGGAATCGTCCCTAGATAGAAAACGCAAATAAGCAAAATAACAAAAAATGGAGACAGATTGCAATTCCAAAGTGCAGCACAAAACACATACATGAAGTCTATTAAGGCCAGGATAACGCTTCCATACTCTTAAAAGAAGGAAGCTAACAATTTAAATTCCACGACACCAGAATTAGTGTCATATATTATTATTGTAGTGAAACACAACAAAATCTCATTAAGAAATGAGAAAAATAGTAAGAGTGTAAATTAATTATAGAATCCTAATATTGTAAACACTTTTGACTATAATTATATATATATATATATATATATATATATATATATATATATATATATATATATATATATAAGCCTAAAGAGTCCTAGAGTGGATTAAACGCGGAATATTCAGTGTAACTTAATCGCCATATATATTTTATAACTCACTAACTAGCTCTACCTACGTATTGAGCACTTTGGTAGTAAATTCTTAAAGTTTACGCATAAATTTATACTTTCGTATATTAATTTTATGTGAGTAAATGAAGTAGTTTTGGTTTTTTGTGGATTGAACTGGATTCAACTCTGGGCACCAAGGTCGTCAGTCTGTGTCGTTAACCAGTAAACCACTGTCAATACGTTGATATTGAAATACAAAATGCACAATTAAACGGTTTAAAGCATCCAAACAAGTGCAGCATTATTTTCCAACAAAAGTATATTTATTTATTAAGATTAATTTTAAATTTTAGATTTGTAAATGAATCCAGGAATTTTCTTCTTTTTTATACGCTATGGTGGTGGTAATGCTTGGTAGATCTATATATGTTTGTGAAATAAGTATATATATCATACAGCGCATCTCTCTTCATACATAGTACCCCCATATATATATATATATATATATATATATATATATATATATATAGGAGCGTGTGTGGGTATATATATATATATATATATATTTAGAGAGAGAGAGAGAGAGAGAGAGATGGAGAGCGTTAAGTTGAATTCTTGTGACCAATATTATAGTTAGTTAATTGTTAATGTCTTCAAAATCCAACATTTTGACGAGCTGTTTCGGCTATATGCGAACATCTATAATTACTATATCAATTCATAATACAAGTATGAAAGAAACGACTTATTTTTAATGTTGTTTGTTGTCGCGTCGTGATATATTTTTCTGGAGGCTAACTTTGGATTTCTGAAGGGAATATGATCGAAATATCCGGAGTTGACATTGATTTAGCTTGTTCGTCCATGAGCGATACATTCCATAAAATATACAAAAAAATTATGATTCAGTAAATAATGAAATAAAATGAATAAAATCATGGCTACCGGAATTCATCTCAATAGTGATTTTTATATATGTTTCATTGTTTAATGTTAGCAATTACTGAGCGTTTGCTTTGAATACGTTTGTTTGTCAAACGTACATGCACAAACATGTTTTTTCACATTTATCTAGCGTTTTGTTTGCCTAAATATGTACATAGCTATGTAAATATGCCAACCACAAATACAAACAGCTACAAAGTTTTTATAGTCTCGATCAGCGTCGTATTGGCTGAATAATATCTAAAGTGTAGAAATAAAATATTTATATGATTACACTGGCGCTAATTTTGTCAGCTTTTAAATCAGATCATAGGATAAGGAAAAGTAACTCTTTTATCAATGACTTTCATCAATTATGTCGACTTGAATCCTCAAAGATCTATATGAAAGAGAGAGAGTTGTCTTTGTGTATATCAGCATGCATGTTCAGAGAAAGGAATGGACTGGGTAGTAAAGAATGCGGGATGGGAAAATGTAGAGGAAAATGGAGCGAAAGATAGAGAGGTACACTGACGTTTGAATAGAAAAATGTTACAGCTTTCCCCCGATCACCGCCGGGTATCCTTGCTTGTACATAGTACAATAAGAAATTTCATGTTAGGTAAGTATTAGTTTAATGCATTTTCAGAGATTTTATCGCTGTTGTGCAACTTTTAATCGATTCTCACGAATCTAAAATATCGGATTGGTACAGACTGCGTTATGTTATTTTCTACAAGGTAATAAGTAAGGACACCAAAGTAATAAGCCATAAGAGATTTGCTTGCTCGTCGAACGAATATAAAAATGTCTCGACTTAATTAGTCGAATACGTAATAATGTTAAGCTTACATTAAATGAATTTAATGAGAGCGTTCCTCTGTGGCTTTCAAGGGTTATTTATCTCGCAATAAAGGCATTGTTAAAACTTCAGAAAAGCAATAGTATGTGTCAAGATAATAAAACACTCCACTTTTTATTGCCATAGGGAATACAATTCTAATGATATTTGGCGAAAGTGCAGATGGGCGAGACATTCCAAAGACTTTGATTAGTCGAACAGAACATATAAAAGGAGAGAAACACATTTTAGAATAGTCAACATTTAATGTAAGTCAGTTTGAGAGAAGAGCAGCTAGAAGATGTGAGGAGATCCTGTTATTTCTTGGAACATTAAAAGTTGTAATTGAAATATTTGATCATTTCATAAGGTAGTCTCTAAGAAAACTGGGCAAGAATTACCAATCTGGTTGTGTTGATTATGAACATGTAAATGCTCGCCTTACGTGGTTATCTATGACCAAAACTATACCATGTCCTGCGATTACGAATATGTTGCTTATCTCCTCTCTCAGGGAATTCCGAATGCCTTGCAATTCACGCTATTTAATTATTGTCAATGTTCAGGCATTCACGGAACGACGTGTCCCCTACTAAAACATTTCACAAGACTCCTTTCTTCAATTTTTTCTCCACGAGATAACGTCACGCCCGTTTTTAATACAAAGTAAAATTGTGATAAAATTTGAATGCACTCGCATAGCCACTGGTTTAATAGTAAAGTGTATAACAAATTTTGCTATGAAATACTATGTAACATATTATAAGGACCAAAATCTCTACTATTATATAAAAGGAACCTTGTGTGTCTGTGTGATTTTGTGCCTTATTTACTCGGAAACGGTTGGATCAATTTTTATAAAATTTCAAACAAAAGTACTTTATGTGCTTGGCAGTGTTCTTAGATAGGCCTTGTATCGAAATTTCTGTGATAATCATCGATACTCGAAATAATCCGATGAAAGGAGGACAAGCGATTTTGACCAAGGTTAAAATCACACACAGCCTTAACATCACAAGTGCATTTGGGAAGTTGTATTGTATTTGATATCACAGGGGCGGGTTCGAAATAAATGTTTCTGTGTAAATCACAATTTCACAATGATACTTGACTTTTTAACTTAAATTCAAGACATATTTGTTCATTAGCAGGACTACAAGTACCATTAAAAAAAGAAAATAGAAGAAATTGAATAATGTGTGTAACATTTATATATTGAAATTTATATCCCCTGCTTCGTTCTCTAGCCGTCTTTCTATTTTTCCCTTTTTTTTCTGCATTATGTTCCTCCCTCGCACCAACCCCTCTCTTTCTCCTATGCGTAGCGTTACTAATGTATGTGAGATTTCTCTCACAAGGATTTTTGCCCTCGGCAGAATGGAAGAAAAGAAGAAATTACAACAAGCTCACCTTAAAATTTCAATGTAAATAAAGTAAAAAAGATCCATGGTTGCAAAAGATGTGTCATCTTCAGTTGTCTGCCATTTTGGGCTGGTAATATTCTGGAAAGGAATAATAGTTCGTCTTCGATAAAGGCTGGGTAGGATTCCCGCTGACGAAGAAATGCGTACGTTCGAGATGTTGATTTGACTTCCAAGTCGGGCTGCTAGCTGGGCATACACGAGGAGTCCATGTAGAAATTGTCCAATGGCGAACAATGGCAGGTCAAACAGTAGACCTTTAAATTCGTCCTGACAGACATTGAGTTCAAGCACAAACGTGAAAATAAAAATTCACTCTACTTAAGGGCATTGGAAATTGCAATAATAAAGTTCCGCTCCACATTTGGGCATTTAAAACGTCTCGAAGCAACAAGTAATTTCGTTGCCTCGATTCGAGTGAGAAATCCAGTCTGTTCCTCCCTGCGCCCTTTTGGATCCTGATCTGAAAAGGGAATTTGGCGCCGAAGAACATTCTCGCCAGCCAGTTATAACATGCGATCTGATTGGTTAAAACAAATCCGTAGGCGGAGAAAACGTCCAATAAAACGCTTGCTTATTTCTGCAGAATTTCTTACATGTGTTAACATGTAAGAAATGAACTCGTAAGATTGATGTTGTTAGCTAGAAAAAGCTATCAACCAGTGATTAGAAGAATCCATTAAATTTCCCATTAAATTAAGACTATTATAGAAAACTGTACGCGGTTCAATTTTAAAAACTGTGTATTAAATATTTTTTTCTGGATTAAGTATTTTACATGATTATGATAAATTTGCTATGTGGTTATAAACAATATAGCGACAAATGCACATCTGATCAATAAAAAATAACTTGAAATGAACACTATCGGAAGAAAGAGAAGAAAAGTAAAAAAAAAAGTCGACTCTTTTCCAGTTAAACACATACATTAATGTAAAGTACTTTCTAGAATAACGTCTTGTACTATTGTTCAGAAGTCTTCACGGGCTCCAATCTGCTTAACATTAGTCTGCCGTGTCTATCATGTGCTACTCTATCGTGTGCTCAGCACATAAGCCTTGTACAATGTGATTTGGGTGCTGAGAGTCAGCGCGCTGTTATACCACACTTTCTTGCTCAGAGTCGTTATCATATTGCAGCTTAAGAGATGCGTTTACCAATCTCACTTTTAATAATAATAATAATAATAATAATAATAATAATAATAATAATAATAATAATAATAATAATAATAATAAAAGTCTTTTCCCTAAAAGCGAAAAGGGTAGAGTTATCTCCCTTGAGAAAGAAGTTCGCCATGACTGTATTGAGATATAAACAATATGCGTCTCGCATCACACACTTTTATCATTCCGCACACAACGGCTTCTATATTCTTATTTAATATGTAAATTAAATAATCTGTGAAAGGTTATATTTCGTTTTATTATCATTAGTGAGTTAGTTGCTAAAAAAATAACATGTATCAGCAAGTGTAAAAGTTAACAGAATTGAATCATGTGAATTTTTCTATAACAATTATATTCTATATTTATTAAAACGAATAAGGTTCAGCAATCCCGGGTACGACATAAAAATCCGTCACAAGTTCTATTTTTGTCTAACAGTTATAAACAATGTTCATGCTAAACAATTAGCGCACTTGCTATCTCTAAATCTCTGTTCAATTAATCACACTGTTCAAAACCTATGACTGGACAATTCATGACCTCTTTTACGTTAAAAATATGACTTGTTTATTTGACTGAAATCGTTAGAATTCTAAGGAAGCAAAGTGATATTATTCTGGTTTCTTTAACTATGCTAGGTTTTCCAACGACCATTGTTGATCAGAAAAAAACTTATACAGTGTAGCACAGGTGTCTACTGATAAATGATTCCATGATATATATAACGTAATAGAAATTTACTTGGATAGTTTTCAGTACCTTAAAATACCGTCCTTTATGTTTCCTTGCTTCCTCCTTTGTAGGCCGTACCGACGGTGTTGTTAATGATTATTGTTAAGCATCATTCATTTATTTCGTATGAATCCTGATAATTATTGTTAGTTTTTTTTCTTGATTTCTATTTAGAATTCTTCCTAGAAATTCACCGGGTAATTACGGCACAGACTAAGGGAAGGTTTAAATGAAAGTGTCCCTGCAAAACGAACTAACACACCCAGGTTGTCAGTTCGTGCCATTTACCACATAGCCACCATTACCGCCACGATTCAACTGTTCTTTAATTCATAACGCCAAAAACTTATCGGGACTATGTATAATAAATCGACGCCCTTTTCTACAACGTACGTTTTGGCAGGACATAAAATTACCTCCGGATTTTTTCTTTTTAATTGTTAGCAATTTGTATTTTTAACGTTTCGATCCTTATACAATAAGACACAACGGAACTTATTTGAATTCTTTATATATATATATATATATATATATATATATATATATATATATATATATATATATATAAACATAATCGGATGGAGTCTTCCGGCGTCTTCATGGGTCACATATAAACATTTGTTGCAAATGTATTGTTTCCCTCCAATTTATGGTTTTATGTCTATAATGTTTATATGTAGTTAGGTTTGCCGATTCCATTCGGATTACATATACTTTTGGATTTTATACGAATTTTAACTGTTTTAATATATGCGCGTCCATAATTATCGATTAGAAGAAAGGAGACCGTCTGTCGCTACAACGTCGAAATTATTATGGTTCCCAAAATTGCTTTTATTTAAGGACAAAGGATCTAATATGAATAGAGAGAATATATTATAAGATGGATTCTTTTCCGGAGAAAAATATATTTGAAGGGAAATTAATCGAAATTGTTTTGTTATAAGCAACAGCGAATTCACCCTTCTCTATTAGATACGTTGTCGCATTCGTACGAGGAGCTCGTCAATCGGATCGTCAAGCTTTAATCTGGAATAACAATGGCATCGCTGAAAGTGGAGACTGAATGGACGCATCTCATTTACAACTTTACAACTATAATATTATTTTTAAACAACTCCCAAGGCTGCCAGACATGTAGAAATCGACCACAGCAAAAATAAATCCGACGCAGATCATAATGCTACTCAAACTGTTAAAAATGTTAGGCGATATGTTAACATGTTAATTTTGACGATTTTCGAGATGTACGGTCGCTGTACTTTTGGGGTTTCTTTAGAGCTTCAGCCAAAATAAAAAAAAATAAGAAAACCTGTATGACATATTTCTGGTGTCAAAATGGTTTAGTCATTTAAATGCCCCGGAAGGTACATAACACAAGATGTCAGATACGCACAAAGATTAAATGCTGCTGCCTATACTCAATGCCAGAAAGCCTTTTAATATTAAATAGAAATATGTCCTTAATGTAAAGTATTATTAGTTAACTTACACAAAATAGAAAACAATGATAAAAATGTATATATATATATATATAATATCTATAGATATATAAATTTATGTATATATGCGTGCAAAAGTATTTATGCATATGTGTATGAATGTATATATATATACATATATATATATATTCTGTTTTGTGTATGTAGATATATATATATATGCGTGTGTATATACAGGAATTTATATATATATATATATATATATATATATATATATAAATGCATGAATATATTAAGACATAACATGCATTTATGCATAGATTACATAGGTATATACATATATAATTTTTTACTCATATTACTCTCCTTACAAAGCATATCGCCACTTGGACGTAAGGGGTTACTGTTTGAGGCCATGTGTAGGACAGATTAACAAGATATATGTTTAGGTAACATTTAAACTTCTGCATATCAGTACAGCCAGAGAAGGTGGCAGCAGAAAGGGAATTCCAAAGTCTAGTGTTCGAGGGAAGATACTATTAGAATAGAAAGCTTTCTGGCATTTAGGGTCATCAACCATGAAGGAGTTTGTTGTGGATATGTGCGTCGAAGGAGTACAAGCGAAGCGAGTTCACCAGAACACATTCCATTAAAATATTTGTAAAATAGGAACAGTGATGTAACATTGCGAATATGGCACAGGGGCTGGAGCTTAGTTGATAAAGTTGGACCGATTAGATTGACAACTCTTTTTTGGACTTTATCTAAGAGAGAGAGACTAGTGGTAGGTACACCAGCCCAGCTGTGGCAACAACACTCCATGCATGGGCGAATGGTGGCCTTGTAAAAGTGCAGGATACTCTCAGGCGATAGAGGGAATCCACATTCTTCGTATCAGCCTTTGCAATGTCCCTTATATATTTGTTTCAGTTCATAGGAGTTTGAAGGTAAAATTCTCAGGTCGGATACCATTTGTCATGGATATAGGGGGGCTGGAGAGGCATCTTGTAATTTTTAAAGAAAAGCTTAGTTTTCCTAGCATTAAATGTTACAATCCATTTGCAGCCCCATTCCGCTTGAGTTTGAGGTTTATTTTTAACGATTCTGCCATTGTCTTAGATTTATGTACATCTCTTCTTTCCCTTCTGCATATTATAGAGCGTTGTATCATCAGATAATATACCCATCTCGGACACAATATTACCAGAGCGGTTGTTTATGAAAATCAGGAATAATAATGGTTCAAGAATAGACCCTGGATAAACGTCCGCATTAATGTTATGCTGCTTGAATATGCATTTTTCAATGACAACCTGTATGCTTCTGTTGTCTAAGAAGGAACAATCTAATAGTGTTTAGGAATAGATAAATATATCTGCATAAGTACACGCGTATGCATGGACAAATATAAATAGATGTATAACGTGGATAATAGATGTATATTAGTAGAAATATTCAACCTTTAACATAGAAAATCGATTGTTTTGCTAATAAATAACACTGTATTTAAAAGGTTTACTCACTTTAACCCTCGCTTTTCTTACTATTAAAACAATATGCATATATATATATATATATATATATATATATATATATATATATATATAAGAAGGAATAGTTAATAAAACATGTTAAAAACACTTTGAAAAAGAGTTAAAAACATATTTAATTTTAAAAAAAGGAAGCACCAAATAAATGGATAGTCCTTACTCCGCAGAGTTTCGAAGAAATACTTTCTTCTCATCAGAGGGTAGTATTTAGCAAATGCACGATCGGATTTTGCTTGCAAGAGTATTTGATGAAACTACAAGTCATAGAGGATACTTTGTGACAAATAGTGAAACAGAGGGAATGGGGTGAAGAAAAAGGTGATTACACATGAATGGATAGTCTGGTGAAGGGTAAAATATCCAATAACTGTAAAATCCAAAACAGTTGATTAAATTTCCATTTCCACAGGTAAAATCGAAGCCATCCTAACACTAACAAAACTCATTATCCCCTCCAATATTGTCCTCCTCCAATCATTTTTCCGCCCTTTTTTCATCAGAATGAACAAAATTCAAACTATTTCCCTTGTACAAATCAGCAAATTAAAATTAATTTCAGACTTCGAGCTGTTAATAAAGTACATATCTATATCGGCGCTACTTCAACATTAATAAAAGTTAATAAAAATAACCAACCAAAATTCTAATATAACCAAGGCACTTCTTTAACCACTTTAGTAAAAAAAACTTAATGCTAACAATACCCCCTTCTCAATTACATGGACTATCCTAAACCGGTTTAGTCCAATACCCCAGGTTCTAAGTTATGTCGCGTTTGCACAAGCGAAACTATAACTATAATTACTTCCCCTCATAGTAGTAATATAATAAACTCTAAAAACGAAATATGGTAAATTTGAAATTACATAGCTATTAAATTAACCTTTCATATATATATATACATATATATATATATATATATCTAATATATTATAGTTTTTTTACATACTTTCTTAGTTATTTTGTAACTTTGTAATTTTAATTGTAATTCTTTATTTCTTCTATGTTTGGCCTGTTTTACATCTGCAATCTCTGTTTTAGTGTTTAAATCAACCAAATATATCCATCTAACTACACATTTATATTCTGTATGTATGTTTACTTATATTTTACTATGCGCATTTACTTACATACTTACTTGCCTTATTCCGGAATTTGCAGATACCGGTCTTCCTCTACACTTAAAGGTTTTTCCCTTTAACTCTTTATTTATTTATTTATTTATTTACTCATCTATTTACTCATATGCATGGATATATATAGGTGTGTATATGTGGGTGTGTTAGTTGTGTATATATATGTATGTATATGTATAATTGTATGCATTCATATATATCTATGTATGTATATACATGTGTATGTATTTAACTTATTCTTCTCAACTCATTTGCTTCCTTTAATAACTCCTGCTGATAATTTAATTCTTAAGTAATAACTTGTATATATCAGTTGACCCCTCTTTTGCGTTAAATTTGGCACCATTTCAACGTCATCTAATCTGGGTCATTTTGACATTGGCTTTTCTATTCTAAAATTAACCCAATCACCAGTCAATATTTATCTTCGTCACTCATTTTTCTTTAATCAGCCCAGCTTTGACAGTCGTGTTTTCATTTCTCCCCTTTCTTTTTTCTATGCGCACCTTATCTTTCTTTTAATAATATTATTTGAACTCGTTCACTTTTTCCTTGTGAATTTGTGAATTATTCCACGGATTTCTGCATTTTGGATTACTTTGGACTGTCTTCTAATTACGCGATTCCCTTTGATTTTTTTTGGATTTTACCGTTATTATATATTTTACCCTTCACCAGACTATCCATTCACATGGTATCACCTTTTTGTTCACGCTATTCCCTCTACTTCAGTATTTGTTACCAAGTAAGATCTATGACTTAATTGTAGTTTCATTAAATACTTTCACAAGCAAAACCCGATCGCGCATTTTTCTAAATACTACCCTCTGATGAGAAGAAAGTATTTCTTCGAAACTCTGCGGATTAAGAACTATCCACTTATTTTGTGCTTCCTTTTTAAAAATTAAATATGTTTTTAACTCTTTTTCAAAGTGTTTTTAACATATTTTATTAACTACTTTATCTTATTACAAGCTCTATTTCCTATTTGGTTTTATCGAGCTTTTAAATCTGGTTGAGATTACTTTATAAATATTTAGTATTCAATATTTATAATATACTTAAATTCTGCCATCTTTGATTATTTTGATAAACTTAACTGTAATTCTTATTTTATTATATATATATATATATATATATGTATATATATATATATATAATAGTTATCAGAGGCACGTATTTCGCCATAGTACTTCTAATCTGCATGGATGGCTATAATAAAATAACTAGAAAATATTACGACACATGTATATATATATGTGTGTGTGTGTGTGTGTGCGTGCGTGTGTGTGCGTGTATGTGATGATTATGCTTTATAATAACATGTTTAAATATCAACATAAGTTAAATTATTATCATTAATTACATTTAAATAATACGTAATGGCATCAAATTCTACATACAAAATATTTTGAAATCTTTATGAGTAAACTCTTAGTTTTTATTCCTTTAGTTTGACTTCATAATATTTCTATGACCGATTTCAGAAATTGATTCTAACGTTATTTATCTATATATGTATATACAATTACACGTACATAATATACGCACATATATATATATATATATATATATATATATATACCCACCTACCATATCCACACACACACACACACACACACACACACACACACACACATATATATATATATATATATATATATATATATATATATATATATATATATATATACACTCGCAGCCAACTTCTATTCATCAACTATATTGGTACTACATAGACATCAATGTAAATTTTATAACTGGAAAAGTGTTCTGGCAAAGGTTATCGTCGGTTGTAAACTGAAGCCATGTTCCGTGTCATTAAACTGGATCAGACATACTTTTAGTGGGCTAACATCAAAGAATCGAGTTTAATGTGCGCGCATCAAGCAGATTGATTTCTGTGATGGTTCTTCGAATTTACATTTTATGGACGGAATTGAGGACTAAGATTTGACTGGAGATCAACATTCTCCTTAAATCTGGAAATTTATCCGTAGCCATTTTTCACGGAAACACAGTTGACTGATATTAACCAATGCCTCGCGATTGATCTAATATAGATTGTGTGCGTGTAACAGAGTTGCAAATTTTTGACTATTCAGCAACTATATTGGTAATTTTCTGAGCCATAAGAATTTATGAAATTTAGAGGAGGAATTTTTTAAAAACAGTTGACTTTATAAAATTAGAATTTCTAGGCGAAGTGTTGTGCAGTTCTAAGTAAAGTAGAAAATGAAATAATGCGGCCACATATGGTAAGATGTCGCCTTTTCTCATCCCTACAACACTTTGCACACAGCAAAGACATTGCTAATCTCTATCATTTCACTGTAAAATGGATTTAGATTTTGTCTTTGTTTCATTTTTGTAGGTAATCGGAGATTGAATTCATTTTCCTATAGTGTACTTAACGTCTCCATAGGCAAGCTTTACTTGAACGGGCTCCTAATCTGTAAAACACATTATCGCTGAACTGATATCCACCTAATTACAACGGTGTTGTTTTTAAGTCTTGTTATATTTGTCATAAAACGTCAAACAAAATAAAATCAGTTCATAACGTTGATCAATGTTAGTACCACTATAAGGTTCTTGATTTTTAAGTCGCAATGATTTTAATCTTATAAATCTTTATCCTTGCCTCCATTTACTATGGTCGACTCAATAGTAAAGAATACCAATGTTTGTAGAAATAACGCTATTACTACTAGCGACATTATTATCAAGAGTAGAGGGAACTTGTAGAATATAGAAGAGGCTTAAGTTATCAACGAGAACGCATAATGAAGACTGATTATATAATACTAATTAATGATTGGAATGGGGCTCCAAATAAATGAAAACTTAACGTTCTTCATGCTCCAGAGGAAACCACTGTGATAAATGACGTATTACCACTCTTACTTATTATTATCATGAGTTTTCACACAGATTATCATCATTTTTAAAAAATAACATCTGGTGTTCCCTGCAGTCTGAGTGACAGAGAGTCTCGCCAGATTTTCAGTACTCTCTACCTCTTTCAATATCATTTTTAAATTTTTATTATTATTATTATTATTATTATTATTATTATTATTATTATTATTATATGGCTATGTATGCTGATATACCAGTTTCCGTTAGGTCACCGAGTTTAGCGACACTAAGCCTAGTCATTACAAGTTGGATTATCATTTTGAAATACAGGAGCCATCTATGAAAATACCGGTCCTGCGGATGCATTTAACGAGTCCTTTAGTATAAATTATAAAAACACACATGGAAGTGATGCAAAGAAACAGTCGCTATCTGAGCGGGAATTCTATAGAAAGACATATAGCGATACCCACTCAAAGTATTAAAAAATATACATTTTTTTTATTATTATATGTTGGAAGGATAAACTTGTCGCCCTAAAGAAAACAACACTAGAGATTTATTTTAAAACTTTTATATAAAAAAAAACATTCAGGTAACTTGATTATGCAGTATAGATGACATCTATTCAATGTAGACGGCTTCGGCCTCAATCACCAGCTCGATACAGGTCCGTAACTAGGGGTATGCTTTTTCCACAAGCGCTGGCAGGAGCTCGGTGAATACTCGGCTGATGGCTGTGATCAGGCTGGCTTTGGCATTGTGGGAGGTCATGGTAGTGAAGTTCTCAATGTATAAACAAACGAAATAGTTCAGCGAGTTCAAGTCAGGTGAGGAAAGAGGGCCAGTGGGAAAAGGGTTCAAAGTCGTAGAACGCATTCTGAAGTCAAGTCAAGGCCGAGTCCTGCTAGCATATCCAGAGACTGCTAGCGGATACATGATTGCACCAGGTCACCACACTCGTCAGTACATTCAAACCGACATCGAAGATGTGAAGTGGCATGATGTGCCCCTCACTTAAAACCACACTAAAGACGATAACTTTGACCGAAAACTTTGTTTTCACAACCCTGGACATGCCCCTGTTATTCATGGCAATCCAGCGACGCATTTTGGGAGTACTGGAAATAGTCCTGTTGTCATAGCTTGGACAGACGGAAAACATGAGTTGTACATCGGCGCTCTTCCGATCTCGTTCGTTGAACATTGTGCCACTTTTAGATATGTTAAAAACGTTCTATTGCTCTAGGGGTTTGGAAAACTGGATTACAAGATTATCTGCAACAAAAAATGAAACCAGATTTTCATCAAACGAAAATGGAATCATGTCGTTTTTTTCTAAGGCGACAATTTTATCATTCCACCTTGTACTCCCTAGGAATCTTTACACACCTTCTGAATACATCTGTTTGAGAACAACCTGTGCTGTCCTCTAAAGTCTGAGCGACAACGCTTTCCAATTGTTAATTTTATTTGCAGTCTTTAAGAGTTCTCACACACGTCATCATAAGAACTGCTCAGGACAACAGCCGGTAGTATTCGCTGCAGTCTGGGTGACAACATGTTCCCTAAATTACCAGCACTTTCACCTCTTTAGAGAAACTTTGCAAATGATTCTGTATTTCCGTATTTGTCATTGGCATTGCGCTGGCAATGGCCATTGAGCTTCAGCAAAATTAGGATACCAATAAGCCTCCCCAAGTTCACAAAGATCACAATTTCCTTCGCACGCATTCAGTGGAGGTCTGATTAGTATTTTTCCTCCTCGGTTCTTCTTGTTATTCTTCTTATTATTATTCGATAATAATAATAATAATAATAATAATAATAATAATAATAATAATAATAATAATATAACTGTAGTAGTTACTTGATTCTTTGTAATTATACAAAGGATCTGTAAATTCGGAACTGTAATAATGCATTCAGTACTCATGCACTATATATATATATATATATATATATATATATATATATATGTGTGTGTGTGTGTGTATTAATTTTCTAACTAAATTACACAGAAAGGATAATATAAATTAGCGATAAGTTATTATGGTCACACTGTTTATTTTTCTCCAAGAATAATCTACAAAGTCATCTACAATGCAATTTACAAAGTCCTCTACAAACCTACATAGAAATTAGCACACACAAGACACTAATTAAAGACCACGCGATACACAGATAATAATTTCTTTCCAATGACAAAGTCTTCCACCAAACCCATTGGTATATATCAGCACGCATATGCTATATACCGCATACAATACAACTGAATAATTTTTTTATAGTGGTAACATATTATATTAAACGTACATATAAAGACACAACTGGATGTACATTTCAAAGGTCTCACTAAATAAAGACCTGTATACACACCTCTAAAGATTAGATGACCCCTTCTAAAACACATCAGATCCGATTGCTGGCTAATTTTAAGGCACCAAATACACGTTTCTATGTTTTCAAAACAAAATTCATGATCCCTCACTAAGCTTCAATCCATGCCCTCTTCTCAACTTACACAAATCATCGTCTAGCTACAGCCACTATCAATATTTCTCCCACTATCTATCTGTCTAAATCTAAACGAAAACGCTATGAATAAACTTTCTTTCCTAGAACTGCTTACCTGTGGAACCCTGTTCCAATGGCCTTCTTTCCAACTAACTACAAAATGTTTTTTCTTAAGCCAATGTAAACACTATTTTGTCGATCTGCTTCTTCGAATAATCAAATTTTACCTTATTTTTCCTACAACAATCACTACGCCATTGTCTCAAGGATCACCCTGTGTTCATTAACCATTATTTTCAAGTAACCTTCGTTCTTTGATAAGTGGTGCATTCTTGATAAGTGGGGAATACTTCAGATGAATCACTAAGGAAGGAAATTGCATTTTTATTATTCAAACAACATTCATTGTTTATTAAATTAAAGAAAAATATTGGACTGACTAACTTAGAATTGCTTAATTTAGATTGTTTCCATATATTTACAGAGTGAAAGAAATATTATATGCGGTATGTAGGTTTGTTTCATACTTTTAAAATTGTGAATTCTAAATTTCTTTCAAAGATCTTCCCTCTGTTGAATACGTTACCACACGATTGCTTGAATGTGAACTACAACAATGTTGTCCCGTAAGGGTCCAGCAGAAAAACAGAACGCAGTAATTAGTGGAAACAAAATATGTTGTACAATAACGCCAATAAAATAAATGATAAACTTGGTATACGTCAGTCTGACTGACACAAGTGCAAGACTCAAACATATCCGTGTGCTAACGACGAGAGATATATTCTGCTCGTCTTCATAAGTGGATAAGTTCATTATTATTGTAGACTTGATACATTATAACAGCCACTCCTATACTATAACTTCGCGGAGGGCTTAGTGTCGTTTACTCCTTGGCGTTATCAAAATAAGTGTTGTAGACTTCTGTTTGGAGTCACATTCTATGTATACCATATATCAAATCATTTTACAATTATATTTAAAAGTCTGAATTTATTAAATTATATGTTTAGTTAGTTTTGGAATGCCATCTCAACTTGGTGTCGTAAGTAAATTTGATATTTCTACGTCCAAACAAGAAAGCTGGAATGTTAGAAGCTCGTACGGTCATATTTGTCTATCCTACTTGGGACTCGGATAAATATTAGGTTTTGCCTTTTATGAAACCTTTAACCGTCAGTTTGCGTTTCAAAATAACTTCCTTGTGATATTGTCTTGGTTATAACGCATTTATTTTTTGCTAAATCTTAACATATTTCCCCTCAGAAATATGTTATTTTTCGATGTGGGTTGAATTGTATGTTTTATTATTTCTAGCATAATTTTTTTATTTATTCATTTACAAAATTCTTTGGTTGTTTTTCATGGACAATTTTATTCCGAAGAGGTTTCGCATTATATGATTCTACGAACTTGTTATGTTCGGTGGCCCTTATTTTCGATTAGTAAGTGAACTTTTTTTGTTTAAAGTTTGCACATTACTCACATATATTTTATATAGATATTCATACATTTAAAAATATGTAGCAAATGTTATCTACTCGTCTGGGGAATACATGAACTTTTCAATTAGAATTCAAATAGTATTTTGTGAAGAAAATGCGTTTTCATTCTCGGTATTTTGACGTCTATTCGAAACTATCTGTAATAATTATTCGTCACAATTTTTCTGTCTTTCTTGACTGTTTGCTGTTATTGCATTAGTCTTTCTTCGTTTTATTTTGTGATCGTTCTTAGTTCTGTTCCGATGTTGCTCTAGTCTTTGCCGGATTTAAGTTGGTTTTCAAATATGTATAGCATTCTTCATTATTTCTTTGTTGTTACACCATATAATATTTTTAAACATTTCTTTATTTTTAAGTGTGTTTTTTCATTTATTTGTTACAGATTTATTTGGTAGTTAATCAATTCAAGCATACAAGACTTAGATTTTCCCATGTTATAAATGTGTCTTTATAAAAACGGTTTCATGAATTTCAGTCTTACGATGCTGACTTAAGAAAACAAGCACTGTATAAAACCCCATTTTATTTTGCCTAGAATAAAACACTTTTTAGTCCGTATTTCGCATTAAAAATTTTCTAACAGTAAAATGAAGTTTTATAATTTCAGCGGCGACAATTTTCCTTTCATAAGAGATAAAAACATACGTATTCATTTCTTGTAAAAAAGTTTACAGACTGCCTGAATAAAATGAAATCACCGACTACTTCCTTAAAAGATAAAAGAGAATTTGCTTAAAAGCTAATCCAACTGATAAATATCTAACGTACAGTCCGTCGACATAACCTTTTTTAGCGATTTCCAGTTATACTGTAGCTGGAGATCTGGTGAAGTAGGCCTTTATGCCATACCTTGTCGAAGGCCTTTGATATGTCAAGAGAAATTGCCCTGGAAAGGCAGCCTTTGTCAAGAGATTCATTAATCCTATGAGACATAACCGTTAGCACATCTGCGATAGATCTTGAAGAACGGAAACCACAGTGCGTGTCACTAAGAAGGTTATTTCTGCTGAAGTGGTTGACTATTTCTCTATTTAATATGGATTCCAGCAAGTTACTCATGACACATAGGAGACTTATTGGTCTGTACTGAGAGGGAGATGACTTATCACCTGAGCTCTTAAATACAGGGCATACTGATGAGGTTTTCCAGGTTGTTGGAAAGCACTTCTCCTTAAGGCAACGTTTAAACAGTTTTGTAAGTATGGGAGCAAGTTCTGGTTGAAGCTATTTGAACACTATAATTGGAATGTCGTCAGGGCCAGTTGCTTTACTATATATATATATATATATATATATATATATATATATATATATATATATATATATACATACATATATATATATATATATATATATAGAGAGAGAGAGAGAGAGAGAGAAAGAGAGAGAGAGACTAGCCTGGGTACCAGCCGTTGCCCGAGTGTTTGGAACGAGAATAAAACACGACTTTAAATAAACAGTACAGGACAATATCAACATACTTAAGGTTTATTTAATAAAAATTATGTTTCACTTGCGAGAAACACTTAAAAACTATAGTGAAAATATCGCATTAAAAGTGACGTTTCCTAAAAATAGATTAATCAGTCTGAAGTTATTTTATAATAAAGCTTGAGGAATCAGGTGCATCCAAAGTCGGATACTGATACTCATCACTGCTTGTGTTGTACAATGTTGTTGAGTAATGTAATGTTTTTTTTTTGTAGAAAACAAAGGGGAGATAATAAAGTTTAAACAATTTTCGAATTCGAAAGCATTTGGAAGTTCGTGTTAGTTTTGTCGAGAATAAAAAAAAATACTAAATAATTCTGTTTTTCAGTGTTCTTAAAAATTAACGATATTAAATTATTATGCATAAAAAAATTAAAAAGAACAATACATGTCTTATCACATAATTCGATCAAAAACAATCAAAGAAAATGTAAGTATTTTACTAATTTCCAACTTTGGAAGAAATATGATTTGTGAAAAAATATCAATTATTTTATGTTACTTATTTCTTGGTCTTTGGCTATCATAAATTAGTTCTTGGTGTCCAAAGAGTAAATTCATATTTTTTCTGCTAATCATTAATTCGGTTCTCTTTACCGCTCTAAAGACCTTTTTGCAACTGAGGTTATTGGCTATCTCTATTAATCTACTATCAGAGCATGCATGGAGTATTGTTGTCATATTTGAGATTTTTAATCTGTGTTCCATTTGAATGTTCTTGATAAATTGCTTAAATATGTCTGTAATTTGACTGGTCCTACATTTTTTCCTCATATCAACCTCTCTCCTACAGCTGTGATCCTTCAAGTCTCAGTCTTTTCTGCAATTAATATTATAGCATGTGTTCCTCAGAATTGTCTAATCTATTCCCTGTTTCCCTTGTTCCAGTTCGTTTCACATGTTTGCCTAGACATCTGCACCAAGTAGTTATTTTAATTCCTTATTGGGATACAGCTTACTATCCTAGTAGTTTCTTTCTATGGACTGCAAGGTTGTGGTACTAACTTCCTGGTCACTGTTTTACTTCTACCTACATCATTGAGCTTTTCATGACTACGGTTAATAGGCATCTCCTATATTTGCAATAAGCAGACTTCGTTCTTGTAAGCTCCTTACGACAAGTGGCTGAATGCCTTGTCTCGAGCGCGTTCCATACAAGAATTAAACATGGATATGAAATCTGAGACCTTAAAATAAAATTTTCTTTAATTTGCATTGTTAAATGATAATTTCCAATCAGTCTATAAACATTAAATAAAAATATTATTAGTGACATTTAAATAAGGTTAATTACATATGTTTTATACTGAAAGGATTAAAAGTTTATCAGAGAGCCACTAAAATGCTAGATTAAAATGCATAAGGTTTAGGGTTCATTCACACAGAACAATTAAACATCATTTTGCAACTGTTTCTCTGTTTGTGACCGATTTATAAATAATTTATTTATATATACCCATTCAGTAAATAGTTAAATATCAAGTCGTTAGATTGAGAAAAAGATACAAGTATATCCGCTTATCATGTTAATTATACAAAGTTTGACATATTGAAGGCAGCAGTGTTTCGGTATGCACCAGTAATACATTGACAACGTCGAAGGTTACCTGTAATTTAGATCTAAAACCACTACAAAAACAGAAATAGAACATATAATCTGTTTCTTAAGTGCAAGACAATACTTTACAGTAATGCCACGGCATAAAAAAATAATTTTGGAAGCAAACGTCTATACAAAAATTAACATTCGTCTCACTATTCCTTAATCTTGAAATAGAGACCAACATAAGCATGTGCTTCATAAATAAATCACGATTCTGGATATAGTTATATATGTATACAGAAGTGTGTATTATATTATTCGATGGATATGAAAGCTTAAAGGGCAATTGAGACAAACACAATATAATTTCGAGAATGTTATCACAGGTGAACAAATCTAGGATATATCAGACAGATCAAGCGAGAGGAGTTTATAATCAAATAGACATATTAGTTGTAGAGATGACAGAAGATCAATATAGTAGACGACCCGCTCAGGACAGGAGTGCATCCAGGTAACAAAAACAGATTCACTAAGGGGTAAATTACTGGAAGGGCAAAATGTTAATTTTGTTAGAAGTAAGTAGCAATAATTTATTTACCTTTCCAGTCTTTCTACTGGCGAGTAAACTTCGTCTTTCTCATCGAAGTAATCAATGAGAAAGAGTTACTGCGCTTGTGTCGATGTTATCTTGATGTCATACAGTAAACCGCACATAAAACATGATACATCTTACTTTATACTGGCGGTTTATTAACTATAAACTATAAGTCTCTGTAAAATAGATATATATATATATATACATACATATATATATATATATATATATATATATATATATATATATATATACTTGTGGTCGGAAGTGATTTTTATATTCGATATTGAATCGTTTACAAATGTATAGAAAACGAGAGTATGCTTTGTTTATGATTCGAGAATTCTTTTTAAATGATTCAAAGAAACTAGAATTAAAAAAAAAATATTAAGTCATGTCTTAAACGATAGTTAAAATTACATAAAAAACTCATTCGTCAAAATTTTCATTAAAGGCTTCTATTCCTCTTTATTACTTTTTTATACAGCAAAATAAAACAAAATGTAAACCACATTACATATACTTCCGCTGAACAGATATCTTTTAAAATTCATAAGGATCGGTTATTTACTAGAGGAATGAATCTTATTCATCGAAATATATAAACATATATGCATATACTTAAATCATATGAAAAGAAAATGATCGAATGTAATCCGCCATTATAATCACTTTTAAGCATGTGCCATTTGGTTTATTAAAACAATAGAAATTAGATCCAATACAATCCAATATGTGTATAGCCAGCGTATTCGCTGTTGTTTTATTCATAATTCTGTGAATACAATATCAATGTTAATATATTAAGGTTTAAACGTTATAAAATTAATATGCATTTAAAAACGTGCTTCCCATCAATGTCAGTAGTTCAGTAGTTAACAGCAAAATCTCATACTCTAAATGTAAATATTACATTAATTTAGCTTTATCTGGTCAAGTTTTTTGGTTATGACCACGTGTCTTTGTGAACATTTTTTTTAACATTATCGCACATGTGAGCATTTTAGAAAAGGTTGCTAGGAGTAATGCGCCATTTTAATGAAGAGAAATATTTAGGTTCGATGTTTTTTTTTTGTGTGGTACGGCACAATTACGTTGACACACCGGTTCTCGCCAGATCACCGAAATTAAGCAATGTTGAGCCTGGTCAGTACCAGATAGGTGACCATTTGGGAAGGCTAGGCGCTGTATCTACCTTCTGGAATGGTTGGGCGTTGGATCAGCACCCCCCCCCTGTAAAAAGAACTCCTCGCTATAAAAACATCTACAAGTTGTAGATGGGCTATGCCCCTCCAGGGGCTCAAAGGTTTATAGAGGGATCAGTTTGAAATTATAACACTGGGAATCTTCCGAAAATTCAGGCGGTATCGTGACCAGAATTACTGGAAGTAGGAATGGCTTGTGCGGGAGACATTAGAGTCTTGCAAAGAAAGTAACGTCATCAACGACCAACTGGTAAACAGAATACTCCCACCCCGGCACATCAAGCTCTGCTTAATCAAGCAGTTCAGAAATGCTTTAAATAAGGATGGTGATTGCTTCATTTACTTGCGCCAGGCTTTTCCTAGATTGACTATTGGGAAGTTGAACGCTAGCAACTTTAACGGTCCTCATATCCGGCATGTCGTCAGTAATCCAGAGTTTCAAAACAAGGAATGAAGTGGAACTGGCATTTGTTCTCGTAGGGAAGAAAAAATCTTCGCAACAATAAAACCAGTAACTACGTAGAACTTTTTAATAACGTTCTGACTGCTGTCAGAAACCTGATCTTCAACATAAGCTTCAATATACACTACCTATTGTCATATAGGGGTCGGTGTCCTGCAAACCTGGTTTCAATCAGTGCCGAACAGGAAAAGACATTCTATCACGATCTGAATCAAATGGAAATCGGATATCATGGTTGCTGGGATGCAATCATGATGACAGACTTGAGATCTGAAGAGAGACCATTCTGCCATTGAGCATTCCAGGAGTTTGAAGAAACAGAAGTTCAATCGCTGCTCTTTGAACAATGGGGAAGAAAGATAGAGTTTACGTATACAGTATAACCTCTGGATATGGCATTAAAAATTAGTAACAAAATTCAGAACAGTATATAATATACCCACATACATGATGATGATTATTGCAACGTCTTGTCAGACGAGTGCCACTCCCTCAGATTCTTAAAGTCCATGAGCTCAAATGCCCGAGTGAATATCTATACAAAGATAATGTTACAGTCTAAGCTTTGTACGACAGCTAAGTCTCTCTCTCTCTCTCTCTCTCTCTCTCTCTCTCTCTCTCTCTCTCTCTCTGTTCAAAATGTTGAGATCCAGCAACAAGCAAGAGCTAGATAGCCAGCAACAAATTAAACTGCAAACCAGCTTAATGCGGGTACTAGTCTCCCGCTTTATGTTTTTTTAAATATGAGATTTGCTTCTCCTAGAAAGGTTGCCTTCACCACGGCTTACATATATACATACTCCAACACATATATACATACATACAATTATACACGGTGCTAATTGGCCGTTGACTCCTTAAAACGGTTCATTCGCCCTTTGGAAGGTCTTGTTTTAATCTTTCAGGGAGACTAACCGCCCTCCTCACCAAACAGGTCTAGTGGGGAAACCAGTTTGGTCGCCGGTGACCCGACCATGAGGCAGGTAGTACTGTGTTACATGGTACCAGAAGCATATGAAATGACCTGACCACAACCCACATACATACATACATACATGCATACATATACACACACATATATATATATACATATATATATATATATATATATATATATATATATATCACTTAACCTGAAAAAACCGTATCCTAGGGCTACCCTATTTCAGGGTTCTACTGTACTTTTCATTATTAATGTCCATCATTCAGTTTGTAGTAATCGATATTTCTATCATGAAATCAATATATATTGTTGGCAATACATTTTTTCTCTAACAAACACATGTAGTATGATATGTGTTGACAAAAATCAGCTGATAATGTCACAAAAATGTCATCGATTTTGTCACAAGATCTGTTTTTGTTATTTCAAATAAACTTAACATAGATACCTGATTTGATGGAGAGAAACGGATGCGATTTCCTAATTCCGCAGTACAAAAATACCTTAAATCAGTTGTGGAAATCTAGACAACATTCAAGAAGTAAAAAATTATCCTGTATCATATATTAAGTCCTATCGACAGTGTTATTTTGCTTAGTGATTCTCAGATGAAGCAGCTGAATTTACACTCACAGAAACTTATGTAGTAATGCCAACATTCATAAAAACCGGGAATTAATTTAGTTAACGGCATATCTTCAATCCTTCTTGAAATATGAATTATAATTTAAATATGAATTACCTCTAGATCTTTTTGTGAGAGACAGGGTTGTTTGATTATAATATAATATATGATACATTTGAATAATTACTACGTTTAGCGAAATAAGTGCATTAATTCTAATATGTGCGTATTTATTTTTAAGCAGTACAGGTGAAATAAGTTGTACAATTGACTTGATGAGTATATTAAAATTAACAATAGAAGACTATAAAACATGACAGCATTTGTTATTAAATAAGAACAAATGATATTTATAAATGTTTTAATGTTTATTTAATTACATATCTCCCTTCAATTTGTTATCAATTTAAAAACGTGTCCATTGTAACTAATTATTTGAGACCACCTAGAAAATAACATTTATTCACGAAAAAAATAAAACAACAACAACAACAACAAAAGTGAAGTAAAAAATACACATGCTATGTTTTGTTTGAGGTCTATAACACGAGTTTATTTACAGTTTATGTTACTGTTAATTTTACACATTACAAACTGCTCACGGAATCTTTTTAGCGTATTCTATCGATTATAAAAAAAAAACTATTATAAAATACCAGCAGAAAATTCCCAATCAATATATTACTGCGGGTTTTACTTAAATAAAAAAAATACCTTCCTTTCTTTTAAAATAAGAGCTTGTACTTTTACCCCCGTTTATTTTTATAATGGTTTCGTATCAAATGCCTTGTTTTCACATAACGCATTTTTTGTGTGTGACTTTCAGTATCATTTTTAGCTGCATAAATAGTTTGCATATTAAATTCAAATAATAAATCGTTAAAGATTTGTATTTTTATTTTGGTTGCTTCATATTTGTATTGTTTTCTTTGAATAGGAGTGAATTTATTCTTCCTCATTTTAGAAAACTGTCATTTTTATATGAACAAAAGTTTATGCCTTATCTCTTATATAATAAAATAATAACGGTTTTACTCTGCTATAAAACGACAGCATAGCTTAGAAAATACAGACAACACATAAAAATTTTAAATGCTCACATCAACTCCCTATATAATGTGGAAGTTGTCCGGTGGTACGCTCCTTTTTTACAAGTATCGTATCTTCCTATATAAATCCTGCTTAAATTCACTCTCCAAAAAACACACATACAGAGAAGGTAGCGAAATGCTCCCTATGGATTTTCTCCTCACACATCCCTCTCACACATCGGGACCATTATTTAATAATAATACTTTGCCACCAGCGACTGGGATTATTTTATTTATTACCACTTTCCACTTTTAATCACATCTCACTTTCGACGAAAATAATGACCAGCCCCTCTTCAAAAATTCCAACTGATATTAAAGTGATTTTATAGATGGTTTACTTCCATTCTGTTAATACATTTTTCTCTCGATTGTCTATAATTTTCGAATGGTTACATAACGTCTAATATTATTTCAACATGGCGGCCTGCTAACCAATAACTGTTACACATATTCTTTAACTAATCGATGATCGCTGCGCCCAAAAAGTTCCATACCAAAAGTCATTCTTCGACAACACCGCCACCAACAGCACACTCTTGATTTTCGTGATAGTGCCGTCACATTTTATTTTTCTAGCATTACATTCATCCATCCCGATTACAAAACAGTCGTCGATTAGCCACTTCTCACAATTCCCCCCGAAAACAAACGTCATTCTACTGAGCAATTACAACATCAAATATTTACATTTTCATACATGTAACCAGCATTGTCGCTGTCAATAAACTCATTTGTTCAAAACTAAGTATACAATGATATATTCACAAGATCTGCGTTTGTTTTGTTTTCGTTAGGCTTCATAACAAACACATTCTTTTCGCTCGATAAATAACGAATTGTACAATTACACTTGTCGTCGACAAGTACTTTTATGATATTATGATTTTCATTATCAAATGTATGCATCATTGTTTTCACTGGCCTCTATTATTAACATGGGGGGTGAGTTTATCGCTTGGAGGTTGCGTCGAGTGTCTTATGTATTAAGAAAAATAATCGCTGACACAAGCTTTAGATAAAACATGGGAACATGACCGTATTAATATCATAACACTTGCCTAGCGGTGATATCTTTAACTGTGATATTCGCAACTTTGATTTTTATTCCATACGATTGTAAACGTTGAAAGAATTCAGTTACATGGACCAAGGTTTCTTCCTGTGACAAACTTGCGATTAGGATATCCTCGATATCTGCTAAAATGAAGGGTAGTCTACAGATGGACTTTGTCAATAAAGCTTTGAAATGCCTGGATGGTATTCCGCAGTCCAAAAAGTTAACCGGGTGAATTCAAATACCTCGAAAGATGTGCATATCGCTGTCTTAGGAATATCTGCCTCAGCTATGGGAATTTGGTTGCATACGTGAACTAAACGGATCCGAGAGAAAACTGTCGATCCGAATAAATAACGCAGAACAACCGTGCAAGTGTGGAATTAGATACCTGTCAGATACAGTTGCAGCGTTAAGTGCACTGTAGTAACTAAAGGGCCTCTAGTCTATTTCTGATTTATTTGGTACCATGTGAAGCGGGGATAACCAAGAGCTGCTTGAGGGTCATATTATGCCGAGATACATCGTATGCTGAAATTCTGAGCTAGCCGAAGTTAGGTTATCCGTGCAATCTTCGACGCTTCGCATGCAATAGAGCATCATGTGTTGTGATGGTGTTTAATGTTCTCGATGTGAGAGAATGGTTCGGTGTGCTCAGGAAATTTGCTCAACTGCGAAAACTGTGTGTGATGATGTTGCGGTGCGTATGCTAGGTGCATTGCATAAAAGTATACAGTAGTTGACAGTATGGGATGTCCTTGTGTCAGATAAATCACGGCTTCTCTGATCGACGGAAAGTTGAAAGTGGAATAAAAAAAATCAGCGCCAGTAATAGGTGACTTAACGTCGGTAATGCTTAATATTCACGGAAATATTCATCGACGACCAAGGTCCAGTGTCAATGACAGGATACCAAATGGGGCTGCACTTCGATGCTTGCAGTGAAAAGGTGTTTGCTGCTGTGCTGTTATATCGTGTAATAGTAACTACACTAACAGCGGTACCAGTGTCCACAAGGAAAGTTTGTCAGATATATAGAGAAGGCGACACGGCTGAAGAGATGAGGTGGAATGTGTCGCATAATTCAACCGGTCTATCCGTTTAAATGGTCTGGAGTCTTGAATGAGCACGGCTGTATGCATTTGCCTGGCTTTTCTGCGAATCCACAGTGATAATAGCACCAAAAAGCACGTCAAGCTGAATGATGACGTCGTTAGGGACGCATGTCCCTTACGTTTGTCGCTGGAGCGTGACTGCCTGGTCGGTAAAAGGGCTCTAATCGCTTTGGTGAGAGCGGCGATTTCTCCCAAGCAGGCGTAGGCTGTCGGAACTGTAGAAGCAGATTGGCTAGCGACGATTCTCATAGCTATTGTAAGTAAGCCTCTCATTTGTTGGAGAAGTTGTGACGACTTTCGGTCACCGAGAAACAGCCCAGCGAAAAGTTGTTTCAGCATGACTGTTTCTAAGATGTTGGTCCGATTCAGTAAAGCTGGCTTCAGCATTTCATATGGGTATCATGGCCTAGTGCTCCTAGATCATCTTTCACTTCTTCACCTACGTTAGTAGGTAATGCTTCTACTAAGAATGAATTCTTCGCGACTGCGGAAGATATTTTACGGTTCGCAAAAATAGCTTCATCCCTATATATAAAAGCCAAAATGTGTGTATGTATGTTTGTATGTATGTATGTGTGTTTGTGTGTTTGTGTGTTCGCTAAAAACTTTCGACAGACAGTACAAAAATTCACAAACTCGGTATCATATTAAAGCTCCATCCTTCGCTCGAAAAATATCGAAAAATTGGTCAAAAAACGTTCCCCCCCCGAAATCGACAATTTTCGTCAGGGGGGCAACAAAAACGGTCCTCCCGTGACGATGACCGGTTTTACGAATGCGTCAGATGACATCATAACCTGATTTACTTTTAATAGTTGAAAAACTTCATGTACGTCGCGTTAGTTCAGTTGGTTAGCGCGTTGGGTTCGAATCGTGGTGTGAGATGTCTTTTTTTTTCGATTTTTTAAATTCAAATATTGAACCAGTGTTATTTAAGCCATTTTTCACGTAACGTTCGTTTTTCTGTTTTTTTTTACTTCGCTTATCCACCCCCGACCACACACCCAAAAACACCCGGGTGCCCACTAATTTTTTAAATTTTAATATCGAAACATGCTTATTTAAGCCATTTTTCTGTGTTCGTTTTTCTGTTTTCAACATCGTTCGTTTGCCTTACGTTAGTTTTTGTGTGTTTTTTTTTTCTCAATGGTTTGACTACCCCCCGCTTAAGTTTTAACGTTGTTTTCTTTTTTTTACTTCGCTTATAACAAACAAACCTGGTCATTGACCTCATTTGCTGAATAGCTTCCGTCGTCGTCGTCGTCGTCGTAACGCTCGATGAATTCCGTGCGCGCACCTGTCAATTTGGTTCTTACTTAAATAAATTCAAACATCTTTCAGTAACTCATTCTGGCTGGTCGATTTTATTTTTAAACTTCGCCTCGGGGCTGCGGGTTCGATCCTAACCCCCCGGTTTCTTTTTTATTTAACACCACACACACTTACAAACACCCGGGCAACGCCGGCTACCCCGCTAGTTTATAATATAAATCTCACCAGTCCGTTTAAATCATTGCATGTATATATGTATGTATGTATGCCTACCTAAAACTTTTGATAGACGCGACAGAAGTTCACAAAATCGGAATGATTTCGAAGGTCGACGTCTCCGACGACAAATATCGAATACTTAGCCTAAACCACTAATTCCCTCACTCTTGACTGGGCAGTTTTCTCCAAGGAGGGGTCGATTTTTTGTGAGTTTGCAAGTTATCGCATCGGTTGGATTGACGTTGCCTAATTTTAATGTTCCGCACTTCCGCTCGCGTCATGGAGCAGCGGTAAGACGTCAGATTTTCTTTCACTTTCTTTTCCGCCATCGCGTCACGAATTCCAGCCTGCCTGCCTACTGCCACTTGTTTTCTCTCAACACCTACCGCCAAACATCCTGACAACGCCGGGCCCCAGTATAGTTTTGTATAAACCAGATATTTGATCTATGCGCATTATAGGAAGGAAGACCAAAAGAAATCTGGCCTTCCAGAGTCGTAGGATCAGGCTTGCTTTCAGCCATGACGAGCAGCGGAAAAAAGAAAAAAAAAAATCCGAGCAATATAGTTTGTGAAACAAAAACGTGTGAAGAAGAGAAATAATATGTCTATATTTTTGTTTTATAGATGTAAATATAGGTATATCTAATTATAATTTTTTATGTCTACATTAAACGGAAAAAAATATTTGTTTTCAGCGTTTTTTGTTTTCATATCTCGTGCACATTACACGTGAAATAAAGATGGCGAAGAGAAGATTAAATCAACGCACGTAATGATGGGCAAAATGTATTTCTCGTTTTTTTTTCACTGCATTTGTTTTAAATCTTCTTATTTCTTATGGTTGTAATCGGCAGTGTACCATTTGCGAAAATGAGAAGCGTTTGGTTGAACATCGAAATGTTATAGGTCACAAATCTGTATGACCTCTAACCTCGAATGGTCACCACATTGTGGAGGGCGAAGTCACCATCTATGTAAGTAACAGAAAGGTGGAAATAAGCCCATTAGTCCTCTGAGCCAAGAATAAATATACAAATTCGCCGAGATTATAATTTACAACAGGTGTACACTTATATTTAATTTACTTATTCACATCAAGACTAAAGCCAGAGCGTAAAACAGCAAGAATCGGTACGAAATTAGCAACCAGTGTCCATGATCTCAACCACTGCTAGCTACTATCATGAATGTCTTAGTTTAATGTTACTTGTTGGCAACATATTTATCTGTGGTATTCGTTCTTACCATACCCGAATACCTCTAAAATTAACCCTATAAAATATTTTTTCCTTTGGTCCTCTACAGCATGTTGACCTTTTAGGGTACGTTTTCTTTTTTACATTACCACAGCTTACATTACAAATTAAATTGTCCAAAATTTTTCTTAAATGCTCTTAGGAAAAAATATATTGTATAATCGAATAGAATGCATTAATTTTAAAACGAGATTTTAATCAATAGACAATACTTCGGTGTTCGTTTTGTTTTAATATTTTCTTAAACGAAAATATCCACGTAGCAACGCATCTTTCTTAATAAAATTCAGTTTCGCTCATTTTTCGTTTAATAAATCTATCCTCATATTTAATTTACATCTTCATATCAAGACCGTAGTTTTCTCCTAAAGCGGGACAATCCATTCGAAACACACATAACTACTGCCAGCTAATGCCTAACAGTAATCGCCACTATTTCAAAGTGTCAATAATCACCTGAAATTCACTAAGGTACCATTTTGACAGCCAGTCTAGCAGTGCCCGCCACTGGATAACATTATCATACAACAGATGATAATGCACGACTTATTAAGACAGGCCATTTCATTTACAAACAGGCAAATGCGGCTCGACGCTGGTCATGATCGATAGTGACCGACAATGACCAAACGAAAGTAAACGCCTAAAAACTGCCAATGAATACCAGTGTTCGCGATTGAAGACATTCCATTTCATTTTAAAGCTGTCCAATGGAGGCCGGTACTGGTCATAGCCGACAGTGATTGCCTCGAACAGACACTAACAGTTAGAAATGCACCCAGTGTCCACTAGTTAACGTGAGCAAATGCAAACAACCATCTCCAACCAGCATTAACAACCAGTGATCAACACTGTCCACAACATGATGTCAGTGCCCGACAATGCAAGACAGTTGAAAACAGTCAATTTCAGTTCGCAGCAGACAAGTGAAGATTTGTACTGATCATAGCCGCCACTAACTGCCAGTTTCAAAGGCAGCCAGTGCTTGGCAATACACGATTGTACTCGCCAGTGCACACAGTGCCTGACTGTGGAAGCAAGATGATTTTATTTGGGATAGAGACGCCAGTGCATGCAATATTTTCAGTTTTTTTAAATTTGTTCAATGCTATTCTGACTTCTAACGGATACGCCGTACACGGATCCTGCTAGTTTATAATATTTCCCCCCTTTTAATTATGTATCCGTTATTGTTTTCACTATAAGAAATAGTCACATGTATTCTTAAATAAACTTTTTCATCTCTATATTCAATTATTTATATGATTTTATTCTTTTGTTCTAAACCAGATTCATATTTTATGCATTAATTATTAATGAATAATATAATGATTAATTAAACCGTCGTATTCCAATGATCCCCAATTGTAATTAGAGTGTCGATTTGAAATACTGTTTTAATTTAATAAAAACACAATTGGCACGTATTACTTGACCTTTGAAATTCAAACCTTTATTAAGCCAAAAATTATTTTCTTGTTCAAAGTTTAAACGTTTCAGTTCGGCTTCTAATTTCACAGTGACATCATCATGACAGACATTTTCTCAACGAATATGGTAATATAGTATATACTTCGTAAATTTCATGATTGAAGAACTTCTAATGGCGAATAGAACATGCTACCTGACTTAATATAAAGTCTAAAAATACCAGTCAATATTACAGAGTATTCGTAACCCATATTTTCATCATCCAAGATCCTATTAAAATAGAAATTTGTTCAGAAAAAAACACTGATAAATAAAATCCAATATAAAAGAAAATAACATTAAAGCATCTGTCTAATGCTATACCGATAATAATATATAGAGTAAAAACATTGCAAAAGTAAATTTAATAAAGACCATTAAAAAGGGAAACAATATTCTCAGTAACTGGACTTCTAAAATTTAGCAGAAAATGCTGTGGTTAATTATCTCTTATTAACCCTACTTGTAAATTAATATCTTGAGCGCGTTAAAATAATAAAATATATTTTCATGCCATTTACGATAACCATAAGCAAAAAAGTATACATACATACATACATACATACATACATACATACATGCATACATACATAATAAACAGTGTAGAATCCTTTAGCACTTCGTATATAGGAACGTTTGTAGACTACAAAATCAGAATTAGGGAGAGAAATCTGCAAAGAAAAAAAGCCGAGAAAGAGATCTTTCAAAGGGTGACCAATATACGAGTAAATGTCGAGTTAAGAGATTTAATGACACTACTTTCAATTAAATCGAATGATTTTGTGCTCAAGTTAGGAACCTATCATACGGCACCTAGAGGACGCTATACATGTCTTCCCACGGTGGCTTAATCCACAATACATTGTGGTTTGCATTGCACGGTGGGAAACCTACTGTTGATTATATAAAATCATTTATATTTATAATGGCTTGAACTAAAGTTTAAAATTTAAAAGTCAAATATCATGGTTCTCTAAACAGAAGCATTCATTTCGAACGCGCCCCTACTGAGTATTTTATATGTCTGGCTTTTCGAAGAATTCAACATGCAACTTCCCATATCCCTAGCGAATAGTTGTTTAAAGAATAATAAATGCTAGTCGTGTCCATCGGTTCACTTAATCCAATTTCCGACTGCTACAAGAAAAAAAATGACTATAGCGACCTGACACACCAAAGTGATTCTATCTAGCAAATAAAACGATTGCGACAATGACTCCAGTAGAAATTTGTGACAAACGCAGAATGCAACATGACTTAATAATAGTTTCCTAATCTAAACTAACCAGTAAACTAAAAACATGTCCATAGTAGATTCGATGTTTAGTAACCTCACTTAGTCTACATATATTTTACAGATCTTTTTGGTCCTGGATATGACCTTAAACTATATCCAGTGGTGAGGACCACGCTTGCGGGCTTTGGAGAGAGTGGAACCACCCTTTAATTGCCACTGCTCCCAGGTCCACTCTGACCCGGAGTGGTAGTACCTGTTAGGGTCCAAACTATGGGTTAAATAGAAACCGACTTGAACCCAACAAATATTCTAATAAAAAAATGTTCTTCCGAATCTTTGGATTCGGCATTAAATAACCTGAAAATGGTTGATATGCCGTAAAACAAAAACAAACGACCAACCAACACATCTTTTTTGTTTGGGTGTATGCATTTTTATCCGTGGGTCTTGTAGAATTTAACATAGTAATTTAGCCGATCTGTATAGCTTTATTTCGAAAATATACTAGCAGGTCGCCGAGCGTTACCTGGCTGTATGATACGTTGAATTGTGTTTTTTTTTTATTTGAGCAGACTACGTATTTATAATTATAGAGAGAATTCCCTATTAATTATAATACTAGGCAGAATATAAGTAGTGAGATCAAAACTATATATATATATATATATATATATATATATATATATATATATATATATATATATATATATATATATATATATATATATATATATATATATATATATATATATATATGACTTGGGTGGCATCATCCAGAATCGAAACTGAAACATGTAACTTTCTACTCTATTGTTTAACCTCTGAGAAACGCCCATATTTATGTAAACAAATCGAGATTAGGTAGTTCGGACGATGTAAAAACATCGTAAAACTCATGACTACTACAGCACCCGCCGAGAGCGTAGTGGTTAGGGCCCTTGATTGTCGTACAGACGGTCGGGTTTAAATACTGTCTAGCCGCATTGATGAGCTGTAAAACAGCGAAACAGTACTGTATGTGGATGACTATATATATATATCTATATATATACAAATATGTAGTATATGTATACATATATGTATATATACACAATCTATAAATCTATTAGAGTGAATGTGTGCGTGTCTGTGTGTGTAAATTTACGTACGCAATAACTCTGTCAATTTTAAGTCTACAAACTCGACGTTTTATATGCAGCGTACTGAAGTTTGTGAAAATCGATGTGATCGGTTATTTAGTAATTTAGCGATTAACGTGTCAAACTTCAAGGATTTGACATTTGAGAACTCTACCAAACTCCTCCGACAATTTTCGGTTTAAACACTTGAAATTTTAGATATAGGTTCATTGGACATGGGTCTAACTTAATAACTTAATTTGAGCCCAAAACAATAAATGGTCTGATTAGGTAATTAACATGTTTATATTTTTTTTTATTAATTTCTATTTATTTATTTGTCTTTTTTTAGTTTTTAACTTGTTGCAACAAGTTATAAACAGCCCCACATAACTACCCAACTTCCGCTCCATCATCTAGCATGCTTTGAACCGATCTGTTAAACCCAGCATTTGAAAAAGGAATTTTTTTCCGAAATTAATAATGGATATTGTCGCAGACATAACAAGTAAGAAATTTTACGTAATAGAACTGAATAAATATATGTATATATAAAATATATGTATGTACTTATTGATTTGTAAATCGCCACTTGTTCTCGTCTTCGCTTACTAACAACGACTATATTTAATTCCTCGCAACGTGACAGCCTTCTAAATCTCTAATACATACATACATACATACATACATACACACACACACACACACACACATATATATATATATATATATATATATATATATATATAGGCGTGGCGCATAGGTTAAACAATAGAGTATAAAGTTGCATGTCTCGGTTTCAGTTCTAAATGATGGTACCCAAGTCATATATATATATATATATATATATATGAAGTGAACTGGTGTGTGTGTGTGTGTGTGTGTGTGTGTGTGTGTGTGTGTCTGTGTGTGTCTGCGTGTGTGTCAGTGTGTCTATGCACATTTCCCTACGCAATAACTCTCTCAATTTTTAGTCTACAGACTCGATATTTGATATAGAGTACTGAGATTTGGGAAAACCGATGTGATCGGTTTTTGGCCCGAAATTTGGCGATTAAGGGGTCAAAGTTCAACAATTTAACCTTTGAGAACTCTACCAAACTTCTGCGACAATTTTTGGTCTACGCACTAGAAAATTTAGATATAGGTTTCTTGGACATGGATCTAACTTAATAACTTGATTTGAGCCCAAAACAATAAATTTTGAAGGGGTCATAATAGGGGTTAAAGTTAAAAAAAAATTGACCTCTGCGGTCTCTTCCAAATTACTCAGACAATATCTGGTACAAATATTTGAAATTTTACATAAAGGGTATTCAGAAATAGGGCAAGCTTTTCCATCAGTTTGGGTCGAAAATTTTTATTTACCAATATATAAATGTATGCATGTATGTCTGTTTGCATGTCTGCCTCAAACTTTCAATAGAGGCTACGGATTTTACCAAGATCAGTACCCTTTTAAAGTTCGACCTTTCATACGACAAATATCGAAAATTTGGCTAAAAACATTAATATCTTCCCCTTCAACCAGGCACTTTTCTATAGGGGGGGTCACTTGTTGTCGCCGATATTTTTTATAGTTATCCTCTCCTTTAGATTGTCTAGCCTTAATTTAAAAAAAAATGTCGCTTCCGGTTTGGCGGTGATCGTAACAGCATACATATTAGGTTTTACCCCGTTCTTTTCCTCATTTGCGGTACGGGATCGAGTCTGCCTTCCTACTACCATTTTTTTTTGCTCAACATACACATCCAAACACCCGGGACACGCCGGGCTGAAATGCTAGTATATCTATGAAAGCGAAAGTGTCTGTGTGTGTATGTGTGTGTGTGTATATTTACCTACGTAATAACTCTGTCAATTTTTAGTCTACACACTCGAAATTTGATATAAAAGGTACTGAGATTTGGGAAAGTCTTTGTAATTCGATGTCGGCGAGAAGTTCGGCTGAAAAGGGATCAAAGTCTAACGATTTGACTTTTGAGAACTCTACCAAACTCCACCAACAATTTTTGGTCTAAACACTTGCAATTTTGGATATAGGTTCCTAGGACATGGATCTAACTTAATAACTGAATTTGAGCCCAAATCAATAAATGTAAAGGGGTCATAATAGTGGTCGAAGTTAAAAAAAAATTGACCGTTTTTCTTGTTTTTTGTTTTTGTTTTGCTCAGCATACACCTCCAAACACCAGGGCAACGCTGGGCACATATGTTAGTGTACATATATATATATATATATATATATATATATATATATATATATATATATATATATAGCCTTTGAGACTTTACATGACCGGTCGCCACAGTCGATTGAACATTTCCTGGGGCGACTTAAACTCGTAAATGACTCGCCGGCCGGTCGATAAAATTTCTTTAAATAAAGAAACGGGGAAAACTCATTTATTTTACGACACTCAAATATGCGGTGACTTAGAATGACCTATGTCTCATCATTTGTGAATTCTTTCATCTCTAGCTGTGAGACCGTTGGAATATCGTATTGAAAAAAGAGTGGTCACACTAAAGGTCAACAAGAGGTCAAATTTACACATTTAGTGTGTTTGTCAAAATGTCGCCTTCATTTAGCTCGCTGATTTTGAAATTCATTTGGAAAAAAAATTCTTCGACTCTACAAGTACATACACTTCATGCTTACAAAAGTAAAGACGAACATTTAAAAGAGGAAAAAACGCATCGTTCCGTAAAGTCAATGATTTTTATTTCTATGGAACAATAATATGAATGATGCTATATAAAGAAACTGGTGTTGTACTTTAACGTTTTGTTGAATATTTACTGAAATGTTTGTAGTAATAAAATAGTTGATTTACAAAATTTAAATAAATATTTTATTGTTAGATTATACACACGGTAATTTCTTAAATCGTTGTAAAATTATTTACTATTATTAAATAGTTTAGGGCGAGTAAATTTACCCTCACACTCGACCGGCGGTCAAGTGATTTTTTTTTCAAATTGGCGGTAAAATGATTTCAAATCTCAAAGACTATATATATATATATATATATAGTCTTTGAGATTTGAAAATCACTTAACCACTTAACCGCCGGTCGAGTGTGAGGGAAAATTTACTATATATATATATATATATATATATATATATATATATATATATACGAAGTGAAAATGACGGTGTTTCTTTTTGTTGTCATTCAATTCGTGAAGCGCCCATTTATCAAGTTTTATTGTTTTTTTATATCACCCCCGAGTAGTTGGAAATCGTCGTATACGTTACTTCTAATTCAGAAACAAGTTCTTCAAAAGTTTAGCTTGGATTGGTATGAACTAAAGCTCTTAAATGTCTGTCAATATCCGATAGCCACCACTACGCTTATTATCTTCAAGACTCTCGTCACCGCAACGAAATTTCCTACCCCACCTCTGTGCTGTGCATTCAGTAGTGGTTCCCAAGTCAAACGCTTCGTTGATTTCGCGCGCTCTTTCAGCAGCTTTTCGGTTTAGATTGAATTTAAATAAGAAAATTGTGCGAATTTGCTTTTTCCATCTTGTATTCAACATTCTTAAAAGAGGGGATAGTTTGTTTTAAAACGCTTGTAATTTAAACGATTGGATAGAGCGAAAAACGCCCTTAAAATGATATATAAAGTAAAGTAAGGTAAAGGTATTATTATGAACATTTATTTGAAAATATATTATTTAAAATCTAAATTTTAAAATCCGCAAGAAATTTCTAATCAACCTAATAGAAAAACATATGGTATTGACGAGAGGGATCCTGTGAAGGTTGCCAACACCATAATTGTAATTGATTCCGTGAAACGACCTTTGCATACTCAGTGTGGTTGTCTGTGTGGTGTATCACTTAGCTACTGTCACCAATCACCCGTTCCTAGATATCTGCAACATTAATTGTATGTCTCTGTAAGCTTGGGAGATTATTATACACTGTGATCAGGTGCGTATGCAGTTTTATTTAATCAACTCTGCTCTTTTTAATATTCTTAATAATTTTTAAGTATTTTTCTCCTCAGATATATCTACCGCAACCGAGTTACTACCCTTTAAGAAACAAGAGATTACACGCATCTGTTACACTATTCCACTGTATTTATTTATGCGTGAAGATTTAATTTCCGGGACTACATTTTGACTGTAGGGTGTCCTTACTATCGGAGCAGGCATTTTTGCTAAATTCTTATTAAAAAACTATAGTGAAAGGAGAGAAAAATATATGTGCTATTGATTAATAAAAACCAGCCAAAAACTATATGGTCTCCGATTAATGTCTTTTCATGTTTTTGTGGTTAGAATTGAAAGAGTCATGTGGTTACCCTTATAGCTGATTACCTAAAGTGAACACTTTCTCCCAAGGATATGGAACATCCAGCTGTTTTTGTTGAAGCTTCCACTGGTACTGCAGCCAGTAAAATAAACGCCGTCACACTTCACGCAGCTTTTCATCTTTCATTTTTCATGGCAGATTAATAAAGACCCTTTCTAATTAAACTCTAAATTACAAAAATTCGAAAGTTCTTACAACTGACGAAATCTTCATGACTGCCTATGGACACTAGCTGAGAGTTTATTATTTAAACACATCAGCCTAGCATTCACAGGTAACAAACATGAATTGGAATAAATGCATAGGCAATCCAGATTGTAAAACAAATCCGAATTGACATGTTTTTTATTTACTTGCCTGCCTACGAAGGTATAGTTAGATAAAGGTCAGACCTTCATATGTAGGATGCACTTCAGTTGCATGCTTACTAGTTTGTAACCGTATATTGTAAACAAATCGCATATATTAAAGTTCAATCGACGAATATATAATCAATATTAGTAAAATCGAGTGTACAAGAGTTACTACCTTTGTACGGTTTGCCAAAATCAGTCGTAGAACTGTTACCTACTTTGACCATTTAAATCCCTAGACTGATGTAAAATATTTAGCTAAAACAGCCAAATGACACTGTTTCATGAAAGACTATGTGTTAATTCTTTTAAATTCTGTATCATTGAAAATACTTATTTAGGTACAGGTATGAATTTTAGGAGAAAATAAGAATTAACCCCAAAATGGTGTGGTTGTTGCCTTTAAAACACCTTGGTGGGGGTCAGACCCCAGAATTTTCCAAAGATTAATATTTATTTCCAGATGCATACCTATGTGATCTTGTTTGGGGGTTATTTTAAACAAAATCTAATAGGCAAAAACAATTCTATGCCCCCCAAAATGCTATTTTGGGGCCATTTTGACCCCCTTTTAAGCCTGTTGGGGAAGCAACAAGAACTTTCCTAAGATCAAATATTACGTTTCCAGATGCATATCTATGTTGTCTTACACTAGGGTAATTTTCAGAAAAATCTAATGGTCAGAAAGATTCTATGTCCCGGAAAGTGCTATTTTTGGCCATTTTGACAGCTTTAACGTCCTGAGGATGCAACCAGAATTTTTATAAAAAATCCGAGAGTGTTCCCTTTTTTCCTTGGGTCGTTGTTCTTTCGTGCAAAATTTCAGAAAAATATAATGAGTAATTATGGAGAATTCTGGGAACGAACGGACGAACGAACAAACGAACGGACGAACGAACGAGGGCGAATTCTAAGGTCCAAATTCAACTAAGTCGGCGGGACAATAATAATAAGTTGTTTTGTCAGGCTTGCTGAGAAATACATATTAATTCTCTAACCACGGAAACAGTGATTGTTATGATGAGACTCAGCAAATTTATACATCAAGTAACAGATTGATTAGTTGAAAAAGAAAGTGATTTTCGTAGATAACAGAAAAATATAATCAATACAAAGAGAATGTTTGATATGTAAGTAATAACTTTTGCTTTTGCTTCTGGGATCAACAAAATTAAACATTAATTTTCGCTTTAATTTTCTTAATTCGTAAAAGTAATTCAATCTTTTCTAGCTAAATATTTGCTTAAAACTGTGCAACCTCTCCTAAATTAAGTTCACAATTTACATTAGCGTTTCTGTTTTCAAATTTCAACGTTACAAATTTAAAGCCAGATGCTTTAGATGTTGCCTTCCATTTAGAGATGAGTGCATGAACAGTTATACAACTTTTTTCGTCGTGAATACAAGCTTCATTCGTCTTATAATAAAATAACCCGGGCATCGATGCTTATATAAAATTTAATTAACAGCAGTCAGAAAAAATGGATAACTTGTGCACATACGCTATAGAAACAAAGAGGGTAGGATATAGGAGAAAGAGAAAGCTAAACAGATATATCACGCAAAAGTTTTGGGCGCGTTATATTGTAGGTAGCATCCAGACAGGTTCTTTGTAGATTCACTAACAATAAAGAGACAGGAAATCTTCGCCTTGAAAGCACGTACCCTTGTGACTTCCGCTTGGTGCTAGCTCTGGTCTTTTATGTTTTTTAAGGCAAACACGGCTCTCACTATGTAACATAAGAATAACGAGATAGGTGTGAGAATTTACATAATTATGAAACTGTGTGGGTTGTCTGACATTATTTTTAATCTTGTTTTCGACATCTTTTAAAAAAAAGGGATGACAGTTGAATTTCTTTTTAATATATATATATATATATATATATATATACATATATATATATTATAGAGATTTTTTGTAATATATATATATATATTAATTATCATATTTGGCATGATATATAGTAATGAGATCAAAACTAAATATATAATTATTCTTGTACTACAATAATTAAATACCTACAGACACTAGTGTTTCATGCTTTCGGGAATCTTCAGTGTAGAGTTTAACAATTACTAGAAGTCGTACGATTTGAACCCCGCAAAAGGACACATTTCTGGCTCGATTAGCGAAGGCCTAATCCATTCGGCTACCATCAATCGCGTGAAATAACGTTGAATTTAAAATTTTAATTTTAAATGTTGATCATATATATATATATATATATATATATATATATATATACATATATATATATATATATATATATATATATACGATGATCACGACGATGCCCGACCGCACGTTGCTTAACTGATCCTGCGGAAGTTCAACGAATACAGCTACAAAATACTGCTTCATGGCCATACTCTCCAGACCTCTCACTTAACGACTACTGTTTTTTTTTTCAAGCGTCTCGACAACTTTCTGCGTGAGAAATGCTAAAAAACCTAACTGATATCAAAAACGTCGCCAGCGAATTATGCGAGAACCTTAATCATCGCCAGAACGCTGGAATTTTACGTTATTGGCACAAATACACTTATTTTGCGTTGACAAAAGTGTGTTGATTTGTGATGGTGCTTACTTCGATGAATAAATTTTTGTTTGAACTGAAATATGTTCATCTGAATTTAAAACTGCAACAACTTTCTAGTAAGTCTGACAGATCTAATTGTAAAAGTATACAGAAAACTAACTTCAACAACAGAATCATGTGATTTTTACGAACTGAATGAATAAATAATTCGCTACATTGACATTTTATATGACAACAGCTTATAAATGTTTGGTTGTATTACTAAATAAGAGGCGGTAACTTCTTTGGAAAACAACATGCGATAAATCATATTTTTAAATCGTGAAATTACACACAAACCGAACATATCAAATCTAAATTTACACTAAAAGTATTTTATTTGACAGCAACGAAATGTATGTCAATATCACATTATGCACAAAATATTTCAGAAGTTACTCTTTGTATGGAGAGTTTCGCAATTTTAAAAATGGGCTTTGTGAGCTTTGTAAATTTCAATTCATTCGTTTCTAGAGAGATTGTTTTGTGGTTCAATGTTTGTACAAAATATTAAACAAAACTCTTTAATCATTTAAAATCTGGCTCTTCTTAGAGATTAAAATGTGAATTGTAATTGGTATCTCTCTTTCGTAAAGAGAAAAAATGACAAAAATAAAATAAAAAATGATTGACAATGATCATCAATCATAGCGTAAACACCGTTGACATGCATTTCAACGTGAAATGTTTTTGAACCGAACCAAAAATGTTAAATGCAGAAATATTTATAACTTGTCGTGCACTTCGGTCGGTTTCACTTCAATTTTAATATCAACTTTGCTTTTTATCTTGTAAATCGAAGTGATTGATTAAGCTGATGTTCATGTTTTTTTTATTTTTTAAGTCTACGAATGTACACAACAGAATTTGTACGTTTAAGTGTATTTGTTTTTGGTAAATTTATATTCCTTTTCGCCTAACTTTTATTCTTACAAGAGAAATATAAATGAATAATTTGCTTTCATCAAAACAGAAACATTATTAGTGATTGTGTAATTAAAATAGCTTTAACAATGGCTAAGTAACCGTTTTGTCGCTATAATGAATCAACAAATAAATTTGAACTGAAGATCAACGCTAACTTTCTGAGATATTCCACGTTGTTTACAATTTTTCATTATATAAATTTACAGTGCAGTTTTTTTATTAACTAGATATTATATAGGGAGAACCATATTTGAAAGAAAAAAGTGTAATTGACAGCTTCACAATCACTCGCCACGCAAGTTCTGAACTAATATAACTTCCATACGAAGATGTTTATCTTTTAGGCTCGTTGTACTTCAAGCATGAAAAGATGTGTATGAAACGCAGTTCCCGGTGAGATGACAACGTTCGCGCACAATGTTCTTAGGTAAGCGGAAAAATTATTAATTTAAAAATAAAGTGTCTATCTAAAACGCATGCTTAGCGATTAATATTCTACTTCAAACAAGCTAACATATATACTGACGGACAAAACTCTTCATAAAGATTTAACGTCGCAACTAAAAATGAATTTCAACGAATATCTGGAAACGGTCCATTCATATCATCTTCATAAAGCAAAAGTAAAGAGAATACATAAAAGTTTCACCAAAGTAGACGAAAGCCGCGATTTCATCTTTTCAAGACAAGTCAGGAAACAGCCCCATTTACAGGAAGTGCATGTTTGAAAATCAATAACTTCTGGCCGAGATTGTCCTGCAAGGCAGCTGGCCAAGACCAAAAGAAAGGAAATGGAGCGAAGGAAGTGGTGGAAGCATAACGCTTACACATTGGTTCACCTTAACGTTTGGTGCCCCAACAGACAGCGACACGGAATCATGAAAGATCTTTGGTCCGTTATCATTCAAACCGAATGACCCTCCAGCTTAAGGAGACAATCGTAGAATTAATAATCTAAGAATGTGATCTTCCACCTTAGAATTATTCTTCAACAAATAGATTGGCTAATTTTGTCGTTGGTCGTTAGATATTAACGTCCGTAACAAACGACGTTCAGCTACATTTAAAATTATGAAGAATTTATTCAGTTACATTCATATAAAAATAATTGTAATAAACACAGTATACATGAATATAAAAGTAAAAAAAAAAATAGATTAACAGTTAACAGTTAGAGAGAGAGCGCGCGCGCGAGAGAGAGACAGAGAGGGGAGGAGATAAATATATGTACGGTATTTAATAACTAACAAATATACAGTATTTAATAACTAACAAGAAACTAAATGAATAAACAATAAATAAGAAAATCGAAATTAAAAACAAAAATAATTCGCCCCTAGCCATCCTGTACCCAACTTTTATAACCAATAAAACAATTATAAATACACCAAGCCTAAAAGGAAAAGAAAAAGTAAATCAATAACAACAACAATCGCCCCTGATGATAATCGGAGGAACCAATAGAAACCCCTTGAAAAGAATATGGCTGAACAACAATTTTGAGCGCCATTTTATACAAATGCCAACTGAAATACAAAATGGCCCCTCGGCGAATGGAAAAAGATATTCCAGAAAAATCTGAAAAAAGAATAACTCTGTCGCGTTCAATCAGACATGCTTGAATAATGACATGCTGCAAGAATATACATATATATATATATATATATATATATATATATATATATATATGTGTGTGTGTGTGTGTGTGTGTATGCGTGGCTGCGTGTCGTGTATTTATGTATAGACTGATAATGCGATATTCCATATTTTTAAAACGCAATCAATATCAAATACTCAAACAAACTTGCAAAAATAAATATACTTACACGCCATCCATATGTACTGACGTTTCAGAGTTCAAATTTATTCTGTATGTAATTATATTTTTCTAAAAGTCAAAACGAAATTTTTTTGTGAGCATGTAAACATTTCAGCGAAGTCCTGAGAAAAGAAATCATTTCACAAAAGTTGACAAGTCGAGATCAATACAAAAAGTTCAAAAAAATGTAATAATACCAATATATATGTAAAAATAATCTATATATTAATACGATAGCGTGTGTGTTATTTTTGTGTCACGCTTACATCTTTTTTTTTCTTTTGAGTGACTGTCGTTTAATTATTATGCCCTGCCATTTTTGTAATAATTAGTTTAACCAAGAATTCTTTGTAAAATTTGGTTTCGGTTTCGGTTTCGGTTATAGCTGATGGCACAAATCATCTACTTTTTTTTATAAATAATTTTACCAAAAACTTTTCCAAGTTGTGCTTTCGGTTTCGATTACAACTGAAAGAACCCAACTTTATATATATATATATATATATATATATATATATATATATGTATGTATATATATATATGTATATATATATGTATATATTAATTTTCCTCAAGTGTTGGTTTCGTTTTCGATTCTTATGCACCCAAGTCATATGTATATATTCTTTTTATTTATGAAATCACAACTTTGTAATATATGAGAATCGATAAAAAATTGACTCTAAAATAATATATACGAAATCGGAATAAATTAAAATATCATATCCAAGCGTATTTTACAACCGGGCTTCGACGGGCGTCCCTGCAAGCTTAGATAAATAATTTTGCCGTTTTAACAAAAGAACTACAATAATAACTGGGCATCTTCATTTAGTTGAACATCCACAGAATGCCAACATCAATATATTACATATGTAAGAGTCTGCTGTGGACTTTTCACAGGTCCTGCTCATATCTATCTATCTATCTATCTATCTATCTATCTATCTATCTATCTATCTCTACCTATCTCGATCTATCTATCTATCTATCTATCTATCTATATATCTATCTATCTATCTCCCTCTCTCTCTCTCTCTCTCTATATATATATATATATATATATATACACATATAGAAAGATAGATAGAAAAATGTCACCAAATAATATCATAAGTATTAATGAATATATATATATATATATATATATATATATATATATTATTCCAGGTTAATATAACTCAATCACTGAAGGTTAAACGAGGTTAATGCAAGAGTGCCTAATAACGAAGTACGGCAAGATATACTTCTAATTACAACTTGTTTATATATGCTTATTTAAAATAAAAAGCATATATATATGCAGCCCCAACGCGAAATATTCTTTGTAGCTTTCGCTACAATACTTAAGTTGCTCAAAAATTCACACAGAGTATCTGTTTTTAGTGGCGAAGCCTTTGTGTAGAATCAGAAACTATTTTGTTATTACTGCTAACCCAGGACAGAGTATGCAGTAGACCGCAAGATTTTTGCATAAGAGTTTTCTTCCCCGGAGTGCGTATCTTAACAATGACTGGAGGTACATATATTAGTGAATTAATGCCTCCCAGATTCTTACCTGGAAATGCCTACGACTCGGCGCGGTACACACAGCGCCTAGGTTTCACAAATGGTGACCCCTCTGGTACTGGCCAGGTGCAATATTGCTTTAATTTGGGGATTTGGCGAGAATTTGTCTGTCAACGTGTTAGTGCCGTATTGCATATTTCATATTTTAATTTTTCTTTCAGAAAATATAACTTTTAAAAACAAAAATGTATTGAATAACAACTTATGCTCAACCATGCCGAATTCAGTTCCAAACAATCATATATCTAATTATATGAAGGTCAAAAAGCTCAGAATCCTTTCCAGATATGCCCCGTATAAATAAATATTACCTCCAAAATAAAGAGCTGTGTCTTCTTAAAAATAATTGCATACATAAGGACATTGTATATTCTTGCCCGGTGGTACAACTGCCGATGCACAAACCCATCTAAATAATATTGTAACCAATTACTCTAATCAACATATTCCAATCTTACAAAACAGCCTTAAACAACAACAATCCACAAAACAAATCCTGTAATAATATTCCCAGACATAACTCACAACCAATCGACCACTATACATCTGATTCTTTCCTGAACGTTATCCAACTCAAAACCACTCTATACAAAATACCAACCCCAATAATAACATAAACGGACATTTAAATAATGGAATTAAATTGGTATCCGATATAACAAGGCCGATAGCCATTAGTCGCATGCTCGCGTGTAATGAATGAATTTCTGAATGTAGAATTGACATGAAATTCTTAATGATACACTAAAATGATGGAAAAATGGGCTGAAATGACTTTAATAAATAAAAAGTAAATTACTTAAAATGACTGTAGTGAACTAAAGGATGGGTTAAATGGCCTTAAGAATGACTTGAATGCTTAAAAATAAGTGGAACCCTTTAAAAACAACTTGAATGATCTGGAGAATGACTTGAATGGCTTTGATACTGACTGATTGTAAAGTGGGTGATCATTTTACATTAAATTAATACAGAAAAGTGATCCCCCACTTTATATCACAGTAAGAACAGCATGTAGTAAGAACAGGCACTACACTTTAATCTTGGCCAAAAGGCCAAAAAAGCTTAAAAAGCTAAGAACAGCATCTATTAACAACAGACCTTTGATCTTAACCCAAACGGCCAAGCACAAAAGTGTTACGGACAGACCGACAGACCGACTGACCGAGCGACAGACAGATCGACCGTCCGACAAACCGACCGACCAGTGACTTATAGAGTCGCTTGCACGCGACTAAAAATTCACGCAACTCCTAATTTAATAAAACTGACATTCCATACATTCTTTCAAAAACGAAAATACACGAAATAAAAAAGGCACTTCTTTAACTACCTTAATTAAAAACTTAACACTTAAGATGTTTTATTCTATTATATGGGATATACTAAAAAAAAAACTTCTACACAATAGGATCTAAAATGTGTTATCTTTGCATCTTCGAAATTGTTAAAATATTTACTTTTCCTAGAGTTACAATTAGTACTAAAAAAACGAATTAATGTAAACACAAGAGAAAATTTAAATACAACCAGTTTGAAATAACGTAGATTATTTTGCATTTGAAATAATAATCTTCACTACATAATATCATTTGATTCAGGATACTCAATCCAGACTTTTTTTCTTTTATATGTAACATGTCATGTTCATTAAGAATACGTCAATCGGCTTAATCGTTTTTTTTTCTCATTGGTAAATCGTTCTCCCTTTCCTATTTCAGCTAGGATATGTTTTCATATTGCATGTCACCTCTTAGCTACCGAGCTGTATGTTAGAAAACACGATTTAATATTCTTTAAACAGTTATATTCATCTACATATGACACTATCTTGACTCTCCAGAATTCACCAATTCTAACTGATAATTTTCATATTCCATCATAACTTTACTATTAGGCCTCTTAACTACTTTCCACAATCTAAATAGAAATAAAAACATGATTTGCTCAACCACAATTCAGTTGCTTGGTCTGTCCGCAACTTCTTTTCGTCTGTAGAAATTAAACCTCATACAATTCATCCAAGACTTCTCGATTAAATCCAAATATTAACTAACTGGAATTTAATAAGACCGATAGCATTGGCATCAATAATAAGATAAATTCCCCCTTTAATATTTTTATTTAAACTTTTCTTAAAAACTCCTATTTATATTAGTACTAATCATCTATTTAGTATGATTTAATAAATATAACAATAAACATTATTTTAACATTGTATATTATTTTTGCGTTGGATGTTAAAAAGGAATTTTATATTAGTGTTCTAATTCCGTTTCTGAAAGAAATTTAAATATAAAACCTGCAATTTTAAATTTGCGCTAATCTAGTATATTGAGCAATTTGATATGGCTGGAATTGTCTTGTATAAAAATATTTCCTCCCAAACTACTTTGAAAGACTTTAAACCACGAGATGGAGTAATCTGTGATCTAATTCATCTTGCCATTCTGACACAAACACACCCACCCACCCACACACACACACACACATACACACACACATATGTATATATATTTCTATAGACATATATACATATACATACCTATATATATATATATATATATATATATATGTATCTATCTATATATACATATAAAAGTGAACGCGTCTGTGTGTGTGTCTGTGTGTGTGTTTGTGTACATTTTCCTACGCAATAACTCTGTCAATTTATAGTCTGCAGACTCGAAATTTGATATACAGTGTACTGAGATTTGGGAAAATCTTTGGAATCCGTTTTCGGACAGACATTTTACTGTTAAGGGGTCAAAGTTCAACGATTTGACCTTGGAGAAATCTACCAAACTCCGACAATTTTGGGTCTTAACACATGATATTTTAGATATATGTTTATTGGATATGGATCTAACTTAATAACTTGATTTGAGCCCCAAATGTTAAGGGGTCATAATAGGGGTCAAAGTATAAAAAATTGACCACTTTTTTTTTGCTCAACATACACCGCCAAACAACCGGGCAACGCCGGGCTGAAATGCTAGTATATCTATAAAAGTGAAAGTGTCTGTCTGTGTGTATGTATACATTTCCCGACACAATAACTCCGTCAACGTTCAGTCTACAGACTCGAAATTTTACATACAGGGTATTGAGATTTGGGAAAACATTTGTAATCGGGTTTCGGTCAGAAATGTTTCTGTTAAGGGCCAAAGTTCAACGATTTGACCTTGGAGAACTCTACCAAACTTCTCCGCCAATTTTGGGGCTAAACACTTGAAATTTTAGATATAGGTTCCTTGGACATGGATCTAACTTAATAACTTGAATTAAGCCAAAAAAAAATGTTAAGGGGTCATAATAGGGGCCAAATCTTTAAAAAATTGTTCTCTGCGGTCTCTACTAAATTACTTTCTTTTTCTAGTCTAAACATTTGAAATTTTATATAAAGGGTATTCAGAGATAAGGCAAGCTTTTTAATCGGTTTACGTCGAAAATTTGAGCGGCAGGTATATAAACCTATGTATGTATGTTTGCATGTCTGCCTATAACTTTCGACAGATTTTTACAAGATCAGTATCGTTTTGAAGTTTGACCATTCAGACAACAAATACCGAAGAATTGGATGAAAACCTTAATTTCTTCACCCTCAACTAGGCACTTTTCTACAGAGAAGGGTCGCTTTTTTCGCCGATATTATTGTAAGTCATCCCCTCTTTTCGATTATCTAGCCTTAATTTAAACCTACGTCACTTTCGATTTGGCCGGTGGTCGTAACAGCAAATACATCACGTTTTTTTCACGTTCTTTTCCTCCTTCACGGTACGGGTTCGAGCCTGCCTTCCTACTACCACTTTTTTTTTTTTGCTCAATACACACCTCCAAACACCCGGGCAACGCCGGGCTGAAATTCTAGTATAGATATATAAATAAAGTTAATAGTAGAGAACGTCATTATAGTCTGCGATTATTTATAAAATAAAAATATATTGGCGTAATATTTATTGAACTATATGTTACAGATACATTTCCAAACTTCTTCAATGTATACATGCCCACATATACTTATATGTACACACACACACACACACACACACACACACACACATATATATATATACATATATATATACATAGACACATGTGTATGTGCATGTATTTGTAAGAAATGTATAAAAAAAAACAATTATAACACGTTTGAACATAAAGTTATTTACGCTATGTTCAAAAAGAGTGCAAAGTATTTATATTCGAGAATTTAAAATAATAGATATATGCGTCTCCAAGTGTAACTTTATTAAACTCATTTTTGAATATATATTAAACAATAACTTCTAATCATTATTTGAAAAATTGTGTCAGAATATTTACTTATTTAGAGAAAGCAAGAGAAAGTAATCTATATACTTAGGAAGTTGTTTATTGCCGCTCTGATATTGATATTAAAATGCTACTTTTTCTATTTAAAAATTATACGAGTGACTACATGAGGATGCACTAATTTGCATATTACTTTTAAAAAACAGTGTTAATTAATTACTAATCTAGTTCTATAGTTTCTTATTAGATTATTGATTTAATTTCACTCATACGATAAATTCTATTTATGTATAGTTTCTACATTCTGCATAATTGTGTATTCAAGAAATAGAGGTGGATAATGGAGAAATAGACGTTCTGTCTCGTCAGTGGAATCCAAAAGGAAGAAAGGATAAAACGGAAGAGGCAATTATGAAAGAAGGTAACTTTTTAGTTAAAAGTACCTTAGAGGAAGCTAATGGGTTGAAAACAGGAGAGCACAACACCTAATTTTAGGAAAAAAACTTGTATAAATTAGCAAATATCTCAACAACTCGACCTGATGAGAAAAATTTAAAATGATTTCCAGAATCAACACCCCCAAATTGGTCTAAATCAGCTAAGAAAACTTGGGCACCAAAAATGTGTTGTCCAGTGTTATTCGGGTTTTTTTTTCATTTTATCGGAATCTTCGCAGACTAAAGGTGCAGAGAGTCGGGCTGAAACTATGTGGTAGTTTTATCCCTAGACACGGTAAGATTGTTGAAATTCCGATATACCGAAAAGGCAGTAATATATAGTTAAATGAAATTCTTTATATATATATATGTGTGTGTGTGTGTGTGTGTGTGTGTGTGTGTGTGTGTGTGTGTGTGTGTGTGAGTGTGTGTGTATTCCTTTAAAAATATGTGTCAGTCGAGGGATCTCTCGTACCAAAGAAATAAAAGAGGCCATCTAGAACATATGCTGTAAAACGGAGAAAAAAGAAAAATAGGCCAGAGACCATAGTGTTTTGATGTGATGAATATAATAAACTAGTTATGACTAAAGTTTCATTTCATTCGGACAAAACACTAAGAAACGGGGACTAATTAGAGGTGGGGCCCGTTTTTTATGTGTCTCCCTGTATATATATATATATATATATATAATGTCTTTCTTTCTCTCTCTCTCTTTCTCTCTCTCTCTATATATATACAGAGAGAGAGAGAGAGAGAGAGAGAGAAAGAGAGAGAGAGAAAGAGAGAGAGAGATGGTCAGAGAAATCACTAGACTGACAGTAATTATCATTTTCTACGTTTCTGAGAACATAAATTCGAAGGACATGTATCTATAGGTTTTAAACAAATTATTAATACGATAGCATATTTGTTATTTTATGGGTCACGCTTATGGGTTGTTTAATTCTTATGCACTTCCGTTTCTTGTAATAAATAATTTTACCAAAAATTCTTCATAAGTTTTGGTTTCAGTTTCGATTATAGCTGATGGCACCCAAGTCATTTAATTTTTTATAAATAATTTTCCTAATAATTCTTGATAATTTTGGTTTCAGTTTTGATTATAGCTTTAGATTATATTACACTATTTTAAAGAATTAACTGATTTTTAGCTTATATTACACCGTTTTGAAAAATTACCTTATTTTAAGCTTACATTACACCATTTTTAAAAATTACTTTATATTTAGCTTACATTACATTATTTTTAAAAATTACCTTATTTTTAGCTTATATTACACAATTTTTAAAAATTACCTAATCTTTAGATTATATAACACTATTTTAAAGAATTACCTTTTTTTAGGTTACATTACACCATTTTTTAAAATTATCTTATTTTTAGCTTAAATTACACCATTTTAAAAATCACCTTATTTTTAGCTTATATTACACTATTTTTTAAAAATTACCTAATTTTTAGCTTAAATTACGACATTTAAAAATTACAATATTTTTAGCTTACATTAAACCATTTCTGTTCTAAAATACATTGAAATATATTCTAATTTATGCAGATTTCGTATTATTTTCGAACAAATTACTACATATTATTACACTACACGCAATATAAAATGTCCTCGCCCAACGTCGGCTGGCCTCTAAATATGCTTAAATATTATATCATAATTCATGCAGATTCCATATTTATTATTATAGACCCAATTCACTATTTATTTTTATATTTTACCCAAGATATAATAGTTATTTTAAAAGTAAAATAAAATAGGACATGGGTTACCTCAGCTAAAATCGAATCCCAAACACATATGTGTTTAGCCTTATGCATTACCGTCCGATCTAAGTCGATACGTATATAGACACTTAAAGAATTAATGTAGTGAAAGAAATGTATATTTGTATATGAGATAAAATAGACGTTTAAGTCGACTTAAGCCTGCGACTTTTCATTTTTTTTCTCAAATCTGACCGCCTACAGCTGTTATTACCTGCTAAAAATACAATCAGATTTGTTCTACAGGCTCAACTACTCTATATATCAAATCTATATACGAATCATTGACAGAGTCGGTAGGTTAAGACTATTCTCCACACACACACACACAAACACACACACACACACACACACACACACACACACACACACACATATATATATATATATATATATGTTTGGTCTTTGAAGTTTTTTAACCTTTAAAACTATACAAAAAATTCTTTTTATTTTTTATAATTCGTTAGGCACTGTTGATCAAACGCTACCCCTTAATCTTAAGAAGAAGATTTGTTACAAATATTATATCTAGTTTCCTAATTTTATTTAATTTTTTGAAGTAGCCTGGAGATTCCATCGACCAAAGCCTTGTAAAAATTACTCAAGATGAGAACAGTAGTCCGAAAATATATAAAAAGTCAAATAATATTTTACAAGTCATCTTAATAAACAAAGGATGTCACTGTATCTTACAAACGCCTTATGAAGGGAGATAATTAAGATTGAAAAATGTAATTATGATTTTTGAGAAATGTAATTACACATCCTATGCTAACTCTTACCCGCATTGTTCATTATACTTTGCAGCGTTCATAGAAATATACTGTTAAGGTATCTATATATAATATTAAGTACAGAATTTGAATTGTAATTTCAGTATAGTTTAATTTGATAATACCATTATGACAGCTATTGACAATTAGTTTAAACGTTTATTAATACTAGCATGGGTGCCCGGCGTTGCCCGTGTTTTTGGAGGTGTGTGTTGAGCAAAATAAAGTGGTAGTAGGAAGGCAGGGTCGAATTCATGCAGCGAAGGAGGAAAAGAACGGGGGGAAAAGTGACGTCTTTGCTGTTACGACCACCGTCAAACGTGAAGTAACGGAGGTTTTAAGTAAGGCTAGACAATTGAATAGAGGGGATGACTCTAGAAAATATCGCTGAAAAAAGCGACCCCTCCCTGAAGAAAAGTGTCCAGTTGAGGGTGAAGAAATTAATGTTTTTAGCCAATTCTTCGGTATTTGTCGTTTGACGGGTCGAGCTTCAAAACGATACTAATCTTGTGAAAACCTGTCACATCTGTCGAATGTTAAAGACATGCAAACATACATACATAGATTTATATATTGATGGCTAAAATTTTCGACCCAACCCGATTAAAATGCTTGCCCTATCTCTGAATACACTTTATGTTAAATTTCAAATATTTAGACCAGAAATTGTCTAAGTAATTTGGTAGAGACCGCAGATTTTTTAAAAACTCTGACCCCTATTATGGACCCTTAAGATTTATTGTTTTCAGCTCAAATCAGGTTATTAAGTTAGATCCATATCCAAGTAACCTATATCGTAAATCTCAAGTGTTTATAGCCAAAATAACCGGAGGAGTTTGGTAGAGTTTTCAAAGGTCAAATCGTTGAACTTTTACTCCTTAACAGCCAAAGTTATGACTGAAAATCGGTTATAAAGATTTTCCCAAATCTCAATACACTGTATATCAAATTTCGAGTCTGTACACTGAAAATTGACAGATTTATTGTGTAGAGAAATGTACACATACAGACAGACAGACACTTTCACATTTATGGATATATAGATAGATTGTTGTGAATAATATTCGAATCAATTCCAATTTTCACTAAATCTTTCAGGAAGAATCTCTTTTTATTTAACATTGTTCTTATGAATATAAAAATTATTTAGTTAGTTATTAATACGACCTTTTTTTAAAGTATAATTACATTCTAACATTCCAGATTCCGCTTACGAATATATCATTATTGACACTCATATATACAGATGCACATTTATTCAATGCTTCTTAACTCAAATACATGAACATAAACACATGCATATCTAAAAAATACACACCACATAACATCTACATATATTGATATGAATAGATATGCATATACACTCATACATACTCGTCCTCTAATATGTACACAAAAATGCACATAGGCACTTTCTCATATGCATATATAACTAAATATACATAAATATATGCATATGTATAAATGCATATATATATATATATATATATATATATTATTACATTTTCACCCCAAACAAGGCATATTGCCACTTTGGTGTAGGGGGCTACTATCAGGGACAACAACTACTGGGATACTATGTAGGCAGCAAGATGTTACACTTGAACTTCTGCACGTAAGTACAGTTGGGGAAACAGGGATCTGGTATGGAATTCCAGAGTCTAGCGGTTCTGAGGAAGAAACTACTGGAGTAGAAAGATCTTTTACGCCTAGGGATCTCTACAGTGTGGGGGTGGGATTTAGCAGCCTGTCGGGTTTGTCGAGGGTGTACACGTCGTGGGGGAACAAGTGCTTGCAGTTCGTAAGAGCATTCACCATTAAACTACTTGTAGAACAGGCAGAGGGATGCAACATTTCGTCGATTGGACAGAGGCTGGAGCTTAGATGCCAGTTCAGGGCCTATCATATTTGCGACTCTCTTTTGAACCTTGTCAAGGAGCGAGAGACTAGTAGCAGATGCACCAGCCCAAATATGACAGTAATACTCCATACATGGGCGAATGGTGGCCTTATAGAGGTACAGGATACTTTCGGTTTTAGTAATTTTCTTGCACGGTAGAGAGAGCGCACCTTCCTTGCAGCAGCCCTGGCAATGTTTTCAATGTAATCGTTCTAACTCATGTTTCCTGTGAGCGTTAGGCCAAGGAGTTTGAAAGATGTACTCTCAGATAAAGAGTCGTTGGCCATTGCTATAGGTGGTAGAGAAGGTTTCTTGTAATAATTGAATGAAACTAGTTTAGTCTTGGCGGCATTCAACGTGACCATCCATTTATGTCCCCATTCCACTACAGATTGGAGGTCATGCTCTACGGTGTCTGCCATTTCTTTAGATATGTGTTCATTTGTTTTCCTGTCTTGCCTGTTACAGAGTGTGGTGTCATCAGCATATATATCCATCTCAGAGGTATTTTTTTCGGGGAGGTCATTTATGAATACCAGGAACAATAGAGGTCCAAGAGGTGATGGTCAATACCGTACTGGCAATATTGCGAGTTAAATGTAACTAAAACAAAAGAAGTCTATATTTGACCAGCATAATCGCGAAATACATAAGATCTATCACTAATGATTGAGTAGAAATAATCAGTAGAAACCTTGTTAGTTGTTTGACTTAATTTCTGTAGTGACAGTCATTTTGTTATTGTAATCAAAGCGTATTAAGTATTATGTAAAAATATTTAAAAAACAACAAATAATAAAATCAGATCTTAAATTGAAGGTTTAATTAACTTAACAGGTCCATAGAGAAAACGGAGATATTGTTACATAGGAATCAAATTTAAGGTAAATCGGATATATAAAACTTTTAGTAAAGGTATATATTTCATATATTTATTCTTTTATAGCTTCATGGGTTTACTTAAACTCGGTGTATTTACTGCATTTAGTATTTGGAGTCTTCATATATATATAGATATATATATATATATATATATAAAAGTTTAATGATTAAAGTTAAATTCTGTAGATTAAAATATATAAAAATACATTTAAGTTAAGAATATTTTGTTTGAAACACAGAATATATGGAGAAAAATTATATTAATGTCCTTAATCTATTGATTTTCAATAATGGCTTATATCATCAGAGGAAATGAAATGCAATTTGCAAAATGTTCAGCTGTGAATAAACAAATATTTTGCTTTTCAGCCCATATATTGAAAATGTTATTTAAAAGTTATTTAAATGGTGCTTAAAAGTCATAGAAAAAGTCATACAACCTGGACAGTCTAATATCAGAGTAAGTTCAATAGTTTCCGGGGTATTACTGCCAGGTCGGACGAGTAGTGATCCAAGGGGAAAATCAGAGGTGATCGAGTAATCCGATATATCCAGAATATTTCGTTGTCCCGTACCGTGATTTCGAACGGTCCGTTGATGTTGAGGTTTAGAAAAAATCCAGAGTCCTTTGGGGTGCGGAGATATTGCATCAAATAGTGAGTCAATGTTCAATTCCATTGCATATATTTCTGTCGATAATGACAATACCTATATGGGTGTGTAAATTTTCAAAGCTTTATACGTTGCGTCATATATGCAAATATTTAGTGCGAGAATCCCCGAATTCAATAGGTAAATATTCGGAAAAATCTTTTTCCAATCTGATATCCAAAAGTATGGGCTTCTAATATTAGCTATATTTCTGATTTTTGGAGGATCCTTTTACTTGATGAGAAGAATGGAAAGAAAGCTAGTTTAAGAAGAAAAAGAAGGGGGAATGATAAAGAAGATGGAGTAAAAAGATGAGGAAATGAGGGGAAGGCTACGTCTGGGAGGGCTGACATCGTATATATTAAAGATACTGAGTTTGCTTGGGGGTAATTTAAGTGTTAGGTTTCGGTCAAGTTTTATTTACAGCGATCTTTTGTTTGCTGGGTTTAAATGGGAAATATGTACTCTCCGATCTTTTTAATGGAAGTGTGAGCGGGAGGGGTAGACAACTCACATTAAAGCGAGTTCGTAGGAGATGGGTAAATAAGCGAGAAGAAACAAAACCACTCAAGAATCTAGAATTTTGAATTACTCGGAGAGCATATAATTAAAGTGGGTAAAAAGGTAGGTATAATTATAAAATGAATTAGTGCACAGGAAAGAGAATGAGAAATGTTTAATTAATATAATTTTATTTAGGTGAAATTGATCATTAATTAGTGTTTTATCTTGGTATTGATAGGAAGGGTTATTGAGATTTTATTATTTATTATTACGAGTTATTATATATGTGAGAATCTGTTTAAGTAATATCTAATGTGCTGAGATAAAGTCTGATCGTTATGTTTGTCAGAGTAGTATACTCTGGTTTAATTTAATTTATTTCAAATTGTACATATTATTGTTTGGAGACGATGGATAAATAAATGGGTTCTGCTATTAGTTGGATTGGAGTGGATATCTAACTAAAGATTATTATATATCCAGGTTTAATATGCATCTCTTAGAGTGGGGGAAATTTAATATACATGTACGGTCTGGAAGCGGTTAGATCTATCTATCTGTCTATCTATCTATCTATCTATCTATCTATCCATCCATCCATCCATCCATCCATCCTAAGGTATATACACGCATGTACACATTCAATGCAATATCTGACAGAAAAAAAACATTTGATTTATAACCTGTGACTTATCTCTCACACACACACATATATATATATATATATATATATATATATATATATATATATATATATATGTGTGTGTGTGTGTGTGTGTATGTGTGTGTGTGTATACATATATATACGCATATATAATTTGTATTTCATGTATTCACATTAAATGCTATAAGGGTGTATACTATATTATGTATCGATTTCCGTATTTACTTTAACAGTACTGAATACGTGAGTTGAGCCGTGTATTTAGTTACGAACATATATTTATGTCAATGAAGCAGTACTGATTCTTCTGTGTTTCATCCCCATAGGAAATCACCAGGCTTAATAGCCTGACGATTCATTAGGAGGATGATTTGAGGAAGTCTCTGTTTAGCTGTATGTCCATAAATGTATTCTTCTAACACATTATACATACACGCACGCACACACACATATATGTGTATGTGTGTATGTGTGTGGGTGTGTGTGTTATTTATTTGTTTTTGTTTGCGATACTTTTGAATTAATTCAATTATTTATAAGCAGTGTATTTTTACCTAAATGCGAGTTGGGAATAATTTTCCCATTTACTAAGATGGCATCCCCAAATGGGGAGCGGGATATATATTGTTTTAAAATATAATTAGGCATTAACACATGTTTCATCGTCTACGACCCATCAAAGTGGCAAGATCCAGCCACTCTAATAGGTTGTAGATGACGAAACACGCGTCAGTAGATAATTATATTTTACAACAATGTGTGTGTGCGTATATTTTAAAACAGTTTATATAAAATACAACATATATGGTGTTATTTTAGGGGCGGCGAAATTGAAATTAAAATAAATAACAGAAAAATATTTTCATTATCGAAATATGTGGTGTATTCCACACATTTATACTTGGCATTTATAATTAAAATACATTTTCAGTCATGTTGTTTAAATAGATATACTTTTCACAAACTCTATGCATTAAGTAAGGCTGTATTTTGGCATCAATGCGTCGAATGTTGTATTCCAACTGATATGGTCTATCGGTCTAGATATACGACTTTACAAATTCATAAAGAAAATAATATAATGGGGTTAAGTCCCACGAAAGATGTTGTCAGTGTACAAGTCCATTTCGTGAAATTAATCGTTAATCAGATGTTTTGTCTTAGAAAATAGATTATATTGCGTAGCGTTTGGCATGCGAACCGGTCCATCTGAAACCGCGTCATGAATTGCCAAACCAAACTTAACTCAAAATAACCGATAATTAACTAATCAGCAATCAAAGAAAACAGAGATCTCGATTTAAACTATGACGATTTTAAAAGACACTCTTTATTAGAATCTGAATTTGACTTTATTATAGGCCGCACATATTTTTGTTTGTCAGACTCCATTTTTCACCTTTGTCCTTTTCTGTTGTTAACCAGTAAGCATCTGTAACCTGCGAATTTATAGGTAACAAAAGCATATAAAAAGCAGACGATCAAGAGAAAATTATTTAGAGAAAGAAAGAGATAGAAAATTTAAGCCGGAAAGAGAAAAAGTAGAGTGAATGATGAAGAGAGCAAATAAATATATCGAGAGATGGAGAGAAAAATATAAAATGACTCTTACATTAATACAAGAGAAAGTCATATGAAAGTTTTGTCATTAGTTTTCTAAAAAAAAATACGCATAATCCTTTGTTATGTAGTAACTTTCACATAGTGTACGAGTTCTGAATTTATTTTTTCTTCTTTCGCATTTGCTTTTGGTGTTCATTTCTGTGACGAGAATGCATGTTTCAATCTGAATATAACTAAATAAAAGAAGCTCGAAAATGAGTTCAACATAAAGAGAAGTACGGCTTGAAACGCCCACCCTTCAAAAAATGAAAATCAAATACTTGAATCGAGCGCATATGTCAACGTCTGAGATTTTCCAGAGACAAACCGCGCGCGACTAAGCTATGCAAACCATAAGCTCTGAAAATGAAACTAACAGACATATATATATATATATATATATATATATATATATATATATATATATATATATATATATATATATATATATATAAAGGAAAACACAAAACAAGATGTCGGCTCCAGATGAAATGTTATAAGTAGATTCTTCATCGAGTATCTAAGATTATATATATATATATATATATATATATATATATATATATATATATATATATATATATATATATATATAAATAATATAAACATTGTATATTTAATGCATACGTAGTGCACACATATACTTATGAAAACATGACATCTATAACATGTTTTGAATTTAATACGTAAAATAAAAAAAAAAACAAGTCTTCTGACACGGATTACGTGCGCGGCTGACTTCGCCATTGATATCTTCACTACACATTGGTCGCCGCACTGGTTTTAGCGATTTATAGTTTTATCAATATTAGTTTATCTTTTCTTATCTTTGGATGCGTCTCTACATCAGCATAGGAGGCGCTGTCTTTCTATTGACTAGTAGGTCCATACTTCCGTCACGCTTAACTTTGAAATGGCATTCCGTTCGCTAAATGCTCAGATTTAAGCAAGGCATTTAATTGTAGATGTGTACAATACATTTTTATGTAATAGACTTGTACACGAACTTTTTATATAATAGATTAGTCAGTTATTAATTATGTCACCTTTCAGTTGAAAGTAGCATTTTTGTTAGTCGACCACGCTTATGTCATTGATAAACGCAAAGGATGAATAGACGTTTGTTTTTTTGGGTTTGTATTTTTTTTTTTTTGCACACGGCCAAGTATCTTAAAAAAGGTACTTCCGTCGGTTGTCTGTCAGATTTAAGTTTTCAATACGACTTTGATTGACCTGTGACGCTTCAGTATAAAATAGCATATCTATTTATTATAAGTTGAAGTGTAAAACAACATTTTCTAAACTCTGCCACACTTAAGTTTTAAAGAAGAGATTTGTCCGTACATTGCCTCTAATCTTGAAATATCATCTTTGTTTGCCTCGCGACCTTTGTGTTATAGCTTGCCTTTTTTTTTGCAAATTGCGAAAATTCAATGGACGAATGCAATTTTTCACGCGTCTGAGTATCTCTAAATGAATTATATCCGTCATTACATGTTATGCTTTTAGTAAAATACAATTATCGTCGGTTTGTTACTCCCACTTAGCTATAACTAAACTTTTAATTGGTTTATGATGCTTAGGTTTTAAATAGTGTTTGTATTGTAAAACACATAGATTAAATAAGCTCTGATTGTTGATGGTCAGTCACGATCAAGTTTCAAATAGCATTTTCATAAAACTCTAAAGCTTATGTGTAAATAGGATTGTAGTTCACCTTTTACTTTCAAATTTCAAATATACATTTTCATCAGTCCGTAAGGCTAAAGTTGGAAATAGCACCCTTACTGGGTAACCGTGCTTAAACTAAATAAACATCGCTAAACCACAGTTTTGTTCTATTTTATTAAAATCATTCCGGTTTTGTATATTTGTCTTCCAAAGAATATTAAAACAAATGGCAAATATCATTCTTTAGAAAAAAAACAATCGTCGCAAATGATACATAAGCTAGTTTATATTACATCGTAGCCATCAAGAACTTCTGATTTACATTTAGGAGCTATCACGTTTTGCTTCAGATATGAAATGCTTTCCTGTTTGAGTTAGAGCTTAAATGAAAATATAAATTTTAATAAAAAGAACTGTTTTACTCGTTTCGATTTTACTTTTATATTCTATTTTGATAACAGTGTGTGACTTCTGATATGTTGGTGTATATGTGTTTCCCGCCCCCATGTACCATATGGCTTGTTATCTATCATTTACTATTAATGGTGTACTAATTGAAATAAAAATTGCAAATAGCTGGTATTTGTTTAATCGTATTAACAAATATAATTTAATGATGAAATAAACTCGATCGGAATATATTTCAGTTTAATTGCTATACTTTATTCTATAAACAATAAATAACTCCTAATATAAACTATTTTAAGAATATAATTGAGTAGATAGTTAAATATATTGATAGGCAGAGAGATCAATAATAACTAATAAACCTTTTTTTATTTTTCTTCACTACAAGCAACGCATATTGCCATGAAGACGTAAAAGACTATTATTGTGGGTCATATTAAACAGGGATTGTGGGAAAGAAGAAAGCGAGATATCTTTTCACATTTCGTTTACACCTGCATGTCGGTAACATTCAGGGGAGCACTTACAATCAGGTGGAGGGTTGAAATCTATCAGTTCAAGAACTTAAAGTAAAGAGTTTTACCCTATCTAGAGATTTAACGTGATGGGAATTTGTTGTTTGCCGTATTAGGTTGTAGGATGTTTGTCGAGGGGACGTAACCGCATTAATTCATCAGAGATCATTCTATTAAAAACTTATAAAACAGGCACAAGTTAGCACTATTGCGACGATGGGATAAAAGAGCTTCCTTTGATAGTGCAGAAGCTATTACATTTTTCTGGATCTTGTCTAGAGTGAGACTTAGAATCATCAAATCAGTTGTGGCAACAATATCTCATGCATGTTTGAATCGTTTTTTTTTTGTATACGTATCAGATAAACTCTGGTGTGGGTAATTTCCTAGCACGGTAGAGAGACCCCATCTTTTGTGCAGCAGCTTTTGCTATGTCCTCAATGTATTTCGTGTAATTTATATTATATCGTACTTTGAAAATATCATATAAACATTTAAACAGTCGAATAACAAGCTCAATGAACCTCGTTTGAAATTTTCGAAAATCCCCCTGTGTTTGAAGATATTTTCAGAAACTATTTACATATAATAACTTTAATAACAGAGTTTAAAACAATATTCTCTTGAACACATTAATTACAGTTTTATTTTACAATGTGATTAAATTCCGATTTTGCAATAATTCAATTAATTTTTTTCAAAAAGCCTATTTAAAACGTTGATTTGGCAAATAAATACATAAAAGGAAAACAAAACAGAGTAAGAAAGGAAGAACACTCTTGAGCAATGTACATGCCGGGAGCTTCTTATCAATTCAAGCAAAATACTGGTTTCTGGGTAAAACGTTTCGTTGATCTCTCGATCTGTTTCAGAAAGCTTTCGGCCTAGTTTGATTTGATATATGAACATTTTGGGAATTTGTTTATTTACCATCTCCTATTCGATGTCCTGTAATTTAAACGATGAGCAAACTCTTTAAAATGATATATGAAGTACAGCTATTATAACGAAAACTTATTTGAAAATACATCATTTAAAATCAAGAGTAAAAATTCCGCAAAAAAACTTTCTTCTCAACCTAATATATTTTACTGTAAAAAGAATTATTATATTAATAGGTAAGAGAAATTTATAAACAACTAGTACTTTGGGAAAATGTTCCAATTGTTCATGACTGTATTAGATGCAAGGAAGATAAAATAAATAAAAAAAAACTCTTCTTTATGAAAACAGTTCAAAGTCATATCATATTCGAAATGTAGAGATCAAAATGAATAATTTCGTAAAATAATGCAACATCATTTATGATTGAATTTAAAATGACGTAAATTGATGACTTACAGGAAAATAAGTTTATTATAAAATAGTTCAATGTGTACTAAGTGCAACAGATCTGAAAATTCCGACTAAAACGATCTATTAGTGAAAAGTATAAAGGCGGCAGGAATATTTGTGGCGTACATCGTTACGTAGAAATATAACAAATGTAAATGAAAAAAAATGAATGGATGAATGTGCTTCGGTTAGTAGATGTAGAACAGTTGAGATAGCAGGGTCAGTTGATGAGGAGAAGACTAAGTGATAAGGATTTCAAAGAAAGAGGGATAAGTAAAGACCTTCCCAGAGATAGTCTGGAAGTCAATTTCGAAAAGTTGTCCAACACATGTCAGTATGTAAAACAGATGATGAGGATGATGATGATGAACAACAACAACAACAACAACAACAACAACAAATGTAAAGCATTGATGTTGTAATAGCATGCCATGCAGGTGATGAATTGATTACAGGTGCTTGATAGTAAAAAAAAAAAAACACCAAAAAAACTAATTCATGCAAATGTACACTACTTGAAGTGAATAGCGCGGCAGAACAAACAGAGAAGGAAATATTTTAGGCAAAAGCGAATGACATTTAGGTGAAGGTTATACGCGAGAATTCACACACACGCTGTAGCTTTTCAAATACTATACTCGTTCGCGTGCAGCAATATATTAGGGCAGATATTATCCCACAAATACGTGTTCGCTGTCTTTTTGAATATAAAATAAAATATATATAATATTAAAAACGAGGATCTGCGTAGGTTCTTCTCTTTCTCTAGGGAACATGTTTGAATACGGAATTATCATAATCACAGAATAGAAGACACAGGTACGCACTAAGCCGGATCCAGAAATAGCGTAGAGTGAAAACCATTGCATGAAATCTCTATAGAAAGAAAAAAAATATACAACCATACAACCACAAAAATAACAGCAATACCGACGAACTGACATGCTACAGAGATCAGTGGAAGATTGTTGTTCTCTTCTGCTCATCTATCGTGTCTTGGTTTTGCATACAACCTAAAAAATCATAAAGAGATAGAAGTAATAAACTCTTCTTTGCTGGAACTGGAATCTTGGTAGTCTATGATATGGTCTATAGAGCGCTGAATGCGAGACTCAATCTGAAGATGAAAATCGATAAATGTAAACTGCAAATGAGTCTAATCTAAAAGTCGAATGCAAATCTATGATACGATTAAGACAAAACAAAAGAATAAATAAAAAATAAGACACTAGAATAATTGTTTAGCGACTAAAACGTTAAATGTCAATATTAAATGGATATTATCCTCTATACAGCATTGGTTGGGTATGAAAAAATCTGTAAAGACACCTCACTACAACGCAGAGTTTGTTTAAAAAAATATTTATTTTTTTAATAAATAAGAGATTTTTTTGGTGTTGTCTACATTTTCCTACACAATAACTCTGTCAATCTTGAGTCTACAGACTCGAAATTTAATATACAGGGTATTGAGATTCGGCCAAATCTTTGTAATTCGTTTTCGGTCAGAAATTTTGCTGTTTAGAGGTCAAAGTTCAACGATTTGACCTTTGAGAACTCTACAAAACTCCTTCGCCAATTTTGGGTGAAAACACATGAAATTGTAGATATAGATTCCTTAGACATGGATCTTACTCAAAAACTATATGTGAGCCCAAAATAATAAATGTTAAAGAGTCATAATAGAGGGCAATGTTTAAAAAAAATGGTCTAACCTTTTGAAATTTTACATAAGGGGTATTCACAGATAGGGCAAACTTTTTAATCGGTTTGGGTGGAAAATTTGATCTACCAATATATAAATCTATGTATGTATGTTTGCATGTCTGCTTAAAACTTTCGACAGAGACAACGAATTTTCACAAGATTATATCGTTTTAAAGCTTGACCCTTCAAACGACAAATAGCGAAAAACTGGCTAAAAACATTAATTTCCTCACTCTCAAATGGGCACTTATCTATAGGGAGGGGTGGCTTTTTTCGCCGATATTTTCGAAAGTCATCCCCTCTTTTCGAGTGAATAGCCTTAATTAAAACCTACGTCACTTCCGGTTATGCGGTGGTCCTAACAGCAAAGACGTCAGGTTTTTTCCCGTTATTTTCCTCCTTCGCAGTAAGGGTTCGAGCCTGCCTTCCTACTACCACTTGTTTTTGCTCAACACACATCTCCAAAAACCCGGGCAACGCCGGGCACCCATGTTACTATATATATATATATATATATATATATATATATATATATATATAATATGAAGCTGAATGTGTGTGTGTGTCTGTCTGGTCACGAATAGGCTTCTATATGGTTGACTATTTTAAAAAAAATGATTACATGTTATGATAGAAGATGTATCGAGACACATGAATGGGTATGTTTAATCTGGAAGAAAAGTGGTTCATTAAAATTGTGGGGTCTACGTTTGCACCTTGTCCACAAAGTATGGAAATAAAAAAAGTTAAAAAAAAAAAAACTTTTACAAGTGTTTTTGATATAGATGTACGTAAGAATACTTTGATAAGTATGTTTTAACTTAAATAGGGATGATATAATAAAATTGTGGAGTCTGCGTTCGCGCCTGGTTTCTATAGAATGGAAATAGGCACAAACTTTAATAAAGTGTTTTCATATCTATCTGCGTAAGTATACTTTGATAATTATGTTCCAGTTTGAAGAAATATGGTATAATAAAATTATGGGGTGTTCGTTTGCGCCTAACCTCCATAGAATGGAAATATGTCACAAAGTTTAAAAAGGTTTTTTAATATAGATCCACAGAATATTGTGATAAGTGTTTCAGTGTGAACAGGTATGGTATAATAAATTATGGTATTTATCTATTTTATTTTTACTTTCATCATATTTTGCTTTAGTTTTGATACCCCCAAATTCGAAGCTATCTTTTTACAACCCTTCCTTTTCATAACCGATCATACTTTCATAAAACAGAGTCCATTTTCTGTAAAAAAAAAAATATATATATAATTGATTGTGCATTGTGGGAAAGAGTTGTTTAAAAGCTATTACAATGTAGCTTATGGATACGATTACAATCCTTATGGAACTTCAATTATTTTTTTAATCATAATATATTTGTTTACTAACAAAATATGCCGTACAAGTTTGAAAATTTTGATATCTCAAAATTTTCGAGAATAAAATTTTTTTGTCAGTTAAGAAAAGGGAATGTATGCAACTGTCTATCACGTCTTTGATTGCTATGAATAATAATATGTAGCAAATAAATGAACAACAACGTTAGATGAAGTTCAGAGCGTAGCATAAATAAAATAAATTGAAAAACTAAAAAATAGTTATAAAATGTAATGAAAATAAATGAATCAATTCATAAAATAAATAAATATATGCATATACATGCACATTTGAGGGTGTATAAACACATGTCCATGCATATGTGTATGTGTATGCAGATATACGTGCGGCTGTATGTATGTGAGCTTTTGCAGTTTGGAACCAGCCAACTAAACACGTAATTAACCATTTAAGTCTATTCCCATGATCTAAAGTCGGATATACACTCCACACTAACACAGACAACTTAAATATTCCTATAACCACAGCTATGACTAATCATAACCAGAGCTATGACTAATCATTCGTATACATAAAAATAGTAAAAAGTTATTTTCTAATGAAAATAATAAAAAATCTTATCAAAATTAAAAAAAAAAACAGTACAGTTAAAACAGAAAATGCATATATCGTTTTTGTCTGTCTTTGCCTCTATGTATTTCTTTTGTATCACTATTTCCATAGAATCTCCCAGCTCCTATATATATATATATATATATATATATATATATATATATATATATATATATATATATATATATATATTCTAATTAGTTTATTCAGCAATGTTTGCTTCAATATTCTATTTAATAAGTTTATAATAATATCATAATACATACTGAATCTGTTTATAGTATTTTATAGTATTTTATATATTTGGATTCAGTTTTTATCACGTTCCAAGTTGCTTACTGCATTACTACACACGGCTCTTAAAAATCAAGCACTATTTTAGGTAGCATATACTATTAGCCGAGTGTCAAACTGTAAACATAATCTATGGCTCCGGAATTCGTTACATAGTATTGACTGCAGATATAAATCCAAAGCAGTATAAAAAAGTTTGCTTGATATATTTCCTTAAAAACTCATTCCTATATTTCTTATTGTGTCTATACGCTCTAGCAAAATATGATGCATGAGAAAAAAAAACAAATTCATAAGTTAGTAGAGAAAAAAAGACAGGATGCGTCTAGAGCGCTAGCGAAAGTACTAAAGAAAATTACGGAGGCCTCTACCGCACTGCTAAAACCAAGTTTTTGCAGTTCTTGGGATAGAAATATTTTTGTAAGTGATAAATGAAAAATAAAGCTAAGGCTGCTTTCAGAGGTCTCCTAAAAGCATTAACAAAATTTAAAGACACCTCCAAAGCACTACTTAAAGCAACTAACTACATCCCACCTTAGAGATGAAAATCATTTTTAAGTAAACTGTGAAAAATTAAACCTCAGGTGCTCGTAGAGCGCTACTGAAAGCACTAGATAAAAGTGATAATCCCTTGAACGGCCTAATAAAACCATCTGCCCAACCGATTCCATTAAGAGAAATTATTTGTTACGTAATCTAATCGTAAAATAAAACTGTGGAGGCTTGCAGAGAGTTACTAATACATTGTTGCCCAATCACAAACAATTTATAAGATAACTCCATTAGGAAAAATTTCCTTAACAAGCAAAAATATGAGAGGGGTTAAGGTTTCGGGAGAATATAAAATACAATGAATGAGAAAATCATGAAGCATTTCTAATACAATAAGAACTGTTATTGTAAATATGAAGATCAATATGGAATTACATAGGCACATGATAAAACAGCTACATCGCCCACCTCTTAAATAGAGTGGTTAAGTAAATAAAGCTATTGGAACTGTTACAGGCACAGAACACAAAAATTTCTAGAAGCCAATGATTTTTTCTAATAGTTGAGGTAAAAACTAAGATGTTATTAAACGTTCTGTGTAGATTTTAAAGTAATAAGTATTTTGTAAGAAAAAAAACAAACAAGAACGTTGCGTACAATTTTGGCAAGTTAGGCGTGGATTAAAATGTATAAAGACATGCGAGACACGAATATATTTCTCAAGATTAGATTTCGTATGAAACTGCAGTGAAGATACACTTTAAAAAAATTCTTATTGTTATAAAAATCGTTCTAAAAATATCGAACTTTTTCTGTGTACATGATCTTTTCTGGATTGCATCAGTAAAAAAACGGGTTGCTTTTTCTCGTCTCCCTCTCTCTTTCTCTCTCGCTCTCTCCCTCTCTCTCTCTCTCTGTATATATATATATATATATATATATATATATATATATATATATATATATGTGTGTGTGTGTGTGTGTGTGTGTGTGTGTATGTACGTATGGATGTATGTATGGATGTGCGTATGTATTTTATATTGGAGAATAACAACGAGATTATTGGGGGACACTGTAAATGACTAGTTTTTCCATTAATATATTTCAAACATTTTTGATTCCGACAAACACATTTCATGTATCCTTTTTCTATTTTTTTTTATTGGAAAGTGAGAGAATGTTAATTGGGCTTTCTCCTTTATCAAAGAATTACAAAAGCGAAATCAAGTAGATATCAATTCGTTAAGAACAACAATTATACGGTTAAAAACTCACGGATCTCAACCGTTTTGCTTGTTTAAGACTGCAATACATTTTATGACGAAATATATGCGTAATATTATTTCATTATTAATTATTAGAGGAAATAAAACAAAAGCAAATTAATTATAAAAAAAAAACATGCAACTCGCTGGTTTTTGTATCAACCAATGTCACCGGACTCTTTTTGGACCATTTTTTTTTCATATGAATTGCTTTAATATGTAATATCCATGAATTTCACGAGTATTACAGCTTTTCATTGGTTAATATTAAGGAAAAATATCAATTCTCAGAGTTCAAAGACTTAAATGTTAAAAATATATTTTCTTATTTAAAAACAAAATATTTCTTCTCTGCATTGTGATTACGAAATTACGTACAAAAGGTACTTCCCTTTCGATCGCCAGCCAAAAATCGATATAGGTGCAGCTTTAAGTAAGAATCAGCAATAAAAGCTCTCACGTTTATATCCGGATGGAGATCAAAATTTGTTAAAAGATCTAAAAACAAGGGGCCGATGTAAATGGTTGACGGAGAGAGGCACGACACCACTTTCCCCTTAGCTATTTAATTAGGCCTTGTTAGCAAGCTGCGAGCTATATTTGGATATTTTGATGGTTTACTTCCGTGAAAGGCCGCGGGGTTTTAATCGTAAATTGAGGCCACTGTGGCCAGGTAGAACTATTGAATTAAACACTCGATGAAGGCAGAATGAAAACGAAATACATTGCGTAAAGCTATTAAGCATAGCGGTAATATGAATATCTTACCATCCTGTTACGCGTTATGGATATGACTTGAACATTAATCAGAAAATATCTAACTACGCATGCGTGAAAAAACACTTAACCTTTCCTCTATTTAGCGGCCATTAATTGAATGTAGTTTACTCTGCAATACCTCTATTATTGTCTCTTTTATGACATATCCTTACTTACGTCTAAGTCTGTATACATAACACTTTACAGAAAAGCAGGGGTAAGTAATCGAACACGATGCCAAAATAATTCATGGTGTACTTTCATATACAGAAATATTAACTATCAATATATTGTAAGATCTTAACTACAAAGGTGTTGGCCTGTCCTTCCACTTCCATATCTTTTATTTACTTTTATTACGATTTTTTAAAAGGAAACTGTAGTGTTTAATAAATTTATGTGGAATGACTTTACAAGATAATCTAAGAAACGTAGACATCAGTAAAAGACTTATAATATATGCATTATTATTCATTTATAGATTCATTACTATTCCGAAAAAGAAATAAATGTGGTTTTAGCATGTTTGCCTGCTACGAGAGTCCCACTAAACATAGAAGATTTCAGTATAGACTGATAAAGAAGATACAGACTTGCGAGGTTGGTGAGAAAGAGAGCGATTGACACGAGTATTCTGCTCCTGACAACGGATCGACTAGACGGAGACCATGATAAATGAGATAACCTTGTCCTCAAACGTGTGGCTAAGCTCTCTGAAGAGTGCAATTTGGTCAAATTTATATTAAATTGTCGTGCCTAATCCTTCTTCTAGATATCACAACCAAGATTGTTATTATAATAATGAATAATGCTGGCCAATACCGATTTTACTCGAATCGAATATCTATATTATATTTCTCTTAGTCTATCAATATATATCTGTTCCACTTTTGCTCCGAAGTTACAAGATCGATCTCTCTGAAATCAATTATGCATCTTGGATATAGTAAGTTGCACCAAACTTAGTTTTATGGTGTCGAGGTTTACACTAACTGATATTGATTAGTCACTACAATTCACATTTATTTTAGAAGTTTTTGTTCAGCAACTACTGTCTGAACCGGAAAGAGTTTATATCGACCATAGTTATCATTATGTCCAGCAACTGAAGTTTTATAGTATTCGCTCGATGAATTAACCGACGCATTAATATGGATTAGTACTTAATGAAAAAATAAGCAAACATTTAATCATATTCAACTATAAATTTTCCACAAAGCATTCATTTTAATTAAACGAGTCATAAAATTTAATCGTTTTCAATGGGAAAATGTCAATTATTCCTATAATCCAGGCACTGATACTCCTATGAAACATTTCGGAATATCAATGGATGTTTAAAAAATCTTACGGTCTTGTTTAAAATAGAAAACATGAAGTGGGTGAAATGTTTCTACATTTGTTCTTCTCATAACAAAAAAATGCCAGAAGCGGTTTCCAGTTAATCCATAAAATCATTTTAGATGTATACAGATTTAGAAAGTGTTCTACTCTTAGATAAACAGTTAAAATATATTCCACTGTTACAGTTATAATACAAAGCTATTCTGCAAGTTAATAAATTAATTCACCGATTATAACAGTCCAATATATTTATATTTCCTTGCGTATATATATAGAGGGTGACCCCCAAGAAACGGACCTCAACTCTAATTAGGCCCCGTTTCTTACTGTTTTGTCCGAATGAAATGAAACTTTGATCATAATTAGTTTATTATATTAAACACATAACATCAAAACACTAGGGTCTTTGCCCTTTTTTCTCCGTTTACTGTAAATTGCTCAGAAAAACAATTGAATATCCTCTGTTTTTTGGGGCACCCTGTATATATATATATATATATATATATATATATATATATATATATATATATATATATATATAAAGTGAAAATGTCTCTGTCTGTGTATGCGTGTGTACATTTCCTTAAAAAAATAGTCTGTCAATTTTCGGTCTACAGACTCCAAATTATACATAATGGGTATTGAGATTAAATATTTTTTTTAATCGGTGTTCGGCCAGAAATTTGGCTGTCAAGGGGTCAAAGTTCAAATATTTGACCCATGAAACTTCTACCAAACTCCTCCACCAATAAAATATCTAAACACTTGAAATTTTAGATGTAGATCCCTCGGAGATGGAGCAAACGTTTTAACCTTATTTGGGCCTAAAGCAACAAATGTTTAAGACTCAAAATTCGGGTCAAATAAAAAAAAAATTGACCTCAGCCAATTTTTAATCTAAACGTTTGAAATTTTACATAAAGTGTATTCACTTTTATCGGATTTTGGTCAAATATTTGATTACTAAGTTGTCTAAATTCAACAGATTGGATATTTGTGGTCGCTAGATAGCTATACAATCAATTTTGGGTTTAAACATTTGAAATTTTATATAACAGGTAATCAGATATGCAGCAAGCTTTTTAATCAGCTTTTGGGCGTAAATTAATGTTGCCAAGATATCAAAGTTGAAAGAGTTGACCTTTGCAGACTCTACCAAACTCCTTCGTCAATTTTGGGTCTAACCATTTCAAATTTTAGATGTAGCTTTCCAGGTCAAACTTTTTAATATATATATATATATATATATATATATATATATATATATATATATACATATATACATATGCACATAGAGTTATGAGCAGTACATATATCCCGAGTAAAGCTGGGCTAAGATGCTAGTATATATAAAAATGAAATTATCTGTGTGTGTACATTTCCCTATCTAACTATTCTGCCAATACACACAGTCTAGACTCGAGATTTGATAGAAGGGTTATTGAGATTTGGGAAAATGTTTTTAATCGATTTTCTGACAGAAATTTAGCTGTCAAGGAGTCAACGTTCAACGATTTTACCTTTGCAATCTCCACCAAACTCCTCCACCAATTCTGGGTCTAAACACTTGAGATTTTAGATGTTGATTGCTCGGTCATTGATTAAATTTTTAATTTTATTTGAGCCCAAATCATTAATAGTTATAGGGTCAAAATTGGAGTCAAATTAAAAAAAAAATGACTTATGTTGCAAGAGTTGACCTTTGCTGACTCTACCAAAATACTACACCAATCTTCGGTCTAAACACTTGAAATTGTAGATGTAGGTTACAGGACATAATTCAAACTTTTTAATACATATATACACAAGCGCATAAAGTTATGAACAGTACAAGCCATTCAACAAGACGTCAATAGCTTGTTGGAAAATGGTAGGCGCCACTTTAATACCAAACGGAAGCTTGTTTAATTTGAATAACCCTCTATGAGTAACTTCGAATATTCCTCTTCGACGGTAATTTGGGGATAGGCGTCCGATAGGTCGAGTTTTGAAAATATATATCCGCCACTTAGTTTGTTACAAATCTACTCTGGACTCGGCAACGGATGATGGTAATCCTTAATCACCGAGCACAAACCCGTCGAAAAGTTAGCGCAGGCTCTGATTTGGTTTGATTTCTTTTTTGATGCACACAATCTGGGCAGCCCATGAATTAATTTCTACTTTCGATATAATTTCTATTTTTTCAATCTACCAAGTTCTTCGTTGCGAAAGGAAAGTTTCTTTTAAAAATTGGCATAGTATCTTCTTGAGCTCAAATTTGGCTTCAACTTGTTACATCTTCCAAGACCAGGTGTGAAAATTCCCGGGAATTTATTTTTTAATTCTTCTTTAATGCCCGTCCTGTTTGCGTGTTACTTTCTATTTTTCAATGAAATCCGTAACCAACGAGTATTTTTCCGAATAAAAACTTTTATTTTTTTAACGATTCCGTTTAGCTTCATGGGAAGAACAACCTCGCATTTGAAGTTAATTCTCTTGCCAGTTACTGTACGAGCGGGTTTTGTTGACTTCATTATCGTAGCATATTTAAAAATTTCCATATTTTATAGTTGATTATTGTCAGGTCTGCTCCTGAATTGAGCTTAAATGTGATATTTTTTCTATATATTTCAGTCGTCACATATTTCCTCAAATCTCTATCTGATTTGATATGCGAACTTTCTTGTCTAATTCGGCTATTGGATGTTTTTGTTTTACGACACGAAATTTTGTGTCCATTTTTGTTGCAGACTAAACATTTCTTATTTCTATATGGACAATTTACCTGCCAGTGTCTTTCGTTGCAACGTCTGCAATTATATGGTTGGGCATTGTGCTCATCCTCTTCTTTCTATTTAATTTTTGGTCTATTTTTATAATACACCTATTTGATTATTTTTTACACCAACTTCTGGCTGCTGATTATTTTGACTGTTTTTTTTTAATTCTTTAAATTAAGCAATGCCAGCTTCTTCTAGTTTTCGAGACTCTTTCTTTAAACTTACGCCCCGCCGGAAATCCTCTACTAATTTCTGCAAGTTAAGGTTCTGTACAGAATCGAGTTCAGACAAAACTTTAAGTCATGTTTCGGAACTCTTATGTGATACTAGTCCTTGAACAAAAATTAAGCACTTAAAATTGTCAACCGTAATCTCTGCCAATCTGAAACTGTCACAATGCCTATTTACTATAGACGCATATGTAAAAGAATCCTGATCATCGGATTTAGAGATATTCATGCATAACCATCGCTTATACCAAAGCGACATATTCGGTCCAAACAGCTCCTTTAGCAATTTAACTTCTTCCGTGAATTTCAACTGATTTTTTTTCTCGATAGAATAAAATCTACAAATTTGATATATTCAACTATGCCTAGTTTTCTTAGAAATAGACGGATTGTTTTTGTTCGACCAACTTTCACAGTCTGTTGAGAAACTATTCTCATAACGTTTACTATACGATTCGAACGTTTTCTCGTCGTCTGGTACGTAGTTAAAAGTTTCCCGCGAATTAAGAATGGTGTTATTAGAATATGTAGAATTTCCTGTATTTGCCTGGTTGTTGTTTAATTTCTCCAGGGTTTAGCTTTGAATTTCTACATTCTAGTTCTGCATTTCTACGGGCCTTGACATTGCTTCTTTGTGTAATTCGGTTTACAATTCCCTTAGCTCTTTGGAATTTATTATATTTCTCGTTCTCTAATTGCAGGAGTGCGAAACGTTCTCTCTGTTTTTCTAGTCTCTCGTCTTGTTTTTCTAGATATCTTTGCTGTCGTTCATCTTGCTTTTACAACAAAAAAGCAATTTGTTCATTTTGTATTTCTAGATATTTTTGCTGCTTTATCTGTTGTTCCCTTCTTAATAGGGTCAACCTTTTATTTTGATGCTCCTGACTGTGATCTGAATAATTGGGCTATCACTTTGGAGAATTCTTCCATGGTAAGATAATAATGTACATGCAACAATGAATATATTTTAATTTGTGTAACCCACAAGTAAGGTGAACAAAAAATAAACAAACTTACGTCTTTTTTATTTCATGTTTTGCTTTTGACATCCGTAAGTCCGTGATAATCACCTTTTGATATTCCTTTATATTTTGTGAACAGTTCCTGCTGGTAAATATTTTATTCATCTTTGTAAGTATGAATTACTTCACTTCCAACACAAAAACGAGTTTTCATAACTTCTATTTAGGAATTGGTTATTGTTTCGTCTTTTTTTTTTCACTGTACTTCTGTTCGCGTATAGAATTGAAGGTATACGAAGCAATAAAGCTATTACACTAATTCTCTTTAGATCATCGAATGAAGGCCACGTTGATGCTGGCTAATACAAGATGAGTGTCCATTCACAAATAGCAGACGCCGTATTCAGGAAACAAAATATGTACAAGATCTCAGGAGATTAACATTACTACAGTACACTGTTCCAGGTTACTCCTTGCCAAGTCCTTCCCTAATACTCCAGGATTACCATGCAGCCGTCGTGAAAGCGATATATTCGTAACTTTAAAAGTGGGACCTTGTTGCAAAAATAACTGGATAGAGCGATCTCGTTCATTTTGTACGGCAATTTTCTAGTAATGCTCTGACAAATAACGATGTCTGTTTCGAATTTTTCATGAGCCAGCGCAGAAATGTTAAGGGTCAGAGAATTATCATGGGGAAATCTTGTGTCTATGCGTCAAATAGTTTAACCAGAAAGAAAGAGAGCGATTAAATATATATATATATATATATATATATATATATATATATATATATATATATATATATATATATATATATATAGCAGGCTCCTTCAGTCTTGGACAGACTATAGATAGCTATGAAGGGTTGCTTGCGCGTGAAATTTTTGTGGCAGGAGGTGTGCAATCTCCAACCACACCTCTTCGTAGACGACTTTGTAAAATACCAATGGCAAAGGACGACTGGAAAAAATGCCGTGATAAGAGGAGAGCAAATACAGCGCCTAGAAATGGTCACCCATCTGATACTAACCAGGCTCAACGCTGCTTACTTCGGTGATTGATCTGACGGGAACCGGTGTGTCAACGCGATTATTCCGTGTATATATATATATATATATATATATATATATATATATATATATATATATATATATATATATATATTATACAGCCAATTGCCCCTCAATTATTATATTGTAACTAATATAAAGGTAGTTTAAAAAATAAAAGATGACTTGTGTGTCATCAGCTAGAATCGAAACAAAAACCAGACTTATCTGTAAGCAGTTGCCCTAAATCCGTATGTATACAAAGTGGCAGAAATAACGTTTTTAAATTACAGCTTTTAATTATCGCAAAAGCATAATAAAGCAATTGTAATCGACTTACGTCAGGCCAAGCCTAATGTATATTAAAGCTAATCTTACGTCTTTAGTAGTTAGTTTACTGAGATTTTACGAAATCGAACGTGTGCAAGAAGTCAAAATACACTATATATAAAATTTAAAGTCTGTAAAACCAAATATTTTAAAGTTTAGTCAAGATATTTACTTTATATATATATATATATATATATATATATATATATATATATATATATATATATATGATGGACTCTCCGTCGATTTTCGACGTATGAGAATCCGACAATTGACCTTAAGGTCTAGAACTCAGCGTGTCGACATTCACTCAGACGTATGTGGCACTTTAGTCCTGCTAGAGACTTGCAATGGTGACCGCAGTGGTAACAGACATATAACTGCGAGAATTTAGCTCCACACTGCTCAGTATTATTTTTTGACTTGACTCTCGCTTCTTTAAGTTTTTCGATGCAAAACGCCGAGAACTCCTTGATTTTTCTGTCACACATTTCTATCCACTTCCTTCTGTCTTTTGCAGTTAGCTCAATGTTGTTATATTCAATATTTAGAACCTGCAAGTTAGACTTTATTTTGTCTTTGTAACGCAACCGGTCGTCCCACGTTTCGACGGCCTCTGTCTAATTGGCCATACAGGAGTTGCTTCGGTATCCTATCATCATCCATTCGCATCACATGACCCGCCCATCGAAGCTGCGACTGGATTAAGAAGCTTTCGATGTTGTTGATTTTACAAAGTGTGAATAATTTCGCATTTGATATTTTGTCTTTCAAAGTAAAACCGCAAATGTCACGTAGACATCTCTTATGGAAGACGTCAAGTTGCGAAATTTGTTTTCGGTACGGGGTCCACGTCTCCGAGGCATACAAAAGTGTGGACAGTACCACCGCCTTATATACATGGATTTTTGTCTTCAGGCTTAAACCCCGAACATTCCATAATCTTGTGTGCAGCTTGCCAAAGGCGCTGCTTGCTCGGGAGATACGGTTGATAACTTCATGGTCAAGAGATGCACTTGAATCAACCACACTTCCCAAGTATGTAAACTTGTTAACATACTTCAGGTTTTTCCCATCTACCTGAATCGACATCTGAGGAAAATTGTGCACGGTTTGTTTCTGTTTAACACCCTGTACTTGTTTTGGTGTAGTTTGTGGCTGGTAGATGACTTCCATTTTCTTTATACTGATTGTCAAGCCAAAGGCTTTACATGCAGTAGAAAACCGATTCACAAGATGTTGAGCCTCCTCCCGAGAAGTTGCCACAAGGGCAGCATCATCTGCAAACAGTAAATCTCTTATAATGATTCTTCGGAGAAGTGTTTTCGCTTTGAAGCGTTTTTGATTAAAAATCCTACCCTTCTGTACGGAATTGGAAATGAACGCCAGTGTCAACATCTGCAAATGCATATTTCAGCATAACAGAGAAGTAAAGGGCGAATAGTACTGGATCCATTACACAACCTTGTTTTGTTCCATTGGTCACATTGAAAGGCTCAGAAGAGTCCCAATTGATATCACTGAAGCCTTCATGCCATCATGGAAGGATGTTATAACTTTGAGCATATTGTCAGGTATACCAATTTTCTTAAGGATTTTCCATAGGGCAGTTCGGTTGACAGTGTCAAAGGCCTTAGTAAGATCAATGAACACTATGTATAGCTCTTGGTTCTTTTCTCGAACTTTCTCAGAGACCTGTCGCAGAGAAAAGATCATATCTATTGTACCCCTAAGAGAGCGGAAACCACACTGCGATTCGGGATATATCTCATCTACAAGATGTCTGATTAATCTGTTGATTATTAGTCTGGCCATGATTTTTCCAGCAATTAGGAGCAGAGATATGCCACGATGATTGTCACAGGAATTCCTCAAGCCTTTATTTTTATAAAGATGGTAAATTGATGCATCTTTTAAGTCCTGTGAGACTTTTCCAGATGTCCAAATGGACACGAAACATTTTACTTTTACTCTAAATTCTAATTATGCATAGTTTCTATATCTTGTATTACTACACAGATATATATATATATATATATATATATATATATATATATCTGTGTAGTAATACAAAATACAGAAACTATGCATAATTAGAATTTAGAGTAAAAGTAAAATGTTACCAATGTTTTTATAAGAACCCGAACAAAATCAATTGATATTTAATTAACGCCTGTTTACAAAGGAATATGCAAATTAGTTACCGTTTTTATAGTAGTTTAGTATATGCAAATGTTTTAATTATTTTTAAATAGAAAAAGGAAGAATTTTCATTATTAGAACGGGAACACTCGACTTCATGTAGATATATATATATATATATATATATATATATATATACATATATTATATATATATGTATAGTAAGTTACGCATCTTCTATTGAGATTTAAGTTAGCCAATCAGCTTTTTAGTATTCACTGCGCCCTTCCTATCAGCCGATGCGCATGCACATATCGGACAAAGGCCTATTCGACCTCCGCTTGACCTGTTCCTTTGTGTGTGCTCTATTTAGCCTGGATATCTAGTTTCTTGATCTGCTTTAAATCTAGGTTAGTGTTTTTTTTGTTAGTTTATATATATATATATATATATATATATATATATATATATATAAATGTACATACGGAAGACATCAACTAAATAACAATAACCAAAAACTAAAATGAAAAATTCGTTTGAATTGGCAATGGGTGCCGGGGATTCTGCAGAGGCATCAGCTCTTGTGGGATTATTCATTCTATATACCCTCACAAGCATATTTGATACTACGGATATCGGACTATATAGAGATGACGGACTAGCTATAATAAAAACTCCAACAAAGTCAAGGGAGATAACTTTAAGAAAATCATACACAAGGAAATGAAAAATTAGGTCTGAAAGCAGACGTATCAGCTAAGATAAAAATAAGAAACTTCCTGGACGTCACGTTAAATTTAGATAAAAACACACATGAACCCTACTTAAAAGATAACGCTACTCCAATATACGTAAACCTTAAGTCCAATCACCCACCATCAATTATAAAACAGATTCCTAACTCGATCGTAAGTAAACTCAGTAATAACTCGAGCGATGAAAATGCATTTAACAGGTCTACCAATATCTATGAAACATCCCTAAAAATAGTGGATACAAAAATATCGATATCAAATATAAGCAACAAAAACCAATAACTATAATAAAATTAAAAATAGAAGAAAAAGAACTATAATTTGGTATACGGTCCCATACAATCAAATGTTAATAACAAAACTTGGCAAGACATTTCTAGATCCTATTGAAAAACTCTTTACCGCAACCAACCCCTTATACAAAATTTTCAATAAAAATACATTAAAGTTATCCTACAGTTGTTGCGAAAATTTAGTGATGATAATTAAAGGACATAATAACAAAATATTAGATAAAAACAATGTAAACAACAATAAAAAAAGTAGACACCATGACAAAAATAAAACTAACACTAGCAGGAATAATAATAATAATAATAATAATAATAATAATAATAATAATAATAATAATAATAATAATATACCAAGCATTGACAAGAACAACCATACTATAAATAGAAATACTAATAACGAACAAGATAAATGCAATTGTAGATACCGCACTCTTTGCCCACTTCAAAATAAATGTCTAACCAAAAGCGTAGTTTACCAGACCACAATATTTGCGGAAGAAAACCCAAATAACAAGACATATTACGTAGGTATGACCTCCTTAGATTTCAAAACTCGATATTATGACCACAAAAGTACATTCAACAATAAAAAATACCGTATGAAAACAATCCTAGCAAATAAATACTGGGAACTCGAGGAAAGCGGACATTCGCCGGTAGTCGAACGGAAAATACAAAGACAAGCTACCACGTGTAGACACCCGTGTAGATTATGCCTTCGCGAAAAATTTGCTATCCTGTACTTTAAAGAACCCCCAAATCTATTAAACTGTAGAAGAGAAATAGCAAACAACTATGTTCAGAAGATAACATTTACTCTAGGATAGCGATACAAAATAGTTTTAAAACTAACAAAAACAATAGAAAATAAACAAATAAATAAATTAAATAAACATGAATATACATAAACGATCACACATACAAGTATGTATATATATGTATATATATATGTGCATATATGTATATATATATATATATATTATATAAACTAGCATAAAAAACGACAAACAACCACAAAATTCGCGCATAAGCCTGAAGAGTCCTAAAGTGGATGAAACGCGGAATATTCAGTGTAGCTTAATCGCCATATATATTTTATAACTCACTAACTAGCTCTACCTACGTATTGAGCACCTTTGAAGTAAATACTTTAAGTTTACGCATAAATTTATACTTTCGGATGTTAATTTTATGTGAGTAAATAAAGTAGTTATATATATATATATATATATATATATATATATATATATATATATACTAGCTAAAGTACTCGTCGTTAACTGGGTTCAAAAACAGCCTACAGAAAATGGACTCTGATTTATGAAAGTATGATAGGTTATGAAAAGGAAGGGATGTAAAGAAATAGCTTCGAATTCAGGGGTATCAAAACCAAAGCAAAATATGATGAAAGTAAAAATAAATAAACCCCATAATTTATCATACCATACCGGTTCACACTGAAACACTTATCACAATATTCTGTGGATATATATATTAAAAAACCTTGTTAAACTTTGTGACATATTAACATTCTATGGAGGTCAGGCGCGAACGAACACCCCATAATTTTATTATACCATATTTCTTCAAACTGAAACATAATTATCAAAGTATACTTACGCAGAGGGATATGAAAAGTCTTTATTAAAGTGTGTGCCTATTTCCATTATATGGAGGCTAGGCATGATCGCAGACCGCACAATTTTATTATATCATCCCTATTTAAGTTACAACATACTTATCAAAGTATCCTTATGTACATCTATATCAAAAACACTTGTAAACGTTTCTTTTTTAATTTAAAATGTTTTTTAATTCCATACTTTGTGGACCAGGCGCGTACGCAGACCCCACAATTTTAATGAACCACCGTTCTGCCAGATCAAACATTCCTGTCTCTTGATACATCGTCTATCATTATACGTAATCAGTTTTTTAAAATAGTCAACCATATAGGAGCCTATTCGTGACCAGACACATCCACCCACACAGGGTATTTATTTGCTCCCCCACCGAGCAAATTAGGCACAAGGCCGATTTTTAAAGTGAGGAGTGAAGGGGAAGTGGGGACCAACTCCCCGGAGAGTAGGGGAGCTGGATAGTGACAATTGGTATGAAGGGTTGTCCCTACAGTGACCAAGGTCTTATATGTGGGGTCGACCCCACATATGGTCTTTGCTTGCAGTATCTGCCGGAACAGATACTACACTTTGATCTTGACCCGAAGGCCATGGAGGTTGCCTAGTCGTGATCAGGCACACACACAGAGACATTCAGCTTTATATATATATATATATATATATATATATATATATATAGAGAGAGAGAGAGAGAGAGAGAGAGAGAGAGAGAGAGACACAGACAGAGAAAGAGAGAGTGAAAGAGAGAAAGAGAGAGAGAATGAGAAAGTACTTAGTTTTTAACACAAATGAGATGCTGAAATGATTACTTGAACTAATATATTATAATTTCCAAAATCTATCTGCATGGTATAAAATAATTTTTCCTAATATAAATATGCATATAGATTAGATCGATCAATATAAACTTTAATCTCGATTTCCTCATTCCTATAGGAAACGTATTTTAAGCTTATTTCCTATTTGGAAGTTGGCCTCATTCAACGCATAAAGTATTATTCATAAACCAACATCTATAAAATAACATCTCACTTATACTCTAGGATATATTTATAATACAGTATATTGAGGTGATCGCCCAAAATATTTAATCTCATAATCATCGACAGAAATAGGATCTCAAAGACAAAACCCTACGATCTCACTTGTTACATGTAAAAAATAACGCTTACTCAAATATAATTTTTAATATATTCTTTCAGAGGGAGGGTTCTGTTCTCTTTTAATGATATAATCCTTATAAGTTGTCTCTGTTTCTCGCTCCGCTGATCTTGAGCACGTTGTACAATGTGGAAAAGGGTGGCTAGTTACTTTTAATGCATCATAAACCAAGCTTCTATCTTTACATCATCAACACTCTCATCCACATCTGCCATCAATTTAAATGAATGGCTCTCGCCTTCAGGAGGCATCAAGTTTTGACAAGCTTCTGGGCTTGACCGTTACTCCTGATCTTAAATGGAAGACGTACATCAAATCTGTTGCCAAGGCCGCTGGGAAACTCTGATGCTCATCTGGAATCGACTGAAATGAACGGCTTTCCTTTTGGGGAGGCCTCATGTTTTGACAAGCTTATTGACTTGACCTTTACTCTCGATCTGAAATGGAGCACATATATCAAATCCATTGCCAAGCTCGCTGGAAGAATGGTAGGATTCCTTTACCTCTCCAGTAGATATCTTACTCCTGATTCAATTCTCTACCTATATAAAAGCCAGGTACAGCCAATGATGAAGTACTGTTGCCATATCTGAGCAGGAGCTGCTAAAGGCAGCTTATCCTGCCTTAACAAGGTTCAAAATAGACTTCGCAGCTTGTTGGGGGGGATTCCCTTTTCTCTACCTGCAATCTCTTTCCCACAGAAAAGACGTTACAACCCCGTCTCTGTTTTATCGTTATTTCATGGCAAGTGCTTGTCCGAGCTTCCTCGTACAACTTTCACGAAAAACACTCATCTAGCCAAAACCACTATCAGTTTTTATCAGACTATTTATCTTTGCCTAGACCCACATGTTGATTCCATGAACAAAGCTTCTTTCCTAGAACTACACGCCTGTGGAACTCTATTCTTTGCCTGCTTTCCAGCTCAGTACAATTTGATTGTCTTCAAATCAACGTCCGTTCTATCTCCTCTGGGACGTTCCGACTACACGGTTGTATCGGTTAAGATAAAAATGAAATGTAATAAGTCCTCAGACGTACTTCTCCACCGTACTGTATACCAATACTCTATGGCTTACTGGGATAGCTTCCGTACATTTATATCTGATCTATCTCTGCATTCCATGTTTAAAAAGGATGTGTCCTCTATAGTCTCAGCCCTGACCGAATGGTTAATTGTAGGCATAAACCGATTCATTCTCTGTGTTATGAGTAAGTTATGAGTAAGTTGATGGAATCCATATTAAATAGAGAAATAGTCAACCACCTCAGCAGGAATAACCTTCTTAGTGATACACAATATGGTTTCCGCTCTGCAAGATCTACCGCAGATGTGCTGACGGTTATATCCCACAGGATTAGTGAATCTCTTGACAAAGGCTTCCTTTCTAGGGCAATTGCTCTTGACATATCAAAGGCCTTCGACAAAGTATGGCATAAGGGTCTACTTCACAAGATTTCCAGCTACGGTATAACTGGAAATGTTTTCTCAATCATTAAATCATTTCTCTCCGATAGGCTCATAAGAGTAGTGGTAGATGGTCAAAAATCGGAGGCCTGCAATATAAATGCTGGAGTCCCTCAGGGGTCAATCTTGGGCCCAACTCTCTTCCTGATCTACATCAATGACCTCCCTAAACACATACTTAAATCATTCGTTGACATCTATGCTGATGACACGACCATCTATGGCAACACATCGAAGGCTGTAAATGACGAAGTTCTATCTGATTCTCTCTCCTCTGATCTCGAGCGCGTGGTTCAGTGGGGGAAGATGTGGTTAGTTACCTTTAATGCATCCAAAACCAAACTCCTATCCTTACATCATCAACGCTCTGATCCCCAGCTGACATCAATTGTGATGGATGGCTCTCGTCTGGGTGAGGCCCCGTGTTTTGACAAGCTTCTGGGTTTGACCTTTACTCCTGATCTGAAATTGAACACGTACATCAAGTCTGTTGCCAAGGTCGCTGGAAAGATGGTGGGATCCTTCTACCGCTCCAGAAGATATCTCACTACTGATGCAATTCTCTATCTATATAAAAGCCAAGTACGTCCAAGGATGGAATACTGCTGCCATATCTGGGCAGGAGCTGCCAAAAACAGCCTATCATGCCTTGACAGAGTACAAAATAGACTTCGTGGTTTTATGGGGGATGCCCTTTTCTCTACCCTGCAACCCCTCTCCCACAGAAGAGACGTTGCAAGCCTATCCTTTTTTTATCGTTATTTTCATGGCAGGTGCTCGTCTGAACTCCAATCCCTGGTCCTCCCTCGCCAATCTTTCACGAAAAACACCCGTCTAGCTGAATCCACTGTGAAAAATTTCCCCCACTCTATATCTGTGTCTAAATCAAAACGCGGATTTCATGAACAAAGCTTCTTTCTTAGAACTGCACGCCTGTGGAACTCTGTTCCGTCTGCCTGCTTCCCTCCGGACTACAACTTGGATTTCTTCAAGTCTAATGTTAACAAATTCCTAATGAACCGCCCCCTTAAGTAAACACTTCATCAAATCTCCTCACTAACATAATGTACTTGCAATAACCTTTATCCCTGAGTGACTTCCGGGCCTTGATAAGTGGTGATCTCTGTGTAAAAAAAAAAAATACCATCCAAAAATTCCAACAAAAACCTAATAGCCAGCCATGGTTATTCCAGAATGTGCTGCTGCCATCGCGCACAGAAATCACTTTTTCCATAGCTACCAACGGAATAGATGTACTGAGACTAAAGCTGCTTTCATGACTGCCAGCAACCACTGTAAAAGAGTAATAAAACATGCAAGAGAGCTATATACTCAGTCCGTTAAATTCATAGTAACTGAGCAGTGGCTTGGTTCCCATCAGTTTTGGCAAATAGCAAACAGGATCCTGAACAAAAGTGTGCGTTTTATCCCAACCATCATCAATAGACCTGAGGTCATCTTGTCAGCATCAGACAAGGCCACACTATTTGCCAAGAACTTTGCAGCTATGATGTACCCTATGCGACGAAGGCCATCTACTCCCCCGTATTTCCTCCTATAACAGACAACACGCTATGCAACATACAAATACCTTTGCGTGAGGTCGCCAAGCTAATCAAGAACCTTGATTCCAGTAAAGCAACTGGCCCAGACGGTATTCCTATCATAGTGTTGAAAAAACTTCGACCAGAACTTGCCCCCATACAAAACTGTTTAAGCGTTGCCTTAATGAGACGTGCTTCCCGACACCCTGGAAAACCTCATCAGTGTGCATTTTATTTAAGAATTCAGCTGATAAGTCATCTCCCTCTTCGTACAGACCAATGTCTCCTGTGTGTCATGAGTAAGTTGCTGGAATCCATATTAAACAAAAATGTAGTCAACCACCTCAGCAGAAACAACCTTCTTAGTGACATGTTATGGTTTCCGTTCTGCAAGATCTACAGCAGATGTGCTACCGGTTATCTCATAGGATCAGTGAATCTCTCAACGAAGGCTTGCTTTCTAGGGCCATTGCTCTTGACATATGAAAGGCCTTCGATAAGGCATGACATAAAGGCCTACTTCATAAGATTTCCAGCTATGGTATAACTGGAAATGTTTTCTCAATTATTAAATAACCCCTTTCTGATAGGCTCACAAGAGTAGTGGTTGATGTGTAGAAATCAAAGACCCACAGTATTAATGCTGGAGTTAATCAAAGGTCCATCCTGGGCCAAAGTCTCTTTCTGATCTACATCAATGATCTCCCAAAACACATACTTAAAAAATCATTCGTTGACATCTATGCTGATGACACGATCATCTATGGCAACATATCAAAGGCCGAAACTGACCAAGTTCTCTCTGATTCTCTCTTCTCTTATCTTGAGAATTGGGGGAAGAAATGATTGGTTACTTTTAATGAATCTAAAACCTATCTTTACATCATCAACTCTCTGATCACCATCTGGCATCAACTGAAATTGATGGATCTCGGCTAGGAGAGACTTCATGTTTTCATAAGCTCCTGTGATTGCCCCTTACTCCTGACCTGAAATGGAACACGTACATCAAGCTGTTGCCAAGTCATTGGAAAAATGGTATGATCGTTCTACCGCTCCAGAATGTATCTCACGGCTGACGCAATTCTCTTTCAATGTAAAAGCCAATTACGTCCAAGGATGGAGTACTGCTGCCACATCTGGGCAGGAGTTGCAGAAACAGGCTATCTTGCATTGACAGAGTACAAAATAAACCTCTGTGGTTTAGTGGGGGACGCCCTTTTCTCTTCCCTGCAACCTCTCTCCCACAGAAGAGACGTTGCCAACCTTTCTTTTATCGTTATTTCCATTGCAAGTGCTCGTCTGAGCTCCAATCGCCGGTACTCCCTCGCAAATCTTTCACGAAAAACACTCGTCTAGTTGAAACCACTGTCAATAATTTTCCCCATTCTTTATCTATGCCTAAATCAAAACGTAGATTCCATGAACACAGCTTCTTTCTTAGAAGTGCACGCCTGTGGAACTCTCTTCCGTTTGCCTGTTTCCCACCTGATTGCAACGTTTATGTTTACAAGGCCAACATAAACAAATTCTTGATAAACCGCCCTCTTAAGTGAGACACTTTATCAAATCTCCATTACTAACGATTACTACGCTATTATTCCATATATTACTGTACACCCAATGACTCTTATCCCCGAGTGGCTTCCGGGCCTGGATAAGTGGTGACTACCATGTCAAAAAACAAAAATAAATTCGTGATGGACCGTCACACTAAGTAATCAAATTTGTGATTCCTGTGTAAAACGAAAGTATTAATTTTGACGTTGAGAGTTATGTGATGCGGTTTCTGTTCTGTTGTCGTAATGCTTCCAGAAATTAGGTATTTCTTTGTGGAACAGTACAGAATGTCACAATTTTTACTACCTTTCATTGAACCAACATTGCTTCAAAGCTTTTGTAAACAAGTAATCAAGTAAGTTATTTCATTATTGCACGTACACAGAACCCTGTGTTTACCAGTTCGGGTGAGAGGTGATAGCCACATACTATTTCTCTCTTAAATAAAATAATATTCAAAACATGGCATTTTATATATGAGAGAGAACATATCATTTTCTTACGAAAAATAACTATAGTATACAATAAACACTGCCCCCCTTTCACGAACGTAGACATCTTAACATTTTCAAATCATTAATTTCTTCATGATCAGTAATTGGTCTAATGTTTAGCTGCAAATATGCTGACCTGATCAATCGTCCGAGATTATTCGAGAGTTTTAAGCCTCGGCCATTCTTGGATGACTCACCTACGTAATTCTTATTTTGGTAGACGGTGATAAAATATGTATTTTCCACTCAAGTTAGCAATTGTCAACACTTTTCTATGGAAGCCTAACTGGGCATTCATGCGAAAGTGTACAGATAGACTCTAGGGAATTCAATACGTTTTCATGTATTTAATCGTTAACGAAAAACACCAATAAAAAGAAACTATTGATTCTCTTCGGTACTCTTCATGGTGGTTTTCTTTTACTGCATGAGAAATCGATAGTTATTCTTTTAGTCAGCAGGAGAAAAACACTTTTCTATTGAAGTCCAGGAATATTATGAATTTTTTAGAAACATCATAAAGTAATCTTGACACAAGTATTAAATTGCTGTTCATGTCCATTTATAAAATAATATAGTTCGTAAAATAATATGGGAAATTAATTGATGTTATTATATTTTATTTATTTATTTATACTTATGTATATATATATATATATATATATATATATATATACAAATATATATATATACAAATATATATATATATATATATATATATATATATATATATATATATATATATACAGATATACGTCCCTTAATGTAGGTACGTGTTGCGAGTCAAATTAACTACAAATTACGTAAGTGAAGCAAAATAAAAAAGATGTTCCTATGCTGCTATTATCGCCAAGAAGGCAGCTATATATAATTATTTACTATAGTAATTGTTAAATACCAACATACACTAGTGTTTCATCCTTTCGGGAATCATCAGTGTAGGGTGTCACGATTTACGTCGCTCCAGACGTTAGAACTCGGCAACAAAGCCATCTCTGACTCCATCGGCAAGGACATAATCCATTCAGCCATCGTTAACCGGGAAAAATATCGTTGAAATTTAAACATTAATTTTTAAATGCTTTTAACATCCATGACAGTTATCTAATCATTGTATAGTGATCCGCACATACAAGCTAAAGTGACCGACTTTATTTCAACTGTAAAGTGCTCAACGATAAGAAAAGACTTTCTTAAAAGGGCTGACATAATAATTCCTATAATAATTATTAAATAACTATGGGTAGTAGTGTTACATCATTTCGGAAATCATCACTACATGGTTTCATGATAAACGCCGGTCGATAGATTCAAACCCGGTAACGAAGCCATCTTTGTCTCGATTAGGAAGGACCTAATCCATTCAGCTATCTATCTATCTATCTCTCTCTCTATATATATGTGTGTGTGTGTGAGTGCGTGCGTGTGCGTGTTTCTCCGATGCATGCATATATATATATATATATATATATATATATATATATATATATATATACATACATACATATATATATATACATATACATATATATATATATATATATATATATATTCCAGGTAGAGAGATATCAAAAAACGAAGAGTAGATGAATTTCAATAAAGGCCATTGATAGTGCTCAATCAAAGAGAGGAAATTATATTTTTTTATTATTATTTATGGGCTTGACCTTTACTCCTGATCTGAAATGGAACACATGCATCAAATCCGTTGCCAAGGTCATTGGGAAAATAGTGGGATCCTTCTGTCGATCCAGTAGATATCTCACTGCTGATGCAATGCTCTATCTATATGAGAGCCAGGTGCGTCCAAGGATGGATTATTGTTGCCACATCTGGGCAGGACCTGCTAAAAGCAGTCCACCTTTCATTGATAGAGTTCAAAATAGACTACGTAGGCTCGTAAGAGATTTCCTTTTCTCTTTCCTGCAACCTCTTTCTCACAGAAGAGATGTTGCTAGTTTTTCTTTGCTTTATCTTTATTTTCATGGCAAGTGTTCGACTGAGCTTCAATCTATGATCGTCCCTTCGCCAAACTTTCACAAGAAACACTCGTCTAGCTGAAAAAACTATCAGTAATTCCCCACGCTCCTTTTCTGTGCCTAAACCTAAACGTAGAATCCATGAACAAAACTTCTTTCTTAGAACTGTACTCCTGTGGAACTGTCTTTCGGTTTCCTGCTTTCCAGTTGACTACAACATGGTTGTCTTCAAGTCCAACGTAGCAAGTTGTTTATTAGCCGTTCCACTTAAGTCAATAACTTTACCGAATTACTAACGATTACTATATTGTCCAATTGACCGCTGTACACGCTTTAATTCTCATCCTCGGGGGACTTTTGGCCTTGATAAGTGGTGTGCCCTATGTACAAAAATACAATCATATTTTGCTACGATGTGAAGACCGTTTCGACTATAATAGATCTCATAAGGAAAAAAAAATTTAAAATTCTAAAATGAAAAAAGTCCATGTTCAGTTTTAGAGGAGATATACTTAGCCATGACTGGCGTGGAGCGAAGTCAGAGATCCTCACTTCTCTCCACGCAAATCATGGTAAACTATATCTCCTGTAGAATTAAAAAATGGTCTAGAACCATTTTTAATTTTTTGATTTTTAATTTTTCTTTCCTGATGAGATCTATTATGATCGAAACGGTATGCACATCGTAGCAAGATATGATTTATTTACATCAATAATAATAATAATAATAATAATAATAATAATAATAATAATAATAATAGGGATGGGACGATTCCAGTATTTTTACCGATTCCGATACAATTACCGATTCCGTATTAAATTCCCAATTCCGATAAAATTACCGCTTCCGCTTCCGATTCTTTTTAAATTTCTTCATATTTTACTATAAAGTTTTTATTTTCACCATCACCATAAACACCCATGTTAAATCTGCAGACATTTTCGTAAACGTAAGGATACACTTGTGAAGGGTGATCTATCGATTTAAGTTTTACTAATAGGTAAAAATCAACAAATAGTTACTCCATTCGCATTCCTATAAGGGGTAGCATATTTTTCTTTAAAGAAAATCAAATAGAAAAAAGTCAATTAAAAGAATCGTTGTTGGCATCGGAAATTAGGCACAAATTCTACCGATTCCGATACCGATTCCGATACCCCAAAATTTCCCCATTTGTCTGATTCCGGATGCCGATTCCGATTAATCGACCCAACACCCAACACTATATATATATATATATATATATATATATATATATATATATATATATATATATATATATATATATATTTGAATAAAATATACGGAAATTTTTCGAGAGCTCTTTCGGCTATCATCTCATCAGGAGAAATCGATAGCATACAAAAACAATATTAGTGGCGAAATTAAAGAGCACTACGGGTGAATTTGAATGTGCTAGAAATAAGAAAAAGAAAACAATTAAAATAAATATTTAATCTGAAATTACCTTTAAAAGCGATTAAAACTAAATATTGGCACAGCGAGAGGAAAGGGGGGGAAATGGGGGGGTCGGGTCAAAGTGCCCCAAAAAGAAATCATGTTTTCGTTGTCTCCTTGAAGGTTTTCGAACCGCAATAGAGACAGAATCCAAAATCTTTAAATGGTTTTTGGAGTCTGCTCTGTCTAGCACCTCGAACCACTCTAATTTATATTTTCCAGCACAGCAGGGATTGTCAACCAAATGCTGGCCAATGGCAGAGACCAAGGCTACGGAAGGAGGAAGACTACCAGATCCTTCCCTCCCCTGCCTGATTTTAGATGGAACGTGCTGGTTTATACGAGTTAGCAAATGCAAAGATGTTCGCCCGACATAACCAGCATCGCACTGGCAGTTAAATGGACAAACAATATTACTTATTTGGGTGTAAGGCAAACTATCTTCGCGAAAAGAAGGAAAATCAGGTCTCGTAGTGTATACCAAACGCAAGGCAACAGAGTAGGAGCACTTATCGAGAAATTCCCGTATATTTTATTCAAATTCTCGTATAAATTTTGTAGATTCAAACATTTACGTATATATATATATATATATATATATATATATATATATATATATATATATATATTGAATAAAAGTATAGTTACATTCTACGATCCATATATATAATTCAGTAAGATGAACAACCTGAATTTCTCTCGGCACTGCTATGGTCCTATAAATATGCCGTCTTTCTTTTATGACCTCCGGACGTTGTTATTAATAACATTAACAATGCCATATTTGATAAATAGATTTCACAGCGTTTTTTATGAGAAAAATTATTTTAAATCCGTTAACTGATATTTCCTTATTTTCAGTGGCATCTCTCTCAGGAAACACTAGGTTTCTAAACCTAAGATTGACTAATTGGATAATTGCAGTGGTGTGTATGACTGTGCAAGCATATACTGTGTGAACACGCTCTGTTGCGTATGCTAGAGATGTCAGTGGTTTCAGGGTTGCGAAAGTTGTTTCCGAATTCTGCCTCTAGTGATCTCTCATCTCACTCAGTAACCGGTTCCTTTTCTCACTCTTCTTGGAATGAGCATACTTTTACAATATTTTTATTTAATTAATCAGGTATATTTCTAGGTTTACTATCATACGATAGCAACTTTGTGTGTGCATGTGTGTTGGTTTGTTCTGTATGGACTCAAAAACGGCTGGGCTGATTTTTAAGAAATCTTATACGAAGGTAATTTGTGGGCCTGGCAGTGATCTTACGTAGGTTTTGTATGGGATGTCTTCGATAAGTTTCCATAATCGACAATCGAACTAATCCATTGAAAGAAGGAATAGTCGATTTTTACAATAATTTACACAGATTAACATCACAAGTGTCTCTGAGAAGTGTTATTAGCACGCAAGCTGAAAGATCCGGCGTATAAAATAAACAATACGTTCTGTAACATGACAGGAGTGCGTTCGAAATGAATGTTTCTATCACAAGCAGAATTGCACCATGCTATTGATAATTTATTTAAAACTTAAATCATAGCCATTATCACCGTACCAGCAGTAGGACCAGGCACATAAAATCAACAGTAGTTTTTTTTGTATTAAATTGATGCGTTCGAAATGAATGTTTCTACTTAACGCATCATTGAATCATGATACGTGACTCTTGCAATTTAAAGCTTATTTCAAGTCATTATATATAACACAATCATTTTCTAGAATAAACAGTAGCTTCTCTACAGTGCAATGTAGACGGCAATGTATTGGTCTTTACATCATAGTGGTGGGGGCATGTTAAGCTTCTTCCCAATGCACTTGGATGGGCCCATCCTAGAGTAAGCAATCCAACGATTTTATTGATAAATGAGCGGTGTTACCGATTTCGATGACAATAAAAATATAAACGCCAAGCCTCCCTGCTAGTATGTATATATATATATATATATATATATATATATATATATATATATATATATGTCTACTTCATTTAATAAAAAAATAATACATTAAAATATAAATTTATGCCTAAATTTTCAGTATTTACTTCAACAGTTCTCACTACATAGGTGGATCTAGGTAGTAAGTAATAAAATATATATGGTAATTAAGCTACACAGAATATGCCGCGTTCCATTCAAGTGAGAATTCGTCAGGAATTAATCATGAGCCTGAAGAATTCTCACAGGAATGAAACGTGGAATTTTCTGTGTAGCTTAATTGCCATATATTTTTATAACTTATATAACGTACACACACACACACACACACACACACACACACATATATATATATATATATATATATATATATATATATATATATATATCTGTGTGTATGGGTGTGTGTCTATTGTTCCAAATGATAAACCACCTGTAACATAAAACGCCAACTGGAAACTGTTTTATTGCTAACTTTTTCTAGTATTTTTTCTTTTGAATGATTTCTTCTTATCATGACTTCCTCGTGTACCTATTGTAACGCTGAAGCAATTATCAAAAGATTAGCGGCGTTTTTTTTCCTCCGTTTTGTTTAACAGAGATAACCCTCTTTTTTATCGTCCATTCTATGTTGATTGAATGACCTTCACTGGAACTCCGATTCTCTACTCGTTGTATGGCGCTTTCCACGTCGGAAACCTTAACTTCATTGGTTCCTTTACTTTGAGTATCTTTGAGAGGTTACTAATCGAGCGAATCGATCAGTGGCGGCGATTTCAATGTATAAAAAGCATCTCAGTCGACGTGTCTGTGAATGGAAGGCAAACTTAATTCCAGAAAAAGATGTAATATCAGGAATTGCAACAGAAATTGTATGAAAACAAATATTTTGTGTATAATGAAAGAGTACAATAAAGAAACGATCACTGACGAATGTTTCTTTTCCTGGCAAGCATCACGGTCTCAAGTCATTAAACAAGTATGTACAAATGTAATAGGTATGATCTTTATTAATCTTAGAATAAATATTACGAATAATATAGGTGTTGTGTGAAAAAATAGTCCTATTGATCAGATATTTTCCGGAAGTTTGCTTAACCGCCATTCATCTTTCGCCTTTTCAAACTATGTGGAATTTTATCAAATTATTTTTTTCCTATGAAAAGGATTTTAATGTTTAATTAATATGTTAAAATTTTCATAATAAAGTATTAATGGAAGTAAATTGTAATGAAACTGTTAACTTATTTTGTTCATAAAAGATTTGCTTCATCTATAACGTTACTGATTGTTCGTATTTGCTTGCCTCTCCTCGAGGGCAGAGTAAGACACAAGATCGGTTTTCAATGTGGGTCCAATTACGCTTCCCCAAAAGAGGCACTCTAGATAGGAACAAAGAAAAATTGTCTTAGTCATGAAGGATTACTCCGTCACTGGACGAGGACAGAAAATGTGAAGTGTAGCACAGAACAGATATTACACTGTGATCTTGTCCATAAGGCCAAGGAATGTCACTAATTATTAAAAAGCCAAGAATTATCCTGTGTTTATCATTTAACAGCGTCTAAGTAATATTCAAATCCACTACATTTAACGTCAAGAATTATGCAAAGCCAAAACTCTCGTAAGGTGTATTTCTTTAAAATGTGCGTGAATTATGACATTTCTTTTCTAGGATTTAATTTGCCTTTATGTCTAGTGCGGAAACTAAAATGTGTGTGTGCGCGCGTAATCAAATTTGGGTTTAGTGTTATATAGTTATTATTATTATTATTAGACTATACCACTTGTGCGCGTATGTTACGTGAGTTCTTATTAGTAATGATATGAGTCTTAGTGAGAGTTCTTGTCTTATTACATATGATGTTGTATCTTAGAGAGAGAGATGTTGTTGTAATGACATTTTATAACACAGACATATAATAACAATACAATTTACCTTTTTGTAGAAATCACAAACACAAAGATGAGCTTTATCACAAACACATGATGGATTTATTTTCTTACGACCGGTCGTGACTTCCTCATTAAGAACTCAAAGTTTCACATCTTAGTTTCTGAAGTGACGTCTCGCTTCAGACGTCCGCCTGTCTGTCTCCCCTGACTGTCTCTCTGACTGTCTCTGACTCTCTCTATCTGTCTCTGACTCTCTCCCTACTATATTGAGAAATCCATGCATCCCGGCCACGTGAGCAAAATTCACGTGTTTCAACATGCGCGACTTTGCACGTTTTCGACATTGATTTCCTAATAACCTATTTTTCTTGTGTTGTTTCCACAAAGGAATTTAACCTACATATCTAATTTATTTAACCATATTTTATTATCCACATTCTTTTAACAATTGAATCGTTTATTTATTATTTATTTCATCCGAATTAACAATTTACTGGACATTCCATTTAAACCTATTGTTCTTTAAAACTTATGTCCAGGGTTCGATTTCTGCTTTCTCTTATTTCCATTTTAACTAATCTCTCTATTTTTATACTTACATGAACAGGGGACAGCCCTTATCATGTAACATCCCCCCCTTCCATATTTCACAAAAATAATGTATGCATTTTTAACTTTAGTACATTTTTATTTTATTTTTACATCTACATCTACACAACCACACGGCTAGAAAGATCAGGCTAAAAAAACACACACAAAAAAAATCTCTTTCAGTCAACCCTTCACAGCCGACTTCACAATTATTTATTTTTTTATAAGATCAGGACCTTTCTGATCTTTGTGATATTTACTTTTTTTTTTGGGGTGTAGGATATTTACCTATGATACACATCAGCTATTTTCCAGCCACCCATATGCCGCAGACTAGAGGTTTTCACCTTTCTCGAAATGGACGACTTCCTTCGTCTCAAAAGTGTTCTGATCTCTCTTTCCGCATGGTTAGTCTTATTAAGTATGGCTTTGTTTTTTTTTATTCTATAACTATCTCATACGGGACATACCAAAGCTCATATACTTAAATCTTTGTGGTTGGCTTTTTAAGATATACCTTTTTTTCTCTCATACGGATTCACTCGGATTTCCTTGCTTGGATTTTTGAAACTTCGACGAGGATTTAGAAATATCACCCCTAACTAACTAACACGTTTCGCGTCCAACACCGTAATTGCGCCTAAATTCTATCTAATTGCCCGTTTTGTTTTTTGTGATTTTTCTTTTCTCTCACCAGGGCTTCCAAGATCCAGCAGATATATCCCACATTCATGCGTCTCTAAAAAAAATACAAGGTTATATCTTTCTTACGTAATCTACGGCATATTTTTGCTTGTCTCTTACTTCATTAAGCTATATGTGATTGCCTCGGGACTACCTCTCATCGGTTTACTGGTCCCCTTAAAAATTTTCGTATTCTTTCCAACGCCTGTTTATTAATTAAGCCAAGACTTACTACTTTGCTTGGAGTCGTTAACGTGCAACCAGCTTATTTTAAGCACTTAATTAACCAGGTTCCCAAATTTTTCGTATAGGGGCACTTCTTGTGCTTATCAATCCCTACCAAGTAACTTTTCTTGGAGAAAAATTGTTAGGATCTCTAAAAAAAAACAACAAAACCAAATGCTAAAGCAAAACACCTTTCTTACGGCTTATCACATTTAAAAACTCCAAATACCCGTTTACGTAATTTTAATTCTTGTCCCCCTTCTAAAATTCTAACTGAATCTGTAAGCCAACCATACGTCTTAACTTATTTTCTACTAGATCATTTTAATCTAATGTATATTTACGGATAACTTTGAATTCTTGCTGTGAAAATCATAACATTACATACATAAGACAATTTACAATATTTGTTCAACATCATAAAAACATTTTCAAAAAAATAAAAATAAAAAAAATACCTTAATACATTTAAACATTTTGCAACAGTTATAACTTTTTTTTTTTTACAACAAAAAAAATCATCTGTAACAAACAACAATTCAACAGTCTGTCCAAAACAATTGTCCCTTTTTTTTTTCAAAAACAAAATAAATGAACACGCAAAAGCCGAAAACTTCACTATGAACACAAAATGCATTTCAAAACAATTTACACGCCGTTTCATAGAGAGTACATGCGAACTTTGAAATTCCTGTTTTGATTGACAGATTAAATTCAACAATTCGTCCAAACGATTTCATATTGACACAGATTTTCTAATGACACTTCTACAAATTTCAAAACAATAATAGATTACACGATCTCTGCATTCGCGTGTATGTGTGTGTGTGTGTGTGTTTTTTAACAGGCCAATTCATTTATCAATGAATTACGTTTGGTGACTTGTTTACTATTTTTTCCATTACTACGAATTTCTTTTTACGGCATATCGGCCTTTTCTTCTTTTTCTTTTTAATATTTCTTGTATCTTTTGTTCTCTGTGTGCGTGTATGTTCAAATTTTTTTTTCTTTTTTTTCTTCGCATTTCTGTGATCGTGTAATTTTTTTTCTTTTTCCGTGGTATTATTTATTTATTATTATTTTTTTAATTATGTTGGACCCTTTTAAAACGTTGTGTTTCTTTTTCTTTTTCGAATTCTGTGATCGTGTGATTTTTTTCTTTTTCCGTGGTATTATTTATTTATTTTTTTAAATTATGTTGGACCCCTTTAAAACGTTGTGTTTCTTTTTCTTTTTCGAATTCTGTGATCGTGTAATTTTTCTTTTTCCGTGGTATTATTTATTTATTTTTTTAAATTATGTTGGACCCCTTTAAAACGTTGTGTTTCTTTTTTTCTTTTTTTTCGTGGTATCGACCCCAGGTTCGGTTTCTTTTTTCTTTAAACCCACCCTTGCTGGGTGGTCTAGTCATTTACGGCACCAAATTGTGATTTGTTATATAGGGGTTTCATTAAAGAGTCTTAGTGAGAGACTATTATAAGTGATGCTTTTTCTTGTGAGAGTTCTTATTAGTAATGATATGAGTCTTAGTGAGAGTTCTTGTCTTATTACATATGATGTTGTATCTTAGAGAGAGAGATGTTGTTGTAATGACATTTTATAACACAGACATATAATAACAATACAATTTACCTTTTTGTAGAAATCACAAACACAAAGATGAGCTTTATCACAAACACATGATGGATTTATTTTCTTACGACCGGTCGTGACTTCCTCATTAAGAACTCAAAGTTTCACATCTTAGTTTCTGAAGTGACGTCTCACTTCAGACGTCCGCCTGTCTGTCTCCCCTGACTGTCTCTCTGACTGTCTCTGACTCTCTCTATCTGTCTCTGACTCTCTCCCTACTATATTGAGAAATCCATGCATCCCAGCCACGTGAGCAAAATTCACGTGTTTCAACATGCGCGACTTTGCACGTTTTCGACATTGATTTCCTAATAACCTATTTTTCTTGTGTTGTTTCCACAAAGGAATTTAACCTACATATCTAATTTATTTAACCATATTTTATTATCCACATTCTTTTAACAATTGAATCGTTTATTTATTATTTATTTCATCCGAATTAACAATTTACTGGACATTCCATTTAAACCTATTGTTCTTTAAAACTTATGTCCAGGGTTCGATTTCTGCTTTCTCTTATTTCCATTTTAACTAATCTCTCTATTTTTATACTTACATGAACAGGGGACAGCCCTTATCATGTAACATTAGGAATTATATGTGTTTCTTGTTGTTATTCATTTATCAACAACGTTAATCTGTTACATAGGGCATGTGAGCATGTGGAAACGATCATCAGCAGCGAAGCATGGCCAGCATGCTAATAGATTAGCAGTATCAGCAGCTGCAGCAGCCTAGTAGCAGTAGCAGAAAAACCGCTTATATGCAAATTAGGATGTGTGCGAGAAGTCAAAAAAAGATAAAAAATACACGTGCTATCGAGAGAAAGAAAGTCAACGTCAACGAAATAGACAAATGTAGTGAAAGTTACTAATGGCTGGCTGCAGCCAGCGTGGCGTCGGAGCGGAAACGTGTACACCAGGTGAGATGGATGATGGCGAAAGACTTTTAAGTGGTGTCGAAACAATTATCACTGTAATTAAACACTTTTGTTGAGAACGAACAAAAAAATGCCGCTTCGAATATCATATCTACTTGTTTTATTTGTTTGCTTATTTGCGACGTGACAGCAACGTTACATATATTTATTTTTGAAACGTGACCTTTTCTTTCATGATAAAGGGTCAATATGAAGAAAAAAATGAAATGTTACCACGGACAATGCAGTCACAAAGAGGGCCGAATAAAAAACGGTCGAGAGTGGGAAACCTGAAAAAAAAAAGAAAAAAAGGAAAGAAAAGGGATATTCCGCTATTCGCTTAGTACATTTTTTCGTTTTCCATTCTTTGTTGTCTGACCCCTTTCGTATTTTCTTGGGTTCTGTCAGTCATATGCATAATGCGACTGCTCTAGTCTTTTGGTCGGTTATGTATTACTATAAGTGCAATTGCTTTACACTCATTTTAACGGTGCAAATAACTTGTGTTGTTTTAGAGGGAGATTTGCAATAAACAATTCTGTGTGGAACATATTTTTATAAGTTGGTGGTTTAACTTTTTATGTATTATCTGTAGTTTTATTTTAATGAATTTCTAAATATTTTAAATTTGAAGAAAAAGATGGTTAGAGGTTTGACAAGACTGGAAGAAACGTTTGAACAATTATAACATGTGTAAAAGAAAATACGTACGAAAGTACTAAAAAAAGAATAAAAAGTTTGACTTTATTTCGATAAAGAGTAGGAGTGTTTTCTAAGCTTATGGGTAGTTTATAATTGATGTTAATGCTACAACCGTGAAAAGTAATTATTAATATGAAAATATTGTATTGTTCCCTAAATTTGCTGTTGAATAAAAAAACTGAAAAAGAAAATGCACGCTCATTTTTAGCATAGGCTGTGCTAAGCAACTTATAAATAATGTATGTTTTGTTTACGAGATTTTTCACCATATCTGGTGCTTTTGTTTGTCGGTATCTTGCTACGTGGACACACACGAAACACTGAACTATTAAAATTTTAAGTAGCTTTTATTTTGAAAAACAAGCAAAGCTATGCGACGGTCAGGTACAACACTTGAAATGGACGAACTATTCTTTGTAACTGAAACCCTTTATGACGATAAAACGCAGTAGCTTTTATTGGCGTTATCGTACAAAGAGAAGTGCCCACAAAAGAACTGAAGTGCTCACAGTATGCGGTTATAGAGATGGAGCATATAAATAGCAACGGAATTTGTTTGTAGATAGTCAGAAAGTTGGGGACACAATTCGGATAACGGATCAAATTTCCAAGGTGTGCAACGTAACTTAGCCATTGGAAGTTTGTGACTGGAAATTTGCTGGATCAGTTTACGAACACAGTCGCTTAGAGAATAGCAGAAATTAGAGAACAGTGAGTGAATAAATAGTGCTCGAATTATATAACAGATCTGCCGATGCTTAATGATAAAGTTAAATTGCATTATGACACAATAAAGGAAAAATGCAATAATTGTTGTATTATGTTGATATCCGATTAAGTCGGGAGCACGAATAATGTCTCTGGAATGTTGGGTCGTGTTAACTGTAAATTGTCTCGAATAATCTCGTCAAAAGTGACTGAACACTTAAGTGACAAAACAGGCCGAAATTGTCTTGAATAATCTACAAAAAACAGGAGCTGAACTGTTAAGAGACAAGACGGCGGTGGACTAAACAAAGGCTTAGATTAATCAGTGTTCGCACAAATAATCTCGTTTAAAGTAACTAAGGAATAAAGAGATAAAAGAGTCATAGGACTAGGAACAATGTTATGGTAACTAGTTTAGTCCAGGGTTTCCAAGAAGTTTTCACCACGAGAAAACTACTTGGCCAGTTGCCGTAAAGCTCTATCAATGAGAAAATAGAGATAAAAATATTGTGACGGATAGGATATTGAGAGGAGATCGAGAATTTATGTAAGAGAATAAGACAAAAAGTGCGCGAAAAACCCTGCAGGAAAAATATTCATGTATAAATGTATCTTGAAATACTATTTATATTATATATGTACTGAAGACTATCAAAACGACATTAAAACGGGCGTTATTAAAAAACTAAAAGTATCCTGTTTCAGTTTGGTGTATTTAAGACTCACGGCCAACAAACATAAAGTTTTCTATCTTTTTTTCTTTCATTGCCTCAGGCAATTACACAATTTCTCTTTAAAAAAACTTCTTTACAGGAATTTAATTATAAATTCCTGTAAAGAAGTTTTTTTAAAGAGAAATTGTGTAATAATGCGCGCAAGCGCGTGAAAATATAATCATCAGCAGCAAATGATGCTCAGCATGCGAAGTGATTTGCTTTGGCAGAAGTAGCAGGAAAACGCTCATATGAATATTAGGAAGTGAGCACGAGAAGAGGAAGGTAAGAATCGACAAAAATGCAACACATGCTCGCGAGAGAAAGAAAGTCGACATCAAATGTTATGGTCGTGTAAAGTGAAGGCCACTAATGGCTGGCTGCGGCTGGCGTGGTTTCAGAGAGAAAAGGTGTAAACTAGGTGCGATGGACGATGGCGATAGACTTTAAAGTGGTGTCAAAACAATTATAATGCTAATAAAAAAAAACGTTTGTTGAGAAAGAAAAATACCGACTCAGATATTTTATTTATTTGTTTTATTTATTTGCCCGTTTGCGACGTAATAGTCACGTTACAAATCTCAGTTCAAATGTAGAAAGAGACGTTTGTGTGTTGAATAGTATTCCGGGCAACACCGGGATTATTGCTGGTTGTGCACACACGCATATGGAGCTCGGTGCTGACATGCCAATATTGTTAAAAAATCTTCAAACCAAGAAATGTCATCGAAAATTGTATCAATTCGGAAGAATGTACAAAAACCTGGAATTCAACATTCTTTAGTTGACCAAGTTTCAAACACGTAAATAATCATTTGCGATGTGGATTTGATTGACAATTGTGAGATGTGTTAGTAAATAAGGAATAAGATATAGAGAAACAACGACATATTCTTTTCATTATTTTGACTCTCGAGTGTGTATCTGTTGATATCTTCTATGCTTTTATATAGAGTAATGTGATTTTCTCGTCAGCTGGGACCCTTAAGTTGCAAGTAGTGAAAGGCCGGCAAACATCATTGAAGTACATTTCATGCTTGAAAATGCTTCTATCAGGACTGAAGGTTCACGTCTGTGTGGAAGAAATTGGATTTTCCAGCAAGACATCGCTGCGATACACACTTCTCGACAAGCACGAGAATACTTTTCTTCAAATAATATAGAATTGTTAGATCATCCAGCATTCTCCGATTATTAACTGTGTCTAACTGTGTTGGATATATACTCAAGAGTCAAAACAATGAAAAGAATATGCTGTTGTCATAGCCCTAGTGATCAGTCATCAACAAGCCACTTGCCACTGAACATCGTTCTCTCTTTTTCCCTGACCCCATAGCATATTTGTAGAAATATTATTACAAGAATGAAATTGTCACCTTTTAATATATCCAAAATTGACATGTTTGTTATATACATTCGCCGAGCATGTTGACACACGATTTATTAATGAATATAACTATAACATAACATGCGTTGCAATAATAATAGGCTTTTTGTGATCATAAAAAAGGGAAAGCTTATATCATATTGCTGCAGATTGTTTTATTGTGTTACAAAACATTGTTTTCTCTTTGTTAGATATACACTCCTTGTCAAAATCATAAGACGACTTAAGAAAGTAAGCGTTTACGCATATTATCGAATTTTTAATCAAATGGTTGAAACCATTGCTAAAAGAGAAAATATGATGGAAAAAATGAAATCTGCTTCATTCGAAACCTTAACCCTGATTAATAATTGTTTTTTAAAAAACAAACATTTTCACCTGGTCAAAATGATAAGACCACTGATAATTTATCTAACAAAAGGTAATTATAAATTACTAAAAAGGGTCTCAGTATTTAGTATAGCCTCCATTTTTACGAATTACTTCAAAAATTCTCTTCGGCATGCTTGGGACTAAGTTTTTTTATCAGTTGCAAAGGAATTTTATCCCATGTACTGAAAACTGAATCAGAAAGTTCCTTCATCGAATCATACTGGGTTCCATCCTTGAACACTTCTTTTGCCATCCACCCCCCCCCCCAATTTTTTTTCTATATTATTTGAAGAAAAGTATTCTCGTGCTTGTCAATAAGTGTGTATCGCAGCGTTGTCTGGCTGGAAAATCCAATTTCTTCCACACAGACGTGGGCCTTCAGTCCTGATAGAAGCATTTTCAAGCATTGAAATGCACTTCAATGGTGTTTGTCGGCCTTTCACTACGTGCAACTTTTGGGACCCAGCTGACGAGAAAGCACCACAGATCATTAAATACCCTCCTCCTATATGCCGAGTTGAAAAAATATCTTTGGGCAAATCTTTATCATGCCAATAGTGTTGAAATCCATCTGGGCCATCTAGATTAAACTTTTTCTCATCGGAGTCAATTACATTTTCCTACTTCTCTTCATCCCAAGTCTGGTATTTAGCGGCATATTTAAGTCGGTTAGTTTTGTGCTGTTCAACAGCACGTGGTTTCTGCAGTCGCTTTAAATGATTGAAACCCTTCATTTTCAGATGCCTTCTGATGGTTTTAGGATTACATTCTGCTGCTGTTTGGCTTTTCAGTCGACTTGAGCTCATACTGGAGTTTTTTTAAACTTCTTCTGATACGGCTATCCAGTGATGGGGTTATCTTTTTTGGTCGACCTAGACTATTTTTGTGCCCATATTGATCTGGATTTCTTAAAAGAATTGTGATGATCATTTTGCTACGATTCACTTCGTTTGCAATGGATCTATGGGAGAGTCCATCCCTATTGAGCTCAAAGATCCGTCCTCTCTCAAACTCTGATAATGGTTTCTCTTTTGCCATTTATAATTTAGTAAGATGTTTTTTTTATCCACTAACAAGTTGCTTTTAGTAACATAGAACGCTTTTAGTATTCATTTTTTCAAAACTAGACAATTTTATTAAAGTAGTCTTATCATTTTGACCAAATAGTTTGTTTTTTAAAAAATAATTATTAGATCAGGGATAAGGTTTCGAATGAAGCAGATTTAATTTTTCTTCCATCATATTTTTTCTTTTGGCAATGGTTTCAACCATTTTTTATTAATGATTCGATATTATGCGTAAACGCTTACTTTCTTAAGTGGTTTTATGATTTTGACCAGGACTGTATAGTAATTACCTAGAATATACAATATCTACATTACGTATGCGTGTATTAACGATATGGATTCTCTTGCAGAATCGGCTAGCGTTTTCACTGCATGTATATTCGATCAGATGTCGAAGACACCAATGGGATAGGTTAGTTTATTGAGTCAACTATCCTTTGCATTACTAAGCTATTAGGAGTAATATGTAAAATTTATATAGAATGATGTGAGCAAATATCATTGAATGTTGATACAACCTGCGCCAAATATAATGATTGGCTGGAAATTGCGTGTGTATCTTTTGTAGTTATGCGCAATGCATTTGTCTCTGTGTGAAGTCTGTATATGTGCTCACTTACGTTTAAGTTGTCAGGAAATAATTTGGTCGGAGAGTTACATTTTTTGAATTTTGAATTTGAATAACTCCTGGGAAATAATAAAATAATAGAAATGTCATTAAAAAAAGAAAAGAAAGTCTTCTGCCTTTTAAATGAAATGTCACTGTAAAATGGAGAGAGATAAGTTCTCAAACTAGCGGGAGGATAACAAACGTTACCAAGGGAGATAACAAAGTGGAAATATTTTGTTTAGTTATGAAACAGAAAAATAAATAAGACACGGAGATCGTTTTTGTTTACATATATTAATATAAACATATATTAATATAAATAAAGAATAGATCTGATTGTTGGGATTTCACGAAGCGAGATCAATAGAATATAAATGCATTTTCTACCATGCATAGAAAAAATATTCCACATTTTTTTGCTCAGAGAAATGCAAAATTGCTTCTCTCGGGCAAACGCTATTGTGATGAATAACTGAAAAAGCAACACATACAAAAACGAAATAACAAAAGAGAGTTAAAGAAAATAATATGAGCTATTTCCTATTACACACATGAGAGTGCAATATAAAAGAACAGAAATGTACACACATACATCCATGCACACACACATGCATACATATATGTACATACATGAATACACCTGTATATATAGCCATCAAGAGACAAGGTATTTCGCTGTATCAAAACATTTCAGTGCAGATACACTAGCGACTGCCTCATACTAGGATCGGAATTCAACCGTCTACACGACAATCCACGCCTATAACCACAGAAGATATTAGAGTGCAGCTACGGTGTGTGAGATCATAATGATACGCATTATATGTCGGAAGGTCCATTTGCTTGCATTTAAGCAGGTTGTTTATTCACTTAGCATATGCTCAACCCAGAACAATAAAAGAATATATATATATATATATATATATATATATATATTTCCGACTAATAGTACAAGAGCTCTAAATCTTAGCGCTTAGAGCGGCTGCTCCATTATCAGTTGTATAATATCGGGATGTTTGAAGTGCCATGTCAGGCATGGAAGGGGAACTTGCACTCATCTCTTGTAGGAATTCCTGAGGCCATATCCCTGTGGATAAGGAGTCAGATAATAGTCTATTGTGTTGCGTGATGGTAGCTTTGTCTAGCACATCTCACCCTGAATTGAAACTATTAAATAAAAATAAAATACAATGACAGGTCAATCCAATATAAGGATCAAACGAGATACACACGAACAATTCGACTCCTCCCTTGAGGCTTGCCTTTACAAATATTCATAGACTTAGAACTAACATAGATGATGAAAACTCATTTTTCTTAGCAAACTTCCCGGATATCTTATCACTTAGTGAAACTAACTTGCACTTCTACATCCCTTCTAACATATTTAATATGTCTGGTTATCACCAGTTTTTCGTAAGGACTCCAACAGACACATGCACGGACTTGAAGTCTATATTCGTAACAACCTCTTCATGACTAAGGAATCTTAACTAGAATCAGATGACCAGGCCTTCAGGTGCTTGAAACTAAATAAACATAGCGTTAGCTACCTATATTTTCTTTATCTTTGTTCTTCAACCCAGGTCTGTACTCTAATCAATCATGTCTCTAACAGGATAAATGTAGCACTCTCCCTGACACTAGCGCCCCAATTAATGTATTTTGTGACTTTAAACCCACTACAATAATTTGCTTGGCTTCTCTAACTACACAGACGCAGATGGTAACATCATCCATAATTTTTCCATATCCCATTACCTGATACAGATCAGAAACATTCCCTTACCAGACTCCCAGGTCGTCAGAACCAGTAAGCCTCACTTCTGAATCTATTTCGTACAACAGTTCCTGATGATTGTGTAACAACTGCCTATTGCCCACTTGGGAATGCTGAACATGCGGTGATAATGATAGACATCACTCTAAAATCTCGACCCCAAGTTGAAGAATTATTGCTGAAAACGACAATGTACTACAATAAGTTTGACGGTGATGGCATTTTAGATTACATCGGAGATACACCAACAGGAAATATTTGTTCTCTTTCTGCGGAGCAGTGCGCAAATGAGACCACTAAATGTTATAACACAGCAATTGAAGCACATGTTCCCACACGGAAGTTCTATAGCAAACCGCACTCTCCCCAAAGGTTTACATCTATTGCGTAGCCGCCATAATCAGAGGAAAATGGCAGAGTCCTCTGTAACTAAAATAACAACGGTTAATAAATTCCCAGTATATCTCCGTTTACCTTGGCTAGCGGCAGTTAGTGAGAAAATTGCAAAGCAAATCAGCTTAACAGTGTAAAATGTTTATTTTGCTTAAAATGTATGTGTTGTGTTCTCTATGAGAACGTTAATGCCATCCTCTCGAAAAGATGTTCTACCCCCCCATCATATTAATAATGCAATTTACAATTTGGAATGTAGTTGCAGTGCCAACTATGTGGGTCGAACAATATTAAGAAGAGTCCAACAACACCTACCTACCAAAATCAGAAATGGGGCATACAAAACAACAGACGTAATTGCCAATACATACGGGTCTTCAATTACTGACCACCTTATAAAAACCCGTCTTGTGCAGCGAACTTTAGCACGAATTCTTTTACAATCTTGAGTCGTGCTCGCCCACTATATCATTTAAAGATCTTGGAGCATGTTCACGGTCGGTTAGGAAGGCTTGTCCTTTGCAAGCAGAAGGAATGCCTCTTAGGTTTCAGCGTGATTATTCTCTAGGATATTCGAGTAATATAACGTTGCCGTATTTCAATGGATTTCCCTAAAATGTTTCCCAAACATAACGTTACGAAACGGTATTTTTATCTGTACACAATTTCGATTCCCATTCGTGTTTTTTTTTCTCAAAATCCATCGATACAGCTTTGATAAAGCGATGGCGAAACCGGTCAGCTGCCCCCCCCCATTTTCTCTCCTTTTATTCTCTTCACCCCGTTAACTTTATTTTAAACGTTGATTTTATTTTAACGTTTTAATCATTTGTTTTCGTCTTTCTTTCATGATTGCATTATATAAATTTTGCACTCCTCAAAGAATCATGATATATATATATATATATATATATATATATATATATATATATATATATATATATATATAAAACACATTAAAGATCAGGTGAAATATCCTGATAGATATTACTTTGAGGAAATACTTTCAGCGTGATCCTAGCCAAGAAGTAAAAGCTCAATATTTAAAATTAGAGCTATGTATAAGTTTAGTGGTTAAAGCTAAATTCCGAAAATCAAAATATAAACGCATGTATTCGAATTAAGAATTTATTGTTTGACACAAAGAATATATAGAGGGGAGTGATGTTAAATTCCTTAATCCATGGATTCTCAACAATGGCTCATATCATCCGAGGAAATGAAATGCGGTTTGCAAATGAAATGGATTAAAGAAATGCACATAACTCCCCTCTATATATTCCTTGTGTCAAACAATAAATTCTTAATTCGAATATATGCGTTTATATTTTGATTTTCAGAATTTAACTTTAACCACAAAACTTATATATATATATATATATATATATATATATATATATATATGTCATAAGCACATTGACACACTAGTTCCCGCCACATCACTGACGTAAAGCAAGATTGGCCTTGCTAGTACCAGATTGGTGACCATATCGGAATTCTAGGCGTTGTATGTGTTCTATAGTTATCTTAGTATTGTTTTTAGTTGTCCTGAAGCTCAAATAGACACTGGTATTTAACAACGCCGACTGTAGCGAGGTGTTGTTAGAGACTGCGCAAATTTTGCCACAAAAAATTCTACGCGCAGGCTCCCTAACAGTGGATGTCAATAGGTTGTCAAGACTGTAGGAAACTACTATGTGTGTGTGTCGGAAGCTATTATATGTGTGTAGGAAGCTACTATATGTGTGTAGGAAGCTACTATATGTGTGTGTTTTAAAGGGACAGATCTATTAAGTAAGAGACATGAAATTTCTTAAATATTTTATAAAATCTATATTTTTTAGTGAAGCACAGACAGAAGGGGAGTGAGGAAGGAAAATATAGAGTAAAGTTGGAAATAAAATAAGAGAAAATAAAGAGATGGAAAAATTTTAAAATGTGGAAAACAAAATATTTTATAATTTTGTATTTCTGCCGAGAAAAAAAAAGTGTTAACCGCTTGGGAGTTTCCTGTTAAAAGTTCAAATATGTCGGGATTTTAAAATGGTTTATTTGTTTTATTAAAATGTTTGTACCAAAGTTGACAAGCAGGAAAATATGCGAACCATACAAAAAAATGAAAATCGCACAAATAGATGAATACATGAAATAATAATTTAAAATACATATAGAAAAACAAAGGACCCAAACAATTTCAGACATTTTTTGAAGTTAAATGCAAAACCGTAGTCATTACAGAACAAATATTGCATGCATAAATAACAAGTAAACGATTACAAGTATTTCCAAAATCGACCAACTACTTGAATGTTAATTTAGACTTCAATATATTTATTTTGGAACAACGTCTAAAACGAAACTCAGATTAAAATTTAAATGTGTTCTAGCAAAGAGACCCGACGTTGCCAGGGATTAAATGAGGATCAATACAAATTACACTCTCCTATACTTTACTGTCATGGAAATTGGTGTACTCAGCTAGTTTTTAACCAAATCGATTAACTGCCTGCTATAGTGCAGATCCATCGCGATGCTTCGGAAGGAGGTTTCGCATGTATCTCCACAATGACTTAGTTAAATAATACTGACGATATGTCAAATAAGTCGACTGCTGACTTTTATTTGTGCTACATTTTTTTCCAAACTTTGCACACGAATTAGTGAGAGGAAAAAAAGCACCACCGATATGCGAGATATCTTAAAATAATTTGACTGCAAAACTGTAGTAAAATAGAAATATGGTAGGAAACAGAGGGAGATAGAGAATGCTAGAGAGTGAAATAGACATTCCACATTTTTCCTTACCCAGTAGATCCTACGTCACATACGACGACACTCTCGAAAAATTGTGTTTAAGGTCTTTGACAAAGTTGGAATGAATGGATGCTAATGAAAATCTAATCATATGGTATAACTGGACGAGTACTAGACATAATTAGATCCTTCTTAGACAATAGAACTATGCAGGTTGTCATCGATGGATGTAAACAGTATGACATTAATGTTGGAGTACCTCATGGGTCGATCCTTGGATCACTGTTATTCCAGATATTCATTAATGACCTCCCCGATATTATTAAGTCCGGGATGAGTATATTTGCTGATGATATAACGCTCTAGGGATGAGGGAAGAACGGATATATGTACATCCAAGACAATGATCGAATCATTAGAAAATGATCTCCAGATTATAGGTTAATGGAGACATAAATGGATGGGGACTTAAATGGATGGTGACATTTAATGCTAGGCAGACTAAGTTGCTTTCCTTTAACAATCACAAGAAACTTCTACAGCCACTGATATCCATGACAAATAACACCCTATCTCATAGCACTTCCTGCAAACTCCTCGGCTTTACATTTACAGGAAATATGAAGTGGAATAAACATATTGAGGACATTGCGAAGGCTGCCTAAAAGAAGGTGGTCTCCCTCTGAAAGTATCCTGTACATCTATAAAACTACCATTCGCCAATGTTTGGTGCATTGCTTCAAACTCTGGGCTTGTGCATCTACCGCTATTCTCTCTCTCTCTCTCTATCTCTCTCTTTCCCCCTCTCTCTCTCTCTCTCTCTTGGATAGGGTACCAAAAGCGCCTGCAATCTAATTGGTCACACTTTATCAACTAGGCTCCAAATTCTGTTCCATCGCCACAATATTGCATTCCTAAGCATGTTTTACAAGTATTTTAATGGAATGTGCTCTAATGAACTCATTGCAATTGTGCCCCCTCCGCGTATATATCACCGACAAACCTGCTTGGCAACAAAATCACACCCCTTCGCTGTTGAAGTTCCTGAATGTCAGAAATAGCTAAATAAAATAGAAATGTCTCAAATAGCTTCCTCCCTGGAACATTGAGACTTTGGATTTCTCTTCCTGCTGCCTGCTTCGCAAACTGTACTGATATGCAGAAGTTCAGATGCAACGTAAATCAACATCATAATAAATTTTAGGGATGCCCCCAATTAGCGATCTCTTACGTCCTTATTTGAGGTGAAAGTGAGTACAAACATAGTACACAAACCCTCAGCAAAAACATTCAACTATGAAGAAAGTCCAGATCAACGAAAGTCACACTTAAAATGTCACCCGTGAATCATCACCTGTACATTCGTGATCAATTATTACTTATGTATGGTTATTCTTAAATGTGAGTTTTACACCTTAAATAAATAATCAATACCTGGTACATACTAATACGATTTCCATTTTTAGTACATGTTTATATAATTTACTATTAATATTATGCAATATAAATAATTGCCGATAATAGGTTTAGTTTAGTTCAGTAGCGTGCGTTTGGACCTGAGCAAAAATACACGAATGTAATGAACCATTACTCTTACATATTGACCAATCACATTCTGTTCCTAATTCAAAAGATATACGTTTAACACTCTATTGGTTGAACTATAATTGCATAACAGTATGAACAATTTCGTTATTGGAACATATACAGCATGAGAAAAATTAGCTCTAAAAATAAGTTAAGAGTGTAAGTATATCGTGTTCTCCTTTCTTTTATTAAGGAAGAGATACTGGTAAATCGACCATACAGACGGCTAATGGGTAGGTGTGTTTTCCAGTTTTAGTTTAACACTTCCTGGAGCATTCTAGTGTAAGTTCCATCTAACTTACTTTCAAGATTATTTTTTTTACTGAGAGTCCATGCTGGTGAACCATAAAGCAGAACCGTCTCCATTACGTGTTTAAAAAGTTGTTCTTGATCTGTTCCGAGAGGACACTTTTGACTATAACTTTAAACTGATTCAGTGCACTGCAAGCCTTAGCCATTCTGATGTAGACGCATTTTTCGGTGGATGCGATGTGGCTGCCGAGATATTGGAAGTCAACTACTGGTTTGAGAGGTATTCTGTCATATTTTCTTTACATATAGTAATCCTGACGAAATCGTCGCAGCCATAATCCTATATATGAATAGTAAAGCCATGATGCACATTCCGGATGGCGACAAAGACTTCTTTAAAATAAAATCTGGTGAACTACAGAGTGAAACCCTGGTTTTATTCTTATTTGTGATATTCCTAGATTACATTCTGAAGCACTGTTGATCACTATGGCAAAGATAGCCTGGCAACCTCTTCAGCAAGAAGCATACGATATCCAGCAAAGAGAATTACTGATGTTGATTACACTGATGACAATGCTAATGCACAAAAGCTGTTACATATCATGAAGGAGTCAACTGTCATGATTAAGCTGTATACAAACTCAACTGAAACAGAATATATGCTCTTCCATTAAACCAGGCCAATTGAAACACAAGACAGAACACTAATTAAACAACCCATTTAAACATTTACTTTTAAGCGATTCCCTCTTTACATTTTGAGTTTGGAGCTAAGTTTAGTATATGTTCTAATACTACATTTCCTAGTTACTATGCTCGGTCAGTGAAAGAGACATGCTTCTAGCTCGAGACAATTTTTATAATCATTCATATCCAAAATGTTTCTGTGTAGGTAGCTGAATCTTTTCTGCATTAAGACCGGACCTCCCGTCGTACTCTACTATCGTATGGAAACAAAGAAATATACAGTATCTTATACGTTTTATTTAGCATTTTTGATATCTGTTTGTTTTTGATGTTTGGATCAACTGGAATGAGTTGGTGAGAAACATTCTGCTGTTACAAATAAAAAAATGTACCTAATTTCTCAATATGTTCAATAGTTTTTGTTGCTCCATGCTTATTTCTAGTGGTCAGTTATTGTTTTCTTTTTGTTACTCATAAAAATACAGTTTGGAGCTATGTTAAATCGTACTTCGAAAATGTATATTAAAGAATGTATTAGCTAAATATGAGACTGGTGTCAGTTTTATGAAAAAATATTTTAGTTATTTAGTCGGATGATCGGTTCGACTTGTGATCCCGACAATATAAGTTCATTTTTTTGGCTATTAGTTTATATATTATATCTCCTTTAGTTTATTTGTTAATCTGTCTGTCCGTTTCATATTTTTACGGAAACCTCTAAGCCGATCTTACTGGACTTTTCTATGACCATTTGTTATTATTAGGTTCAACGAACTAAGTATTGTAGTACCCTGTTCAGTAAAGGGTTAATAAAGATTAGTCACAAAAATACTACATTTACTTAAGAAGTTCTTCTGGAAACTACCCAGCCAAGCTGGCTGAAATTTTGTTCTGATAAGGAGTGGCTAAATATTATTATCGTATCCTGTCTATCCATAGTTAATCCATAGAGATTAATAAGGACTAATATTTAACACAAGTAGGAGAACAAATGTAATCATATTCAACCATCCATTTGGGGAAAAAGCATTCATTCTTAGTCAACCGGCTATAACTTTAACTCATTTTAATGGTAAAAAAATACAGTTTGTTCATATTCCTAAAATGCAGAAAGTTTATTCCATTTTTAATTTAGAATAATTTGAGGGTTTTTCTTATCAACCATCATTAATCGGAGTCAAACGTTATTGGCAAATTAATAAGGATGAATAAAACAAACAAAATTTGGTTACTCTTAAAAATAGATTTTGAAAAGTATATGATAATATTTGTGTTGTATTATGTAGAGAATCTGTCCCGTATTTATTAGGACCAGGATACCTCAGTATGGGATACGCGACATTCTTTAAGAGATCGCGAAGAAAAGATTAGGTCGTCGATGATGTGGTACTAAACACAGAACAGCTACAGCAAAAGGGCCTGTTAAAACGCACACAAAATTATTGACAGAAGACACTGGCTTACAACTTGAACATCCTCCTAACTCTATGGAAAATAGAGGCCTCTGGTGGGGAAATAATAAATTTGGTCCGGCCAACGCGCCGGATACGATGATAATTATAGAATTAATATGTAGTTTGATTGAAGCATTGTGTGGGATAGGTATGTAGTAGAGAATTAGAAGGCTATCACAATGCGAGGAATGGGATATAGTCGGTGTTGTATGAAGAAGACGAAAACAAGTGGCGATTTACAAATCAAAAAGTACATACATATATGTCTATATATACATACATTTATTCAGTTGTATTAAATACAAATGTCTTACTTGTTACGTCTGCGATAATATCCATAATAATTTCGGAAGAATTCCCTTTTCAAATGGTAGAGGTGACAGATCGATTCAAAGCATGCTAGATGATAGAGCGGAAATTGAATGGTTGTGTGGAGCCTCGGAGCAAATGTAAGGAGGGGATTTATGTATGGCCTGTTTTAGGTAATTAAAATATTTTTTCCTTTTTTTATAAAAATATGTATATATATATATATATATATAGTTTTTTTTTAGTTTATAACTTGTTCCTTTAGCGTAAGCTTTTTTAATTTTGTATATTCTCTGTCTATTTTTTATTATTATTATTATTATTATTATTATTATTATTATTATTATTATTATTATTATTATTATTATTATTATCCCTGCTGCTCTGTATTATTCATTTATTTGTTTAATTTATTTACATCCTAGCATATTCAGTGGAATGACTTGATGTATCTAGGTCACACAAGTCGCTAGCAGGTTGGTACTGGTTAGCTTTTGAAGGAGAGAAGTGGAAGGGGAATGGGAGAGAGGATGGGAGGGGTACGGGATGGGCGCACTCAGTCGGCTATTGGAGTGTTTTGGTTAGGGGTGCGGTTTTCAGGAATAGGAAGATAGTTAGTAAGGCCCTGTCTGAACTGTGAGTTAGTGTATGAGCGGTGTGCAGTGGTGTACCTGTTCTAATGTGTTAAGGTTATAATGGTAAATCTTTGGTGGGACCCGTATGTAAAGTTATATAATGAATGATTATCCGAGCTCCAGTCTGTTGTTGAGTTCTGGCCGTAAATATTAGTAATGATTCATGTATCCGAAGATTCCCAATATTGCGTTCTGTGGTTAAAATATCGACTTTAATAGATATATTAGTGTTTCTGCAGGTGTTGAGGTGTTTGTGGAATGATGATGCTTGTGTTTTTGTGTGCTCCTTGATTCTTATATGTAAGGGTCTTGTGGTGCTGTCCGCACATAATTTTCCGCAGGCAGAGCATTCAAGTTTGTAGACTACATGTGTGCGGTGGCATATGGTTGTGGGGTATACAGGGTAATTTGTCAGTGTGCATGGTGGTGGTTCCTCGTTGTGCTTGCGTTTAGAAAGCTGATGTCTAAGGGATGGTCCGGAATGGGCTAGTTGCATATTGATACCCCCCCCCTTCTGATAGCCATGCGGATAGCCGTTGTAATCTTGTTGCTGAGATGGCGCATTTTAAGGAAGCAGGTATTGGTGGGGAAGCTTCTTATACATTTTATCGTGTTCCAGAGGTGTTTAATGACAGTGATGGGCTATCTGTTTTTCTCTAAGACCTGGTGGAACTGTTTTGTGCATTCTGTCTTGTCTTTGGGCTTACTGCACTTGTTTTGGATGCGGATGATCTCATTCCTTGCATATCCGATAATGGCCTTAGTAGGGAGGGGCGACTTGTGTACACATATACTTCGGCTGGCTGGTTTTCGGTTGAATTTAGTAGTGACGATCCCCTCGTTTGATATATTAAGGTTGAAATCTAGGAGTGATAGGGATCCGTCATCGCTGGGGTGTTCGATGGTGAATTCTGTTTGTGGGTCGGTATCGGAGAATATGATGTAGACGTTCTCAGCATCGGCGCGTGATGATGTGAGGATCGTCGACATATCTCGAGAGAAATACGACCGAGTTGCACATGTTGAGGGCTCAGCGTTCCAGTCTGTCCATGTACGAGATGGCCAATATTCCTGAGAGACTGGAACCCATTGGTAGTCCTGTAATTTCTCTGTATGTTTGGATTTGGTGAGTGAAGTATGTGTTGTCTACTATTATGAGTAAGAGTTTGTGGATGTCTGAGGGAGTGAGGCTGAAGCAGTGTAAGTTGCAGGAGGAGATGTGGTCGATGATTAGATTTACAGCTGGGTGTGCAGGTACTGTGGTGTAGAGGGCAACTTCATCGAAGCTAAATGCGTATTTACCTTGTTTTAGTTGTTGCGGTTAGAGAGTGTTTAGACGGCGGAGTACTTTATCGGAACCGCTGACGTGTCCGGGGAAGGACAAGAGTAGAGGGTTAAGTAGTTGAGAGTAGCCAAGAGATCTTATATAAGGGTCCTTCAATGCTTGAAACTATTGGTCTACTTTGTGGGGTTGCTGATTTTTTGCGTGTTTTGATGAGATGGTAAAATAGGGAGTCTTCTATTTTAAGTAGTGAAGTTCTGTTTGTATTTGTTGGGGAGTTTTCTAATTCTACATATGCAGTGTTGATGCTGTTTTCGATATGTGTAGATGTAATCTCAGCACTTGGGGTGCATAAGGTTTCGTTGCCTAGGTGTGTGAGTGCAAGTTGGTTGTATATGATGATAATTATGTTTATATAGCAGGAGCTTCTAACATTCTTAGAAGATCAAGTGAATACATACTCATTGATTAAACAACAGAAACATGAAGGATTAATAAAAAACAATATACAAATATCTAAATAAATTTTATAAAACGATCCTGTCACGGTAGTATTAATATCAAGCTGTGAATAAGTATGCATTTATTGGAAAAAAAAAACGCACAAAATTCAAAAGCTTTAGACACATGTTAAAATCACTGTAACTTGTAAAGCGCTATTTCCAGTGGTCTGCCTAAGATAAGTTGGTACTTCGTGCTTACGTTTAAAATTGTAAGCGTTAAACGCGCACTTTTAATGAATGTATCTCCTTAGTTTTCTTTAAGAAAATTAATAAACTAGACTTCATTTCATTAAATACGAAAAAAAGTTTAAACCTATTAACTTAGTGTGAGTAATTTATGCCAAATTACTGGTTGAATATAGTTAAATTTGTGCTATTGTTTGCATTTAATACTAATTGCATTTAATACTAATTCATATAAATACTGATGCATCTAGAACTGTGCATTAAATTAATACATACTTCGCTTCACATTATCACTACAAAGGTTCAGACAAAAGTTTAGCTAGAGTGGCCCAGTATTTTCCGGGAAACGTTCTTAAGTAATTGTGGTATTGAGGTGACTAATTCTAATCAGCCCTCATTAATTTCTTATCGCTGCAGTATATCATAACAACGGTCCATACCAAATTTGAGCAACATCGGCCCATTTGTTTCTAAGAAAAATAGAACAGACAGACAGACAGACATACAGACAGACTAAAAGAAATATGATATAGATATTCATTTAAAATATTAGACTTTCTATTTTCTTTGACTCTCAAATCTGTTCAACTATCAAATCATGTTGTTCCCACTTATATCCTCTTATTTGTATCCCCTCCCTTTCTAAAATATTGTATGCAATGTTCCATACATTGGAGTGGTAGGCGGACTTTTGTTTGGCATTTTCACAATATAATTTCTTGACTTGGCAAACATTCGAAAATCTAAAAAAACAAAGGTCATCAAATCATATAGAAAACAAAGCAAAAGTGGAAACGCAGAAAGAATGTAGACATTTCTCAATTTGATTCGATTTATTTCTTTTAGGAAAAATCTCCTCTTTTCATTATATTTTGACGGTGATACAAAAATATAAAAAAATAATAAATAAATAAATAAAAAGCAAAGAGAAAATCAAAACAAATTGTCTGTTTATCAGTAAACGAAGTCAAACTTATTCCATTGTAATATTTTGGGGTTAATTTAAGCCGGCGCGAGTGGGATGTATTACACTAACAGATGAAGTGTAAAAAGACTTTATACTATATATATAATGCCATGATTGCTTGCGTGTTATTTGGTCACCCAAATTTGGATGATAATCTTGACTGCTTTTTGCGTGACGTTTTAAAAAAAAATTAAAAAAAGCACAAGTCATTCCTGGGTCTCTTACCAGATATGTCGGAAAATCAAATTGAAACATAGAACCTACGAGGCGGGTAGCAATATAACAGGTTGTATTAATGTTATTCCGTAAGCTGATTTACTGATTTCACGAATAATCTGCTTATATACAAACTATAAGTATAAGTACATTCAGCGCCTTACAAACCTTCTTAAAATATAATAAAATAAAAAAAAACACATCAAACAAAATACACTTGAAAGCCAAATCACAACGTAATCGTAGGGAAATAAACAAATATTTACTTGTTTGAAATTTATAACATAAATATTTCAGAGTTATACTCCATCCTCAGTATAATGTTTTTTCTCCTTTTTCTTCTTACATGCTATGTTGTAAATTTGGAGAAAGAAAATTCTTTTTGTTTTAGACGTTAATCGATAACGTAAGAATAATGTCAAAAACGAACAGACTCCAACTTTACTACATAGCAAGGAAGAAGAAAAGGAAAAAAAAGAAAGAAGACAACTTACTGATGATGCAGTATAGCTCCGAAATATATTTGTTATAAATTTCAAACAATTAAAATAATTTTGTATTTTCCTACTATGTCATTGTGTTTTAGCTTTCAAGCGTACTTGAGACGTATTTTATTTTATCAAAATTAAATCAATGTTTCCATATGTAATTCGCACCCTAGACGCCCTCTTTAAATATGGTTACAAACTTTCAGACCAGAACTGGTACGGAATTCAAAACTGAAATTTTTTAATCCAAGGGGGTGGATTATTCTCCTTCATTAATTTACTTTAATTTGATTTATTGCTTGTTAAACCGTTAACCCCCAAAAGACGTTCACCTGGAACTGGTCATCTATGCAATTATCGTTACGCCACGAGTCTATGCAGACAAATCAAGAGTTCATATCAAAATTCGGCGGTTTCTTATAATTAAAACTATTGAAAAAAAAATTGGTTATCATTCAATATGAAATGCATATTTATTCCCGACAAGGAAAAAATTATGACCAAAAATATAACGTACTTACATATTAATTTTTCACGGTGATATATGTCATATATCTATACTAAAATGTGCCTGTATCGTTCAAATTCAAAGACTGGAAGTGGTTGTTGCTTAGTTTTTCACTTTTGATCATGTGGGGATCAGAAAACAAATTTACTGAATTTCCATTACTAATGATTACTATACTGTGCACTCTTTAACCCTTATCCTCGAGTGATATCTTGGCCTTGATAATATGGTAATTCCTGTGTAATAATAAAAAAAGAAATGACGAACTGACGCTGAGAGGTCAGTCTGTTGTCAAACTTAGCGTTTTTTGCTTTTTTCTTGTTCTTGTTCAATAATTTTTTTTTTGTCAATATTCAGCGCGATCACAAGTATGGTCCGAGTAAAGAGCAGTTAATAGAAATCATCGTGGTAAGTTCGCGGTAATTTAGTCCTGTTAAATCTATTATATTCAAATACTAATATTCTAATACTAGTCTAGACTTGTGTGATCATGTTTATGTTCTTCGATATTGATGTGAAAATTTAACACTAATCACGCTACTCTCAACTTCTGTTAAAAATTACGGACGGACTTAGTATTCTTGCTAATACGGTTTTTTATTTATTAGCGGACATGTTTTTGTTTCTCTGATTGACCTGTATGTTATGTCTTCCAAGGTCATCATCATTAAGAGATTAGATTGTTTATATCGGATCCAATGTTAATGGCTACTTGTCATTGATTACTCTATGAATAATCAATCGTAGTTAATATTATTATTACAAACATTACTATCTCATACGCCTTATCCTCAAGTGTTTTTTAGTGAAATTAATAGAAAATAATACATTACTGGGAAATAGCAATTAAAATTATAAAACTATCAAATATAAGTGTAAATTTAATAAAAAAAGTAGCAAAATTATTCGAATGGAAAAGAATTAGTGTGTAAGTTTTTCAAAAAACTATAGTGTACAAACATACGCATAAGCATACATATATATATATAAATATATAAATATATATATATAGAGAGAGAGATAGATAGATAGATAGATAGATAGAGAAAGAGAGAGAAATGTAAGACAAAATAACGTAAATAGAGGTATATATCAATTTATTAGTCATCTCAAGAAGTAGAATTATGAATTGAAAGATGTGTTATTTACACTCTTTATACCTAGGCATTTCATATCCTAATTCCTCTGTTCGGAAAAGAAGAAAAGAACATTACGAATATAGAATATGTGAGGACTAGCTTAGACTACGAACATTAGGATGAAAATGTATAATTAACTAATATATATGTATATATATATATATATATATATATATATATATACTACAATAGAAAAATGTGAGCATGAAAAGTAATATGATTGAGCTTAAACATGGAAAAGTAAAGGACTAGTTTTTAAAACTGGAAAAGAAACTGAAAAAAGGACAAGATATTCTAGTAACTCCAAATATTGCAGCATTAAGAATGGATTATATAATATAAATTGAATTTTAAAAATTCTGAGAGCTGCAATATTTTAAGTTATAAATTTATTATATTTTTACTAGAATATCTAGTCCCTTTCTTTTCTAGCTTTAACAACTTATCCTTTACTTTCCATGTTTAAGCTTAACCATATTATGTTTCATACTCGCATTTTTCTATTGCAATCCATGATTTCTCCAGGTTTCCAATAAATTCACTTGTTCGTGTAATTTCAGTCATATGTAATAACAATGTACGGCACTGGTCGGCTTTCAATAAAATACCCCCAATTATTTCACTTTCATGCTGACATTCTGTCTCCTGCACGAGTTACTTCTTTTTTCGCAGCAGTAGTCGCTAAAGCGACGAGGTTTAGATTGGAACCAGTCATAAAAAGCGTCACTCACGGCCTTACATATTTTTACGATTTTGAACCCCAGAAAATTCATCATAACTTTTGTTTTACTGAACGAAAGATGAATTTTTGTCCACAATATAACTGAGAAGGTGATTTATAAACTCTAATAATTGTTTGAAATTTGGCCAAAAAATGAGTGAACGGAGAAGCTTTAAAGCAGTTCTAAATGACTAAAACTGCCACTTAAGCATATATTCAGACCCCTCCGTGTTTGAATGATAACATAGATCGTAGATAGAGGAAGTAGAAACATCAGAACGAAAAAGAATGTAGGGAGATAAAGTTGTCGTTGTATAAATAGAGGGTTATTTTAAGTTAGAGGAGAGCGATGTGGGTGACTAAAAGTAAACCCATTTTCTATTGATGTTTCTCAAATCAATTCATATATTCCTATATTTATTTTTTCTGTCTTATTTAATGGTATGCACTACCACCATATGTTGAATTGCTGATATTCTGCTAAGCATTTATATAAAACAATCTTTCCATAGCCTTTAATTCAATTAAACAAAGGGATAAGTTCTGCATGAAACACACCACGTCTAATAAATGAATTACTAAGATATCCGAGCTTATTTTTAATGTTCAGTAATATATCAGCATTGTACACGAATTTATGAAAAGAAAAACACATTTTTTCGAGAGACGATATTCTGAGGAATCCTCATGAAGCTAGTGATACCAGATTGATGAAATCCTTAGGTGATTCCTCCCATTCGACAACCTGCTTCTTGAATTTATAAAGAATAGGATTTCTTTAAAGAAATGTTCAATATTGCGTATTTTCGCGCCAAGAGGATCCGGTGCGGGGCTTGAATTTGATATTCCACCGCATGTTTACGTTATATTATTGTTTTCCTTTGTCATTGATTCACATGTGCGTCTAGCAGTGACACGCTGGTTTACTATTAGAAGGGTCAGCTGTTACCAAGGCTAAAAACATTCGATAATAAGGATTTGTTGCCGTAGTTATTCACCGCCTCGATGTTTAAATAGTTTATTTAGTTAAAAACCTTCTTCAATCGTAATCACATCTCTATGCCCACTAAATCAAGAAAAATCTAGCGTGGAAACGCACCTGACTTCTATCTTGTTCTTAGAAAAATACAGGATCAGTCGTTTTTCCGATGGTCACGAACGCCGAGATATTTTGTTTTCCAGACGACTCTCTTTCACTTAGTCAAAATACAAACGTTTAAGATGTGTTTTAACATTGTATGAACACAGTCAACTCTTAACATTGTGTGTTTTGATCCTAATAAATTGATCCATAAATTAATATCGGTAATTTGTCTGTTTTATGGCACTATCGAATGTAACTTACCATCACGCTTAATAAGTGTTGTGGGGTACAAATCACCCCTATTTGAGTACTAAGCATGCTACGAACACGTTCCTCTCATACCACTTTAGTGGCTTCTGTATTCTTTATGATAAATACATATTATATTTTATACACTTTACACTACTTGTGGTTTCTCTCATTTATAACACCTAGCACGGGTCTACATCAATAAGATGAACGAATTTCAGTTGAGAAATGAAGATTATTTATAAATGAACTGTGAATGATTGGCGGAATGCAAGACGTTCGAACACTTCATGGAGTCATATCGAAATTCTGTTGATATTGTATTTGAAAGCCATCTTGTTATCTGCAGAAAGTTTTTCACACACGAGATAGCCAGTTTCTATTCTAACCTACAGTAATTCACTCGTAAAAAATCACCTACATCTCTTAGTTGAATAACAAGAATGTATACGACTAGTTAAAAACATAAAAAAACACACTTGCTTAGATCGTTTACTGTAAGTACTGAATTTCGGTATTAAATAAAAACACAAAATTAAGCAAAAGGCAATTAATAAATATATTGTATTTAAAAAGGTACATATGCAAAGAGTTGTCAAAGGCTACTTACGGACTACACTTCTTCTTTCCATTATTAATATAGTTTGGATGTCTCCATCCAATGATGAAATAAGGTAGATCAACAAGCTACCTTAAATAAGTAATACGGCATAGAACGGACAAACAGCACCAAAACTAGCCGTACGACTAAGCGTAATCAAATTTTGGGAAACTTTGATAGGCGGGGTAAGATGTAACATTGTCTCTGAAAAATGTACCGTTTTGGAGACACTTTTAAGTGATTACATTTGTCTCAACGAATACAATTAGAGGCTGACAGTTTATATAAAGGAAATACGAAAAAGTCTAGACAGTCATTGTTAGGAAGAAAATCAAGCGGACGTGTCTCTATTTATGACAGTAACGTAGCAAATCAATGATGAATAGGCAAAATTATAAACTCAGCAAATACTTATTTCTACAGGAAAACCTAAGAAAAAATAGAAAATTTACTCCTAAAGTTGTCACAATTTGTCTCTATTTTTATCGATGCTTTCACGGTTCTGATAAATGTCTGCATGCGTATGCGCGTGTTAATAGATGCGTCTGCTTGTGTACATTTAGATGTACTTGTGTGTATATAATACTTTTGATTCGTTTTGAATTGCTTGTATACAGAGGTTTTATGTAAAATTAGAAATAAAACTTTAAAGTTTGCGAAAAAAAAGGTAAGAGAAACAGATGAATCAATATGAGATGCAGAGAAAAACCAGAAAAACACGTCTCATTAGGATAAGGAATTGAAGACGAGGGTTTTCAATTCACGTTCTCTATTTCTCAAATATTGGAATGAATTCGCCCAGCAGTTTGTGCTCGTGTACTCTTGTGTGGATGAACAAAACTAAAAGATAATATGTGAAATTCTAAAAATCATGTCTTTATTGATATTTTTTTACTGAATTTAGACAATTGACTTTTACTAATCGTTTCGAACAGAAAGAAACAATTGGGAATAACGTGTAATTATCAGGAATCTTTCAAGTTATACATAGCATCAGATGACCTAAAGTTCGTCCCAAAAACATTACCCCGGCTAAATAGCAATATACCATAGTGTTAGTATATATGCTCTGTTATATAATGTTTATATTAATCCAGCTTTTACAAAAGGTATTATTGGTAACTTTTAAAAATATATGCACATATATATTTTCTATAACACCATATATATATATATATATATATATATATATATATATATATATACACATATATATACACACATATACATATATATATACATATATATATTATAAATATATGCACATATATTATAAATATATGCACATATATATTTTCTATAACACCATATATATATATATATATATACACACATATACATATATATATATTATAATAAAGTTGTAGTCTTGCTTGATTGTTCACAATTTGATTAATATGTACCAAAGGTTAGAGTGGTTCATAAATGTATGTTTATGTTGAAAACAGAATTTTATACGGATTTCCAGCATTATATATATATATATATATATATATATATATATATTTATTTATTTATATATATATATATATATATATATATATAAATGTAACTGTTGGTTCGTTCGTAATTAATAGTCTAAATAACTAAATAAATGATTGCTTCGACATTTTGGTATAATATGTTTACTATACCCATGCGTGTTTCTATATATCTCTTTTTAATTATAACAATATACTTAATTTTACTATAATAAATCGGTGGTTTTCTTTGTACCGATAGGCCATTTTTTTATTTATGGACAATTATTTATCACCGCTTGCGTCACGTGCCCAGCGTTTCCAATTTAGCGGTTTTCCCGCTAGATCTGGAGATTTCGTTTGCAATCTAGCGGGCAATTCTAGAAAATATGGAGATATTTCGCGCCCACACACCCACAATTTTAGATTAAAAAATAAAGAAAAGCGCTTGAAAATACTTTAAAACATGAAATTAACTCATTCATGTAAGTAAAAAAAGTAGCTTATATTGCCTTTGGTAACAATTATTTATTGATTATTTGTTTTGTTTTTCACCTATTTGTTCGGCTATCCATTCTTAAATCTCGCTATAAAATCGATATTTCCAAGTACATTTTAGGGGGGGCATTCCAACCTCCGTAGTTTTGTTTAAAATACGATCTAAGCCCCCCCCCCCTTAATCAAAAGCTCTAAAAAGCAAGAAACAATAGCAAAAAAAAAACTTATACCAAACACAGTAGAATTTAATTATCTACCAACCTAAACACTTTTAACATGCTAAAACAAGGCTTATTTATTTTTTTTTATTTTTCTAATTTCCAAATATGTTGTTCAAAGTGGATTTTACACACTGAATCAAAAACAATAAACAAATGTCCGCTTATCGCTTAAGGAGTAAGGAAGCTTTAATGATTAGGTGTATCAGAATTTTTGTAGGAATTTTTGACACCCCTAACACGAAACTGCGAATAAAATATAAAAAAAAACTCGTAATTTCTCTTTGAAAAGGGGGCTGTTTATTTTATTTATGCATTATACTTCCAAAATAAACTATTAAGGTTGTATAAAAAGTAATAGAAATATTATTTTTTTAAAAACAGTAATGAAATTAATTGAATTTTACGAGCTCAGTATTTTCATTTTTTAAACTTAAAAATCTATCAAAGTTTTTCTATTGATGCAATTTTAACGATATTTTCAGGGTCAATGTGAAATGTTATGCTCTTTCCAATAAACCGAATATAATATTTTAGACAAACATTTTTAATACAAGCCCCCCCATTTTTAAATGTCTATTAAATTAATTTACTCACCAAAGTTTTATATATCACAAATTGAAGATAAAAGATCAATAAATAATATATTCAAATTTAAAACAAAAAACTAGTGTTTTTTAGAAATTTACCTGTAAAGTCCGAAGTTTAAAACCATTTAAAAAAAAATTTTTTTTTGTTTAAATGAAACCTTGGTCCTTGCTCCTTTAATTGAAAAAAAATTCGGGTTTGAATTATATTTTTCGAGTAGTTATACGCTTGGAAAGATAGGGGGGCGAATTAATTCACGCCTCCCGTTTTGAAATGTCTATTAAAAAGTAAATAATTAAGTTACTCACCGAAGTCTTATATATCACAAATTGAAGATAAAATATCAATAAATAATATATTCAAATTTAAAACAAAAAAGTAGGGCTTTTTTAGAAATTTACCTGCAAAGTCCGAAGTTTAAAACCTTAAAAAAAAACACGTTGTTTCTTTTTAATGAAACCTTGGTCCTTGCTCCTTTAATTGAAAAAAAATAGGGCTTGAATTACATTTTTCGAGGAGTTATAAACTTGGAAAACGGGGTGGAATTATTCAATATTTTTCACGAAATTTCTGACACATCTAACAAATGACTTATCTACTACTAACCCTAAGTTCGAGTTGCACGCCCAAATTTAGATTTAGTGATAGTCATGGGTTTTAGTGAAGTCCCCAATGGTTAAACGACATGCAACCAGTAAATTGTTGGAAAGACAACTTTTGATAAAAGAAATGAAATAAAAATAACTTAAACACATTTTCAGCACGTATAAAAATACTTGAATTTTACTGCATTTGGTATCAGATTTTTTTGTTATTGTTTACAATTTCTCGAATATTAATTATTTTACAGAAATGATTGTGTTGTTCCTACTTTCTTGAGCCGTCATTCATGATTTTACTTATTTTTACTAATTTTTAGACGTTTATTTTATTTAATTGTCAGTATGAACCAACTTTTTAGGATGCAGCAAATGCTAACACTTCAGCGAAGTTTACTGTATTTATTTTTAGCAAACATTAATAACAGAAAGTTTTCCACTTTATTTATCTTTTTGCATAATTATTGATGGAAGTATGTTTTCTGTTTTTCTTAACATATGTTGAAAAAAAATAATTTGTACAGTCTCTTAAAAAAACTTTTCTCTAGGTTCACCTACCTATTTACAATGTTCATATAAAGCATTCATCTGTTCTTTTTATAAAAAAAATTCCGTTTTCAAAAAGAAACGTTTACTGCCAAATTTCTTTTTTTTTAAAAAGTGTAAGTTTTCCTCAAAAAACAAACAAAAAACTTTCACCTAACATTTTATGGTAAAAAATTAATTTTGGGGGGAAAAAACAACTTTTATTGATAAAATAATTGCAAAAAATAATAAAAGTAAATAAACGAACAAAATGTAATTTTTCTTGAGGAATGTGTTCCATTTTAACAAACTGAGCCACAGCAACGGGTGGCCCGGTACAGCTAGTATATATATATATATATATATATATATATATATATATATATATATATATACTATGTATTCGAAGGGATTCTACATTCAGGAAGTAACGTTATGTGCATATTACATTAAAGAAAGTCTATTTATATAATTAGGTATATGTTATTAAATTTTAGTTGTAACTGAATTAGAATCATAGTTCTATTTAGAAATCCTTTTTAAATTTGATTTATTTAATTCATTTTTAATTTATATCATTATTATTATTATTATTATTATTATTATTATTATTATTATTATTATTAGTTTACACCCGTAGCCTTTAAGAACTGAAGTAAATGTATTTATTGAAACTTTGAGTTATTTCCCCTTTGAGGTATTTTCCGTTTAATTTTCATAAAATAATATTTTTGTATTATATGCTTCCATAAATTAAACATGTGATACTCTTTCAATAAACTCATAAGAAGTTGGGATATTCGGTGTATCTTAAAAAATAGTATGTGACTAAAGCCTCCGCCAGTATGGAAGTAGGACACAAAGCCAGAACAGCATCCGTAAAGATCTGCCCTCCCCCGACAACAAATGAAACTAGGGTTGTTATTGGGGGTTACTGCTGACGCTGTCTTGGAAAATAGCGGGAACTGGTAATTGTGATCCCAATGAATCCATGTGGTTTTCACTATCGAGAATTGTTTAGCAGAAACCAATGGGTATAATTGTTATCAGTGTCGGTTACTGCCTATTAGTTGGGGCGATTATTTGCGTTTACTGGTGTTTTCTAGTTGACACTGGCTGCCTTTAAAACTAGAACTCACTGGCGGCCAGGATTAGTATAGGCCTCCGTTGGAATACTCATAACTGAAAGCGTTCATATTTAACACTGGCAGAGATTGACTGCCTTTACAACTGTCACTTTCGGTTACCGATATACGTATTATCAGCCATTGAACTGCTCTGAAATAAATTTACGCACTGGCTTGCTCTTCTATTTTCGATCATGACAAGTATCCGGACCCATTGAACAACCTTGACATGAAATCGAATGCGAGTAATGTCACTTCTGACAGGGGCATTGTGGAGAACTGTTGAGCAAACCAATTGTCTTAAAATGTCGTGCACTGTTTTCCTTTGGCGCGAAGCATCATCCAGGACCGGATTCAATGGATGGTACCGCTATCTACGGTGATCATTGGGTTTTTTAAAGGTGTTTCCTCATAACATTATTGTGTGTTAGCGGGCGCTTACGTTTTTAGGCTCTTACTGCTTAGATGGGGTATACATACCGTGCTATTTTGTACATGGATTTTCCGTTGAAACTGCTTACGATATAATAATGATACTACTACTACTACTACTACTACTACTAATAATAATAATAATAATAATACAATATTAAAAAAATAATGCATACAAACATGGACATTGTCACTAGTAATGTACTTAGGACCGTTTATAGGTTGGACCAAAGAAGAACTGAGGCATCTTGACCAGAAGACAGGAAAACTACTTATTATGCACAATACACTACATCCAACACTACATCTAAAGGATGATACTGATAGACTGTGTGAAAAGGGAAGACGGGGAAAGAGGGGTATTTTGTATAAAAGATCGTATAAATGACACAAGAAAAGAGTTAGAAAAATATATAATGCAAGACATCGAAAGGATAATTACTGAAGCACAAGACACTGAAAAACAAACAAGACGGAAACAGAAGAAACGAGAGATAAGACGAAAAACGAAAAAATTGGGATGAGAAACAACTACCAGGACAATTCATAAGGATGACAAAAGATGCGACTAACGAAAACATTTGGACATGGCTACATAAAAGAAATTAGAAAAGCTGAATCTTTTATAATAGCTGTACAAATTACGCCATTATAAGTAACCACATTAAAGAAACGGTTAACAAGATTAAGAAAATAGCAAATGCAGACTGTGTAGACAAAGATACAAAACAATACACCTAGATAATAAGAGAATGCCGCAAACTACCCCAAAGATAATATAATAATAGACACGATCAAGTGGGAAGGGCAGTACACTGGGAATTATGCAGACAACTGAAGCTGACACTCTCATACAAATGGTACAAGCAGCAGTACTTGAAAATAATAATAATATATGGGACATAGACATAAAAACGAATAAACCCATCCCAGCAAGGAGACCAGATATCACACTAATAAACAGGAAAGAAAAAACCTGCCAGATTGTAGATTTTCCCTTTCCAGAAGATCACAGGGCAAAGATCAATGGAACAGAGAAGCCGAACAAATACACTCAACTGGCCAGAGAGCTCAAAAATATATGAAAGATAAAAAGTCAGGATAATATCCCTAATAGAAGGAGCCCTAGAAATAATACTGAACACCTTGATAAAAGAAAAGGAAATATTGGAATCTGAGGGATATCTGAGAAGATAAAACGAATAACAGTAATGAAAATGGCTGAAATATCAAGGAAAACCAATGTAATGCAGAGACTTTCACTAACACATAAACTACAGGCACAAACTAGACACACATAAAATGCTACATATGTAAAACACAAAGGAATTTCGTATGTAATTATGAAAAAATGTATGATTAATAACCCCATCCGCCCCTAGATCTGTCTTTGTGTGTTTGTCATCAACAACTAACGTCACATAAAATAGGCGAGGAGGTCTAGGAGAATGCAAAAACCTAAGAGAGAAAGTACTAGCTAAACCTCCTCTGGATTAGTTCAAAGGGGACCGGAACCTTGAGGGACACTTTTTGCAACCTAAATTCTAATCAAGAACAGAGGTCGCCGCCAACGAAAATTCAATGGTAAGCAATTGTTACGATAACGCAAATTCATCTCCAAAGATTATTGAAAGAGATGAAGAGTACTGAAAATCTGAGGAGACTTGTTGTCACCTAGACTCCATAGAACACCACAAGTTGTTCTCAAAGAGAAGTTTTTGATTATGGCTTGTGATTACACCTAGTTAGTAAATAATAATAATAATGTTTTTATTAAATTGTTAGTTGAAAGTACAGAATATTCATAAAAAATCCGTGTCCACAGGAGCGCATTTAGAATTGTTAATGTTTTAGACACTTAATCAAATTGGCCTGAAAAATATATAAGTGAAACTATTGTACAGAATTAAGAAATAATTGATTATATTTTTGTATAAAATACATCAGAAAAATGGCAAATTTTACTGCTAATTTATTATTGTTTTAAAAAATCTGTGTTATTATTATAAACTGTATTGTAATTTTGTATCGTCATGTCTTGTTTATGTTAAAACATTTAAAAGCAAAATACGATTGCTGAAAGAAAATATATAAGCATGGGTGCTAACAATTATTAAAAATATGCATTTCTGTTTAGTACGAGACACAATAGTACATCATAAAGTGGTTTTCAACTGAAACGGTCTAAGTGGCCTACGTATATCGTCCCAGTGAACTGACTGCTCTAAAGTAAAATCGAATGTGGTTACAGTCACTTTTTGACAGGGGTGAGCACTGTCCGGCACTATCGAGATGAATTGATTGTCTTCACATATTATGCACCGTCATTTGTGATCATTGTTCTTTTAAAGTGGTTAAAGTCACATGCGGTCATTGACGGGCACTGGCATTTTTCGATTGTTACTGCTTTATTGAAGAATACGTACTATGCTATTTTGTAGATGTGATGTTCCAACTCCATGTAATTGTATATCGTATAATAATAATAATAACAACAACAATGATAGTAACAACAACAAAAACAAAAACAACAACAATAATAATAAAGCTACGATATTTGTTATTTAATTGTTAGGTGGCAGTACGGAATAGTTATAAGTATTCTTATCTGTATTTAACATAAACACATTTAGAGAAAATAGAATTGTAATTTTAAAACACATAATGAAATTGATTTGAAAGAAAATAGATGAAACTATTGTACACATTAAGTAATACTTGATTATATTATAGCATAAAACAATTAAAATATGCAAAGGTTTACTATTTTTTTTTTGTTTATTTTGAAAATTTGTGTTATTATAAACTACATGATACTTGAGCGTAAACATTCCTTGTCCATATATAAATATTTAAAGACATAAAGCCATTGGTGTAAATAACGAAAACTTTTAAACAATTATTAAAAATATAGGAAGTCCAGTTTAGTAAACGAAAAAATAGTGCATCATTAAGCGGTTTTCATCTAAGACTGGTCTGAGTGGACTATACTTCTTATTTGCCTAATACTGCAAGTAACAATAATTAATAGATGTAGTATTTGCAATAGTAACCTAGATTCTTCTACTACAACTAATAATAATAATAATAATAATAATAATAATAATAATAATAATTTAGACAATGTATAAACTACATAGAAAACGTACGTGTCTATACTTAACAATAATAATATAAAAAAACGGTAATCCTAATAAGTAGAATGAGAAAAATGACGCTGTTCATAAAAGTGTTAAAGAAAGATACAGAGTAATAAACAAAAAGTCTGATTTTAGTATCTAAGTCAGCATATCCTCAGAAATCAAACTGTTATATCTATTTTCCTTTTTTTTTACACCGTGATCACTTATCAAGGCCCGGAAGACACTCAGGGATAAAGGTTATTGCAAGTACATTACGTTAGTGTGGTGATTTGATGAAGTGTTTACTTAAGGGGGCGGTTCATTAGGAATTTGTTAACGTTGGACTTGAACACATCCAAGTTGTAGTCCGGTGGGAAGCAGGCAGACGGAACAGAGTTCCCCAGGCGTGCAGTTCTAAGCAAGAAGCTTTGTTCATGGAATCCACGTTTTGATTTAGGCACAGATAAAGAGTGGGGGAAATTTTTCACAGTGGATTCAGCTAGACGGGTGTTTTTCGTGAAAGATTGGCGAGGGGGACATCCCCCACTAAGCCACGACGTCTATTTTGTACTCTGTCAAGGCAGGATAGTCTGTTTTTAGCAGCTCCTGCCCAGATATGGCAACAGTATTCCATCCTTGGACGTACTTGGCTTTTATGTAGATAGAGAATTGCATCAGTAGTGAGATATCTTCTGGAGCGGTAGAAGGATCCCACCATCTTTCCAGCGACCTTGGCAACAGACTTGATGTACGTGTTCCATTTCAGATCAGGAGTAATGGTCAAACCCAGAAGCTTGTCAAAACACGGGACCTCACCCAGACGAGAGCCATCCATCCCAATTGATGCCAGATGGGTATCAGAGCAATTGCCCTAGAAGGAAAGCCTTTGTCAAGAGATTCACTAATCCTGTGGGATATAACCGTCAACACATCTGCGGTAGATCTTGCAGAGCGGAAACCATATTGTGTGTCACTAAGAAGGTTGTTCTTGCTGAGGTGGTTGACTATTTCTCTATTTAATATGGATCCCAGCAACTTACTCATAACACACAGGATACTTATTGGTCTGTACTGAGAGGGAGATGACTTATCACCTGGATTCTTAAATACAGGGCAAACTGATGAGGTCTTCCAGGGAGTCGGAAAGCACTTCTCCTTTAGGCAGCGCTGAAATAGTTTCGTAAGTATGGGAGCGAGTTCTGGTTGAAGCTTTTTTAACACTATAATTGGGATGCCATCAGGGCTAGTTGCTTTACTGGAATCAAGTAGTATATGTACGGTTAGGTGAAAATAAAGAAAAAGTTTTAAAAAAGTGTCCGAAACAAAAACAACTGAAATGCTAGCTAGAAAAAAGAACAAATAACAGTAACATTATTATTAAAATCTTATTTAAACAATGTATAACCTTTCACTGAGATAGGTATCTGTCATATTCGCAAACACCAACTGCAATTTGAGAAATTTCCCACGTACAGCCGCCATATTGGTTTTGGCCGCCTACATGCCTTGTAAGCCGGTCTGTCATTGGTTTGATTTGAATGCGCCAAATCTTGTCTTGGCGCCAATTTGTATTCAGGTATTATTTTGCCACTCTGAGAATGAACACGGGAAACAGCAGACTCACAAAAGCGGCGCTCTGTCTAGAGTGTCGAGATTTTACCTTCTTAGACACCACACAGTGGGTGAACGAAGGACATTTCTCTAAATACAGAGACAACATAATTGCTGAACTTATTTTACCCAATGAGGATATTCTACTCTGTTCGGCATGACATATTTGATTATAGAAATTTATTTCTATTTCTTCAAGAGACCACGAGGTCCAAAAATATGCCGTATTGGGCGCCAACATTCACACCGTGTTCACCATGTACAACATAGATTCTTCTAAAAGGAAACCCGAACTAACATTCCCACTGAGGAATGAAACTAAAGGCTCCATGCGTATGGATAGCAAATTCAGCCACTATTTTTGCAAATATCTTACCCTGACCAAAGAACTTTCATTTCTGATACAATTTGAATAATATTTGAGCTTTAAAAGTATGGCTTTGTTTGTGGAATTTCATTTGCTATCTGCAGGGAGGAAATTGGGCGGGTGGGGAAAACATTTCTTACACTCATGTTTATTGCAAAAACAAGCAGAATTCTTAGTTTTTCCGCAAAAAAAACAAACTATTTTCGTTTTGTAGCAAACAACAATTTAAGATTTTCGTTTTTTTGCAAAAAATTCTCATTTTTATGCAAAATATCTAGACTCATAATTTATGCAAACGCTAGTAAGATATAAATATATTTTTAAATTCTTGATTTAAGACGAGCAGATTTTTCTTTTTATTAATTTGAACAGATTAATGATGAATATTTTTCCTGTAACGTTGAATCTGAAATGTAATTGTTTCGTTAATTTAACGTATGTCTCAAAACCTATAAGACAGTAATAAGTTTCGTTTGGCGATAAGTTCCACTCCTACAAAAAAATAAATAAGTAAAGAAACTTTAATTTCTTACGTTTAAAGTAAATTTAGATTATAATGTAATTCGACCTTGGTATTGAGTCGTAGGTTGCTAGCGTATCGTAATTGCATTTTTTCGAATTTAAGATCCCATAAGGATCGTATACGTTTTATAATTAAAAGAAAAATTCTGTAGACGCACTGAAAAAATCTCACAGTATTTAACCGTTAATGATTCTTTCACAATTTAAATGTTAATTGTAAAAGTAACTCCTTGAATGTGTTACATTGATTAATTTAAATTAATTGATTAATTTAAATTGAGATTGCTGATATTTTATTTGTATTTTTGATGTCATGTTTTAATTTATTAATTATGTGTACATTGTTGTCATTTTTCAAATGAATGTGAATTGAAAATTTATTTTTAAAAAATCTTAAGGGACAGGAAAGGGGGTAACCCCCACCTAAGTGTTAGGTATCATTGGTAGCTCGGAAATTTCGAGTTTGGTTATAATTATATCACTCGACTATTCATAGAACTTAGCCTAAATTGGACTTTTTAATCACTGGCGGCCATGTTCGTCAGCGTGTTTATTTATGATTAAAAAATTCCGTTTAGAATATTGTCGATTTCGCCATCTTAGTATTGCAGATAACTATATCTGTTATTTTAATAAATAAATTAGCGGGAGATAAAGGGATTTATTCCCCCCCCGTTTTATACATAAGTCCGTTTGGAATAATATTGGCAGTTCGCCACATTAATATTGCAGATAATTACATCTGTTATTTTATTAACTGTGCTCGAGGCATGAAAGATGGCCCTAAAAGAGCTAATGTCTAAATGTGATGCTAAAAGGTTTCGCATCAAGAGTGAGGTGAAGTGGTTGGAAATTAATGACCCTTCGCTAGAAATTTTCAAATCCCGAGAAACGGTAATTAGAGGACGGTTAAGTGATCTACCAGATTCTACTCAAAGCTCCAGAAGTTCCGCTTTGCGAGGTTTCAGTGAGATTTTCTTCAGAAATAGAACAATTGCTTTCATTAAAATTGAAATTAAATACGCCTCAAGTTATGCAAGCTTCGACGGTTATGCCTGTCAAAATGCAATAGGATTGGCCAAAATTTTCCGGCATTTCCACAGATGATACATTTTCCTTTAGAACATTTCCGAACAAATTCGAATTTTTCACTGGCAGTTTAAATAAAGCTGACAGATTATTAGTATTGAAATCGAAAGTAGATGGTGATGCATTTGACATAATCTCCAGTCTAGATATAACCGCAGATAATTATGATATAGCCCTAAAATTGTCACTGGAAACTATTTGAACCCTGATTTGATTAACAATCAGGTTTTTGAGGAAATTATTCATCCTCCGTCGGTTATAATGGATTTTAAAAATTTGAAGTCGTTTCTGGAAAAAGTTCGGAGAAATTTGACTGATCTCGGCAAGTCCTGTGGGACTGAATTTTTTTGCTGAGGGTCGCATCCCAGGGGCAGTGATAGCTCACATAATATTTGCTGAGTGTCCTAATGCTATTACAAGAGAGTTGATGAATAGAAGTGGAGAAAGATATCCTTTACTAAATAATATTACGTCGCATGTATTTGAAGTAATTGTATACCTATTAGCCGTCCCACTCCATGTTCGGCGGGAAATTTTCGCCCCCAAAATGGCGCCTTCTTCACCCAAGATGAAAGCCAAGATGGCGTCTTTTTCTCCACGTGAAGCGGGGGCAAATTTATCTTGTAAACTATGCCAAACTACATATCATTCAATCAAGAACTGTAGTAAGTTTTATACCTTCGAAACAAAGTGTCGAAGTGCTAATCAGTAAGATTTAGGTACTCGGTGTTTGCATGAGTACGCAGACGCACCTTGTCGTGGTATTAAGGGGTTTCCTTACCCGTGTGCGATATGTGGGTTGGGAACCATTTTACCGTCATGTGTTCTAAAGGAAATAAATCCTTTGTGGGCCGAACAACGTATTCTGAATCACAGAATAGTGTTTTCCCCGTCATCAGAGTATCTATAATAGCACACGAACGACAAGTATATTTCTTCTGTTTAATAGATACTGGGTCACAACATGCCTATTTCGCCCAGGAAATTCTCAGTAAATTGTGCTCTGTTAAATCCATAAACCACAAGAAGGTTAATATGGCGGTGAACACGCTTATCGGGAGTGACTCCTTAAGATTAAAGCAGTACTATATATCTATATATATACATATCAATCAAATTAGGAAATCAAAATCCCTTTAAATTTGCGGCTTTAATCTCCCAAAATTTAAATTTAAAATTCGAAGTGGATAACTTCGATAAAATTGTCGAAATCATATCTCAGGAAAGTTTCCTGCCATGTCCCGGATATAAGAATTTGAATGGAACCCACCTTATAGGGGTTATTGGATTGGACCTTCTGAGCAAGTTAAATGATCTCACGCTAATTGAGTGTCTTAATCGAAATGCATGGCGACATGGAAAATTCATAATTACCTTTGGCGAGAGCCGACATTTAAAAAAGAAAATTGAATGAGGTGGAATTGCCTCCCTTCAATTATATAGTAAAATCACTTCCTCAATCCAACAGTTATTTGATTGAGTCCGTGCTAAATCTGACACTCTCTTATGAGGACGATTTTAAGCCTTTTTTCCGAGTCCGCGGTCGAGCGTGGGGTTGAGACGTTGCTCAAACTCGATTAATTAGGTATTAAAGAGGATGCTGAGTTGTCGGCTTTGGACAAGAAAAAATAGAAGAGTTCAAAAACTCTTTTGTTGGGAAAATATCATTATTTATCAAAACTGGCGATTAAGGAAGCTCATCTTAACTGTTGCCACATGTGGGTTAATTCAACCCTCAGTCTGGAATTTGGATCCTTCAGGGGAGACAAACCGTAAAAGCCTTCGTGCGTACTTGCACCGTATATAAAAAATACTCTGCCTTGTAAGGAACCTGCAGGGTCGATATTAACTGCTCATTTTTGTCCGCCCATTCAAACAAGTCGGTGTGGATTTCACCGGCCAATTTTCTATTAAAGTTAGAGGGGTCGTAGTTAAATTTACATATTACTCTTTACATGTATGAGCTTGCGTGCAATTCCCTTGGAATTATTGCCGGATATGAGCACCCGCTCTTTTATGCTGACCTTTGTGAGGGTTACCAATTTATTTGGTATCCCCACGCATGTATATTCCGATAACGCGAAATCCTTTGTTGCGTCCGGAATATTGTTATCGAACGTGCTGGAATCGGACGAGTTGAAGGAACAATTTAAATCCATGTACATCGTCCATCGAACACTTCCCCTTTACTCTGCCTGGCAGTGGGGGGGGGGAGAAACTTATTAAAACTGCCAAACAATGTTTGAGGAAACTGTTGGGCAGAAAAAGTTGGATTATTTTGAATTTCTGACTGCACTTTCTCATGTGCAAAAGGCAATAAATGACAGACCCCTCAGTTATATTGTTTCTAGCGACAAAGACATTAGTATTTTAACTCCGAATCATTTTCTTCAAACAGAATATCAACCTCGTTTGCTTATTAATAATTATGATGCTGAATTATGTCCTGACCCCCCCCCAATAGAACTGACTTATTAAATTCCCTCTAAATGAGGAATAAATTTGTTGAACAATTCAATCTTATCTGGCATAATGATTACCTCTTGTAATTAAGAGAAGTTGATGCCAAAATCGGGAGCATTTGTGCCCTATAGTTATCTGTTAGAGACATAGTACTTATTACGACTCCCAACAAAACCAGACCATTCTGGAATATTGGTAAAATAATCAAATTAATTACGGGAAACGACAATAATGTTCGTTCCGCGGTTGTTCTTAAGGATGAGTATGAACAGGTCTATTCCTTAAAAAACCTTGTGCCCTTGAAATTAAGGGTATTGATGATATTGCATCAATTGAATGTAAAGAAGACAGAGGCCCCTTTTTCTGTCCAACCTGTTCTGTTCCTAATGATGGAACATCGCCAATGGTGTGCTGCGATTTATGTGACAGCTGGTACCATTTTAGCTACGCAGGAGTTAATCATCAAGATACCTTAGAGGAGTAATGTTGTTCTAATTGTAAGGATGAGGCGCCTCAGATCGGTCCATATAATGGAAATTAGCTAATGTCTGGATGCATGAAAGGTTGAAATTTATACTGAAGATTAACAACCGACAATGGCACACATATATTAATATTAAAAAAATTATTGAATTAAAGTTGTGATTAACTTGTATTTTGAAAAAATTAATGATCATCCATTACTTTTTCCTTTCCTCCTTGGCAGTGTAATGTTAACAAAATTTACTGAATTAAAATTATAATTTTGAATCTCAATTTGAATTGTCAAAAATAAGAATATTAAGTTAATAAATTTAACTGAACTAAATATATTGAAATTATAAAAGTGTCTAAGTTAAAACTCGTGTTTATTGGATTAACTTGTTATTTGTCGTTTATCCGACCGTTTATTAATTAACTTGTATTAGGGAAAAAGTAATGATTATCCATTACTTTTTCGTCTACTCCTTAGAAGTGTGTGAGAAATTTTCCTCGTACAATCGCCATATTGGTTTTGGCCGCGTACATGCTGTGTAAGCCGGTCTGCCATTGGTTTAATTTGAATGCGTAAAATCTTTTTTGGCGCCAATTTGTATTCAGGTATTATTTTTTCACTCTGAGAATGAACACGGGAAACAGTAGACTCACAAAAGCGGCGCTCTGTCAAGAGTGGCAGCATTTTACCTTCTTGGACACCAAACAGTGGGTGAACGAAGGACATTTCTCTAAATACAGAGACAACATAATTGCTGAACTTATTTTACCCAATGAGGATATTCTACTCTGTTCGCCATGTAATATTTGATTATAAGAATTTATTCCTATTTCTTCAAGAGACCACGAGGTCCAAAAATATGCCGTATTGGGCGCCAACATTCACACCGTGTTTACTATGTACAACATAGATCCTTCTAAAAGAAAATCCGATCTAACATTCCCACTAAGGAATCAAACTAAAGGCTCTATGCGTATGGATAGCAAATTCAGCCACTGTTTTTGCAAAGGATTACCGTGACCAAAGAACTTTCATTTCTGATACATAGTGAATAATATTTGAGTTTTAAAATATGGCTTTGTTTGTGGAATTTCATTTGCTATCTGCAGGGAGGAAATTGGGCATGTGGGAAAGAAATTTCTTACAGCGAAAAAAAATGCCGGTAAGGTTTTATTAATATAAAGAAAAAAATGTAAACACTGCAATTAGATTTTCCGGAATAAAATGTTCCGTTAAGTGAACACTAACTCACGTATATGTTGCCGGAAGAAGACATAAGGTGTTCATCGTGCAAATGTATTCTACTTGTTCGGAAATCGGTTATAGTTTTATTTAATTAATGTCGAGAAAGCGTATGCTATCAACTAATCAAATCTGGCTTAAAAACAGGTCGGACTTATTAAAGGATATCCTTGTCTAACCTTTTTAGTCGAATGATAAATGTGAAATATCTTTGCATAAAAATGAAACCTATCATTGACCAGTCGTAAAATTCGCCTAAATATGTTATATTGATTAACGCGGATTTTCTTTTTATTTATTACTATATTGGACCCAATATATAGTAATGATTCAAAAAAATAAAAAAAACACGTGCCCCGCCACCGAGAATCGACGCCAAAACGTTTAGCTTACGATTTATTTTGTCCTTTCACGTTACTACCTAAGCTATGCAGACATGTTTGCTGCAAGGCTAGAAATTAGAACATGAATCCATAGATATTACGTTACGCATGCATGTTTGACCTTCACCTTGCAAATTTCATTTTTTAAAATGTTCAAACTTGCACCGATTTTCCTCGGCTAAAATCCAGATAAAAAGTTTCGCATAATTTGGAATGCACTATATAGTAATATTTTTTTATGTTAAATTAATATGCGTGCCACTTTTTCAACGATAATTTCCTCATTTCGCAAACTACTTGTTTTCTTTTAGATGTAATTCTCGGTTTTTGCAACCTCGAAAACCTCTAATAATGCTAATTTTACAAGATTTTTTGAGGATGGAAGGTTACTAAAATATTTTTTGCCTGTAAAAAAGTGTAAACAAAGGCTCTGGGTGATCGACAATTCCTTTTATGTGCGACATGTAAGGCAAAGGTCCTATAGCCCACTACACAATTCAGCTCATTATCTTCCGAAGGAGCCTATACTTGTTAAATTGTGATCAAGAGTCTCTGAAGTTTGAAACTTACAAGATTGCCAATAAAGTGGTATATTTATGTCTATCTATCTATCTATCTATCTATCTCTCTCTCTCTCTCTCTCTCTCTCTCTCTCTCTCTCTCTATATATATATATATATATATATATATATATATATATATATATATATATATATATACCCGTAGCTAAATTAAGTATTTAAATACTTATATCTTTGGTTCTATGGGACGAAACTTCATGATAATTTGAAGGCTTTTGAAAGTTAAAAGTGTATGACAAGTGGTAAAAAACGTATATTTTCAAACCAATAAATTATTCCTAAATGTGCCTACATTTGTATATATTGTGTCCTTGCAAGCCAACTTATGTTTTACTGCTTTGGGATTAACTTTGCTAATTTTTTTGCTTCATTGTCTCCCATGTGGCTTAACACGCCACTAACACACACACACACACACACACACACACACACACACACATATATATATATATATATATATATATATATATATATATATATATATATATACTAGTAACGGAAGTCGATGTTTTTTTCCTGGAATGTATGAGGATCAACATATGTTCCACTCTCCCAAACCTATAGCAATCAAAATTGGTGAAATCACCAATTTTTTAATCACATTGAATGATTAAGTCGATTTTTTTTTTCCTGGAATGAATGAGGATCAATACATGTTCCACTCTCCGAAACCTATAGCAATCAAAATTGGTGAAATCACCAATTTTTTAATCAAATTGAATCATTACGTAGAGGTATCTCCCACTATAGTGTACCTGAAAGAGGCTTCATATGCCACTCTACAATAATTTGTCCACAATACATCCTAGTTAATAGTGCACTGTAGAGAACCCACTGTTAATTTTATAGAATTATATGTAAATAATTCATTCAAATTAAAATTTCATACGTCCAGTATCATTGTCCAATTGTAATCTCAACAGAAACATTCGCCATTTTCTCACCAAAGAACAAAATCTTCATTTTATGAAATTGTTTTAACATAATGACTCGTATTAATGTTAAGGAAGTATTATAGTTCGGTTATGCTCTAAAGAAACATTCATTTCGAACTCGCTCTGTCTTCTAAAACATTTTATAGATAATTTAAAAGGATGGACCTTTCTATTTGTAAGGCAATAAACTTCTCAAACTTGTAATATTAACTTGTATTGTAGTATAAACAGAATATGATCCCTTCTTTGGTCGCATTTTTTCTATTATGGATTTTCGATACTTACCAGACGAATTTCGATACATGTAAGAACAATCCCTGATACATTAAGTACCTTCGTGTAAAATTTCAAAAATATCCGTCCAGCGCTTTCCGAGTTCATAGAAACTTTCTTTCTCGAAGACAAGCAAAGTTCTTAACACACACACACACACACACACACACACACACACATATATATATATATATATATATATATATATATATATATATATATATATATATATATGTACATAACAAGTTGAAAACTCCAAAAGTAAATCCACCGAATTTTCACGAGTTTGTTGTTAGCGCCATATAAAAGGAGAAAGATTTACCATATGTCACTTTAATAAATTTAATGTTTCAGTCTATCAAAAATATCGTAAGGCAACCAGACACCTCTGGTCTTATTCGATGCCAGTCATTAAATGTTCACCAAAATTGAATAAAATAATATATATATATATATATATATATATATATATATATATATATATATATATATATATATATATATATACGTAATTTATAAAATATATATGGCGATTAAGCTACACTGAATATTCGGCGTTTCATCCACTCTAGGATTCGTCAGGCTTATGCATAAATCTATACTTTCGTATATTAATTTTATGTGAGTAAATGAAATAGTTATATATATATATATATATATATATGCAAATAAAAAAATATATATATATATATATGCAAATATGTATGTATATATATATATATATATATATAATTTATTTATAAAAACATTCATGTCTACATATGTGCATAAATATTTATGTAGTCACCCGTTATTGGGGAGACTACGTCTTCAGGCCAAGAAGAATTTCCCTCGAAAATACGAGGGAAATTCTAGGATTAAAGACGCAGTCTCTCAATAACGGGTGACTATAGAAATATGTATGCACATATGTAGCCATTAATATTTATATAAATAAATTAAATATATCTTCTCTGTTAACACATTGAGCACTTTTTGGTAGACACATGATGTTTCAGTGGATGTACGTCTAGGAAACTTAGCTACACTGTCATAATATATATATATATATATATATATACATATATATATATATATATATGCGTGTGTGTGTGTGTGTGTGTGTGTGTGTGTGTGTTTGTGCATACAATTTTTATTCATATAGACAAACATTACATAGTCCATACAATGAAATGGTCGGCGACGTAATAAAGTTTGTGTATAACTGAAACTGTTGTCTTGTCATTAAATATGAGAATTGGGGAAATATATTTTTTAAAATTAAAACAATAATATTAAGAGTTAGTTGACACTTTAGACACTATACATTGAAATTATGAGACGGCACACCTTAAGAGAAGAAAACGGAAAAAGGAAAGAAAAAGGAAAAAAATGAAAGGAGGTTTAGTGTGGTTATAGCGTCATGAGATGTAAAAGAGGGCGAACGTAGTTGAGCTATGTACGAAAGACGAAAGGTGACGGTGTCAACACAGGAAATCTCTTCTGAACAATATATATATATATATATATATATTTACACAGTGATCACCACTTATCAAGGCCCGGAAGCCACTCAGGGATAAGAGTTATTGCAAGTACATTACGTTAATGTGGAGATTTGATGAAGTGTTTACTTAAGGGGGCGGTTCATTAGGAATGTGTTAATGTTGGACTTGAACACATCCAAGTTGTAGTCCCGTGGGAAGCAGGCAGACGGAACAGAGTTCCACAGGCGTGCAGTTCTAAGAAAGAAGCTTTGTTCATGGAATCCGCGTTTTGATTTAGGCACAGATAAAGAGTGGGGGAAACTTTTGACAGTGGATTCAGCTAGACGGCTGTTTTTCGTGAAAGATTGGCGGGGGGACCAGAGATTGGAGTTCAGACGAGCACCTGCCATGGAAATAACGATAAAACAAGGATAGGCTCGCAAAGTCTCTTCTGTGGGAGAGAGGTTTCAGGGTAGAGAAAATGGCATCCCCCACTAAGCCACGACGTCTATTTTGTACTCTGCCAAGGCAGGATAGGATGTTTTTAGCAGCTCCTGCCCAGATATGGCAACAGTATTCCATCCTTGGACGTACTTGGCTTTTATATAGATAGAGAATTGCATCAGTAGTGAGATATCTTCTGGAGCGGTAGAAGGATCCCACCATCTTTCCAGCGACCTTGGCAACAGACTTGATGTACGTGTTCCATTTCAGATCAGGAGTAAAGGTCAAACCCAGAAGCTTGTCAAAAGACGGGGCCTCACCCAGACGAGTGCCATCCATCACAATTGATGCCAGCTGGGGCTCAGAAGCGTTGATGATGTAAGGATAGGAGTTTGGTTTTTTATGCATTAAAGGTAACCAGCCACATCTTCCCCCACTGAACCACCCGCTCGAGATCAGAGGAGAGAGAATCAGAGAGAACTGAAAAGGGAGAAGTTTGTGTAAAAGAAAGGGGATTACACAGAAATATGTATACATAGAACTTACATCTAAACATATACACAAATATACGCATTTATACACTAACAGATGCATACGCTCAAACATACATGTGCGCACATATATGCATGTATAAACTATGTTTATTTCAATTAATAAGACATGAAAAATCCGTATGCATAGATTGTTTGTTACATTTTCTCCAGTTTTGCTAATTATAAGTAATATTTATGACACGAAATTCAAAATTAAAGCTAAAGAAATGATAGAAAACAATAATGATAATAAAATAAAAAAATAAGTACAATAAGATAAAGAAAATGCCCTTAACGATTCGAAAAATATAAGAAAATGACGGATATAGATAAATAACAACAGGAAATATTAAAATAAAAATAAAAGAAAATAGGGTAGTATATAGCAGAGCCATAGTGACAGTTAATAAAATTGACTTGGGGATTAATAAATGTATATTAAATATTAAGTAGAAAATCAGTTAGAATATACCAATAGAAATAGAAAAAAATTAATAATTAGAATAACAAAATAACGGATAAAATGAAAAATATAGGGTTATACGTATGGGAATAAAATGGATATAAGCAGCTATCAAGTAAGTAAGAGTAAAAACATGATATAACTATGGATATAGGAGTTAAGTATAAAATAAAATATAGATTAAAAGCAATATAATAATAATAATAATAATAATAATAATAATAATAATAATAATAATAATAATAATAATAATAATAGTCATTATATTTCAATAAAGATAGACTTAAACATTACAATATTTTGAGTTTCAAAATGGCAGCAAGTTAAAGTTATAAAATTTGATTGATAGATTTAGTGGTGATAATAAGCAGTTAAAATATAGTAGAAAATGATGGCGGGGGTCTATCTATAAGATGATAAGAGAGTTAAAAACAACGGTAGAATAAGAAAAATAAAGGGATAAAAGACAGAAGGATAGTAAAAGTTCTAAAAAAGTATGGGTAAATATTTGTGCAATGGACGTTAAATTGAAGCCAATTATAGTAGAGGGTTATATAAAAGGAGGCACCGTATGTAACAACACCCACTTTACTTATTAACTGCAAATAACACATAATATTGTCCACTATATAATTCATAGTATGCACAATGAAGATAAAAATTTAAAATAGTCCAAAACTCTTAAAGAATATCAAAATGGCTAAAAAGGTAGGATTGTAGTGTCTGCATTTGATAGAGGTTTCAGTTTTTATATTTACAAGTTATCCCTCTCCTTTATCTGGATATAAACAATTCTTAACTTAGCACAGGTAACAAAGTGACTTTAGAGATTTACATGTGCTTCTTTTCCTTAGAATGTGCCATTTCACAGCTGATGTTAGGCAGCTGATGTTAGGTTTAGTTTTTTTTTTTTAATTTTCCATACTATGTGACAGGTAATGCTCTGTTCTTATATTTTGAATAATTAAAATAACATTTATACCCGGGAAATCTCTTTTAGAAATTGTTACCAGCTTAATAATAGCATATTTATTTAAAGGAGGAATTTCCTCAGTAGTAATAGTTGCTTTGTGTACTACAGATTAGATCAAGCAATTGCGTTTAATTGGGCATGCAGTTTTGTTTAAACAATTACATTTACTAACGTTTATAAGTTCAGATATACAGGGTGCGACATAAGTAAAGCTCTTTTTATATCTTTACTTTTATTTACCGTTGAAAAACCTTCATATTAAAAAACATGATAGTAATTAAAAGTTCTGATTTTGTTTCACTCAAAAAACAACGTTACTAATGCCGCACTCTTGGTTTCTAGTTAATATTTTACTATTGTTTGTTTTGATATTTTGTAACGGTTATCCCTACAACTATATCTTATGGAGGTTATAAGGAGGAGTAAAAACCAGATCATTTTCCTTTCCTCTTGTTTTTAGAGTGTTTTTAATTAGAAAAAGTCTCGGTATATTTTCTTTGACTGTTTTTGTATCCACTATTTTAGGGCTCTTTATAAGTGTTTCTATGGGCGTCAAAGATTTCTTTGTTAGATGACTTGTCACTAATTATTTTACTCGTAGATTTCGGGATGTGTTTAATCACCGTTTCGAGTTGTTGGAGATGGGGTGAACGCATTGGCATTAATTTTCTACATGGCCCATAGAATTATTCTTTAGATTGAAAGTACGTCAAGGAAATGCACTACTTTTATATTAGAGTTAATCTCATCTTTAAGATTAATTCTTTTAAATTCTCTCAGGATGTTTTATGTTTTCGCATTTTGGGCCGTTGCCCTTTTTTACGACTATAAGGCCATCACCCTTGTAGAGGTCTATGGTGTCCACTTCAATATTCTTAGTAATATTATATAAGCTGTACAAGCCGACTAAGTCAGTCTTTTATGCTGAGTGTAGCGACCGACGGATATATCGAAGAAGCCTGCCTGACTCTTCTTGGGCCATTGTTCGTTTTTACTGATTAAAACTGAATTTCTACATCTTTTAATAATATCAATTTCGTTCTTTATGATGTCAGGGAGAATTGGAGCGAACTTAACCAACTACTACAAAATCGGATTGTAATCGAGTGGTAATAATTTTCAATGCCAAATGAAATAAATGAGCAAATATACTTGCTTTCGTTACTGAAAAACTAACTAATTGCCTCAGCAATACTTGCCAAAGATTTAATTTATACGCGGATTTAATTTTGTAATTAATTATTTCCAGTATCATTTTGCTATTTTTTCTTATTTCGGGTATAGTGTGGTTAATGAGTCTTGCTTTTAGCTTATTAATAAAATATGGTTTATGATGTTTAAGGAGGATATAGGCTTCATACGTCTTCAATTTGCTTACTCTACTACTTAGTTTAAATTTGTCTGTTAATTTTTTACTATTACTTGCGATTCTGACCGACCACTTGTATGAAACATTAGCATTTTAGTGTAGCGACTATGTAATATTTGTTAGTGTAAACTAAAAAAATAAGTTGCTCTTTTTAGTTAGCACTGTTTATAACCTCGTTTTAATTCACGAGTTCTCACTGTAGAATACCTTTAACTTGGTATATATATATATATATATATATATATATATATATATATATATATATAATATTTTCGTAAAAGTCAAGACAAAATATAAAGTAAGAATATAATATATTGTATTTCGTTACATGTTACAATATTTTCGTAAACTTTTAAACAAATTTAAAAATTATATTATTTAAAAAAATATTAAAAAATACTTACTGTTCAAACACCAACATATATTTGTCATATACATATAAATATATTCATAATTCCTATTTTAGCGGAACAAGCAGTTTGGTCTCACCTCGTTCATCCTGATTTTATTTTATTTATTTATTTATTCGATTTCACTTTGAACAAAGTAAGTATTTCACTTTCGTATTTTTTATATTTAGATATTTTTACGATTTTCTGTTTTTTTTAAATTTAATCTTATGTTTTTTTTAAATTTTTATGATTGTGTTTCTTCTCTTTATACATTGCTATTATTTATATAAAATTATTTTAAGGTGAACACCATGAATAAATCATTATTATTTGAATTATGTGGAATATTATTATTATTTTGCCTCTCATTAAGCATAATCTTTCGGCCGATGAATATTTTCGAACATATAAATCATGTTGAACTCGGAAACATATACATAATTTTCAACTGAATATTTTATATAATATATGGGATAAATATTTGGCAATCAGGACATAGTATAAGTGTCATTTGTGTAATTATTGGTAATTTACCAATGTAATTTACCAATGTAATGTAATTTACCAATGTAATTTACCAATGTAAACCCGTATCCCAACGGATAAGGGCGTCGATTGAATCAGTTCTAGTAGTTTTATGTTTTAATTGTGTTTAATTAACAGTTTCTATTTCGAAAAATGATAACGCAATATTAGTGGATGTGCCTTAAAAACAGATAAAACAAAAGCGATTCCATGACTCATTAAACATAAAACGGAAGCTTTGATTTTGGGTCGCTTGGGTTCTAATTAATTGATTTCTTATTATTCACGATCGAAACGCAGTTCCTTTCGTAAACGATTCATTAAAGACGAGTTAGATGCATTTTTTTATAGCTTTGTGGTACAAAATCATGTTTACATTTTTTTAGGCGATATTTGTATGTTAAAGAGAGAAGTTGATTTGATCGAATATAAATTCGACCACATCGATCCCGAAGTATTTCCCGTCACTTTTATGCTAATCACGAATCCAAGAAGTTTCTCTACTGCATTTTCTATGCAGCTTGAATATCATTATGTGATATATTGTAATTGGATTTTTGTTTATAAATATGCTATCTCTGAAATATCAGGAAATGTATTTTCAAGAAAAATAGCATTTCTCTTTGATAGTCTCAATAAAAGAATTTATCTCATAGACCGTATCAGGACTAATAATATATTGTGAGTTCACATCTTTCTGATCTTTAACAGTGACCTTCTAGACCACCCTTTGAAATAATTAGTTTACATCTATGCAAACGATTCAACTGGTCCTGGGAGCATTAGTGACGAAATCTTGCTTATTCGGCCTTATTCAACCTGTAATAAATAGTGCAATGATAGAAAAATAGCTTTCTACTTGACAAACCTTTAAAACCAAGTTCCTTACTTCTAGCTTCCAAAGATTCGGTGCGCTTATTATTTTAATAAAGAATTTCCAACGTTAAACGGATTTTATTGCTTATTGCTTTAAGATGTCTATGTTTCGTTATTTTTGTTTAAACCTAATTACGCGGTGACATGGGCATTCTGATGACAGTTTTCTGGGTCTTACTACTTCCGTGCAATATCATGACAAATTGTAAGCGGACGAAATACGAAAAGAAAATAAGCAGATGAGTTTGTTGACATTAAATTACGTATAAATTATTTTCGACATATTTAACTATATTTCTTGTCCGTGGTTGACGTAAAACAATATGTGATGCTTCAGTTTTAGATATCATTTTAGTTGGTCTGTCACGTTAACTTTGAAATGGTATTATAGTATGTATATGTTTTCGGGTATAAGTAAGACAATATTTATTAAATCAAACATACCAAAACCGGATACACTTTACAAAATTAAGGCCTATAAATTAATAAATGTGATTTTTGTTTTCATATTTTTTCTTCGTCACCCATACGATTTGGATTGTTTCTAAATATCTTTTGGCCTTTTCTCATATTAAAACGCGTCATTAGTATGAAAATGCCCGACTAACTAATGTCAATTTAATGCAATAAATGTTCTATTAATTGGAATTAAATGTTTTCCGTTTTAATACGGATTCTCACATCTGCACAGCCATACTTACTCGCTGATTTACAAACAAAAAAAAACGCACACAATTTGAAACAAATGTTAATGAATTAAGATTCTGCCTAAAGCTACATTAAAAACAGTCGATTAAATCATTGAAATTATAAAATTATCATTTTTTAAATAATTAAATCTTTTTATTCGACTAATCGAAATATGTGAGTAAGCGAACATGTATGAACTTAAGTGGAAGTATTTTTACATTCATAACGGATAAAAAGAAGTGTAACTATATATCTCTTCTCTACAATTATATAAGTATAAGTTTGTCTTTGTGTAGGTGTCTTAGTTCCCTTATAACTACGAAACGACTGAACGTATTTTCATTACAATTTTGGGAACTTTAGTGCTAAAATCTGGGAGTGATCTTAGTTTAGTTTTGTCTCAGAATCCCCCCGAAAATTACCGATAATCGAAACCGTTATTTTAATTTATCTGTCATCGGTAAAGCCATTTCTTCCATGTCATAGCTTAGCAACAATAATAAAACAACAGGCCGTGAAAATTCTACTGTGGGTAAGTTGATAGTTTTGTTTTGTTGTTGGATGACGTCGTCTGTAAGTAAATAAATAATAAAAGAATAGAAATATGCGAGCATGAAAAGTAATATGTTTATGGTAATATGGAAAAGTCAAGGACTAGTTGTAAAAACTGGAGAAAAAAGGACAAGATATTCTAGTAAAAAAAATAATGAATCTATAACTTAAAAATTGCAACATTAGGAATTGATTACATGATGTTATAAATTGTATTAAAAAGTCTTAATGCTTCAATATTTTAAGTTATGAATTAATTGTATTTTTTACTAGAATATCTTGTCCTTTTCTTTTCCCGTTTTAACAACTAGTTTTTTTACTTTTCCATGTTTAAGCTTAACCATATTACTTTTCATGTTCGCATTGTTCTATTTTAATCCATGCTTTTACTAGGGTTCCAATAAATTCACTTGGTCTTTTTTTAAATTTCAGTCTTATATGTTGCCCCCATAAACACATATGTAATAACAATATAATGTACTCGTCTGCTTTCAATAAAACCCCCCAATATCTCCTTTATATGCTTTCTTACTATCTGTTTCACGTATTTCTTCTCTTTTTGCGACAGCAGTGAATTAGTAGCAGCAGTAGATGATGTAGAACCTTGGTTCCTATGGAAACCGGTCATAAATACGTCGTTCACCTACTTACATCTTTTTACAATTTTGAACATCGGGCAATTCATCATAAATTTCGTTTTACTGAACAAACATTGAATTTTTTTTCACAATATAGTTGAGAAAGTGATCAATAAACTATTAATTGCTTGAAATTTGGTCGAACAATGAGTGGGCGATGAAGCTTTAAAACAGTTCTAAATGATTAAAACTACCAGTTAACCATATATTAAAATTTTACTGTGTTTTAACGATTACATATATATTTGAATGATTATATATATATATACATATATATATATATATATATATATATATATATATATGTGTGTGTGTGTGTGTGTGTATATGTGTGTGTGAGAGAGTGTGTGTACCATTTTTGTTTTGTTTAAGTGAGGTAATGTTTAATCAATTTTGTTGGTGTCCATAATACAAAATAGTGTACTCCTTTTTAAATTTTTGAAAATGTGTTTCATAGTAAACAAGTAAATAACGGACAATCCCTGAAATAACATTAAGACTATTGTGAGTTCAAGAAAAGAAAATTGATTTAGCGATTGCACGAAAGTAATTGACTTACTGGAAAACTATTTTTTTAATGGAGGACTAATTTTTCAAAATGTAGTTTCAACACTTACCCACGCATAATTTTGAATATGTGCGTGCGCTTTCCTTCTCTTCTGAACACCAAAACTGTTTGAACGATTTTAATGAACTTTCACACAAATATACTTCATCTATCTGGCAGTGTTTTTAGATACGTTTTGTATCTTTAGCATTTTACACTTTAATTCATACCAATATATAACATTAATTTTAAATCAACCGTAGGTTCTCTACGGTGTAATGTAGATTACAATGTATTGTGAACTAAGCTACTGCGGAAAGGAATGTGAAGCTTCCTACCTTAGTATTGTGATTAATAAATGATTATAGCAGGCAATTAATCGATCTAATTGAAAAATTTGTAATTTCATCAATTTCGATTATAATAAAACTATGAGAAGCGTGGAATATGCATTAATTTTTAATGGGAGCTCTGACAACGTCAGGTCTCTCTTCTTGTATATATATATATATATATATATATATATATATATATATATATATACACTTATGATCAAAAATTGAGGACCACTTAAAAATATTTAAAAAACTTCCGACTTAAGGTTACCAATACTACAATCTGAAAGGTTATGGAAAAAAGCTAGATTCCAAAGATTTATTTTAAAAGTTTACATTTTTTTATTAAATTAGGCTTTTTACACATGATCAAAATTATAAGATCAAAGACAAAAAAATTCTAATAAATTGCAAAAAATGTGTATGAAAAGTGGATGAAGACATTTAACAATCAAACTCAATAAGTTCTACCTCCACTGCTTTTAATGAATTCAAAAGTTCTTTGGGGCATGCCAGAAATAAGAGTTTCCATTAAGATGCGGGGGATCCTGCTTCAGTTTCTGAAGATGGCTTCTCGAAATTCATTTTTGATGAATGTTGTTTGCCATTCCGATAAACCTCGCTTATCATCCATCTCCAAGACTGGTGAGCATGCAGGATGCACCAGGAGATGAACTCCATTTTCTTGTAGAAAACTCAAGGTCCGTCTTGCTGTGTGGATTGCAGCATTTTCCTGTTGGAATAACCATCCATACCCAAACAAATTATGATCCGCCATCATCAAAAATGTTTTTTGTAGCATGCTAACATAACCAGCCCTGTCTGACTACCCTGTACCAGCTGGAGCTCAATCGTCCCATAGCAAGAAAAGGCACTCCATACCATTACGGACCCTCTTCCACTATGACGTGTGGAAAAAATTTCAAGGGCATGATTTTGTTATGCCAATATCGCTGGAAGTCATCAGGACCATCTAAATTGAATTTTTGCTCATCAGAAAACATGACTTTCTTCCACTTCTCAACGTCTCAGGTTTGGTATTCACGACCAAATCTTAAGTGATCCACTTTGTGTTGTGGAAGCAATCGAGGAATTAGTTTACGCCTTTTATTTAGCATACCCTTTTGTTGTAAGTGTCATCTGATGATTATTGGATTGCAATCAGCATCTGTAACCGCCTTATCTGACTAAAAGAAAGTCCTTAGTCATTCATAACAACCCGTCTGATTCTCCTACTCAATGCGGGAGACATTTTTGGGAGGCCTATCAAAGGATTTAGTCTTTTCTATTATTCTCAGTGTTCTTTAGAAAGTTACAAGTAAGAGTTTTACTGCGATTTACCTTATCGCTCGCTTGCTTATGGAATCCTAGAATTCGTAAGTGCTCAACTTCGGTTAGTTTTCTTGCTTAAGGCATGATAATACCATTACTTAGTGATTGCTAATCTCTAACTGAACTAAAAAATATGAGAATTACTATAAATCTAACAATTTATACCCTTGGTCTTATAGTTTTCATCACGTGTAAAAACGCCTAATAAAAATGCACATTTTTAATAAAATTTTTGGAATGTACCTTTTTGTTTCCACAACCTTTATATTGTAGTATTATTAACCTATAGTCGGAAGAGTTTAAAATTTTCCTTAAAAATGTTTTCTTTTTAAAGATTTTAACGTGGTCTTAAATTTTGATCAGCTGTGTATATAAAGGATGTATCATTAGCATCAAGAAAAGAATTACGAGCGACGATCCAAAATAAATATCTCTAATTTTATTCCGCTCTCATCAATTAAAGGTGATTGCAAGTTTCATTGTAAAGATGATTGAACATATACATTCATGACCTGAAAGTTTAATTTCTTTGTTTTGAATATTGATGTTTAAGATTTGGAAAAATAAAATGCCTTTCATTGATTTGCGTTAGAAGTAGAGACACGTCAATGAATTCCTTGCAAACGTGCATTGAACATAGAAGTAACCATGTCGGAAAATAAATTCTGCAGTGCAAAATGCTTGTTTTTATGGTTCCATCCCTGTCTTCGTAGCTTTTCAACTTGTTGAGTTTCAAATTTTATGGCTCTACTTTTGACACGGCCCTTGTATAACACTGCGCTCCCTGGACGTCCATGCACAGCTATCGTTGATTGCTGACAAATGTGAACTTTGAATTGTGGAGACCATATAGAAAATGCCATGTTTTAGTTGTAATAATACCACCCCTGTCCTTGTAGAGTTTTAACTCTTTGAATTTAAAGACTAGAAAGTTTTACTTTGGAACGTCTCTCGTAGTTTAAAATTAATAAGTGCAAGTATTTGATTACTAACAGAAATCTGTATTAGGTATTACGTTTTATGCAAGATGCAATTTTTAAAAATAGGTTATTATTATTATTATTATTATTATTATTATTATTGTTGTTGTTGTTGTTGTTGTTTTTGTTATTTCTATTATTATCATTGTTGTTGCTGTCATTATTATTATTGTTGTTGTTGTCATTATTATTATTATTATTATTGTTGTTATTATTATTAATATTGTTATTATTATTAATACTAATGTTATTATTATTATTATTATTATTATTATTATTATATACATAACGGAAACTATAATGAAACAGTAATTATGATTTTTAATTTAAGCCTGTTTCATTAGATCGTTTAATTAAATATTACTATTAATATTAAAAAATAATATAAAAAAAGGTTTAACAAAATGTGTTTTTAATAATATTTCGGTCTTTGTGCGTAACAATCGTCTTTGCTTTGAAGTTCAATGTGAGTTACGTATAACAATAGAGACACATATATATAAAATACGAACCAAGATGGTTGCCGAAACAACAAACGATATTGAATCTTCTATGAAATTTATTACTTTTTATTTTTTGACATTTTTTTCTTAGGAGAATATGGAAGAAGAGACACTGCATTGGCATATTAATAAGTGATTGTTTCTGCACAACAGAGCAGATCTGTAAAAAGGTATGGAAATTTTAACCTGCTGGAGGAGTTGATTTACATATAAAAAACATTTGGACCTGGGAATGTAACTATCGTGCTATTATGTACACACTCCTGATTCAAAATTGAAGGCTACTTAAAATATTTCTAAACTTCTCCCACTTAAGTTTACCAATATTACAAGATAAAAGTTCATTGATAAAGCTACATTCCAGACATTTAATCTAGAAATTTACATTTTTTTCCAAATGAGTCATTGTACACCTGATTATAATTCTAAGATAATAATTATTATGGATATAAGACCCAGAGTATATATTCTACAAAACTGCATGAAAACTATATGAAAATATTCAAAAATTAAATTTATAATGAGTTATACTTCAATTGGTTTTGATGACAAAATGTTATTGGGGCCATTTATAAGCGTAACCTCTAAAGTGCTAGGGATGTTGCTCCAACTTTTGAAAATCGCTTTGCGAAGTTATTATTTTGTTGAATATATTTTGCCATTTCGATAAATCTCGCTTGTCCTCCATCCGCAAACATTTTCAATTGGGTTCAAGTCCGGTGAGCATGAAGGATGTCCCAAGAGATGGACCCCATTTCTTTACAGAAAGGTCAAGGTTCGTCGTGCAACGTTGATTGCACCATTTTCCTGTTGGAATAACTATCCATGCCACACAAACGATGGTTCTCTCTTCTCACCGATGCTTTTTGTAGCTTGCTAACGTAACCAGCCATTGTCTGACGATCCTGCAACACCTGGAGCGCAATCGTCCTTCTAACACCATCCCATACCATTAACGACCCTTCACCACTATGAGGTGTGTAGAAAATTTCAGTAGCCATGTAATAATTATGCAAATATCGTTGGAAGACGTTAGGACAATAGATTGAATTTTTTCTCATCTGAGAACAGAACTTTCTTTCACTTCTGAAAAATTCCATGTTTGGTATTCACAATCAAAGTTTAAGTGGTCCACCTTGTAACGTGAAAAAGCGAGGGATTTATTTACGCATTTTATTTGCTATGTCTTGTGTTTAAGTGTTATCTGATGGTTACTCGACTACAATCAGCATCTGTAACTGCCTTATTTTTACAGTAAGGAAGTCTCCTGTCTTCCACAACAACCCGTATTATTCTCCTACTACATACAGAAGAATTTTTAGGGGATAGGCCTTATCAGCGGATTGTGTTTTTCCATATGCGCACTGTTCTTTCGATATTTGTAAATCACAGTTTCACTGCGATTAACCTTAGCCGCGACCGCTGTGATAAACTTTGCTTATGGAAATCTAGAATTCAAGCACGCTCAACTTCGGTAAGTTTGCTTGCTTTAAACATGGTGACACATTTACGCAGTGATTGCCAATCTGTAACTAACTTAAAAACAATTTATACCCCTAGTCTTATAATTCTGATCAAGTGTAAAATGCCTCATTTTATAAAAATGTAAATTTCTGAATTACATTTTTAAAATCTTATTTTTCACATAGTTTTTTTCAGGTTGTAGCATTGGTAACCTTAAGAAAAAAGAGTTTAAAATCTATCTTTAAAAAAAGGCTATTTTTAAAGATTTTGAATTTTGGATCATGGGTGTCTCTCTCTCTCTCTCTCTCTCTCTCTCTCTATATATATATATATATATATATATATATACATATATATATATATATATATATTGTGTATATTTAGGCAGCATATTCTCCTTTAAGCATATGTTGTTAAACAGCACAGCATTTTCTTGTTTGACAATTTTCCGTTTTATTTTTTCCAGTTTTCGAATAATCCTTCTTGTGTTATATGTAAAATGGTGGAAAAGTGTTCCGTAGTCTGCGAGCGCTTTCGGCGTTTCCGCCATCGTCAGGCTGGTTATATAAAAAGTCGTTTTAAAATTACGTCGAATGATAAGGTCGTGTTTTAAGATTACATCGTACTATAAGATCGTTTTTGGCTTATGTGGGCTATTTATATACAAATTTATTGGACAGTTTTTATATATACATTAACAGAGGCATTTTAAAATATTTTTGCTGGATTCATAATTTATATTGTTTATTTTGGGTTGTCTCACTTTTATATATATATAAAAAAATAAAACGGAAAATCGTCAAACAAGAAAATGCTGTGCTGTTTAACAACTTATATATATATATATATATATATATATATATATATATATATATATATATATATATATATTGGTGTAATAAAATTATAAATTAATCGGCAAGAATATGAATTCACTATACTGTATAATATGTATGTTTTGCTATTTTAACTATCAGTATATATAGTATAATAGAACATTTATTTCGTGGAATAAAATCATTCCGCAGGAGCCTTGACTTTCGTAAAGGCGGTCGGGATCCAATCCTGGCTTGAGGTAGTATCCTCTCTAGCCGCACTGATAAGTTATGAAACAAAGAAACAGTACTGTATGTGGATGACTATATATATATATATATATATATATATATATATATATATATATATATATATATGCACGGTGTCCACAAATTCTGGCGACTAAATGTAGCCAGACTTTGTGGACACCCTGTAGATTATGCAGCCATACTTTGTGGACACCATGTAGATTATGCAGACAGACTTTGTGGACACTATGTAGATAATGCAGCCAGACTTTATGGACACCATGTAGATAATGTTGCCAGACTTTGTGGACACTCTGTAGATTATGTAGCCAGACTTTGGGGGCACCATGTAGATTATGTAGCCAGACTTTGTGGACACCATGTAGATTATGCAGCCAGACTTTGTGGACACCATGTAGATTATGCAGCCAGACTTTGTGGACACCCTGTAGATTATGTAGCCAGACTTTGTGGACACCCTGTAGATTATGTAGCCAGACTTTGTGGACACCCCGTAGATTATGTAGCCAGATTTTGTGGGCACCATGTAGATTATGTAGCCAGACTTTGTGGACACCCTGTAGATTATGTAGCCAGATTTTGTGGGCACCATGTAGATTATGTAGCCAGACTTTGTGGACACCCTGTAGATTATGCAGCCATACTTTGTGGACACCATGTAGATTATGCAGACATACTTTGTGGACACTATGTAGATAATGCAGCCAGACTTTATGGACACCATGTAGGTAATATTGCCAGTCTTTGTGGACACCATGTAGATAATGTAGCCAGACTTTGTGGAGAGCCTGTATATAAAGTATGTTATCTATTAAGCTGCAACATCTGCTATTTATATTGTTTGCTATGGTTTTTATGTGATGATTTCCTCCTCTATGCTGGATATCAATGAAAACTAACACGACGTGAACAGTATTCGGTATCTTTCAACACACACACTCACATATTCCACACACATCCAACACACATACACACACACGCACATACAGACGCACACACACGCACACACACATATATATATATATATATATACGTACACTGTTCGTGTCTTTTATTATTTTATCACGATATTTATTCTGCATTATAATTACGATATTCTGTCGAAACTATATTGTTTTTTATGTGAGGAATTATTTTTAAATTAAATATATTAACACACATCCACACATACACACATGCATACGCGTTCAAGCCACACATATTTACATGTATATACATAAATATATATATATATAATATAAATATATATATATATATATATATATATATATATATATATATATTGGTAATCTTATTAATCTTCAAAATCAACCTTAAGTAAATTGAAAAAAGACGCAGATCATTCGATCGTTTTTACAACGTATTATTAGAAAGAAAAAATAGTTCTACTAACTGAAAAAATTGAACATTTGAACACAAATACGAAAGCTTTTTTTCACAGGATCAAAACAGTAATTCAATTTTAACTCTCTAAAAATGGTTCAATCACAAACAGGAGTATGGATGTGTGGGAGAAAAAGAGAGGGAAAGCAAGCATTCACTCTTTTACTTTTATGGGTCCTTCTTGTTTATGCCGCGTCAATTCATCTCTATTTCGAGTGTGGTGTCAGTTCCATTTCAATTTCCTCTTTTGTAAAAAAATACTTTGAAAATGAATTAATAAATATTCCGAGAAAGATCCATATTAATTTATCTTCATTCTATTATATTTATTTAATTAATTGGTCAATACGAAAGAAATATTTGCATATATAAGAAAAATAGATAATAATGTACAAATGAATAATGCTGAATATAGAATTATTATCAACTATCTGTGTTAGTTTTTTTTATTACGAATATATATATATATATATATATATATATTTAAATAAGGGAGTAGTCACCAACAATGTGAATTTTTTAAAATTATTTTATTATTCCGTGTCTTGGTTTTTCATTGAGAATTATGTATGGATCATTGTAATAATGTTTTTAAGTCATTGAAATCGTTTACACGCGTTTCAGACGGTCTGTGATGCGTCTTCGTCAGAAATTATTGTCAAATGTGTAAAAATGGCGATTTTCGTAGTTAGTTTGAAGTTTTTCCAAGGGGTGGAGGCTTGTAAGTGTTTATTATACATTGGTATGCTGAATTTTTATTGCTTTTTTATTTGGTTTGTCCAGGGAGATTTTGACCTCGCTGTAGTCAGTCGCTATCTCTTTCTGCTAATGTGTTTTTCTTTTCCATTAGGGTGGGGTAGGGTGTGTGTATGTTTGTGTGTGTGTCCGTGTTTATGTGTGTGTGTGTGTGTGTGTGTGTGTGTGCGCGTGTGTGTTTGCTTTTATTGGTTTGGGAATGTGTATATTGTTTTATAGTATTTTGGGGTTATTTGCTTCCTTAGGAAGGCGGCTGTGGTCCGAGGTCGTTACTAATGTGTATGTGTGGGGAGGGGGGACTGGCTCTTCTGAAGTAAGGGTATGGGTGCTTTCATTCTATTTTGATATTTATTTTTTGGATTCTTGGATTTTAGTATTGTGATTTTTTCGTTTTAGTCTTATATTATGTTTGTTTAGAAAGAGGGGTGTATTTAAATATACATCTTTCTTTCGTTGGAAAGTATTTAAATATACATCTTTCTTTCGTTGGAATTTATTAACCCATTTTATAAATATATATATATATATATATATATATATATATATATATATATATATATAATGTTATAAGTCCATGTATGCTTCTAGGATAGTGATTTAAAAGGTTATGAGGGTTTTTGAAGCATGAACACCGATGTTATTTTTTGTATATAATAGTTATTTTTTATATGCCTGGATCTGTACATGTCATTGTATGCATATACACGTGTATGGATATATATGCGTATATGTGTATGCATGCATGCATATCTGTTTATGCATATTATTATTTATATGCGCATTATATGTATGGGGGTACATATATTATACAGGTATGGTCGTTGAATATGATTGTGTATTGATATATATATATATATATATATATATATATATATGCGTATATATGTGTGTGAATTGTGCATGCATATGTATATCTTTACCTTTATGTACATGTTTTTATGTCAAAGCTACTATTGGTCTATGGTTTAGATATAATTATTATTATTTATACTATTACTATTATTATTATTGTTGTTGTTATTATTATTATCAATATTTTATAAATATTGTCATTATAATCAATACACACAGAGTGACTCTCGAGCCAAAAGCACATATATTTTTATTATTGTCCTCCGTCTATGTATGAGAATTCCTTCGGGATTGAGACAATTTTCCTTCAGGACCGAGACTATTTGTATTCTCATTTAATTATTAACTAATATTAATTTTATTGATATTATTATTATTATTATTATTATTATTATTATTATTATTATTATTATTATTATTTATTTATTTATTTATTTATGTTCGTCCCCATCTTGTGTGTCATTTTTATTGAGGGAGAGACAGACTTTACTCACCATTAAAAAAGCTGACATTTTCTCTAACTCTGCCCTCTTCAGTAGTTTTATTATTATTATTATTATTATTATTATTATTATTATTATTATTATTATTATTATTATCATCATTATTATTATTATTATTATTAATTTAATTACATTATTTTTAGCCGTTTAACAATTTCATTTTAATTCTATTATACATATTGAAATCAATTGCATCTCGTTTTTGCCGTTTGAATTAAACGCTTTTACGTTGCAACATTAAAAAGATATTTAAAAAAATCTTCTTCCACAATCTTCTTCCACAAACGGCTAAAATAATTCACGTGAACATTTTCGAACATGATTGCTATGAATAAACGCTGGCCACACTACAAATTTCCAGTTCTTTCAACGGTTTTCCTTTTCTTTTTCATTTCGCTACTCTTTTGTGACCAAAAGCGGAGGTCCGCTTGAAATATAACAAATAACAATAGCACTCGTTTTTCAGTCTTCAAAAACCCTCATAACCTTTAAGTCACTATATATAAATATATATATATATATATATATATATATATATATATATATGATTGCAACGGCTTTGTCAGACGAGTGCCACTCCCTCAGAAATTTAAAATCCATGAGCCCAAATGCCTGAGGGAGTATCTATACAAAGATGATGTTACAGAGTCTTAACTTTGTACGACAGCTAAGTCTCTCTCTCGGTTCAAAATGTTGAGATCCAGCAACAAGCAAGAGCAAGATATATATATATATATATATATATATATATATATATATATATATATATATATATAGTTTTTCAAAATAGTGTTGTATCATTTATTTAAATTAAAAAAAAACTTGTTTAGTTTGTAATATAATTGCGATAAATCAAATGAAACACATTTCGTATTTATCAATTTACATAAATTTGGAAATAAAGAATTTACCACAGCTTCATCATTCCACTATTTCCCTCCATTAAGCTTAAACTAATCCTAAAAATCGAACTTCTTGTGTCGTGAGTGTACCCTAATTTTAGAATAAATCCGAATTGATCGTCTCGTACATATGATGTGAAATAAAATAGCCGGCCAATTTACACGTAATATTGTGTGTATCAGCGGTAATTATGTACACTCGTGTTGCTCCTCATCATTCTGTGTATAAACAGTGCTAAAACAGTTTTGTTTTACAAGACGTTCGTATAATTTTTGTCTGGAATGCTATCTTATATCGACTTTATGTTTAGTTTTATAAAACAACGCCTATAGATGAACGGGCATACTTTTTCGTATCGCCTTGTATTGATGGCGAGTATCTTGACATCCTATCACCAAACATTATACACGTGACATTCAAGCTAATGGTAAGGTTGTTTTCCTATCATGTTTCTGGTCAAGATTTTATTTTGCGTTGTTGCACTTTTTTCCGCTTTAAATCCATTTATCCCGCCAAATTCAACGCACCCTATTTCATCCAATTATTTGTTCCCAACTTGAACACCGCATATAATGTCATTTCTTTATTGTACTCCCATTTGCGCTTGTTTTTCATTTATGTTTTTTCTTCTTTTCCGTGTAAGAATAAGTCCTTTGTGTCCTGCAAGATACACATTTTGAGATACACGTTTGCTCTAAACATATTCCACTATTCAGCTAAGTTTTTCCCGCCAATAAAACTATGTACAGTATAACTATGTGAATCTGCACGCTGTTGCGCAGATGTCATATAACTTTAATTGATGTTTTCTTTAGTTTTTAATTTTTTTCTCATAATTATTATCTTTAAATCAGATTTTCAAAGCTGAACTAATCTTACGATAGCTTTTATAACAAAATATATTTTGTATAAATTATACTTATTAATTTCGTACAGGTAATGGTGTTTTTTATCTATATTTATAAATAATTTATTTTATACCAATAGTTTAATTGCTAAAGATTTGCTAATAGTTTTACATTGAAAAAACATTATGGTTGACTGTTTTAATACTACAATTTCTTTTAATTTCGAAGGTCACGAAGTAATATTTTTGTAAACTATTTTATATATTTGCTGTGACAACTTGTTCAGAATGCGTGTTTATGTCTATATTATTGATAACATGCATTTGGCCGATGCCCACGATATATACACTCTGACAGCAATTAAAACACAACACAGTTGATCTATAAGAAAATATATTGTTTTTTATTTCACATGGACGAATAAGCTTAGGATTATTTAGGATTATACGTTGTCACTAGTGTTTTACATTTCTGAAAGCGCGTGAGGTGGCTTAGGATGTTGACAGTGAAGAAATATGTCAATATCCAAACCTATTAAGAAAAGGTTAAACTTGAAATTACAAATAAATTAAACGCATCATATCATTGTTTCTGTTCCGTCTTAAAACACAATCGCTACTGCATATAATAGTAGACCACATATAATTTCGAAACAAGAGCTGCACAAATTTTGGCTGCATTTTCTTGAGTCGATGATGCTCGAATCCAGGTGCACGAAGAATAAAAGGACGACTGAAAACAAGGCCATGACAGGCAAAGAGCACATAAAACACCTGTTATTCCCAAATCGTAACGTATTTACTACTAACCACACTCAACGTCGCTAAACAACAGTGATCTTATAGAAATCAATGTGTCAATATAAATGCACAATAATTGATTTAATTTCGTAATTGAATCATCTAAATAAATTTTTAAGCTTATTTTATTATTTTGCGCTATTTCATTTATGATTTAAATACATATTCAGTTATTAAACATTAAAAAAATAACGTGTTTAATCACAGAGAAGCGGGATACCTAGAGACACACGAGAAGTGTTCGTACAATTTTTTTTCAGTTAGTAAAACGAGTTCATGGAATGTAGAAGGGAAATGACAAACGAAGGTAAAAGTTATTAGCAATGAAGTAGGTCCAGAAACAAAATAGTTATAAGAGACAATCTTCGTATAAGATAGCACAGTTTACAAGATGTGATATTGGCATACATAGTAATAAAAATTGAGAATCCAACATGAAAGTAATTTAGTAATAGTCGGAGACAAAACAGTATCGTTTAAAGAAGAGTGTTTTCTAATGTGTTATTTTTTCCAATTAGAGACACGATAACTAGCATCTAATTATCGTTACATATGCTTTTACCTTTATTTTTTCATTTTTTCTCTGCATTTCATAAACTCTTTCTACTTAGATTTACGTATACATGATTCTTTAAAACAATGCAGGTTAATGAATTCTTAATCTTGCATCCCGAGTTTCCTGTTGAATAATAAATTTTTGAAAACTATTATTCTTTACGATCATTGACTATGTTTTTTTCATAATAAGCTCTATTTCCATCTATTGGTTGTATTGATCTTTGTCATGTGGTTCCGATTACTATATAAAAATAATATTTATATTCAGTTTTACCCCACATAACCCCTTGACCTGTAAACTTAATAATTATCTCTTGATTATAAAGATGTATAGATATACAGATATACGAACTAAATATAATAACGCTATTCTAAAAAAACTTGTTCAGAATGAAATAAGTAATTATTGGCAAATTGAGAATTATGATTAACACGTTTTTTCCAAGGTGTACTTATGTGTTTGTTACAGTCGGATTAATTGTGTTTATTATTGGATGCAACTCAACAAATCATGAATAGTTCAATTAAGTCAAACTTTCCCTCTTACACACTTAACCAAAACCGTCCTTAGAGACGGAGGACAATTAATCAAAATACACGATGGCCATCTTCTGATGATTATCTCCTACTAATCTTGAATTCTCGCATCGGAGCTAAAGTCACCAAAACAACACCGAACATCAGCATTTCTTCAATTTAGAGAAGAATCATTGGGTAAGATAATTGCAGTTGTGTGTCACTTTGAAAACGACAGGGAGGGGCGGAATGTCGGGGATACAAATCCCTGAAGCTGAACTTGGTGCAAAACTGTGAAAATTAAAAAAAATATATAGAATTTGGAAGGTGAATGTCGAACGACGGCATTACGACTATGGATGCGTAACATAATAGCTATTGGATAATGTATTCATTTTATCAGATAATGTATTCATATATATATATATATATATTGATATATATATATATATATATATATATATATATATATAAGCCTGAAGAATCCTAGAATGGATAAAACGCGGAATATTCAGTGTAGCTTAATCGCCATATATATTTTATAACTTACTATATATATATATATAAATATATATATATATATATATATATATATATAATTATTCCAAGTTGATATTTTCAAGAGGTGAAGCAACCAATTTATGTTTAACGAAGTTTGAAAGATGTGATGCTCTCAGGTAGGGTTATTTATGTCATGGCAATCGACTGTTGAGAAAGTATTTTGTAGTTTTAAAGGAAACAAACTTAGTTTAGTAAAATTAAATGTTTCGATCGACTTAACGTTTTATACTCTGAACAATGAAAGGAGTTTTTATAGAGTATCTGCCAATGCTGGGTATTTTTGTGTATTTGTTTTATTCTGATTTCTGTTATAGAGCGGGGCGTCCTCACTAAATACACTCATCAAGGAAATTTTGGCAAGAGCTCATTTATGAATATCAGGAATAATAAAAGCTCAGTGATAGACCTATGAGGCACACCTTAATTTATATCAGGTTTAGATGTCCGTCCATCTAGGAAAATTGGCATTTTCTCTCATATAAAAAAGAATCTATCTTGATTATTCGATCGTAAATGCCATGAAATGTAATCTTCATGAAGAGCCCTTCAAGGCCGATCCTATTAAAAGTTTTTCGATATATAAATGCATCTTTTCTTTTATTCTGTACATAGTTTATGCATTAAGAGATGGCGGTTGAAATGTCTGCAGTAGAACGGGATTGTGTAAATCGATTCTTTTGTTCAGAAAGAAGCTTAACGTTGACAAGATGGTAAACTAGTTCTTAATTGATAAAAGACTTAAAGATTATAGCGAAGAGGGACATAAGTCTATGCGATAATTAAGCGGACCATTTCCCACGCCAGAATTCTTGAATTATGTTACAACAGAGACAATCTCCCAGGTTTCACAGTAGTAAGTTGCAGATATTCATTTCTTGAGCAGTGTGTAAAAGAGAGGGACTAGCTTATTGAGTCATTTCTTTATTAGTATGGGGTGATGAGGTCACAGCCACATGGATTGAAAGTATAACTATATGGTTTTATGATAGCATAGACAGGAAAATAGGGGAATTTTAAAACCTACAAGTGTAATTTCTGTAAGCACATGTAAATATGGGAGGGGTGGGTTGAGAGGTGTAAGGTAGGAAGAATGTGTGGTCTTAAAATAAATATTATACCTTTTGTTTATATATTAAAGAATTGCTATAACAAAGACGAAATAATTTAACAGAATAACTTTACTGTCACATGACGACATGTGTGTCAACGTTTCATTCGAAGCATTCTCATTTGTTTAGACATGAGTTTGTTACCAACGGATCTGACGTTGCAGATTAAGGGTACTATTTAAACCGTCCTGCTTTACAAGGTAATGATGCGATTGCGAAAAGATAAAATTTATATGTGCAGTAAAAGTCTCGAACTGAAATAATCTTAAGGCAGATCATGACTGTAAAGTGGGAAAACGTGTCCTTCCAACTCGTTGGTAAGACCCACTCAGAAAGCAAATGACCGCCAACATCAATCAGCTACATATATATATCAGAGGAGACCACTCTCTGGTTACTTCCTGTTATCAGAGTAACAAAATACAGTTGTCATGTTGTCAGCTAGTATACTTTTTGTAGCTAACTCTGCGCGTAGGTGGCTTTGAGCATATTAGGCTGATCAAACACCTTTCCGTATATTCCAATTCATCAAAAAGGAGTTGTTCTCTTGGAACTCAAATGGTGCCATTCCATCTAAAAGGATTTTTTTCAGGCGTATCGTAATTATATAGCAAAGTTTTGATTTTGTCGCATGCGGTTTTGTCTCTCCCCGACCACATCAGAACGACTTCCACCCATACATTATATCGACCCATGTACACTATAAACTTCCAACTCTATATATCGAGAAGTAAACCACTACTGATTGAAAATGGAATGGGTCTGCTAGTGGCATCAAGGTCTCTATGGTCTTACATGGTGCAGGGGCTCCCTGGACTGATATAGTGAAATGGTTTATGTATGAACTGGGGTCTGATTTGCCTGATGTTGGCATCCAAACCAGCCTTGAATTCGCCAGTAAATTATTGATGCCATGATGTGCAGAGATGATAGTGTTGAAGAGATTCCAATAACTCTCCAATAAGTTGTCGAGGAATTTGTATTTTGTTGCCTTTGATAATAACTCTTTCCTTCCATAGGTAATAGGAAAACAAACAAAAAACGAACGATGAGTGGGAACTCGTTGTATGACTGGGGAAAGCTATTTTTGATTTAATCTCTTAAAAGTTCTGCATTATTCATCTGTGACCGCACGTATTACGATCTTTCAATTTAGGATCATTTTCGTACATAACTTTAGAGCCAATTTGGCAGTGTCGATCATTTAGGTATGATTTTGGTAGGGTACATGCTGAGTATCGGGATGCACAATCAGAAACTAAATTAAGTTTTCTAGGAAAATGTGTTATCCGTAATCTGTACATTATTGTTTTTTCTATGAAATTTAACAGGCATTTTTTTAATATTTTCTCAACCTGGTATTAAACTATTTTATTAGTAGCGGGTGATCCACTGTTACCAAATAATCTAAGCATTCAGACACAAACATCTGACAGAATACCAGCTTCTTTTTCCATTGGTACATATTATGAATCTTCGTCGTTTTTAAACGGAATCCAGCCAATACTAACGCCTAATGATGATCCACCCTATTCCTGTTTAATTTACCCTCACATCCAAGATAATGTACAATATTCTTGTTTTACTGTAATCTGTTGCCAGTCCTATTACTCTGCTCATTTTGAATGTTCAGATTCTTAATTCAATCCTATTCACTATTACACTCTTTGAGTCTTTGAATAGTGTTTCATCCCAATAGAAGTTTATGTGGTTTCTCCCCAACAGTTCTTGAAAAAAGACCACCATTTCTGATTGTGTAAAGGCATAAAAAACCTGCTTCACGAGTTCAAACAAAGAAATAATTTCTGGTATATTCATGGGGGTTGAGAAAAGACAAATGGCTTCTGTCATTTCTTATTGGTTTAACATCTTTAGAGTAACCTAAATTCTTGAGAATACCACCTCTATTTCGGCAAAATGAAACTTTTCTGCATCAAACATAATCCCATTCTTAGCACAGAAACTGATATAGGCAGGCGTGTGCCAGAATGTATTAAATAGTCCCACAGGATACTGCCGTCTATGCATCGATTTCACCAGCCATATTTATGGTAATGACATTTTATCGACGGTAGCACATATCTCTTGGTAAACGGAATCCTTGAAGGGGCTCGACAATATCGATACCAACTCCACTCGGTGATGAACGTCGTAGAGCTTGTATCTGTTTCATGCGTTCAGTACCTTTTTTTACCGTGTGCTGCTATCATATAAACCTAATTGAATGAGTACAATGATGACAGCTGTTCTGTGTGGACATCCACATGGGGTCAATTCCTTTATGTTTCTGAAAAAAGATACTCCGTGATAGCATGGTTGGGATATTGGAAAGCAATCAGTCCAGCTCCTTCAAAGCCGTCCGTGATAAATACAACCCAGAGATGTTTGCCGACACATAGACATTTATTGTGTCCGTGTTGTTCCCACATTTATGTGCAGAAACAGGTACCTCTGGTGTGTAAACCACTGTCTGTTATGCTCCGTATTCGATGGATTTGTTGATATAAAGCACTCCTTTGGTTATAAAATAAGTTTCTGAATTTGTACTCCGGAGTCTGCAAACGCAGATATGCAATGGCAGTGTGTGATTATCTGTTCTTCCAATGTATGTTCGAATCTTGCGTGAGTTTCAGGAATTATTTTCACCTCCAACGTCAGTAGAAAGTAGCACTAGAATGCATATCTTAAATTGCACTCTATACACTCGAGGTTATGCAGGTTAGCCTATCGTGCCTTATTTTTGCGATCAGAAAATTTATCTGAGATATCGTTTGTGAATATGAATCGTTTTTCACTTCGAGATACTTTCTTCTTTGTTCTGCTTTGAACCCTTCAAATTGATGGCATACTTTTCAGGTTTCCCACTACTTCGCAAACATCGCGTTAGAGTCTAGCTGCTGGACACTTCATTCGTCGCATATACTCTATAGTGTGGCATTTTTTGCGCCTCCGTTGGAACGAACTTTGTATTGTGGGATTGGGGGAGCCTTGGTCTCTCGCTTGTGTTGTTCTTGGTCCGACTGTTGTCCACCGAAACAGAGTGTATGGTATCGTTCAAGTGAGAAGTTGACTTGTCTGTAGCTCCCAGTCACACCAACCAGAAATTGTTTGCTCTAATGTGGCAAGCAAAGCTACCTCTGACAGTACGGCTTTTATACTCTGTATTTCCAAGTCCAACTATCATCCGCCTGGCAACGATGTCGTCTGAATAGTCCACTTGCTGCCGGCAAGTTTATACGTTTGGAAACTGAATTCTAAATTCACAAAATTTGGCTTAGCCACCTAGTCTCGATGAGGAATGTATTATTGATTATCCCTTGTTCTGCCTCATAAAGTGGAATTTTAATGTGTCTAAAACAATGGCTAATCGATGCCTCCTTTAAGTCTCAAAAGACGAAGGATACCCCCTGTAGGAGCAGCTTCGCATGTAATTGTGTGGCAAGGGTTGCGCAATCCTCAGTCACACTTTTCCTGAATCGGCACTGCTTCTGTCCAGTGATTCTGTCCAGGGACGACTGGAAACAATGCCGAAATAAGCGGAGAGTACATACAGCATCTAGAAATCCCAAATAGTTACGCATCTGGTTGTGACCAGGCGCATCGTTGATTAACCTCGGCGATCTGATGGGAACTGGTGCATTAAACGTGATCATGCCGTATTGGCTAATCTCCACGGTGGTATCTATTCTTATTGAGAACCTTTCTGTTTTGTTATTCACCCCGGCATGTTGGAACGACTGAATTTTCTTAGCTCGATTTTTTCTTTATGAACTTCAATAATTTAGTGCAATAAATGCACGCTTTCTTGCTCCATGCTACTTGATGTTGTAGTACATTCAATGGCTATCGTCGTCTTACAATTTTCAAACTTTACAATGTTAATCCTCTAAGAAGCGCTATGTAAAATAAGAAAAGGTGTGTCCTTCGCGTTCGTTACTAAATTCCACACAAAAAGCAAACGATAGATTTTATCTGTTCTCTGTATATCCTGGGATATCAAACCCCGCTTACTTTCTGTTATCAGGGAAGATAACTCCACGGGTACTTTCTGCTATCACGAGCAGATGACCTATACAACAACAAGGATTTTTAAACTCTCTTTCATGTTCATTATAGATGCAGATTGGTAATCAGACCTTGTTTGCCAAATAGTGCCCGCCCCCTAAGAATTAATTAGGCTAAAGGTTGCTTAATTTCGCCGTTCTTACGGAAAGCGATGTGTCAACCCGGATATAGCTATATGATGGTAAGATAAAATAGATAACATTTTTTGAAATTATTATTATTATTATTATTATTATTATTATTATTATTATTATTATTATTTTACGTCAGTTACATTTACGAATGCGAGCAAATACAATAAAGTATGTTATAAAACCAAACGTTTATTTAAATATCATCAGGTAGCTAATAATTTTCAAATGAAATCACTACAGAAGTATCCATATAGAATATAGGAAGATGTAAATATTAAAAGACACATGAACTCCAACGTAAAAATGGCGACAGCGTCCGGCATTTTATTTGTACATACCACGGTGAAAAAGACGCTAACAATTATGGGGTTAGCATAGTTGAATATTCCTCGTCGGTGAAAAAGCAAGAATGACTGTTATAATCTGGAGTAAAGGCTACATTCGGTCGAATGATAGAAAACTGTAAATAGAATCGATGCTTAGTAAAATGTCACGAAGAACACTCGTAACGCAAGATTTAATATCTGAATGGACGGCGCCTTTATAAACAGACGCTCGCTCTTTACAGATATATAAGGCATCTAAAAGGAGAAATATATAATACATTTAACCTGAATGACTTGGGTAGATATTGACCAAAATGAGGGACATTTACAAGCAAAAGCTAAGTGCATTGTTTGATTACATGCATATTAACATATTTATAATCCATTTACCTCTTTCTCTCTCCCTTTCATATATATATATATATATATATATATATATATATATATATATATATATATATATATATATATACATGCTTAATTCTCATGTGTACTGAATAATATACCTGACATGGAGAATCGCACAATATCTACAAACACGTACAAACACACATATTTAATATATAAAATTATGTCAGCCGGATTCTCAACAACATCGCGACTATCAATTCGATATCTGATTAAAACCAGTTAATCATATACGTTAATTTGTCGCATCTGTTCTCTATATAAAGCACAGCCCAAACGATCCAACCTAATAATTCCTTCAGTTTATTGTTTTGTTACAACTGGATAAATCAAATCACACGACTGGTTTAAAATTACACTGTCGGTGATTGTGCGTTAGTCAAATGGTTTCCTCTAATATATAAAAGATTTAAAATAGATTTTAAAAATACAACTTCTACACTTAAGAAGTAAATTTACAATTAGCTTCTCTACTTGTACATGTTATTAAGCATGTGGTTTCTTGCATATTGGAAAACTTAGCTGTTTAATGTATAACTATAACAGTATTATTTATAATTTTGCATGCGCTTGTGCCTGAAAAAAAAACAGCGCTTTTCTTTCATGAATATTCGAAATCATTGAAGGGTGTGAGCATTCCAAAATACCATAATCGAACTCTAGTATTGCTTTACATAATCTTGATAAGCTCATTATAATGCAGAATGCTAATCAAGTAGCATCAAGTACTAATATTTGGTATGATTTGACCTACGATTTGACCAAAGCTTCCCGGTTTATTAGTGCGATTACGTTTTTTTTTTTTTTTTTTTTTTTTTGCTAAGTAATTATCTGCTTATGAATCTACTTCAGTTAGGCAAGTATTTATACTTTAAGAGAGAGTTATCTATTAATTTTATTTATTGCGGACTATTATCCTCATATTTACTTAGTTGTTTCATGACGTTTCGGCCAACTATTCTGCTGGTCTTCGTCAAGGTGGTAACCGCGATGGGATAGGAACTCTGAATCTCCTGACTGCATCCATTACAATTACTGCCTTCAGTAGTTCTTGTCGTTTCATCACGTTTTGGCCAAGTAAGCCTCTGGCCGACTTTGTGTAGGATTGAAACCGCTATCTGCAGAGAATTCTCACCTGGAATCGTAGAGATTCAACATCTCTATCAACTGCGCCAATAATGAATTCCAATTAAATCATAGACTTATACCAGTTTTTATACCTTTCAACCATTTCATATTAATATAGCGATTTTCCTTATAGTTTAACTATTGCATGCTACTGAAACCATGCTTTATTCTACTACTAACTCTTTTAGTTTAAACTATTATCTTCCTTTGTTCATTGACACACGGGCAAGGGTCACAGATAGATAATATTTTTATTGAAAATAACCCAGAAAATAAATACAAACAATGATTATTAATTATATTGAAAGCTTCTTTATTGTTTTAGACTTCAGGTATTATACAAAAAGGCCGTAGATTGCTAGATAAAGCGAAAATACTTTTAACAAAAATATGTATAGTGTCCTAAAATTATTTGATACATTGCTGTCTTGTATGAAATGTGTAGTTTTTATTGTATTAATGAAGATCAGTTATCCAAAGTTTATTTTATATTTTGAAAATACCTTGAAGAGTTCATCAGACTAAAATTCCTACCATATCCTACTGCAAACTGTACGTCCTGGGGGAAACTATTCTTTCATTTTATCTCGGTTAATTGGGACATAACGCAATGGGGCTAAGAATACATGCGCAAGTAAACAAAAATACCTGATGGTAGATCAGAAAGATAGGTTTAGGTCGAACAAAAATTTGAGTAAAAGCCGACTGTGATGTTATTGGGAAACTAAGAATAGTAAAATATAAAAAAACTACTGAGTGAAATATGTTGCCGCTGTGATCGAACAAACAATATCCAGTTTTCTGTTTGCTAATTGCATTCTTATATTCTATATAGACGACTAGAGAGTACGTTAATAAACTCACATGGAGGAAATGAAATACTTGAGTAAATAATCGATTTTTATAATGTCATTACAGAAATTGTATGAAGAAAACAATATAAAAAAAACTAAGAAAATGTATAAGAACAGCAATGAATAATGACTGAGATTTGTGACAAGGAATTATTTAATGCATTCAGTTCTCAAGTGTATAAAACTTAAATATCCAATCAAATCACCTCAAAAGCAGGACTGAACGACCCGTATTTAAGTAGTAAAATTATAGCAGTCAAGCGTCAATAATACAAAAGAAAAAGTAAAATAATAACATATCATAGAAGAAGAATTTTCCTGTGTAAAGAGATAGTTGTGACAGTAGATTTTGCATGGGAGTTAAAACTATATAGCTATTTGTAGGTATGACTACTTAAGACAATCAGAAGAGTTAGAAAAAGTTTGAAATTAATGTAAGTGAACAAAGCGGTAAAATATTTATTGAAAACATACATGAATAATCGGCTTAAAACATGAGCATTGTCGAATAACAGAACTAACAAAGAAAATGAATAGGATAATTCAAAGATATAGCGCTTTATCCATTGTATATCGAAAAAAATAGAAATCATTGAATACTCAATCATTGGGACTTTTATTTTAAGAATGACATTTTTCAATTATAATAAATGTAACTCAATTCTGAATCTAATTCATTTATTTAAAATACACAAATAAGTATTGCATTTTATTGAAATAAATGTGTGACATTGATAAGCATATTTTCTGAGAATACATATATAGACTACCTACCACACATACTGAAATTATATATATATATATATATATATACATATATGCGTGTGTTTGTGGGTTTGTGTATACACACAGAAACATATCTATACACATATATATATATATATATAGACCTAACATTACTCTGAATATGTTGTTATCTTAAAACACCCCCCCGCACACACACATACACACACACACACATATATATATACAGGGTGTCCACAAAGTCTGGCTACATTATGAAGCGAGACTTCCACAAGGTCTGGCTACATAACGTAGCGAGACTTTTTAGACACCCTGTATATATATATATATATATATATATATATATATATATATATATATATATATATATATATATATATATATATATGGGCATAACATTACTCTTCACTGAATATGCTGTAATCTTAAAATACGACTATAAATGAAGCGGACCGACATTATGTTTTCTTACAACATTTAAGATCGTGGGACAAGAAGTAAAGCTCAGTTGATCTTAAAGACATTTATGAAATCATATTCATTCGCGTGCCAAGCAGTTAAACACAATGATATCACAATTTGGGAATTGATAACACTGGTCCCGACGTCTTTTTCTGAGGATTTGTTTTAACCAAGTAGTACCTCCTTTAAGTTAACAATTCTATTTTTTTCATTCCTGATCGAAATCTCAACCGTCAATTTTATCTTGATCGAAAAATATAATAAACCAATCAGAAAGATGGGTAGAAAAGTAATTTATCTTAACTGTTTATGTGGTTTCTATTGCTTGAATTATTGCTAAATTATTGCATTTGTTGATAAATCGATGTATCTACTTTAAAGAAGTAAAGGTTAATAGTGCAAATAGCCAAAACAGAAATTTAAAATTAAATACACTAATTAATATTATAAAAGGCTGCTATCGAGTATCGATAGAAAATAATCTCATCTGTTTCCTCCGTTTATTTATTCTATTTAGAGTGTCTACATATTTGTTGTTTAATTTATAATTGCTGTAATTCATTCACCTTATAATTACGTTTTTTTAAGACTAAACTCGCAGAAGCCTATGTAAAATGTATTCAATCATCTGAATGTGCCTGGTTCATATAGTCATGTTGCATTTATTTATATTTTCTTAGCGAAATAAACGGTAATAATTCTACAATTAGTATGCCGTTCTTGTACTTTTTTTTCGAGCTTCATCCATTTCAACAATAATATACAATGCTCTCATGCAGTTGTTCAGATCTAAACAAATAATCATTCCGTCTTTTAAATATTTGTCTTCAAGTTGTTTTTAAATATTCATAAATAGCGATTAATAAGTAAGGAAAACTGAAATGTGTCCAATTACAAAAAAAAACACGGAAGAATATAAGTTTCTGAAATAATTTTTCCGCTCATTAATTAGGTTACTTTTTTTTAAAGATTAAACATAAAAAAAGTATATAAACATGTATATTTTTAAAGATTAAACATAAAACTGTATATAAACATGTATAAAATACAAAATCGCTAGAAAAGCGACAAATTTGTCATTTAATGTTAGATTTTTATAAAAGTGAGAAGTTCGTTTTTATTATGATTCGTCCAGTTTTTTGCGAGCAGCATCGGCATTTGGATATTTTTGTTTCAATGTGGCAATAAAATTAACCAATACTTTGTAGTGATTAAATAAAAAAAATACCACAGCTAGATACATTATCAATCACTAAGCTAGATGTTCACTTTCGAAAAGTATAATTATTTACATTTAAAGTTGTTTTCTACTGCACTGTTCATCTCATAGATATCAAAGTAAATAGAACAGATATTTACACAAAACAAAAATTAAATAATAAAAGTTACCCGATGGTATTTTTCACTTTTTTAGCGACCACCTTAGGATAATAGTGGTCTAGTCGTTAACGACATAGACTAATGACCTAGGTGTTCCAACTTGAATCCAGTTCGTTTCACAAAGTTCATTTACACATAGAATGTTAGCAACCTTCTCGTGGTTCTTTCAGTAACTACCCAACGTCTTCTAGAAATAATTTTTACTAGAAAGATACCCGAAAAGCTAATGCTATGAATAGAATTTATACGATGTAATGGCAAGTGACCCGCTGTAAATAAGTTTGATGTTGGTTGGTTGGTTGTTTTTGTTTTACGGCATATCAATCCTTTCGGGTTATTTAATGCCGAATCCAAAGATTTTGAAGACAATTTTTTTTAATAGAATATATTTGTTGTTTTCACGTCGGTTTCTATTCAACCCATAGTTGGGACCCTAACAGGTACTACCACTCCGGGTCAGAGTGGACCTGGGAGGAATGGTAATTAAAGGGTGGCTCCACACTCCCCAAAGCCCACAAGCTGCGGCATCACCACTGGATAATATTTAAGGTACTATCCAGGGCCCCCATTGAGGGACTTTTACCCTCTGCAGGGGGGCAGTCGGCGTATTCTAATACCCCACCGACAGGGCCAAAATAAGTTTGAACGGTTTCAGTTGAAAGCTACAGCAACAAATGTAACGAGTTTAGTAGTTTTTGCAACGAATCATTAAATATAGCAGCAAATCAATATATTGGAATGTGCTTTTAATCGCATAGACTGATTGCTCTAAATAGTAGACTGCCTATTTATTCCGCTTACGTAGCATTTTTGCCTCTATTTACTTGCCGCTTAGTCGTTTTTTTTTTTAATGTGATTAAAACTCAACTGCTCAAAAAGCGATCAGTAGGGATTCGAGCAAAAATAAAAATTTTATTAGTACAAGAGGGTTTCTTTTTTATTTACCTAAAACAGAACAGACAAACTGTAGTCAAAAGCCCACACTCGAATTTTCAGTTGTAACCGCGCATATTAAATGATCGCATCTAAAAAAATGTTACTAGTTTCGTCCTGAATTTTCCGGAAATTGAAATTTAAAAGAAAGCGATAAATAATTTTGTTGTGAAACCGCCTGTTATTTTTTTTTTTTTTGTATCGCATTGGGATCATATTTTTCTCCCCGTATTCATTATAAGCTTAATAGTGTCCGTCGGATGCGAAGGGACACGCTATTGATTTGATTTTGAAAGATGAAGAAGAAAATCTCATGGAAGGTGAATATAAGAGACATATCAATTTCAGAATGCCGAGTCTTCTTTCAGAAGTTTTCCCGAGGCATTTTACTATAGTGTAACTCAACCAGCGTCAGATGTAATTGGTACTATCTTGAAGTAGAGATTCCCTTTTTTAATATTCGCGGAAGAACACGCATAGCAACCGGATACGTTTTGTAACAGATGGCGCCATTGATATACGCAATCCGATGTTTTTTATCAAAAGATCTGTGCACTAATATATAAGCAAGCGCATACTTTTACGCTTGAAGACACTATTGCGCCTAGAGAGGGCAAACCTCCGACAATAACAAATATCTAATGAAAGGGGATCTGAACAGGATTGCTCCGTATTAATATTGCCCTCGGATTTTATTCACATATACCGGTTGTTTTTTAGTGTACACCTCTATCAGAAATATTTTATTTCTCGCTAGGAGAAAAGTGTAGTATCTGTTCTGATACTATACATCATAATTACTATCTTATTTAAGTGAAAGAGACATATTACTAGACAAAGGCAATTCAAGTTGTTTTCTCAATCGAAATTACCTTTTCTACGAAATCTAGATTTATTACGCATTAAAAAAAGGCCTTATGCTAAGAAGGGATTCGTGAGAAGGGGAAGCAAGTAAAAAAAAGATTTTCTACTGATTTGCTCATAGCTGTTAGGAGAGGATATACGTCGATGAATTTCCCCTGTGGTTTAGTGAAAAATAATACAATACTGATGTTATAACTGTTGCACGAGACACCTCACATAAAAAGACTACTTTTTACTATAAATGTAGTCATATATGTTTAAGAGATCTCATATTTAATCATCGTGATCAGTGATTAAATTTCTTCTGCTCATTGTTATTACTGTTGATAATGTCTTAATTGCTTTTGAATGGCAACCATTTCCACGATATCTTTATAGTAAGAATACTTTCTATAAAGACATCGAGTAATCATTGGAGGAACCACATAGAGATTGCGAACAGTTCTAACTAAGAATATTTCTGGTGCTGTGGAACAAACTGGATTCGAATTTGTCAGTCCAATCAATTAATCATTTAACAACATTCACGTCTTTGCTGCTCATCAAAACGTCAAAGTGAAAACTCTATAAAATTGCTATAACATATGTGTAAAACGTCCCATCATATACTAACAAATTGTTATAATCCCTATCGAAAATAAGATGTATTAATTTCTTTTTCTATTTAGTGATAAAAATTACTATTTTTAAAATCGAGAAGAATGAAGTATATATATATATATATATATATATATATATTATATAATCTTCCTCTACCAAGAAAAAGTGTACACTATCAAAGCTAGAATCTATGTTGTTATACTTTATATCGATCAATAAAGGTATAACCTTACTAGGCTAGGCCATATCTTATTTTGTCCCAATATTGTGTGTCCCTATATGTGGCGCTGGATTTACTTTACATTATAAAACCTTGTTCTTAAATCTGTGCTCGTCGGTATAAAAGTCAAAAGAAAGACTCCAAACCAACAGCAACCCGTGTATTTAACTAAGGTGATAGTGGGTTGGGAATAACCGGCACTCTCACAGGCATGTTGTGATTTTACAGGAACCTAGTGCGCCACTAGCAGTATCAGAAATTTCGTGAAAATGGTGAATAATTCCACCCCATCTTTCAAAGCTTATAACTCCTCGAAAAATGTAATTCAAGCCCTAATTTTATTTTTCAATTAAAGGAGCAAGGACCAAGGTTTCATTAAAAAAAAACTCCCAAAAAACAATGTGTGTGTTTTTTTTTAAAAGGTTTTAAACTTCGGACTTTACAGGTAAATTTCTAAAAAACGGGTTTTTTTTGTTTTAAATTTGAATATATTATTTATTGACCTTTTCTCTGCAATTTGTGATATATAAAACTATTCAACATAAATTAATTATTTACTTTTTAATAGACATTTCAAAATGAAAGGCGTGAATTATTCGACCCCCTGTCTTTCCAAGCTTATAACTCCTCGAAAAATGTAATTCAAGCCCTATTTTTTTTTCAATTAAAGGAGCAAGGACCAAGGTTTCATTAAAAAAAACAAACAATGTGTTTTTTTTAAAAAAGGTTTTAAACTTCGGACTTTACTTGTAAATTTCTAAAAAACGTTTTTTTTTGTTTTAAATTTGAATATATTATTTATTGACCTTTTCTCTGCAATTTGTGATATATAAAACTATTCAACATAAATTAATTATTTACTTTTTAATAGACACTTGAAAATGGGGGGGCGTGAATTAAAAAGAAAAACGTTTGTCTAAAATATTATATTCGGTTTATTGGAAATAACATAACATTTCACATTGACCCTGAAAATATCGTAAAAATAGAATCAATAGAAAAATTTTGATAGATTTTTAAAGTTTAAAAATTGAAAAATATTGACTTCGGAAAATTCATTTCTGTTTAAAAAAAATATTTCTATTACTTTTAAAACAATTGTAATTCTTTCTCTCTCTTTCTCCTTTTCCCCTCTTTCGAGCATGTACGTTGTGACTCTCCAGTTGCATGATGTGCCACGAACGAAACAGCAAACTTACTTTTATTAAGTAAGTCTAATTATCAAAACGGCTTTATTATCCTATGGCGTAACGGAAAAATTGATAAGGGATAGTCTGTTCTAAGTCAAACCCTTCTATACATTAAATGTTAATTCCTCAGTACAGATCCCAATTTTAATCAAAATGACTTAATAGTCTTTTCTATGATGACTAAACCAGACTATTCTCGTGCATTAAATAAAAAAAATTCATTTAAAATTTCTGATTAAGTGCAGAGTTTGACCTAAATATTCCCGGGTCGGATGTTACATAGGCCGAACTATCGTAGGAATGACCTGCAAGAGTGAAGACAATTATATGAATAATAGAAATAATAGAAATTGTCCGAGTGCAGATAATGGCATTTACTAATTAAGGACCACTTTTTATCCGACAAGTATGTCATCGAGCAGTGAATATTTCTGTTAGAATTTACCAAAAACATGACCACATTCATGCGTGCGTAAAAAATATATTTGCCTTTGGAAGAACAACGATAGATATATTTTGGAAAAGAAAAAAGTACTGTAGAACTTAAAATAGTGCTTTTTTACAAGAGGGTCACCATTTATCAAACTCGGAAGTCACTCGAAGATAATGGTTAATAAGTGTCTCCTAGTACGGTAGGAAAATGTCATAGTAATCGTTACTATTGGAAATATGATAAATTGGATTACTTAGAGGGATGGCTCATCAAGAAATTGTTCATTTTGAACTTAAAGAAGACCATATTGTAGTAGGTTGGAAAGCAGGAGAATGAAACAGTTCCACATGCGCGCAGTTCTAAGAAAGAAATGTTATGGAATCTACGCTTAGGTCTCGGCACAGATCAAGAGTAGGCAAAATTATTGATAGTGGTTTCAGCTAGACGAATCTTCTTCGTGAAGGTCAGGCCAAAGTGGACAATAGATTGGAACTCAGACGAGCACTAGCCATGAAAATAAAAATAAGACAGATATAGGATTGCAACGTATCTTCGGCGGAAAAGAGTTTAAAAGGAAGAGAAAATAGCGTCCCCCACTAGGCTACGAAGTGTATTTTGAAATCTGTCAAAGTAGGATAAGTTGCTTCTTGCAGCTCCTGTCGTGATGTAGCAAGAGTACTTCATACTTGGACGTACGTGGCTCTCATACAGGTAGGGAATTGCATTAGCAGTGAGATATAAACTTGAGCGGTAAATGATCCCACCATCTTTCCAGCAGCATTGGCAACAGATTTGTATGTACATGTTCCATCTCAGATTAGTAGAAAAGGTCACACCCAGAAATTTGTCAATACATATACATTATGGCCTTTTAAGAGTTGTCATATATAGTAGTGTCATCCGCATTAATATCAACGAATGGTCTTAAAATGTGATTTGGGAGATCATTGATGTGTAACTGAGACAACCGAGTGGTGGGACAGTGGGTTCAGAAAACTCTTGCATTAATACTGTGAACTTCTGATTTCTGCCAAACAACGATTACTCTTATGAAATTATAAGAGAGAACTGATTTAATAATTGAAAATATATTTTCAGCTATATCGTAGCTTGAGATCTTGTAGAGTATACCTTCATGCAATATTCTATCAAAGGCTTTTGGCATATCAAGAGGAATTACTCTAGAAAAGAAGCCTCTTTTGAGAGGAAAACTAATCCTATGAGATATAACCGTAAACATATCTGCTGTAAGTCCAGCAGAACGGAAACCATATTGCATGTCAGTGAGGAGGTTATTTTTGATGAAGTGGTTGACTACTTCTCTATTTAACTTAGAACTTACTCATGACGCACAGGAGACTGATTGGTCTGAATTGAGAGGAAGATGGCCGATCACCGGAATTTTTAAATACGGGACATACTGATGAGGTTTTCCAGAGTATTGGGAAGCAATTTTCCTTAAGAAAACGCTTAAACATCTTTGTAAGTAGGGAGCAAGTTATGGTTGAAGCTTGTTGAGCACTATAATAGCAATGCCGTCAGAACCAGTTGCGTTAGTGAAATCGATGTTTTTAATTTGCTTGGAAACATCACGCACATATATTTATATGTCGCACAGCGTGTTTTCATACTCTTACGTTCTTTACTTCTCTTTTACATTGGTTTCTGGCAGTCCTGATGGCGGTTTTAATCTCAGTGCATCTATTTCATTGGAAACAATGGAAAAGTGATTTCTGCGCGCAATGGCAGCAGCACAATTTGAAGAGAACCATGCCCGGCTGTTACGTTTTTGTTGGACTATTTTTGGAGGGTATGAAGCGGTCTATATCTACAATTAATTATTCTGTCAGGTTAAGTACAATGGAAGACGCATTATTTTTAAACATGAAACGCAGAGGTAGATCTAATATAAATGTACGAAAGCTATCCTTGAGTGCCATAGAGTATATATGTACTGTACGATGGAGAGGTATTGCTACTAAAAACTAATATTTCCAGAGATCGGACAGTCCTCGTTGCAAGATGCCACTCCCTTATTACATTTTTACGAAAAGGAATATTAAGTTATCGATCCTCCATATACATTAAGCCTTTCGTATAGGATAAACGGAATAACATGTACATACAGCCGACAACATTTCAATCGCAGGTGTATTGCAATCGGTGAATTGTTTACGTTGCAGGTTGCGACGATTATTTTCAGTGCATCTTGATTATAACGGATGCAACCAAGAAACAAAAATAAACAGATATAATAAATATTTTGTACAACACTTTTCTTTCTTTTACAAACACGTCTTTTCATTTCCAGGAGAGTCTCAATCGGCGGATCACACTTCAGTCCGAAATTTCTGATCATCTGCTGAAAAGTGTGTTCAACCTCCATTATGTTTCAACCGGGATTCTCCAATCACTCAGTTGTCTCAATTGAGGTAAAAACAAAAATTGTCAAAAATACATCACACTGTGTATCGCTATTCGATGGCCAACTGGAAGATTTTTCGTGCGTTAATACCAGAAATACGTATATTTTCCACATGCCAAAAGGACATGTCTTCTATAATATCTGACTTGACAAATTGGCTAAATACCTGCATAAAAATATATATACTCTAAACAATTTAACTTAAACGAAGTGGCCAACCGTGGTAACCCCCTAATTATGCCGCGAAAACTACACCCCAAAATTACTGTTTTGCATTCTTTAAGCAAAACACACGTTTGGAAACTAAAGCCGTAAATAGAACTGAGAGTAAATTCTGCAAAATAGTTATAAAAAACTCCAGGGAATATCTTGTCAATTCCAAAGTTACTGAGAAGAGGCTATGTTTCCACTAGTTTTGGCGCATAACAAACAGGTTCTGACCAGATGTGTATCTTCTACTCCAGCCATCACAAACAGACATGAGGTGATTACATTAGCATCCGACAAAGAAAAACTTTTCGCTACAAACTTAGTATTAAACTCTATATAGTGTGATAATAGCAGCTTATCCCCCCGATTTACCATAAGAAGAAAAAATTCGCTGAGCAACATCCAAAGAGAAAAAAGATAAAGTATATTATCACAACAGATACAACCATCTGATCTTTGCTTAAATTTCTAAGACAGGTTCAAAATATTTTTTTGGTGCGTTTAATTACAATTAAATCTTTATTTAAATAGTTTTAAATCATTAACTTTAATGACGATACATTTAATATTTAAAAAAAAAATAACGTCTAAAATATTATATCTTACTTTAATCTCATAAAATCCGTCACATAAAACACAGGAAATATAATCGTCCAAAATTCACAATTCAAACCTATATTTTTAATGTAAGGAACATCCTGTCTAAATATCATTGTTTATTGAAACAATTTATCATAATAGTTTTATTTAATTATTTTTTTTTAAATGAATAAATAACAATAAAGTTTTTTTTTTGTCTGGCTCTGACATTGATATTAAAAGCCCAATCTATTTGTGTAAGAATTATGAAACTCTTTTAGCACACACACACACACACAAACACACACACACACACACACACACACATATATATATATATACATATAAAAGTGACAATGTTGGCGATTGTCCGAAAAGTATCTACCAAACTCCTCTCGGAATATTTTGTCTACAGACTTGAAATTCCTTAAAGAGTACCTGTCGCACACGTTCGATTGAAATCTTAGTCGTTACAATATCTACTAACTGAGTCGAAGTTGAAAAACAAAACTTAACTTGGCGTAAGTCGACTATGAACGTCATTTTCTGCACATGCGCTAATTAAATGTTATATGTTAAATAACATTATATTTTGCGGTTTTTATATACATATACATTTAGGTCATGCGCTAACAGATTAGTCTAAATGTTTCGGTTCCAATTCTTACTGATGACACACAAGTCCTGTTTTTTTTACTTTTAAAATCGCTAGTGTATATTAGGTAAAATATAATACTCGATAAAGGTTTGCTTTATAATATTAAATACGGAATCCGCATGAATTAAAATATAATACGTTAGCATATTTTATGACCGGACAACGCCGAGCTGCCTGCTTATTTATAGGTAATGTTGTTGGCAAAAATCCAAACAACTCGTTTTTTTTCTTTAATTGCAGATGCAATGTGTGTGTGTGTGTGAACATCAGACTTAACCATTGTCCACCAAATCCTGTTGCTGTTCTTTCCTGCTTGAGTCCTTAGAAACTAAGCCAGCCAATCGGTTTTAATTCACGCTGTAGATATTGCTTACATGTTGCTAAGGGCAGGGAGAAGTACGATTGCGCTGCAGAATTGAAGTTTCGCTTCTTACTTTTTGGGTTTTATTCATTTTAAGGTAATTTCTAATGACGTGTGATCAGTAAGCTTTAAGCTATGCCCACCTTATCTCGTCTTATGTCACATCCTCCATCTAGATTTCGTCCAGTAAACCAATGACCTCAAAGACAAATATGTTGACCATTTTCTTTCCCTTAAATACAGCCTAGATAAAGAACAGCTTATCAGTAAAGTATAATCTGTATATGATAACTTATTGACGTAAGCACGATATTGAACACTATTACAGAATTGTTGAGTTTACGCATTTCCATAAGGTTCTTTTTTCAGTTCTAATTATATTTACTAACACACACACACACACACACACTAACACACACACATATATATATATATATATATATATATATTTATATATATATTGTCTCGGTTGCTTTTTGCATGGTTGATTACTTGACATGTTAGTTACGTTTGGAAATTAACTGCTGATTTTAGTGCAGGATATGATTTTGTGTCTTTTCAGTTCATTTACTGTCAGTGTTAATCTCTTTGCTATAATGTTTGCTTCTTGATTAAGTCTGTTTACAAAATAATCATGTGCATTTCTGTAGATTTTTTGCCACTAATACATTTAATCCATTATATCATGCATGTTTCCTGTCTCATATGCGTCTATGAACAATATATGCACATTCGATGTGTACTTTCTTTAAGCATTATATTTTTTCTAACGACTACAATATTAACAATACTGTAGTTCTTACTGTCAGAATTCTTAAATTGTTTGTGGTTTCTTTTTTTTACCATTTTCTCGAAAACACTCGCTTACAAGTGGATGATGTTTTACGGTGTTTTAATTAGCATTTTTAATTTCATGACTTCGTATTCAGTCAAACATGGTATATTTGCTAACTATCGAAACAAAATCATTGCTTCCTATATTGTGATGTGCTTTAATATAAATAGTTAGTTAAATATTTAACAACGTGCATGTAACCCGTTTTTCCCGAGTACTTCTTATATATAAAACAGATTTTTACGAATAAAAACTATATATATATATATATATATATATATATATATATATACATTTTATATATATATATATATATATATATACATTTATTTTTATGAAGAATATATTTTTATTGTCTTCAACTTTACCCTTTCATTATAGTAGGTAAATTCATATATATATATATGTGTGTGTGTGTGTGTGTATGTATATGTGTGTGTGAGAGCGCGTTTGCGTGCGCCTGCGTATGTCTGCACACACACACACACGCACACACACAAACACGCACACACACACACATATATATATATATATATATATATATATATATATATATATATATATATATATATATAGTGGATTCTCTCATCGAAGACGATGAATGCGTGTTCAGTACGCAATCTTCAGCGGCTCCTAAGCTCTGTGACACCACATGCATAATTGCAATCCTGTAGACGTCCGGCACACTCCTCCGCAGATGGTGAACTTTCATATGCTCGTCAGTCAAAGATGCCTTCTCCAGTGAACAGATAACCCTGCTTTCCTTCGTGCTCTGAAACCACAGTGGCATACATATTCATTGTTAGGTGTATTTTTCTTGTGTTTTGCCTTCATATTTGCACGAAGGGCGTCCCTATGACAAAGGCGGTTATATTCAAATTCTTTCTCCATTCTGCGATCCCCTGCTGCACTCCCCCAGGAACTCAGAGAAATTCCACAACGTCTCAGATTGTCTTTTAGTTTATCTTTGTAATGAAGCAGGGGACGCCCTATTGGACGGCAAGAATTTTTTAGTTGCCCATAAAAAAGTTGCTTAGAAACTCTTGAGTCATCCATTCTCACAAGATGACCCGACCTCCGCATTTGTATCCTGATCAAAAATGATTCAATACTAGTGATTTCACATCTCTCCAGAAATTCACTATTCGGAACACGATCCTGCCATCCAACATTGCAAATAAAATGCAGACATCTCATATGGAAGGAGTCAACCTTATTTATATGCTTGCGGTACAAGGTCCACGTGTCGCCACCATACAGAAGAGTATGCAGAACAACAGATTTGTAGACTGCCACCTTTACTTTTAGAGATACATCGTGGCTGTTCCAGAATCTGTGTCGCAACCTACCAAATGCCTCACTAGCTTTATTAATTCTACATTGGATGTCCTTTTACAATTTAGCATCATCAGACACAACAGAGCCGAGGTATGTAAAAGAAGATACTGTTTTCAAAGCTTCATCAACATATACCACTGGTTATGAAGAGGACGTAGCGTTTACTTTTGGCTGGTGAATAATTTCAGTCTTTTTTATTTTTTTAGGCCTTACATGCACCAGAAAAGCTATTGATGGTGTTTTGCATGTCATCAAGACTATGCGTGACAAGAGCACAGTCATCAGTATAAAGGAGGTCAAGAACAGTCTGCACAGAAGTCTTGGTTTTGGGCTTGAACCTTTGCTGGTTAAATAATCCTCCACTTGATCGATACTCAACACTTATGCCTCCTGAGGTGTTGTTGAAAACTGTCCACAGGATCACCGGAAAGAAAAGAGCAAATAGGATCGGAGCAAGGACACACCCTTGCTTAGTTCCATTTGACACTTCAAATGGTTCACTTTGTTCATAGCCAGATTGTACTGTCACTACCCTTCCCCAGTGAAAGGAGACAATCACATTCAACATCTTGTCTGGAATACCAAGCCTCCTCAAAACAGTCAACAAGGCATCCCTACAGACGGTATCAGATACCTTTGTGAGGTCAACGAATGTGACAAACAAGTCCTTATTCTGCTCCCTCGCTTTCTTCTTTAGTTGCCGAAGGTTGGAGATCATGTCCACAGTGCCTCTTCCTGCCCTAAAACCACACTGGGTTTCTGGGAGCACAGTTTTACAGATTGAACCATTGAGTCTGTTTAGGATTACACGAGCGAGAATCTTACCAGCAACAGACAAAAGAGGAATTCCTCTATGGTTATCACACTCACACTTATTTCCTTTGTGCTTAACCAGGTGAATAATTGACGCGTCTTTGAACTGTTGTGGTACAGTACCAAGTTCCCATATTAATGAAAACAAGGCAATTAGTTTCCTGATTAACAGTTGGCTTCCGCATTTGTATACTTCTGCAGGTATGCCGTCATCACATGGAGCCTTACCATTTGAAAGTTGCTTTACAGCCCATTCAATCTCCAACATGGATGGAGTATCAGCAAGCGCCTCAATTGTTGGCCTTTGAGGAATATCATCAATCACTCCTCAATCTACTGTCGATTCTCTGTTTAAAACGTTTGAAATGTGTTCAACCCAGCGCTTAGTAATTTCTTTCTTATCAGTGAGCATCCGACGAAAATATTGGAGATGCCCCCCTTAAAATGGGACCAAACACCCCCTTGAGGTTATGGTAGAATGTTTTAGAATCACACCGATCCGCCGCATCTTGTAAGGCCTCAGCTTTCTGCACCCAACAGATTTGTTTCATTTTCCGGAGCCGAGATTGTGTCAACCTTTTGGTCATTCTGAACGCCTTGTGTTTCACTGAAGAATTTTTGTCAGTAATCCATACTTGATGGGTTTGATGCATGTTATTGAGCAGGGGAGCGATATTTGGATCATTTTCATCAAACCAATCTTGGTTTTTCCTTCGAACATATCCTAATGACTCTTTGGCAGAGTCATACAGTGCAGTTTTAAACTCTCTCCAAGATGCCTCGATGTAATTCCCACATACAACGGAGGCCAGCTTTTCATCAGTAGCCTTTTGAAATGAGTGCATTATCTCCTTAACCTTCAACTTGCCTCCATCAATTCTCTTGATGGAAGAATTACGTTGGTTTCGAACACGGCGCTTGATTTTCATCCTGACTGTGGAGCAGATCAATTTATGGTCTGACCAAAATTCTCCGAAGCTGTAAGAGCGTGTAAGATTTATATATTGTCTATCAGAACGACATACAATGACATAATCAATGAGATGATAATGATTAGACCGGGGATGTTTCCAACTGGCTTTTTTTGTAATTAGGGAGCTGAAACACAGTATTAGTGAGCAAAAGATCGAATTTACTGCAAAGAGACAATAAGAGAACACCATTTGAGTTGACTTTACCAATTCCATGTGAACCAATGACATTTCTCCAAAACTGTGTATCACTATACACACACGAACATTGCAGTCATCCAAGACAAACAGCTTATCCTGTATACACACCGTGTTAATCTGTTAGCGTAAAGATGTGTAAAACCTCTCTTTTAGCTCATCAGATAAATTAAGTGTAGGTGTATAGCAACTCAAAAATGTGACATATTTGTCCTTTCCTTCCTAGGACATAAGTCTGTAATTTATATCAACGGGCAGGGACTCAAGATTTTTGGCAATATCATTCCTGATGGCAAAATAAACACCAGCTTCACGTTTCTCAGAACTTGGTTTTCCAATCCAATAAAAAGTGTATCCACCTTCAACTTCCTCTAGCTGCCCTGTATCAGTAAACCTAATTTCCGAGAGAACTGCAACAGAAATTGTATGATGCCTTAACACACGTGCTATGATAGCGGTTTTTCGTTCAGGGTTCTTTTTGTTATCTTGGAGTGTTCTTACATTCCAAGTCGCAATGAACATATTCGTCTCATGTATTTTGTTTCTATTCTTGATTTGGGTGCAAATATTGCATGTCCAGACATCTGAACCTGATGACAGGGACGTGAGCAAGTAAACAATTTTTAAGTCACCTTTTATAGACCCTTCCTCATGAAGAGGAAAGCAGTGCAATCCTCTAAAGGGATGCTTTATTATGAAAGAAGGACACGAGTCACACAATTACTTGCAGGTGTTGTGAAAAACGACCATCTATCTTTCACCACCTATGTGCAATGTTCAAGCAAGGAACTACCAGTGACATCCTTCAGCTGTTCCCCTCACAAACCCATAATCGCCACAGTATTTATTGATTTATTATTAGTTAAAAAAACAAAAAAAATCACATATGGATGTACCAAACCTTAGGCTTAAATGAGTAAAAATTGTTCACTAAACAACCGGCACTTTGATTTGTGGTCATTGGTCAGTGGTCATTGCTTGTACTGAACAAAGCACCCTCTCTCTACCTGATGAACATGTTCCGTACAGGCGTACGCATGTGCCACACGTAAGATGATAAAACGATCGCAGGATTTTCTTGTAAGAGTGTTCCATCTCCTAGATCAGTTGTGAGCCAACACTAAAGGGCCTGATCCACCCTGGTAAGCTTTCTGTGCAGCTGGTTACCATACCAGCTACTTCTTGTTCCGTGACTCTAACTGTTAGATCAGTCTAGTGGACACATTGCTTAGCGATGCTGTACCAACACCGTCCTCTCAGAAGGTTTGCCAGGCCTGCTGAGACAAGTACCCAGGATATAGCTCTTTGAGCTAGCAAGTGAGATTTAGGAGATGAGTGAGGACCAGTGATTTCTGTCAACCCTATTGGGTGCAGCAACCAGAGATTCAAAGGTACTGCCCCCTATACCCCAGAGCCCCCTATACCCTATATATATATATATATATATATATATATATATATATATATATATATATGCACATCCTATACTTTAAAACATATAAAACGGTCGGTGTTTATGTAGGCATTATAGATATGTACGTAAACGCCTTCCGTAGTCTAAGCCTGATTAATCATAGCGTGGAGGAGACTCGGAATATTCTGTTTAGCTTAACTTACTATATATATATATATATATATATATAGTTGATTTTTTACAAAAGTGTTACCACTTATCAAGGCCTGAACTTCACTCAAGTGAAAGGGGTAATAAGTGTGCGGTAGTCATCGGGACAAGAACATGGTAATCATCAGTTTTGTGAATTTATATGATTTTAATATTTAAGGGGACGGCTCATCAAAAGCTTGTATACATTGGACCTGAAGACTACTACATCGTTGTCAGCTTGAAGGTATGCCAGCGGATCAGAAATCAACAGTCGGGAAGTTCTAAAAAAGACGCTTGTTTAGTTACGAAATTTAGAGAACGGGAGCAATTGTTGATAGTGGTTTCAGCTAGAGGAGTGTGTTTTGTAGAAATTTTGCCAAGGGGAGAACTATTGATTGGTGCTCAGTCGAGCACTTTCAATCAAAATAATGATAGAGCAGAAACAGATAAATAACGTCTCTTATGTGGGAAAGAGGTTATATGAAAGAGAAAACGACATAATTTACCTTGTTTGGAAGCCGTGTAGAAATCTGTCGAGGCAGGATAAGATAAGCTTAGCAGCTCCAGACCTGATGCAACAACAGAACTTTTACTTTCATACATGCAGAGGATTGTATCAGCATTGAACTATCTACTGGAGCGGTAGAATGATCCAAATATTTTTCCGGTATTTTTTGCAACGGACTTAATGCATGTGGGTCACTTAAAATTAACAGTGAAGGCCAGACCAGAAGCTGTTAAAACATCGTGCTTCCTTGAGATAGACGACATTTATGTGTGATGAGATAGTTGAAATGGAAACACTTGGTTTTAGATGCTTTAAAATTAAGTAATCACCTTTTCCCCTATTTCAACACTAGAAGAGAGAAAATCAGAACGATCTTTGTAATTTTTGAAGTGTTGCAATAGATGGTAGTATCGTCTGCATAGATGTCTACGAACAATCTAAGATTATGATTTAGGAAATCATTGATAAAGATTAGGGAGAATGTTGAGCTCAGAATAGAAACCAGAGTGATGCAACTGTTGATATCACGGGCTTCTGATTCCTGACCATCCAGAACTATTAAAGAGAAAGGATTTAATAACTGGGGATACTGTAAGATCACACGGTCGCAGGTAACCAGATGTGGCCTCTGACCTCGTCGAATCTGCAATAGTCGTTATCGTCCTCTCCCGGGAGCTCCTTACAAGATTCTCTCGCGCCGAATACCTAGTCGTCAGTTCCCAATGCCGGCGTCCGCTGAAAATTAATTAGCTTCTCATGCAGGACAAAAGAAAACAAACACAGAGGTTTCTAGTCCATTAAAAGTTAATTCACAAAATTTACAGATGTTTTACATATGTTCAGTTCGTTTACACCAGAAAACAGTCCGAAATCTTATTCTTCGTTCTCCACGATGGCGACGATGGACGGACAGGGGAAGTGGCGGCTCTCTGGAGTTAGTGCTCTTGTCTCGAGATCGGCTCCAATCTGTTTCTTTCTGGCCCGGGCATTTGCTTATATTGGAAGGTGATGGTTCAGGTGGGCTGTTCCCCGGACTGATCACCGCTCGATACGTCAATCCGGGGAATTTCAGGCTCTTTCCGTGTGTGCAAACCTGCTAACCTTCATAGGCTCGCGAATCTGGTACCACAAATCAAATTCATTCACAAGCTCAAAAATCCAGACATTCTTATGCTGGGGTACGCTATGCCAAGAACGATATCATATTTCGTTCCAACTTTCCAAATGACATCTCTTGTCATTTTTTCTCAAGCAATAAAATTATATGTCTGCTTTACAAAATCACAATAAATTTATCCTTTCAGCTAGGTTACCCACCGCTGGCCGGGCACCCAATAATGCTTAACAGACAATACCAGCATAATTATCCGGCCTTGCTCAGTGTTTAGGGGGTCTCAGTTTCCCCCAATAGGGAGCTGTATCGCTCCCTGAGGCTGTCACGTCACATAAATTCTCAGCTATTCCGTTATCTGCGATCGTGTGAAGAAGTAGACTTCTGTGTTATACTTATCGAAAGCCTTTTATATGTCAAGAACAATTTTCTTAGAAACGTATTCCTCGTGGAGAGATTCACTACATCAGATGTAGATCTAGCAGAACAGGAACTTATGTTGCATGTCACTGAGTAGTTTTTTGTGAGGTAGTATAACACTTCTGTATTTAACACAGATTCCCGCAACTTAGTCATGACGCCCAGAAGACTGATCAGTTTAAATAAGAGGGAGATAAGCGAGCACCTGAAATTCTAAGCACTGGACAAACCGATGCGCTTTTGCAAGGTGTTGGGAAGCATTTCTCTTTAAGACAACGTTTTAACAGCTTTGTAATTATAGAAAGTTATGCGAATTTTTACGACAACGTTTTATTTCTATCGATTGAAGTTTCACGTTCTTATGTCTATTATATTGCACTGGTCTCTTTCCTTTTTCCTCTATTGGAGAAATGTACCCGTGTTGCTATTTTATGACCAACGAAACCTCCATTGTTTAGAAATATGCAGACCGCTGAAAAATTATTCTGAAAGGTTGTTTTAGAGAAAAATGGCGCAACGTGCTGAGAATGACCAGTTTTTCTCACCTCAGACACAACCAATCGTCATAAAACACCTACTCAACTGATAATCAGCATAACGTTTGCAATTTTGTATTTGAGGCTAATTTGATATCATAGACGATTCGAATCATTCTGCTCTTTTTATTTATCCGAACCTATCCGTACAAAGACTCTATTTCCGCCTCATTTATTTTCTATTCCAAAGCCATCTCCAAACATTCAGCTGATGCGACATTAAGGCTTTAATCTGATTCATCACTGTATCGTAAAGAAGGAAAGTGCGAATAATAATATGAGACTTTAAGGAAAAGCATGAGATTGAAATGAGATGCGCGGAACTTAAGGGCTTTGTTATCGTTTGCAAGCCATACACATTAGGAAGTATTGCAAATTAATGTCATTTCCGACCCGCATAAATATGAATGCTCGGTCAGCATTTAAGTGTATGCTATATTCCACAAATAATCATTTTATAGATAAGAAATGCTATAAATGTTCCAATGCACATGTAAACACAACAGGACATGTTAAACTTAAATGACACAAAACAGCATATGCATCTGCTATAATTAAACAGTAATTAAGGTATTCCATTAAATAAACGAAATAATAATTAACATAAACAATGGAAAAATAAATTAACAAATACAAGTAAAACAAATTATTTTAATCATTTGAGAGAACTAAGTCCTTTCATATGAATTCCCGCGCTTCTGATTATTCGTACCATTTGCCTCTTTCGAAATACTGAATGCAACATTTTCGTATTATAAAATAATATTTCTCTTAAATTTTAGGGAAGATGAAACACACGTCCCTGTAAAATCTTAGTAAATAAAGCTATAGTTTGCCATGTGCATAGTAAGTCTACGAGATTGGGCAGTGAAAGTTAAATGTTAGGTTAATAATCAAACAATTACATAAATACTAGTACCTATTAAATAGGTACCACCATTTAAAAAAAATAACGCTAATTCGATAATATTTACTAAGTTTTTCAATTTTTACACGCACCGGACGAAAGCAAAGAGGCTTGAGGGGCAAGCTGTCGGCCACCATAGCAAGAGATGATCACGCCGCGTAAGAAAAAACCCGAAATTTAAGAAAAATCAAATTGGCTAGTGAGAATCAATTATCGGTTTTGCACCTTTTAATATTATCTAGGTATAAAGTATAAAATCTACTGCCTTTTCTTCTCTCTCTCTCTCTCTCTCTCTCTATATATATATATATATATATATATATACATATATACATGTATATAATATATATATATATATATTCACAGACAGCTGTTTCATGTTTTTAATGTAGTCAGAGTTGGTGAGTGTTTCAAATATATATAATAAGTGTGGGAGAGCAATGTACTAGGGTTGAAGATGATTCAAGGAGGTGAATTTACTTATATTATGAACACGTGCTTGTGAGGATGTGTTGCCTTTCAAATTGATCTTCTTAATTGCCACCAATCTTTCCATCTTCGATTTCAGTTCGACTTTTATTCCGCGCAAACTGTCCGATTCTTCTGTTTTGTCAAGAGAGTTTAATGGTTCAGACTAATTTCACTACGAATAGAAAGTGTTTACCATGACTGTCTTGAAATTACAGTTAATAGCTTTTCAGAGAAGCAAATATAATGCTGCTGTTTGTCCTACGTTATTTTCTTCTTCTAAAGTACTAGCATCAGAGTCTATGAATGTTTTCTGGTATTATTTTACTCGACCTGTTTTGCTATTTGTCTTTGTTTTACGTTTTACAGTTTACTGCGTCTACACAGCGACGAAACTAATAACCCGACACTATTAATTACTAAGAACGACAATATTTGTTTACTCTTTCCAAGATCTGAATGGGTGTTACTTGATTCCCACCTCAGTAAAATGTAGCAAAAGGTCGGAAGATAGCGAGAGTCAATCGTCTGTAGCAGAATCACTCTGACATTAAAAAAAAGTTGCCGGTGCAGCACTGTCGCCAGTCCTGGTAAACGCATCTCAGAAAGTCAGCAATAATTCTACTTCAGTTGAGGGACAGGGTGCAACAGTTTGTAAGATCATAAAAATGCATAGAACATCAGCTATCCTTGAGTGGATGGAGGACGGTCTCATCCCAAGAGCTCGCCTCTGGAACACGGCCACTTCGCTACAGAGTATAAAATCAGAACGTCCGTTTCCAGTCTCAGACTATCATTTTTAACCTGATTCTCTATCGATTAGTGACTACAATCATGCCAACTGTTTGTATTGAAACATTCTGTAGTTGAACAGTTTTTCAACCGGATATATCATAGCTTGAGCTCGGCCTTATCCAGAACATGACGTTTATCGCTCTAGTTTGCGTAGAATCTGATTTAAGACATCGATCAACCAATCACGATGCGCAGTAACGACTTTCACGTACATATTTAAAGAGAAAAAAGAACTAGAAGTTATATAGAAAGCATGGAGAATAACGGTACTCTGGATTTATCAATCGTAGACAAACAAATGCAAACACCAAAAAAATTGTTTTTGTGAAAATAACAGATTAATCGAATCCCAAACGAACTGCCTTCATAAAAAATGCGTTCCGTGAAACATTATTAAATGATTAATAAAACAAAATTATGGAAGGCCATTTTTTTTTTATTTTTATGATTTTAGTTGTTTAAGATTTGATCCTCAGCGACGCTCGGCATAAAACTATGGTTCACGTCCTGTGCCGAGCAAAGTCAAGCAGACGGTTCCATATCTACACGAGAACCTACAATTCTCTGAACAATATACCTCAAAATACAACATGCAAAATGTATATACCTTTTTATCATTGAATGCTTCTTGACTCCAACATTCCATATAAAATCGGGATAAATTTGGATATTTTGAGTTTACACGTATTAAAAAAATATGAACTTCATTTTGCTGGAATGCAAAGGGTGTAAATTTTTTAGCTTAATATTTTCATTAGTTTTTATTAAGAAATATTCAGGTTTATGCTGTGGTTTGGCATTGACAAGAAATAATTGAAACAGCATGGCAAAAAAATAAGCTACAACAAATGCACGTTTTGTGATTAGAACCCACGTTCTCATTAAATATCGGGTTTTTAAGTTTTACAGACAAGGTCATTAATCTGAATTAACTATTTTGTCTTTGTAACCTACCTAAATGACTTCCTGGACGTCACGTTAAACTTAGATAAAACACATATGAACCATACTTAAAAGATAACGGTACTCCAATTTACGTAAACCCTAAGTCCAACCACCCGCCATCAATTATAAAACATATTCCTAACTCGATCGTAAGTAGACTCAGTAATAACTCAAGCGATGAAAATGCATTTAACAGGTCATCCAATATTTACGAAACAGCCCTAAAAAATAGTGGATACAAAAATATCGATATCAAATATAAGCAACAAAACACCAACAACTATAATAAAATTAAAAACAGAAGAAAAAGAACTATAATTTGGCATACGGCCCCATACAATCAAATGTTAAAAACAAAACTTGGCAAGAAATTTCTAGATCTTATTGAAAAACACTTTCCCGCAACCAACACCTTACACAAAATCTTCAATAAAAATACCTTGAAGTTATCTTACAGTTGTTGCGAAAATTTAGAGATGATAATTAAGGCACATAATAACAAAATACTAAATGAAAACAATGTAAACAACAACAAAATAAACAATAAAAAAGTAGACACCATGACAGAAATAAAACCAACACTAGCAGAAATAATAATAATAATAATAATAATAATAATAATAATAATAATAATAATAATAATAATAATAATAATAATAACAAACCAACCCCGGACAAGAACAACCATACCATAAATAAAAATACTAATAACGAACAAGATAAATGCAATTGTAGACACCGCACACTTTGCCCAGTCCAAAACAAATGTCTAACAAAAAGCGTAGTTTATCAAGCAACACTATTTGCGAAAGAAAACCCGAATAACAAGAAATATTACATAGGCATGACTTCCTTAGATTTCAAAACCCGATACTATGACAACAAAAGCACATTCCAAAATAAAAAAAAACACCGTATAAAAACAACACTAGCGAATAAATACTGGGAACTCAAAGAAAGCGGACATTCGCCGGTAGTCGAATGGAAAATAATGAGACAAGCTACCACATGCAGACATTTAGACGACCCATGTAAATTATGCCTCCATGAAAAATTTTCTATCCTGTACTTTAAAGAACCTCAAAATCTATTAAACTGTAGGCGGGAAATAGCAAACAACTGTGTTCACAAAATAAAACTTACCCTAGGATAGCGATACAAAATAGCTTTAAAACTAACAATAACAATAGAAAACAAACAAATAAATAAATTAAATAAACATGAATAAACGATCACACACATATATCTCTCTATATATATGTATATATATGTATATATGTATGTATATGTGCATTATTGTGTACACATAGGTATATTTATATGTATAAAAAAAGGGAGAACGGCCACCTAAAACCACTAACCTAGCTCTAAAACAGATCCTTTGTTTGATAAAATGCATGCCCATTGGCTGATACGAAGGGGCGCGGTGGATACTAGAAAGCTGATTGGCCAACTAGAAATCCTCCACATATATAAAAACAAGAAGCAACGACAGAATTCGCGCATAAGCCTTACGAATCCTATAGTTGGATGAAACGCAGAATATTCAGTATAGCATAATCGCCATATATATTTTATAAATTACTAACTAGCTCTACCTACGTATTGAACACTTTTGAAGAAAATACTTGAAGTTTACGCATAAATCTATACTTTCGTATATTAAATTTATGTGAATAAATGAAGTAGTTATATATATATATATATATATATATATATATATATATATATATATATATATATAGTAATGAGAGGATTCACGTATTTTTCCAGATTCCGATGCAATTATCGATTTCGCACTAAATTCCCGATTTCGGTACAATAACCGATTCCGATTCTTAATAAATCTCTTAGTATTTAACTATATAGTTGTATTGTTCATTGATTACCGTAAAAACAGACATGTTAAATGTGCAAATATTTTCCTAAACGTAAAAATATACTTGTGGGGAACACTCTATCGACGTTAGCTTCACTGATGGTTTAAAATCAATAAATATTTATTATTTTATGATTACGAAGGACATATTGCAGAGGTAGAGATCTTGCGCCCTTACCCTTACCACTGATGTTGTCTAGCTTTTCCTTAACCCATGGGTCTCTTGCACGTTCCATGTAACGATATATTTAATTAAAGGAACTTACATAATAATTATTTTAATTAGCTTCTTCTATCTTAAAAATAAATGAATAGATGACTGAATGAATAACAAAGCATGTCCGATCGGTTTATTTTAAGAATAGATCCCAATGCTTTTTTTTTCTTTTTTCTTGTATTCTTTTGTTCATTATTTTATTTTTTCTACTTCAATTGTCTACAATGTTGTTTTATTTTTGTTCGGTATCTATTTTTATTAAATGAATGGCCTCGGATAAGGCCAGAGATATTTATAGACTGAAACAGTAAATTCAGTGAAGCGACTTATAGTAATTTTGTTTACTAAAATGTAATAAAGTAATATAAATACACACCCACATCCACACACACACACACACATATATATATATATATGTGTGTGTGTGTGTGTGTGTGTGTGTGTGTGTGTGTGTGTGTGTGTGTGTGTGTGTGTGTGTAGAAAAAAACTTCACCGTGTTCTTTTTCGGAAAAAGTAAAATGTGTCGATGTGCAAACTGTGTTCATAGTGTTACCAATGAAAAAAAGAAAGAAAAAAGAAAAGTGTGTTGTTTCGGTAGAGTGAGAGGAAGAGCGTATTTTTTTGAGAAATTGAAACTTCCTGAAAAACAATACTGAGCGTAAAACATTTCTTGATTAAAATGTAGAGCAATTTGAAAAAAAAAAGATTAAAACGGAATGAAATTTAAATTTTTATTCCATTTGGAAAAAAACCCCACTAAACAGAACGCTTTTAAAATCGTATTTTATTGGATTTTCGATACTTATCGGATGAATGTCTCTACACACATATCTAAGGACACTGCCAGAAATATAAATTTGCTTTGTGTTAAATTTGTAAAAGGTAGGTCCAGCCATTTCGGAATCTATGAGGAAAGAACTCACACGCACACACGAAGTGACTTTTTGATAGTAGTAGAGATTTGAAAGGATAAATATCAACGAATCAAAAGGAATGTATATAGTGTATCCCAATTAAAGCAAGGTTAATCTTATTGTTTTATAGGATAACAAGGGAACAGTTTGTAATTCTTGCAAGGAGAATATGGAAAACACATTTCTTCATACTTTCTATGAAACTACTATTTTACTTTTCGAAATTTTCAGTTGGGCTTTTCTCCAAAGCCATTAAAGGAAATGTTTCTTTGAAAGACAAATTCATACAATAACGAAACACTTACACAAAAAGCAGTTGTTTCCCTCCGTACGCTTTATATTCAAATAGTTTCGATTCTTTGAAAGGAGAAGTTAATTGAAGTAAATCTTAAGTGCTTTGTATTTAAGGTTTTAGGACTACTTCAAATTGAATTACTGCCGTTTGTTTTGTTTTATTAGAATTCTCTGGAGTTTTATTTTTATTCGATACATCCTTATTAAAAGGAAGCATGAAGTTAGCTGGCACAGATAGACACACACACACACACACACACACACACACACACACACACACACACACACACACACACACACTAGTGTGTGCGTATTTAAAGGTGAAGATACACTCACACACTAGTGTTTGTGTGTGTTAAAACATGAAGTAACATAGATGGCTATATACGTCACTAGTGTTTCTATTTATAATAGTGATATTAGTGCCACTTCCGAAAAAAAAACACTAAAAAGAAAATCTATTAACCGTTCGACACAACAGAGCGATGGCTTTCGGGACAAGATCAAAGTGTAGTATCTGTTCTTCAGATACAGCACTTCAGTTTCTTGTTCTCTTTCAGTCGAGGAGAAATCCTTCACGAATTAGACAATTTTTATTTTTGTTCCTTTTCTCCACGTTAAAAACGACCCTGGTGTCTAACTCTGTCCCGTGGGAAGGCATTGTAAATAGGGACACCAACATTTTGTACTACATATATAGTTGGTGCAAAAGTAATATCGTTTTTATTATATATATATATATTAACAGCGCCAGCCCTCCCCCTCCTTTTTGAATTTTCAACGTCTTTTTCCGTTTCTCTGAAATAGAACTGAGTCACACTGTGCACGTGAAACATTTTTAAATATTTTGTACTGGTATTTTTTGTTTCTTAATCTTATTCATCCAGAGGAAGTCTCGAAATAAAGACGAAACGTTGATGAACACATAATACGGTTTGTTCCTTTTTATTTTCTCTATTTTGTCGGATTACTATTTCCATTATTTTCATAATATATATATATATATATATATATATATATATATATACACGTCAAAAAACATTATTTTTCACTCACTTAAAACATCCATGATTATACAAACTTACCTACTATGCAATATTAAAATAATAGCTAATTTTCTTACTCAAAAATGGTAATTCAGGATGCATGCTTAATGTGTCTAATGCAATACTTTAATGTATTATTTTTAATTGTTCGGACTAAGATTTCCATGCTCATTTTTATAGTCATAGCTTTCTATTCGGTGTAAACTTTAATATTTGTTTTTTCTCCGTACTTGAGAACTTGTGATTCAGTATGTCGCATCTGGCAATAATTTCGTAATTTAATTAAGAATTTACTAAGAAATGGTCTACATTTTCATAAAGATGAAAAAGAAATTGTCAAGTTCCACTAAAAAGTGGGTAATAACATTCGTTGAAAAAATGTGAATATAACCTTTATTATGGTAATAGAAGATTGCATAATTCAAATAATATCAAATTCGTTGTATTTTGCAGGCTTAATAATTGATGTTTACAATTTGATAAATGTCCTCAAATTTAACTCCGATTAATTATTTTATCATGTAACTACTTCAGAATAAATATGAAAAAAGAACATATTTACAGGCATAACTTCATAAAGCTTCAGAAACTGTCGCTAGTATATACATATCCTTGGGAAGAAATGGAATAGGAAACCGTATTACAATCAAGTATAAAAACATGCGGATACTCAGAAGTACTAGAAGAACGAGTTAATCAAGCTGGAATTTAACCCCACCGAAAAAAATAATAGAATAGGTAATTCTGATAAAAAAAAAGATGCCGATATGATTGTAATTCTATCTAAGTATCTATGACACACTGGACAGTTAAAAAAGGCTCTATATATGGGTCAAATTAATATATTTGATCTTGCAAACCCTTTATTATTTTCCTATTTGTACCCGTTAGACAATATTTTTTTACGCCTCGAGTATTAATTTGTTACTAGCGGGACCTGTGGAACTTCCGCAGCGGCATTTTTCATATGTAATATATTGTTGTTGGAAATTCTGTGGGCGTTCAGCATGAATGAAGACACCATCATATTATTCTAGCCGTTTTGTTAAAATTGTAAAAAAATACATCTTAGCAAGTCTATATATTAATACAGTAGCGTGTAGAACAATACAAAAGGATAGAACAATAAAAAAGATGTGAGTTATTTATTGTTCCTTATTTAATAATGTAAGCATGACCGTTAAAACAATATGAAGTAGTGATTTAAAAAAAAATAGATGAGCTGAGAGCCATCATCTAATTGAAAACGAAACCGAAACTTATGAAGAATTCTTCTCAAAGGTATTTATTAGAAGAAATGGAAGGACACAACAATTATTAAACGACAGCCAATCGAAAGAAAAAAGATGTAAGCGTGGTACACAAAGTAACACACACGCTATCGTATTAATATATAGATGTGCGATTTTCGCAGTTATATTTAACATGTATTTAATTTTGTACACATACTCATTCGCATTATCTACAGGATTGACATAATACAGTCGATCATTTATATACTGTGGTATACCATATTTGTACGGCATAATCGTGTTGACATTCCGGTTCTCGTCAGATCACCGAAGTTAAGCAGCGCTGAGCCTGGTTAGTTCCAGATGGGTGACCATTTGGGAATTCTAGGCGCTGTATGTGCTCTTAGCTTATATCAGCATTTATTTCCAGTCGTCCTGTACATGCACTTCACTCGCCACTGGTATTTAACAATGTCGACTCATGTGCTGGCACTCCTTCCTGGGTATCCATACTATCTCAAAGTCTGAAGCAGCCCTGTAAGTATACCATCTTCATTTTCCAAGTACTTTATTCCGATTTTATAGATTGTAGTCAGAAGCACACAGACACGCACACACACACAGACACACACACATATATGAGTATTTTTTAGTCCTTAGGAAAATAATTATTTAACCATACATTTGTGCAATTCCTGCCAAAAATTTCATGTGCTGGCACTCCTTCGTGGGTATCACTCATTAAAAACGGGCAAAATTTATAGCCAGTCAGGTGCGATTTATGCCAAATCGATAGTTAAATATACTTAAATATGTGCCTACTATTGCATTAATAATAATAATTATGAATCCTTATTAACCTCTACCTGCGTATCAAACTGATCTATGTCTCTTTAGTTTTACCATTTATTTTGATTAATATTTTCATATAAGGATGGGAATTAGGTATATATTAAAATGCATTTAAAATAATATCGCCTATTTTTAATGACTTAAAATATATAAGTATTTATTAGTATAGTGATATCTGTCTGGTACTTAGTTTTATTTTTTTAATCTACGTCTAAAATGTCATTTCCTTTCAATTTTTTATCATCTGTACAATACCCCTTTGCCTTCAATAGCTAATGCCTATTGCAAGTCCTCGGCTGAGTTTTAATTTATCGTCGTCCACACCAAACTTTAACAGAAACACTTGTCTAGCTACAATCACTGCCCATAATTTTTCCTACTCTCTATCTGTACCTAAATCTGTACGCAGATTCGATGAACAATACTTTTTTTTCTATAACTGCCCTCTGTGGAACTCGATTCCTATTGCCTGCTTTCTAACTGACTACAACATTGTCGTATTTAAGTAAAATGTAAACAGGTTATTGATGGCAGGCTTCTCTAATAATCAAATTAGCCTCAAAATCTACAACTATCGGTAACTAAGCTTTTGCCTCAGTAGTCAGCTTACATTCATTAACCTTTATCTTCGAGTCGCTTTCGAGCCTTGATAAGGTGTGAATCACTTGTATATACGTTCATATTAATACTTTGCCGTTATTTATCCCCCATATTTTCTCTTTGATCGTTTCTGCTATCTTTACTCTTATTCGACAGAATTGGCCTTAGCTAATGATTAAACTCGGTTATGTCTGTAATGTTTTGGCTTGGTATCTGTAAAAGGAGTCTATTAATATCTTCTGTTCCTGGCTTTACTTCCTGTACGCGTTTCGTAATATCGTTTTTCCCAGAATTTACACAATGCAAACTATCATCGTTAGCAACTGTTTCATCAATAAGTTTAATTATATCATTTATTTATCAGTTTTATTTTTTTCAATGTTTATTTATTGTAGCGTTTCAAATGTTTATGTCTTCTGCTGATTTACTTATGTTGACCCTTGATTCCATTAGTTTTAGCTGTGTGAACCATCAAGTAGAGCTTTTATTTATATGATCGATTTCAAGCTATCACCAGATGTCCTTGCTAGTTAAAACGGCTTGATCCCTGATACAAAATACATGGAGAAGAAACAATTTCGAGAACACTAATAATATTGTTTTGTGATTAAGATTGCTGTGTGTTATCTTACCATGTTTTGTCTTTAAGTGACATTAAAGGTGAAGGTCGGCATTAAGCCTGTGCGGGAACCCAGATAATCTAAAAGTTTAATCTGTCGGAGAAATCACCTAATAAATATGCATAAGTGATGTGGCCAGATAGCCAAGCAAGGATAGTCAGAGTATAGCGTAATGAACAGCGATTTGTTTGATGAGAAACCGAGACCAGCTCAAACATTACCCAACCCTTCTTTTAAAAAAGCGTAGAGTGGGATAGAGTCAGTTGTTTGCAGTTGGGAGTTCACTGTTATCGTCCCCCAGCACCTCACAAAAACACCCCCCGTTCACTGATCGACCGCTAACAAGAGAAGAGAAGCGGTTGTTAAAAAACAAAAAAAACACCGCTTGAGTTAATATCGAGCAGACTGCCGATGAAAAAAAAAGAATAAAATGTTTTTATTTTCCACGTTTTGATAATTGTACATACGTAATTTCTTTCTAATCAGAATTATTTTAATAATTAATCCGTATAACGAAACCAGACTTCCATTAGAGCCGATTATTCGTCGCTTGTCAACTTGTGAATTACTGAAGATGAATGATACCAAATTGAAGAAATCTACTTCAGCAAACAGCCAGCAAATGAGAGGATCCCTAAACTATCGCCCGGCATCAGACCCATAGCGCATATCTTCTCAGATACACCAAATTTATTTTATTAAAAAAAACAATTTTTCACCTGCCAATTACTGTTGAAACAAGAATTACATGAACTTTACATCAATCCTGTCATCGTATAAGCTGTCGAGACCGCGCTATTGGATTTTGTAGGTGTTCGAATCGGACCCACATAGAGCTACACTTATGTACTGATGAACACTGTGGTCTTCCTCAGTTTATATCTTAGCTGGAGGTAGCCGGGTCTTCGTCTCTTGTTGATCTTTGATTTACTATAACCATATCTACGTACATGTCACGAATACATAGTAATAACAGAGTAGAAGATGTACATAATATTGACTGCTTCACTAACTTAGCTATAAAAAAAATCCACTAGTTATGAGGCATATTATCTCTGGGTTCCTCAACTTTTATTGTGATTTGCTATTATTTTACATAGATTGGGTAATATACGTGACATCACCATTACCTATGATCGAATCAAAGATAATGAGCGTTTCTCACAATTACTTAAATGACTAGAGCCACTAGCAGTGATCGTTTACTGGAAAATGCAGTTGTTTTCCCTAGAATCTGAGTGATAGCAAGTCTCTCCAGATTCCTAGTGCTCACTGCCTAATCTGAGGTAGCTGCTGTAAGAAACCGTCGATTTTTGCGATATCTGTTTATGTCTGATTTCTCTGAGATAGCAGCTTCTGTCTTTCTACGGGCTGTCCATCTCCACGGTTCTAGTGCTGTTTTCTCTATTTAAGTGGAGGTCTTGATGCCTTTTTTCTTTCTATTAAATATTTCATGGCGATTTTCTTCGGTAGCAATATATGTTGATGAAAACATTATTGGTGGATGGAGGCGGGTTGTACGATTTGTTATTATTATTAGCTCACAAGAAGCTTTCACATAGTTCATCAAAGATTTCTCATTGAAAACAGCGTGTGGTGTTCCCTGAAAGCTGAGAGACAACAAGTCTCCCCAGATTTCCAGTATTCTCCACCCTTTTCGATAATATTTGCAAATAAATTTTCATTATCGCCACAGCTGCTTGCCATTGATTTCTCGTTGACAGCTGCCATTAGTCTTCACTGGAATTTGAGTAGCAATAAGCTTTTCCAAGAACCCTGTTCTCTTCGCAATTATCCAGCGGAGGTCTAGTCAGCGATCATTCCTCGGTCTTTTCATCCCCCTTAACTCTACTCGGCTATTCAGTCTCACTCTTTTGGGGGGCAGTGATGTGGCAAAAGAAGAATGGATTGGGGTTAAAGAACTTGTAGATATGCAGCTTCAATGTTCTTGGTTCCATGTACATCTTCATGTTTTGCCTCTGCAGCAGTTTGTCTGGCTCACACTTATGGCTCATATGTGTTAGTCTCAACATTCAAGGGGTTTTCTTAATATTTCAGCTGTTTTTATTGTTGTTGTTCGTTGTATTTTCCAGTCATTCCTCTGATTCCAATTTTGTCACCTTCTTTTTTCAACTTTTTTCGGGATTTTTCCTAGTGCTCCTACTATTATAGGTATTATTTTGATTTTCTTCATCTTACATACTCTTTCAGCTCTATGGCGACCTCTGTGTATTTGCGTCGTTTCTTTTTTTTTTTAATATTTACCCTCTGGTTATCTGGAACAACAAAGTCTACGATTTGAAAGGAATTTTCTTTCATGTTAATTATTGCGACATCCGGTCTTCTTGCTTGGTGAGTTTATCAGTTTGTATGGCCATGTCTTATAGGAGTTTGCATTTCTTGTTTTCAAGTACTGTTGCCAGCTTATGTTTGTACCAATTGTCTGTACGTTCAGAATTCAGTTATTTGCATAATTTCCAACGTACTGCCCTCTGTACTTGGTCGTATCTCTTCTTGTATTCCTTTTGGGCCAGTTTCGTGCACTCACTTACTCTATGGTTTATCGTTTCATCTCTGTGTCTTCAGGGTCTGCATTTACTGTTTTCTTGTTTGACTTTGCTTAGAGTTGGTTGATTCTTATCAAGTTATCTTGTGCTGCAGTTATTAGGGATTCTGTTTCTCGGCTTGTGTGTCCTTTTCGCATCCATATATAAGTGTTTTCGTTATTCTCATATTTTTTCATCCTTATGAATATTCCATTTCGTTGTTTTTATTCCCATTTTTCTTTTCTAGTCTTATCCTTTCTTTCTCTGTTGTCTATTTTGTGGATTTGTAGTGTCTCTCGCTTCCATGATTACCCTTTCCGTGTTTAGCGTTATGTATTGTTCTATTTTTATTTGTCATGCACACAGTCTTCTATTAAAACAAGTGATCTCCTGCCTTCTTTACTTTTTACATAGAGTCGCTCAACATCGTCCTTTGAGTGTAGTGCATTGTGCATGATCATGCGTTTCTTGGTCTTCTGATCGAGCTGTCTCAATTCTTCTTTAGTCCACTCTGTGAGCGATCCTGAGTATCTTACTAGTGATAGTGCCCATGTATTCATACCTTTTATTAGGTTTATGCTTTATAATTTGGTTTCCAGAAGTTTTTTTTTCTCCTGGGGTATTGCTTTCCAATTCTCTCTTTGATTTATATAGCTTTGATGGTGTCTTGTTCCAGAACTCCCAACTATTTATAGGCTTCTTGTTCCCCTATGACCCTCATTTCCGTTTGTGTGGATAGTCCCATGCCATTCTGCTTTCTCGAGTTTTCTCTTACTTATAACTAGTAGTCCGCACTTGTCCATACCAAACTCCATTTGGATATTCTGGCTGAAGATGCTGGTAGTGTTTATTAAAGTATCTAGTTCCTTTTCGGTCATTGCAAAAAGTTTTAGGTCGTCCATGTACATCATGCGGTTCACTTTTCCCTCTGTAATATAAAATTTGTATGCAGCTTGGCACTTTCTAAGTATATTGTTCAGGGGCATCATGGCTATGATGAACAGTAATGGTGATAGTGAATCTCCTTGAAAGATGTCTCTTTTTATGTTAATTTCTATTATGTGTTGTCCATCAGCTGTCAATTTCAGTCACCATGCCCTCATTGTATTTTCTATTATGTTGATGATCCTGCTTGGTATTTTATACATTAATAAGCATTCTATTATCCATGTTTGGGGGATCCTGTGGTTAGCCTTGTTGTAGTCGATTCATGTCATGGATAAATTTTTTTCCATTCTTTTTACCTCCTTTAGGATCTTTTGATTTATGTATATCAGATAATGTGTCCATATTATTATTATTATTATTATTATTATTATTATTATTATTATTATTATTATTATAGCAATAATAATAATAATAATAATAATAATAATAATGATAATAATAATAATAATAATAATAATAATAATAATAATAATAATAACAATAATAATCACCAGGAGTTCTTACAGAGGTTACACCAAGGATTATTTTCTGATAGTTACTGATCGTATTCCCTGGAGTGAGTTACAATAAGTCACCCTATATTTCCACTAGGCTGCACCTAATTCTACACCCTTTGCAAATGGAATTACATAATCGCAATATCTCCTTGCATTGCTTTTTTGTATGCGGTAACCATTTGTCTTAACTCTGATTTAAATGGCAAAAATCATCTCCAATGCCGCACCCGTCTTCTAGTGAAGGTCTGCTTAGTTCTCTCTCTCTCTCTCTCCCTCTCTCTCTCTCTCGTTGATCTTTTAATTTTTCTCGGCTGATGCAATCAGTAGTACGTTTTTCTCCCCATTTTGTGTGTGGGGTGTTAAGCTATATAATATTCTGCTTGTTTCTTCCTTAGTCAGACTGTACGTTATGATCTTAAAATGCCAAATACAATTTTTGAAGCTTCAAATAATTAAAAAAAATCTGCTTTCAAAAAGGACAATCTGGCAACATTAAATGAGAATATATGAGTGGCCCACCCTTGATGTAGACTCATTTTCGAACACTTTTCTAATAATATATTATCATTGTTATACTAGCGTAAGAAAATAAAACTCGTAGAAATTATGAAGTGCAAATGTTTTCATCAAATAGATGTGTTACTTAAAAAGGGGGCATTCAAAGACACAGGGCAAATAACATTGTTTGCAAAACGGTACTGAACTTAAGCAGTAATGTGAAGATTGTATCTTAAATTTGATTTTATTATTTATATTGAAGTATGTAACACAAATAAAATTTTGGAATATTTCTTAGTACATATTATGCATCATAATTGAGTCATTTCTTCGTTTAAAATACAATTAGAATAGTTTTATAGAAATGTTAATAAACTCATGATCCCTGCGTGTTATTGTATTTTCTGTACAAAATTGTTTTATTTAGAAAAGTGTCAGCTTTATCAAATGTTATGTTGATTAAATATATACTTTTTTGATTCCGTGGAATTTCCACGGGTAATGCATGTTATTATTATTATTATTATTATTATTATTATTATTATTATTATTATTATTATTATTATTGATTTTAGCACAACTTTGAAAATATGTTTCTTTTCTCAAGATAATAAATAAACTGCACTTAATAATATTGATAATTGCGGCATTTAATATATTCCAGTCGATTTTACGAGTAATTATATAAGCTAACTGCAATTAAAAAAAGTGAAAGACAGTAAAGAAAAGATTCAAGATGAAAGTGAAATACTATATCGAAATTAAAAAGATTTAATTGAATTTTAGTTATAAATGGAGACTCCGTAAATTATATGGACGCGTAGCGCTGTGACAAGTCTCGTGTGTAATAATTAAAAGCTTCAAAGAATACGAAACAAGTATTTTATTAAATTTTACGTTTCTTAAAAAAAAAAAAAAAACTAATTTCTTTCTTTAACTTTTTTCTTTGAACTTATGTACATCGGAATTACTCGGTTCTTGCGCAAAAATGTAAATTGCCAAAACTAGTTGATGCGTATGAACAATAATCATGTCAGTTCTATTCTTGACTTCATTCCGAAAAATCTGAGTCGTTTGGATTTTGTAAAATCAAAATGATTTCTCTCGCCTTTACTTTGACATCTTTTAGAAACGTTTCCTTTTTTCCGTTTTGACATTTTAAATGCTTTCAACCAGTGACGCAAGACAAGCGAATAAAAAAAGACTTGCACATAGATTTTAATTCACATAGATTGTATTTTTTTATTGTCTACTTAGATTAGAATTTTCTTATCGAATTTAGTTTTAAATTAGAAAAAAGAATACAGTTAAAACGACATGACTGTTTCCTCTAACCCTGTCTTTTAAACATTGAATCATAATTGAAAGAATAAACATATGAGTGTTCATAAGATACGTCCAGTAATTCCGTGCGTTTAGACATACACGTTCTATTAAGCGTGACAGACTGAAACAAATGCGGCATACAAATGGAAATTATATTTTAAACCTAAATATAAACATACTAATATAATTAAAACGTTAAATAACAACGAAAATTCAGTGAAAAGCTTAAAGGCGACCCTCTTTTAAAATATATATTTCTAACTTACGCACTGTAGATTAATGTGGATATTATATCAAATTTTGAGTTTACAAATAAAGTAAAAAGTTGATTCAAACTTAGAAACGAGAAACACGAACACTATATGTTATGTTGTGCATGGAAATTGCTTAATGCAGATCATGAAACCACTTCAGGTAAGGAGTTTCAAATATAATTTCATGGGTAAATATAGCCAACAATAAGTATTAGATGGCTATATTTCGACAGAGAAAAAAACGGAATACTTCCACTTTTGTCAGAAATATCACTGAATGCGAGAATTATAATGGACGCGAGAGTTAAGACGGTGTCGAAGAGAGATTAAAGGTCTACGTCCTGTACTCTTTGAGATATGTATCAATGTCAAACAAAAAAGTCTTATTGGTCTCCCTGACAAGAGGAGGGTGGACCTATAAATTAACCCTTTTCCGTTCATCCGTTCTTCCGTCCGCACTTTTCCCAATAACTACGCCTCGGAATTAAAAAAAAATGCAGAAATGTTAAGCACTAGCGGGTGGGGGGGGGTACCCGGCGCTGCCAGAGTGTTTGGAGGTGTGTGTGGTCGAGTGGCGGTGGGGGTGTTAATGAAAACCTTAGAATAAGCGAAGTAAAAAAAGAAAACAGAAAAACGAACGTTAAAACTTATCTGAAAAATAAAGCGAGGGACACTCGGGAGGTGGGGGGATAATCAAAACATCGAAAAAGAAAACACAAAAACAAAACTAACGTAAGGCAAACGAACGAAGTTAAATGTAAAAATATGAAAAACAAAAAAGAAAACAGAAAAACGAATGTTAAAACTTCTGATAAATAAAAACAAAAACAAAACACATGAAAAATGGCTTAAATTAGCCTGTTTCAATATTAAAATTTTAAAAAATCGGTGGGTACCCGGATGTTTTTAGGTGTGTGTGGTCGGTCGGGGATGTTAATGAAAACCTAAGAATAAGCGAAGTAAAAAAAAGCAGAAAAACGAACGTTACGTGAAAAATGGCTTAAATAACCCTGCTTCAATATTAAAATTTAAAAAATCCCCCCCCAAAAAAAACATCTCACACCACGATTCGAACCCAAAACGTTTAGATAATGAACCAACGCTCTAACCAACTGAGCTAACACGACGTACATGAAATTGTATCAGTTCTTCAAATATTTAAACTAAATACGGTTATGACATTGTCTGACGCATGTCTAGAGCCGATCTTGTCATGAGAGGCCGGTTTTTGATGGCCCACCCCCTTGTAGATAAGTGTTGATTTCACGGTGAAAAATTAACGTTTTTGGCCAATTTTTCGATATTTGTCGCACACAAACAAACATGCATACATACATACATACATACATACTTACATTTTCGCTTTTATATATATACATGATATGAGTAAAAACATAACAGAACAGATTTTCCGGGAAAACTCCGGTTGTTCCTCTAGGAGTTCCTTTCGATTTAAAATGGCTAAAATTGACACTTTTGTGCTTATTAAAAACATTGATGCCTTGGATTTTTATAAAACTTTCTGAAAAGTTGTAACTAACTGATTTTTTATATAATTTTGTTTGTCTATACTTCACGATAACTCTTAGGTGTGCCCCAGGGGCTCTTTTAGGACTAATAAAGGCATCCCATTTTGTGGACTATTTTACAATATTTGTCCAACATTTTCTGTGTATGTCTATTTAGCAGTTTTGCATGCTGCTGAAGTCAGATTTAAATATGTTAGGGCCGTAGGATCTTTTGGGGCTAACAGAGGGGGATGATGGACTTAGTCATTTCCTTTTTTTTTTTTGCATAATGAAGAACTCAAATTTACATATGTTAAGGCTTAAACTGCACCGTTGTTCCTTTTCACCAAGATTTGACGTCCTCTTGAGACTTTTGAGGCTAAATGGGGAGGGGTAATGCTTATTCCTTGTTTACTGCGCACTCACGGGGGATCATGCACGCTACACTTGTTCGTCTTTAACAAAATATATTACCATTTGAACATAATGGGCTACTACTGGAGAATATATTCAGAGTGAAACTGTAGAGAGTGAAACTTTAGAAATGTCTGTTCAGCTTACCGTTAAATTTATGCATGTCTGTAAAGCCTATAAAGTAAGAAAACAAAAGATAATTCTAAATGCAACCGTTAGTGAGAAGAAACTTCCATAGTACGGGTAATTCCAAAAGTAATGCTTTATATTTTTTGTTCTGCCTTAATAGATCAGAACAGATTGTGAAGTTCAGTGTTAGGATGACGGAACATATGCATTAATGACCCGAAAGTTGCCTCTATCTGTTGCATATATGAACGGTCTGAGACTCTATAAATGTAACACGTTTTAACATCTAATTGAAAAATAATGCGCCTCCCTGAATCTAATTCAAACTCTATGATATACACTTCTATATATTTTACCATATATTCATTTATGCATAACTAATAAACCATTGCATTTCATTTGTTATACTAATAGTTTGCATAGTTCAATACACAAAGTCAATGGCGATTTCTATGATTTTCTTCTTGAATAATGTAAAACCATCATTATTCACAGTTTGCCTTATTTTTCTAATACAAAAATAATAAGTGACGTCTTAGATAAGAGAAAGTATCTATTTTATTTTTCTATCATAAAAATTCTCTTCGTTTCTGGTGCAAAGCAGACACTTCTTTGACTAACCAACAACTGCTTCATGTAAAATATAACCGTTGATCTTATATTTTTCATAGCCCATGAGAAAACTGTAATATTACTTTTACATATTAACTAATAGTAATTTGGTAGTATTTCCCTACCTCATTAAGGACACAACCGAGTTTTACCAGAAATGTATGTCAGTGTATTTTATTCATTTTTTTTTTCTCGCCATGAATAATTTTATTGAAAAACTATTGAAACTAATTTTTAGAAAGGGGAAATTATACAATTTCTGTCACTGATGAATAACACGCATTCTACTGTAGATCATGGTTCGTCAATTCGAAATAGTTTATGAGTTATAATGAATAATATCTATATATTTACAAAAGTGAAAATGTGTGTGTATAAGGACAATTCTCAACTTATATACTCAAAGACGTTTTTTGTCTACAGACTTGAAATTTGGTACATAGAGTATATTTAAACACGTGGAAAACTTAATCATAGGTTTTCATCTAGAGTAACACTGCTTATGAGGAGTCATAATTGAAAAATTGGTACGTGGAGGTCATCGGATTTTTATCTGTTTGCCAACTACTTCACGAATGCGCATGCGTGAATCATTCACAGATTTCTTATGTTAAGAATGAGTAGGGGTAAAAACACTTTTTAAAGATCCTCTGAATCTGAACTAATGGTTATCGTAGTTGACTCACTGCCTTTAGTTTCGATCTAAGCTATATTACTTTTTACTCACAAGACGTGGACTGTTTAGGAAAAAAACATAATACTCGCATGCACTGGTCTCGGTTTTTGTATGAAATAAAATATAATATGTATGCGTATTTTCGATCGGGCAATGCCGCGTAGCTTGCTAGTAATAGATAAAAAAAACAAACCCATTCCAACCAAACTACGGTTCAATTTTATTCTAACGAGTTCCTGTCGCATAAGCACGCATTCTAAATCAATTGTCGCCATGAAAGCAGTATCCGTTTAAATAAGACAGTAGCTTAAATATGATATTACAATTTATGCAAATTTCGTATTTATGATTACAGAGCCAGTTCTATGTTGTTAATTATATTATACTTAATATATATTTGTAATTATTAAAGTAAAATAATGACCTGCATGCCATTGGCTAGAATAGAATCCAAAATATTTACGAAATCCAAACTCTAATTATTTTAAATTAGGACCTCTTAGCAGCTATGTTTACCTGATAAAACCCATGAAGAACGGTCTACAGAAAATGAAATCATTGTACCCGTCTCCCGCCGTTTTGCAACCCTTCTATCTCGGAGCAGATGCGCTTTAAAATCTGAAGTTAAAGAGACAGGCAACAAACATACTTAGGGAGTTTTATAAATTAAGTAAAAAAAAATCTAGTTTATTTTCTCTTGCTACATGATTTTCACCACTTTTCCCACGTTTCCTATTTTACGTCATATTTCATTCATTGCATATTCGTTTCTCCGTTTTCCTCTATACTTATTAATGAATTACTGTTACTTAATTCTTTTTTGTTTACTCCGTAGTCTATCCCTAATTACTTGCTTCTTTTCTTTGTTTTCTACTTCCTGTCTGTAGTAGCACGTCAACTTTAACACAAACCTCGTACGTTCTATCGTTACTCTTTTTACATTTCAACTTTTTTTTGCATAGGCATCACCACTTATCAAGGTCAAGAGGTCACTCGAGGATAAGTAGTGTACAGTAGAATTTTGACAATATAGTAACCGTTAGTAATGTAGATTCGGTAAATTTCTTAACTTATACGGAACGGCTCATCAAAAACTTGTTTACGTTAGACTTGAAGACAACCATATTGTAGTCAGCTGGGAAGCAGGAAAACGAAATACAATTCCATAGTCGTGCAGTTCTAAGAAAGAATCTTTGCTCGTGGAATCTGCGCTAAGGTTTAGGCACAGATAAAGAGTGGGGAAAAGTAGTGATAGTGTTTTCTGCTAGACGGGTGTTTCTTGAGAAAGTTTGGCGAGGGGGACCATAAATGGAGCTCAGCCGAGCATCTGTCATGAAAATAACGATAAAGCATAGACAAACTCGCAACATCTCTTCTGTGAGAAAGAGGTTGCAGGGAAGAGAAAAGGGTACCCCCACAAGGCTACAAAGTCTATTTTGAACTCGATTCTAGTAAAAAAACAGGTCGTGACGGCATTCCTATTATGGTGCTCAAAAAGCTTGGATCAGAACAACCTCTCATATTTACAAAACTGTTTAAGCGTTGTCTTAAGGAGAATTGCTTCCCAACACCCTGATAAACCTCATCAGTATTCCCTGTAATAAAGAATCCAGGTCATCTATCATCCCCTTCTCACTACAGAACAATAAGTCTCCTGTTCGCCATGAATAAGTTTCTGGAATTAGTGTTAAATAGAGAAGTAGTACGCTACATCAGCAAAAATAACCCCAAAGTGACATGTAATATGGTTTCGGTTTTGCTAGATCTAAAGCTGGTATGTTAACGGTTATATCTCAGAGGATTACCGAATCTTTAGATGGAGACTTCCTTTCTAGAGCAATTGCTCTTGACATATAAAAGGTCCTTTATAGGGTGCCACAGAAAGGTCTAAACAACAAGATCTCCAGCTACGGTATAGCTGAAAATTTCTTCTCAATTAATAAATGATTTCTCTCTGATAGATTCATATTGGGCCCAACTGTCTTTCTAATTTACGTCAATGATCTCCTAACAACACTATTATGTATCAACACTTCAAAGGCCGCAAATTACCAAGTTCTATGTCATTCTCTCTTCTGATCCTGAGCACGTGGTACAATGGGGGAAGATATCATATCATTAACACTTTGATCCCCGTCTGGCATCAATTGACATAAATGCCTCTAGTCTTGGGGAGGCTCCATGTTTGGACAAGCTTCCGTGTCTGATATTTTTTCTTAATTGTAAATTGAACGCGTACATCTAATCCGTTGTCAAGTTCGTTGGAATAAGTGTTGGAGCATTCTCTCCTGCTCTTGTAGATGTCTCATTGCTGATGAAATTCACTACGTGTATGAGAGTCAAATACTGTTGCCACATCTGGGCAGTAGGCGCTAGAAGCATATTATCCTGCCTTGACAGAGTTCTAAATAGACTTCGTAGCCTAATGGAGAATGCCTTTGTCTTCCTCACAACGTATTTCCCACAGAAGAGACGTTGCGTGCCTGTCTCTGCTTTATCGGTATTTTCATGGCAAGTGTTCGTCTGAGCGCCAATCTATTATCGCTTCTCGCTTCATTTCACGAAAAATACTCATATAGCTAAAACCACTATCAATAATTTTCCCCACTCCTTATCCGTGCCTAAACCTAAACGTAGATTCCATGAACAAAGTTTCTTCCTTAGAACTGCACGCGTGTGAAAGACGGTTATTTTTAACTGATATCCAACTGAATAGAATATGGTTGTGTTCAAGTCCAACGCAAACAAATTCTTGTTGAGCCCCCCTTAAGTAATCCAATTTACCAAATGTTCACTATTTACAATTACTGCGATATTGTCCCATTGAATAATATACACTCATTAACCCCTTCCTCGTGCCCTCCGATTCTTTCTAAGTGGTGATTTCTTAAAATAAAACAACAAAAAAACATTGCCAGCACACAGTACCAATCCGGACAGTTCAACACTTGAGGGCAAAGGTCAACGCATCGCACGACACACAGTGAGGGCCACGTCATGTTACCTCACATCTTCGAGGTCGTAGCTGAATGTGGTGCAGAGTGTTGTGATCCTCTGGTGCAATCAGATGATCGCTGGCAAGCTCTAGGTGTGGCAGCAGGATTTGACGCCTGTCCATAAGTCCAACCAGACCCAGACCTTGCTTAGGAAGGAGTGCTACGCCTTTGTACACTTCTCTCACTTATCCCCCCCCGACCTGAACACGCTGGACTAAGTCGTTTTATAATACGTCGGGAACATCACCAACATGACCCCCCCACAATACTATAGCCAGGGTAATCGCCTCCATCACCTAAGTATTCGCCGAGCTCTAAGTTGGCGCTTGTGAAAATGCATTCTTTCAGTTCCGGACCCGTATTGAGGCTGAATATATTTATCAGCTCTACTACATAATTAAGTTACCTAGATTGATTTTATTCAATACAAATTATAAGATAAACTGTACTGTTACTTTCTTTATGGCGACAATTGTATCGTTCTACCCTGTATATCTATTGATATAGAGACATTTACAAAGTCGCGACATTGGATATGCTAATGTTTCAGACAGAGGTTTTGTTAAGCCATAAGTTCTTGATAGGCGACTTTAATAGTTTATCTTTTTCATAAGAAAACGGATGCCCTTGTAAAATGCATAAGTTTTCTCTCTTGAATGCCTATAACTTTTTATAAATATTATTTTTTGTTTATTGAACATTTGAATATCTTTATTTAAATATCTTATAAATATTTTTACGAATATAAATGATATCTTTGGGCATGCATGTTTCAAGGTATAACCTGTCTTCAGCATTACTAAACTTCCATAAAGATTTAACTCGTAAAAGCCCAATAATTAGCCTGGTGTTTTACCACTAGACTGCCGTACGTTACCAAATTTTATACACGATTTTTATCGCTTTAAATTCCAAGATTATTTATTTATTTATTTTTTTATTAACGATTCTGTGGAATTAGTTTCCGTTCCCTTAGTCTTTTTTGAGAGAAATCATCTGCCCTTTTTTCTGTATATTAGTCATCCCTATTTTGGACATATTATTTATAATAATAATTATTATTATTTTTATTAATTAAACGTTTGACTATTTTTATTCAAATATCTATTGAATATTTGTAAGTGTATAAAAATTATTCATGGATATGCATGTTTCTATGTATCATATGTCTTCAGTATAACTAAACTTTAACAGGGATTGAACACGTAACAGCTCAATAAGTAGCCTGGTGTCTTAATCTACAATAAAACTTGGTATATATATATATATATATATATATATATATATATATATATATATATATATATATATATATATATATATTACTTTCTTGAAATTTTATACTTAGATTTTACCATCACTGGATTATTTATCTTTCATCAGACTATCAATTCATATGTAATCACCTTTTTCTTCACCATATTCCCTCTGCTTCACTTTTTTTTGTTTTCAAGTAAGATCTTTGACTTACTTGTTGTTTCATCAAATACTTTTGCATGCAAAATCCGATCCTGCATTTTGCTAATTCCTACCCTCTTATGAGAAGGAAAGTATTTCTTCGAAACTCCGCGGATTAAGGATAATCCATTTATCTAGTGTGTCCTTTTCAGATTTAATATGTTTTTAAATCATTTTAAAGTGTTTTTTAACATGTTTTATGAACTGTTTGCTCGTATATATATATATATATATATATATATATATATATCCCAGGGTCGTTCAAAAAGTAAAGTTTACTATTTTAAAGTGAATATTTCAGCTACATGTTAAGCAGCTGGTTATCTACGGTTTCAGTTAAACAATTTAAGTCAGATTTAAGTTTTTTTCGCCGTTATATAGTTGAATTCGCCTATATAATTGTCGATCTTATGGTAAAAGACTGGCTTATGCAAGTTGTATGTCTGCAATATGTTTAATTTATTTATTTCCTTTTCAGGAATATTAACTGCATTTGTAAAAGTATTTATTTTCGTAACTTTTGCAAATTACTCAAAGCTATTTAGTTACTTTTTTTCTCTGTCCTCTTCTTTTCCCCCTTCTCTCTCTCTCTCTCTCTCTCTCTCTCTATATATATATATATATATATATATATATATATATATATATATATGTGTGTGTGTGTGTGTGTGTGTGTGTGTGTAATGGTTGTATAGGTGGGTTTCCTAGATGTAAATACAATGAAACCTGCATGATTATTAAAGCGTGCTCAATGGAGAACAGGGCTGGTATATAGTCTGTTTATAATACAAACATGCTATAGAATTACATCGAGGGGAGAATTTGACGTAATAGAGTAATCCCTAACATTTGGAACAAGCACTAAATTGGTGGTAACATCCAGAATGCGTAAAGATCCCATAATGCAATTTCCAGAGGCATAAGAGCTGGTAACTAACTTCGGTGGTGTAGAGATCCGCTGCTGCTTACGTTTAGATGAAATTTGGAATCTTTCAGTGTGCGAAGACATTGTAGTATATTAGGGATCAATATTCAATTGCATTATATATATATATATATATATATACATATATAATTACCTCTATATAATCATACATATATTGATAAATATAAAAAAAAAAACAATAATCTTAAAACACTAGAATACTAGGTTAAGGAAAGGTACATTATTCCATCGATAGGTATAGGTAAATGTTGATGAGATAAATAGCTTAATTTAAATGGTGAAGATCAAACCAATGATCATACCAACAATTTTCTTAAATAAACGTAAAGCTAAGTTATCTAGATAGATACAATTCTGAAATTAATAAATAAAAGTACAAAATGAATAAATAAACGAAATTTTATTTGGAGCGAATCGGTAATAAATATATTTCATTTTAATACTGTTAAGAAGAGTTATTTAGGTTTTTTTATTATTGTGTTTTACAAGAGACCCTAATAATATTATATGCTGGGATATACCTTATCATATTTTTCAGAGCAGTTTAATACGGTTAATTTAAATTTATTTTCAAAATTAATACATTATTAATTGATAAAGATTTAGAAATAAATGTGTCAATGTGTCTATCATTAGTTGGATCAAAGTCAGTAGCAAACTATACATTATTATATATCCATGCTTAATAAATCCATCCTAGAATAGGGGGAATTTAATATCGATTGAGGGTTAAAGTTGTTAGGCTGTTTTTGTTTTACGGCATATCAACCCTTTTCAGTATTTAATGCCGAATCCCAAGATGTTGAAGACATTTTATTTAATAGAATATATTTGTTGTTTTCAAGTCAGTTACTATTTAACCAATAGTTGGGACCTTAACAAGTACTACCACTCCGTGTCAGAGTGCACCCGGGAACAATGGCAATTAAAGGGTGGCTCCACACTTCCCAAAGCCCGCAAGCTGAAGCCTCACCACTGGATATAGTTAAAGGTCATATCCAGGACCGAGGGTTAAATATAAATAAGTCTAAAAGGGATTAGATCTATGTATAATGAGATATGACTTGCAAGAATCGATCCGGTTTGAGTAAGTTATCACATTATATATATATGTACACATATGCCTCGCCGGAATTCATCGAATTTGAGTATGTTAACACATTATATACGTGTATACACCTATTTATTATATGTATTCATAGATATGCATAGAGGTACATGTACCATTATTATTATTATTATTATTATTATTATTATTATTATTATCAATTTAAATGAGGTGAATTAAGTTATTTCGAACCGGATATATTCAAATTTATTTCTATGTTTGCATATTGGAATTAGTTCATTTTAGCATTTCTTGTAGCTTTAGGATAAGTTATTATTTTAACAGCTAGTAGGATGCAAAAACTCTAAAACTTAGATCTTGGGATGTAAGAGTCAGATTTTTTAAATATTAGGTTGGTGCAAAAATAATATCCTTTTTTGATGTACAACTTCAAAAGGTCATAACTTCTTTCATAATAAACTTAATTAATCGAAATAATAACCATTAGAATGGACACATTTTTGTTGACGAGAAACAGGTTTATTTATTCCATTAGCATAGAAATCCGGAATTCTGGAAGCGATGAAGTCATTGAAGGCCGTTTCGGCATCATATCAGCTTATGAAGCATTTTTTGACAGGAAGTTGTCGAGATTCTTAAAAATGCAATAAGTGATGGCGAGAGGTCCGGTGAATATGACGGATGCGACAGAGGCATGTAGCCCAATTTCGTCAGCTTCTGCAGAGTCAGTTGAGCAATATGTGGGCGAGTGTTGTCATGGAGGAGAATTAGTCCCTTCATCTTGACCAATCCCGGGCACATATGTCGGAGCTTCTGGTGCATTAAATCAATTTGTCGACAGTACTTCTCCGCCATAATCGTTTCGCCCAGATTCAAGAAACTGTGATAGATGAGACCACCAAAGAGTCACCATAACCTTTTTTTTTGCTGCAATTTCGGCTTCGAGAATGTTATGGGACTTCCCCAGCATCAAACAACTGTGACGAACGTTGTCGATAGTAGTAGAAAATCCACTTCTCATCACACGTCACAATTCGATCGGGAAATGGGGCATTATTCTTGCGCAGAACGAACATAGAAAACACTTACAAACGACGATATTTTTGATTATCGTTCAATTCATACGGCACCCATTTATCCAACTTTTATTTTACTTCCCTGTTTGCTTAAAATGGCGAACGACTGTTGAGAGATTGGCCTCGAGTTACACATCAACTGCCCGTGTGGTTTTGCGAGGACCAACTTCAATTAAGGCTTTCAAATGTTCGTTATAAACTGCAGTCGGCCAGATGCGACCATCTTCATCTTGGAGGCTCAAGTCTCGTCACTATTGCGAAATTTCTCGAATCACCGTCGTACCACACGTTCGTTAGTGGTATCTGGGCCAAACGCGTCGTCGATATCACGAATTGTCCCGGTAGCTTTACGGCCTAGTTTGAACTGTAACAAGAAAATCGTGCGGATTAGAATTTTATGCATGCTGCCGAAAAGCCTGCAAAAATTAAATGAAAAGATTGAGAACGGTAACAAATAACAGGATTCGATAAATCAAAAATAATCAATAACATGGCTATATATATATATATATATATATATATATATATATATATCAATAAATTCAGAAATCATATATAAAAGTAACATATGTGATAAAACGATATTTTTTTTGCAACAACCTAATACATCCCACTTCATCAAATCTCCACACTAACGTAATGTACTTTCAATAACCCTTATCCTTGAGTGGCTTCCTGTGGTGTGATGAGTGGTGATCACTGTGTAAAAAAAAATTTGAAGGAACATGGAATTTTCTTAGGTTTTTAATTAAAGTCGTTGGGGAAGTGTCTTTATTGTTATTTGTATTTTTATTTTTAAAAGAACTTGTATGATTAGAGATTTTAAGTTTTATTAGATTTACCGATATATGTATGAGTTTTAAGTAGTATTTCTAATAGTTCCATAATTTAATTTCTTATTCTAGATATGGGAAATGTTTGTAGAAGGGGAGGGATATTCTGATCTATATTATTTTAAAGATTAGTTTCATGTATAACTTGGATGTGAGTTTGTGCACTATATATGAGAACATTGTCGTTGTGATTATTAAAGTTCTCTAATATAGTGGCTTCTCTGGTTAGGATATTTCGACTGGAGTTGTTGGGAATTCTATCAATCATATTCGTTGTTTTAATTAAAAGATCAGTAACTTTACAATAATATATATCATTTTTGGGTATGTAATTATTCTTTAAAGGTCGGTGTTGTTTGTTTTGGTGATTACAGTTTTATATAAGATGTATAAGTAGGAGAGGAGCTTGTGTTTTTTTCTTGCAATTGTTTTTATCTAACAATTGTTATCTCAAAATTATTTGAGGTTATTTTTGTTTGTGCTATGTTCTGCATGGTAAAGTAAGATATTATTATCGCATTTTTATCTCATATTGTGTTGTATCTATGGAATATTTAAAGGAATTTTCAACTATTTAAAAGAACTCACTAGTCATTAAAGCTTTAACGTAAGAGCTATATAGTGAGTGGAACATTACGGATTTTCTTCGCCTTAATTCTTATTCTTATTTTGATTACTGTTGAAATTGTTCCTAGTGCTGATGTAATTTGGGCTGTGATTAGGTCTTCTCAAAGAATTTTGCTGACTCTGAGTCAAGTTATGCGTAATTACGGTTTTTTCTTTTATATTCTTCAGCTTGTCTTGTTATATTCTATCCTATCTGTGTATCCTGAATAACTGAAGGCATTAGTATAAAAGGTTGCGACTTAGTCAAAGCTGATAAACTGCATATTTTATTTGAGACGGATAACATCATAGAATTCATAATGGATCTGGGATGATTTTATATTTTATGTACGTAGAATAGGCTCAAGTTGGGTTTATAATAAAAGGGGGTGAGTTTGATGTTTTCTTATAGGGATAAATTTCAATTGAAAGCCATAAAGAACCTTTTAATTTCTTTATATGTTCTTATGTTGTATAAGTCTATCCTTTGTGAGATAATGTTAAGGGTTAAGACATTATGTTGAAGAAAGATTGCGACAGTAAATCAAATCGGCAAAGAATCAAATGCAGTTTCCATCTTGAGTGTTAAGTAATTCCCAGTAACAAAGATGGCGTCGAAGAATCAAATGCAGATTCGTGACAGAGACGACAGCGAATTGATTGAATCCAAAATTCGACATTTTTTTATAGTAACTGTTGAAGCTTCTGATTGGTTGGTTATTATAACGGTGGTTATAAAAGCCATGGTCGAAATTATTGGTGTCATATCCACATTAGTCTCCTAGCGGCTTTGGCTGCAGGGAGATTGGGTAGAGTACTCGTCAAAGATCCGTACTTGACACAGAGCTTGACAGGTGTGGAGCCGAGAACCGGCCTGGTACCCATCGGACTGAGGCATACCGCTTGGGTATCACCCAGGAGGTCCACCCTCCTAGACCTTTTCACCCGGCTTTCAGGTCGGGAAAGTTTATTGTTTCTTGCCTAAGGCGCTCTTACCAGCGAAGGCCGACGGGGGTGCCCACCCACTTTTTGTTGAAGCAACATAGCCTCTTCTATAGGGAAGCTTGCCTATCTTCTACCTTCCGACCCTGTATCACACTTTAGTGCGGTGGACACCAAACAAATATTTACCAACATTAGTAGTGAGAATAGTCTCCTAGCAGTTTCGGCTGCAGGAAGACTGGGTAGAGTGCAAGTCAATGATCCGTTCTTGACACTCAGCTCGACAGGTGCGGGTCCAGGAACCGGCCCAGTATCTGTCGGACTGAGGTACACCGCTTTGGTATCACCCAGGATGTCCACCGTCCTAGGCTTTGCCACCCGACTTTCGGGTGGCGCAAATTTATTGCTTCTTGCATGAGGCGCCCCTACTGGAAAATGCCGACGATGTGACCAGGCAATTTTTGCTTAGGCAAGAGCGCCCATCCTTTGAGGGAGGTTGCTTATTCTCCCACTTTCTCAACTTTGTGTCATATATTGGTTATGTGTACACCGATTTAAATATCTACCCACATTAGTAGTCAAAAATATTTTAACACCACCCCATTTTTATATAATGAAGAAGTCCTTTCACATTCGATTTGGTTAGAATTGAGAGAATGAAAAAAAATGAATAAATAAATAAAATAAAATAAAATAAAATAAATAGAAATAAACAACTAAACGAACAAATAAAATAAGACTTTTGTTTTTGTTTTTGTTTGTTTTTTTAAATTCATCTTAATTCTCACCGGTAAAAAAATATCAATATCTTGGTATAATGTGTCGAAAAAGAAGCCATTTTTATCACATTAATTTTTTTTGTTTGTTTAATACATTAAAAATACACATAAGCACACTTTTCAAATAGATATATATGCATACATACAAACAAATACATACCGATATAATCTTATTCAAATATATATATACATATCCATACAAATATAATCCTATACAAATATATATATATATATGTATATATATATATAGTATAATGGGGGGTCACCTCAAATACACAAACGGAATGTTCAAGAAAGATTATCGCTACAGTCCTCTGTCTCTACTCTCGTTGCCTTCTCTCCTGGCTGATCGGGAATAATCTCCCAGCACCGAGAAATGAACATCGTTTTATAGTTTCCATCTTCACGCACACACGAGATTATGCGAGAACGGACGAAATAAAAATGCTGGCTGCCATATTTGTTCTTCCTTTTCTTCGCCTGAACTCACTCGCTGAGCACCCACGGTAAGACTTCTCTTTCTTGCTTCTAACCACATGCCTCCCTGATCTCAAGATCACATTTCATAGTATCTCATCCACTGTGGCGATCGCCTTTCTCTACTTGGCCTCTGAGGTGTCTCGTCCTTCTCCTGTGGCTGCACAGTCCCCTCCACTGCTTCGTCCTCAACTGGTCTGACGTCGAGAATGTGCCTCGGGACTCCTCCCACCACAATGTTGTTACTAGTGTTCCTCCCAGTCATGCGACCTCTAATCCATTGTGTGGTGCAGCGCGCCCCCGGTGGCTTCACTCATACCTCGTCCCCGAGTTTAATTGTCCCTGTGGCCTCTACTTCTCGGCTTGCCGGCTCCACCCTGGGATGTCTCCAGGAATATGCAAACATTGACAGTTGCGGGACCGTCTCTGGTACTTGTCCCAGTTTAGGCGACATGTTATACCAGAAGACGGCTTGCTCAGATGAGGTGCCTCCCCTTTCCGCAACTGCTTTTATGGTGCGGTGGTTTCTCTCCACGATCCCGTTGCCACTAGGTCTGTAGGCAGCTCTGAAAAATTGTTGGATCTTCTATTTCTTCAGTACTTCTGTCACTGCTACTGACTTGAACGCAGCCCCGTTGTCGGTTAACAACTCTTCCACGGGGCCTCGCTCCAAAAACACATCATCAAGGATTGCCGCTATTTCATTGCCTGTTCCTCCACGTAGCTTCTTCCATAGGGCAAATCGCCCGGGCCCACAGTCAATCATAGTCAGGTAAAGTCCACCCCTGTAATGGGTGACATCGCATGCCAGTCTCTCCCAGGTCCCACTCACCTCCAATTGGCCAGCTTCATGCGTGCTTGGAGCAGGATCAGTCGACTGACATCTGTCGCATGTCCTGACCACTTGCCTCACTTGCTTCTTGGTGATCCTCTCTACGCCCATATGGTGCAAATTGTGCAGTTCTCGCACGCCAACATCATCTAGATCCGATGCAGCAACAACATCTTTCTTTGGCAACAGCCAACTCTTCTTCACTCTCGTGAGAGCATCTGCTCGGTTCTTTTCAGAAGCCACCATGTCTACGCGAAGCTTCAAACAAAACTCTTGCATCAGCTCAGCCAGCACCCAAGCCTGCGCTTCACTAATATCTCCGCAGTCCCTTTCGTTTTTATAGTTTTTTCGCTTGAAATGAGAGACTTTAGCCAAGCAAACACCGTGGCAGAGTCTGTTTTGATGCAGATGTCACGTAGTCCCCATTTCAAGGCCAGATTGACTTCTTTTATTGTCGCGTCTAATTCCGCCACATTGATGTGGCTGACGTCATTCTTTTTCCTCAACCAGGCTGCATAATCTGCAACTACTCCTCCAATTTCCAAAACTACCCCTGTTGCAATGCTGCTCGCATCGCACCACTCGACTCCATCCAATGTTCGCGGTACGTTCCAGGTTCCCCGGACTGGGTCTTGCCGTTCTGTTTCTTTCAGAAGCTCTTCCATCATGGCGACCGTTCTTTCTCCCACCTTATCATTCCATCCTCGTCCTTCGGCGTGTCTCTTTATGTAGCTGCATGCTGGTCTAAGCCAGCTAACAATAGGGTAATGTCCGATCAACTTTCCGCATATGGAAAAAAGTTCACGTCTGTTGAGATCCTGCTTCAGTTGTGGGATCTCGTTTCCCCTGCGAAACTCTAGGCCGCCTGACGCACCTCGTTTCAGTTTTAGGCCCAAAACAGCCCCTCATACTAATTTTTCCGGCTCTTTGGCGACCAACCCGAACCTCTTCAAATGAGCCACCACCTCCTTGGCAGTTATCAGGGTCTCATTCACCAGAATGTCGTCTATGTATGAGCTCACTACCCCATCTCCCTTTCCCATTGTCTCCAGAATTTACATGAGGATAGTTGACATAATCTTGGGTGCCGAATTTAACCCGAACCCTACTCGCGTAAGGCAGTAGGTTTTGCCTTTGTACTTGACTAACTGATATTTCCAGAGCTTCTTGGCAACATGGAGTTGCAAATAGGCAGATTTTAGATCTACCAACGTAGATGCGCCATTCATCTGCCTCCATTCCCTTATGGTCTCACTGCACACATCTACGGTGTCGCCTCCCGTATGGCACTTAACATGACCGTTCAGCTCTCGGAAATCCAGGACCGGTCTTACTTTCCCTTTAGTTGTTTGCAGAACGGCCATCAACGGCAAAATGCCCGACTCCACATCATCCGTCCAAGGCATCAGTATCCCCTCCTCAATCCATCGGTCGACTTCTTGCTCAAACTACTTTCTCGCCCCTCCTCTAAGCGAATTTGTGTAGCACGCCACCCTGTTTGTCAGCGATGGCGCTTGATGTTTCCATGCCCACTCCACCGTCCACCGCTCTCCGTCGAATTCGGCTCGGAAGTCCTGATCTTTGATCGACAATTTTCTTTCCTCCCCGGCCTTGTTGATCCCTCTGGGGGCGTTCTCCTTCACCACGCACTCAGCTAGTCCGAACCTCACGTTGTCACATGTGATGGTAACACCTCCAAGGCGGCATATAACATCCATTCCAAGGATAGCTTGGACGCCAGGCACCAGGCGATCAGTGACAATTGCATGGACCCTCATCCGACGTTCAGCAATATCAATAGTGACGGTCTTCCTCCCTCGACACTTCACTCGCGACCCATCGAATGCCACTACTTCACCCTTCCCTTTCCATCTTCCGACCAGGGTAGTGTGCACCATAATAGTGGTGCAGCTAGTGTCAATCAGGGCCATAACTTCCCGTCCTTCCACCGTAATCTTCTGTTTGGGCATCTGCTATGGGTGCGCCTCTATTCTCGAATCGGGGCGGCCGCTCGCGCGCCGGCCTCCCCTCGCCAGTTTCCCGAACTTGTGCATTTTACCGCTAAATGGCCTCTCCGATTGCATTTGTAACACACTGTCCCTTGCAAGAACTTCCTGCAGTCTCTTCTCATGTGTGGTCCCCCGCATTCGAAGCATGCGATCCCCGGGTTTGGCAGATTCCTGCCCACATCCTGCTGTACCGTTGCTGTCGTTCCTCCAGGCTCCGTGGGCTGGGTGCTCACCTAAATTTTTGCAGTTTTAAGCAGCTCACTCACATCCAGCGTCTCCACTCCCGGTACCTGCTGCAACCTTTTCGATATCTCTTCCGGGAACCCGGTAACAAAATCATCTTGACTACGTGACTCGTGGCATGTCCCCTGATGCCCAACAACTCAACCAATCTCCTTATCTCATTCGCGTAGACATCAACAGATTCACCAGTCCACCTCTTCTCTTTCAACTTATTAAAGGCCTCGAATGGCCCCTCTGCAAAAGCTTCGATCAGTCGACTCTTGATGGCGTCTGCGTCACCCTGTTCCCGCTCGCTGGGCTCCAAATAGAGGGCCAGTGCGTCCCCTTCTAGAAACAGTGGTATTACTGCGGCCACATCATCCAGCTTCTGAATCCTTGCTACTAGGTCAACTTTTTTAAGCCACGCCATCACATCACCGTCACCATTAAAAGGCTTAATCATGTTGCTTAAGCCTGCGTTGGCCATCGCCGAAATAGCTTGAAGTATCATGGGGGGGTCACCTCAAATACACAAACGGAATGTTCAAGAAAGATTATCGCTACAGTCCTCTGTCTCTACTCTCATTGCCTTCTTTCCTGGCTGATCGGGAATAATCTCCCAGCACCGAGAAATGAACATCGTTTTATAGTTTCTATCTTCACGCACACACGAGATTATGCGAGAACGGACGAAATAAAAATGCTGGCCGCCATGTTTGTTCTTCCTTTTCTTCGCCTGAACTCACTCGCTGAGCACCCACGGTAAGACTTCTCTTTCTTGCTTCTAACCACAATATATTTATATATATGTATATATATATATATGTATATATATATATATATATATATATATATATATATATATATATATATATATATATATACAAACACACAAATACATACTGATATGATTTTTTTTATTTCTTTAATAAAAACTGGAAACATTCTGTTAGGTAATAGTTGCTTAATTTGGTTAGAAGATAAAAATAGTCGCAGTTTAACGTCGTGCCTTGGACAATAATAAATCTGGCAATATCACGAAGATAAAAAATGCTTCTCGAAAACTGACACAACCAAATTACACATTTCACCGCATTGTTTTCCCCAAAAGTTATTTTTCGAAGAAAAAGATAAAATTATCTGCTATAATTGTGGACGACCCAACCACAAAAGTTTCCAATGTTGATATAAAGATTAAAAATGGACTCCATAAAAAACGTTGAGAACTTTGAGGAAGAACACACATTTCTATTCACATGTAACTTTGACAATACGACAAACGGTAAAAATCTTCTTGAAGACTATGGCACGCGTTATCATCAAGGAATCTGATTTTATTAATTTTGATTCAAACTTTAATCCAGAGAGTCATTTTGTCTTACTTGCCGACAGTAGTAAAATAAATGATATAGTCTTGAAAAGAGGCAGTACTAAAATATCATTAAATATACTAAAGGAGAAATTTGTAACTGTATTTTAAAAAATGCTCTTTTCATACCCACATTATTAGTAAAAAAGAATTTAACATATAAAGAACATAATCCCTATAAAGAAACCTTTAAAGCTTTGAATTCTATATTGAGCTCTTTCAATAAAAAAATCCAACTAAGTCAGTTACTTTGTGCAGAGTCAGTAGATCGCATGATGATTTCTAACGTGTCGGGCGTATACTTCCTAGTCCAATACTTTCCATCAACACTTATCAGAGAGCGTCCTACCAAGGGAATCAATTTCATTTTTAAATGTGTAATATTAAAGTTTCATAGCGAAAATTAAGGCTTCATTGAAAAGTATTGGAGAGATAGATTAGTTATAATTTCTAATATCGAATATTATAAAAGTAAATATTTTTTATCCTCGATAATTTTTAATATCTTTCCTGATGAGCAAACTGTATTTTTATTCATAACTGATAATTTTGCTAATTGCATTTCATTTCCTCAAATGATATAAGCCATTATTAGAAAATCCATGGATTAATGAAATGTATATAAGTTTTTTATCCATATATTCCTTGTTTGAAACAATAAATTCTTAACTTGAATATATTCGTTATGTATATTTTAATCTACAAAATTTAACTTTAATCATTACACTAATCAATTCATATATATATATAAATATATACACCCACACACACACACACACACACACACACACACACACACATATATATATATATATATATATATATATATATATATATATACTGCGATGTGCATACTTTCCTAATCGAAATATTTAATTTAATCTAGAAATAATGCATTCTGTTTTTCAAGGCGACGTGTCGCTGTTTGACTAAAAGTCATGTACAAAATGTCAATATAATTACATTCTACTTTGCCTTAGCATTTAAAAAATAATTTTCTATAAATATATACTGCAATGGTAATTGTCTGTATTGCCCCCGTAATAATAATAAAGGGTTGGGTTCGAGACTCCTAACAAACGGTTCACCTGACGAAGGCCGGAGGCCAAAACGGCCGAAACGTTGTGACAATAACAACCAAGATGAGGAAGTCAGTCCGACAATCTCAATCAATATACTTCAATATCTATCTATTTATCGCTTCCTTTCTTTCTCTCTTTGTCTTTATATATATATATATATATATATATATATATATATATATATATATATATATATATATATATATATGTAAAAGAGATTTAGAAGGCTGTCACAACCTATCCCACACAATTCTTCAAGCAAACTACATATCAATATATATATATTTATATATATATATATATATATATATATGTGTGTGTGTGTGTTTGTGTGTGTGTGTGTGTGTATGTGTGTAATACTGCATTGCTGTAAGATTACAAATTGTTTAATAGTGTAAAAATAAAACCAAATAAATATTAGTATCAATCTTGCTAAGCCAATCATTGAAGATCCATGGATTACAAAAAAAAAACATTATAATTATTTATACTCTCTTGTCAAAGAATAGATTTTGTTGTACATCTACATATATAACTCAGAATTTCCATCTATCTATCTATCTTTCTTTATATCTTTCTCTCCCTCTCCCTCTCTGTCTCTCTCTATACATACACACACATACACACACACACACACACATATATATATATGTATATATATATATATATATATATATATATATATATATATATATAATAGGAGATAGAGTAAGATACCAAGGGCAATCGATAAGCAAACAGAAAGTGAGAAAGAGCATTGGAAAACGGGTAAGAAATGGAAGAAATTTGTCTCAAGAAAATGTATACACACGCTGAATATTTTCCTAGCTTTCGGATACAAAACTTGATAAATTTAACGTGTGTAAATTGAAAGCTTTAACATAAAAGAATGATTATATAAAACATACACTTTTTCTAAGAGTGTGTCTTAGGTGAAAGCAATAAGAAATATATCCGGTATAATATTGTGTAAAATATGTGTTAAGTATATGTCGACTGTTAAATTGTAACTCTTTTTGTGTGAGTCATTAGCTTTAAATGTTTTGTTTTATTGTGTCCTGCATTCAAATTGTTCACATTAAAAGATGGACGTATTAAACTTTATTTTCAAAGTTGAATCACATTATTTTATTGCGATCTTTTTATTCTCATAATGAGATCTCTTTATGTCAAGGAACAAATAACAACGCAGAGTTTTTGAATTAACTATATTACGAAACTATTCCTTTGTATTATGCTACATATGCATTTAATTGCTGCTAGTCATTTTATTTGGCCTTGTTTACTTTAACTTGCAGAAACTATAATGCAAAGTCCTAGACAATACTTGGAAAATGAAGTGCTGTTATTTACGTAAATGATATAAGCGGCCTCTTGAGCTGAGTGGTAAGTGTATCTACTCTTAAAAAGAAATCTGTTTTTTTTGTAAATTTACAGCTTCGTTTTACTGTTCTTCTTGTTTTTCCGCACATCAATATATTTTATGTCAGTATATTAACTTGGTATCATTTCAATATTATTAATGAATAATTTGTATATTTCGTAATAGTTACGAATTTAATATTGAATTGTGACCTCCATATATTGTACATTTTTTTATCGTTTCATATTTCGTAGTAAGAATTTTTATGTTATAATTTTAAAATATTTTGTCCAGTGTGATGTTTATTACGTTATTTCCAAAAAAGTGTAATATACTTTCCTTTAAAAATATAAATAAATATGCTTTCTGTATGATGGACTGGACGACCTTGTTTTTATATTATATAAAAAATGATTGAAAGCAATGAAAAATTATCAATTCGATATAAGGACGGTTAATACTTACATTCGTTAAAATAAGACAAAAAAATCAATACCATTTTCTTAAAAACATTTTCTTTTTTTTTTATTATATATATGAAATAGAACTCCTGCATAAATTTTCCAAAGGACGTGCATTAGGATTGTCTGCTTTGCATATAGATCTCATCATTGGTAGCACTTATTCGTTTACGTGCAACATTTATATTTCTGGCACCGAAAAATATCTAACTCACCGATTGTATACGGTCAGGGACGGTTTGAGTAAGAATGCACAAAGAAATATTGCCACTTTCACTACATTGATTAGCAGTTTAGCGCCGCACATTCCGAAAACAATCAGATACTATCCTGGTTCGCCACATGCATATATATGAATAATTTACAATTAAAATTTGAAACAATCTTCCAGTATTGTCATTATTTTCTAATGTTTCTGGTAGCCAACTGTATATTTTCTCAAGACTACATTGTCAAACACATCTCCTCATGCCAATATATGGACATACATACATACATACATATATATATATATATATATATATATATATATATATATATATATATATATATAATGTTACCCATGCGATAAAGGGTGGGGATTTGAGCAACAAATCAACGTAGGGGTATGATAAGAACTTTCCGAGAAGAATGAAAATTGTTTATCTTTGTAACACGTTACCCTAAAGGGGGGGTATAAGGGAATTTAGGGAAAGCAAAACCCCAAGTATTTTCTCTTTATCGCATATGTGACACAGCAAAAATAGAAACATAAAACAAGTGGATGGAAACGTAAGGACAAACACAATAAAAATGCAAGAAAATAACGAAATAACAAACCCTTTTTCAAATGATATAAAAATAGATTTAGTTAAGATAAAAAAGGAAGAGTTTAACGATAGAAAAAGAAATGTATTCAAAGTTATGGAATCTGAAGTATATCTACGCGTATTGAAATGAACGAAAGTCCTTTGGTGGGGGTGGGGGGTTATCAAAGTCTTTGCACTTACAGGTCTCTTTGCTTCCCCCCTTTTTTGCCGGGTGTGTTTCCCAACTCGTCAACGACACAGTTAACCCAAGATATTTCCTTCCGTGTGATAAAAAGTTCATATAGCACTCTCACGTCTTTTCTTTTCTTGCTCGCACGTTATATATATGTCTCTTTTGTGAGGGAGTAAATTCATCGCATTCTCTCGCATGACTGGAGAAAGTCGCATCGTCCATGTCTCGTATATCCGCATCCTTTTCGCGTGAATGGAAGAAGTCGCCGTCTCTTTCGTGAGAAAGTAAATTCCCTTATACCCCCCCTTTTTGGGTAACGTGTTACAAAGATAAACAATTTTCATTCTTCTGAGAAATTTCTTATCATACCCTACGTTGATTTGTTGCTTAAATTCCCACCTTTTATCGCATGTGTAACAATATATATATATATATATATATATATATATATATATACAGTGATGATCATATTTATTGGCACGGTAAAATAAAAGTTAAATTTTGTCTAATAAATTCTAAAAAAGGGATTAAATTAAAGAAAATAACAAAGTATATTATGTATTTTTAACTGGCCTTTCCGATGCAGCAATCGGATTTTAGAAAAAAATAAATAACAAAGGAACAACAAACATAATTGCAAAAAACCCTTGTTCAAAATTATTGGCACGGCTTTGTTTTTCTTTTAGTATCAGTATAATATCAATCAATTTCCGGTTTACGTGCTTTCTGAACTTTTTTATAGCCATATTATGCTTGTTTAACGCTAATTCAGTGAATAATTTTTTTCAGATAATTTTTAGATAGCGATTTATTTAAACTATTATAAGTGACTAAATTATAATTTTCAATCGCCATGGTTAAAACTAAGGAACACAGCGAAGACGTCAGGAAGCTTGTTGTAGCATGCTATACCAATGGGGAGGGCTATGATAAGATTTCAAAGAAGCTAAACCTTCCCAAATCCACTGTTAGAGCCATAATAAACAAGTTCAAATCGCAAGGCCACGTTATGAGTTTAGAGGGTAGAGGGAGAAAAAGGATTCTTTCCCCAAGAGATGAACGGAAAATTGTTCGACAAGTAAAACAAAACCCAAGGATCTCTGTTGGGGAGATTGTTGATGAACAGAGCACCTCTGGAGTGAATGTATCTCGACATACAGTTGGTAGAGTTTTGAAGAGAGCTGGTTTAAAAGCATGTCGTCCGAGAAAGACTCCCTTATTGAAGCTTATGCACCTGCAAGCAAGGCTAGCCTTTGCAAAACGTCATATTGATAAAGATGTTGCATTCTGGAAACGTGTTCTATGGACTGACGAAACGAAAATAGAGTTATTTGGCCATAATAAAGTGTCTTATATTTACAGAAAATCTGGCGAAGCTTTCCTGCCTAAGAACACCATACCCACAGTGTAGCACGGTGGAGGCAGTTTGATGCTTTGGGGATCCTTTGCTGCCTCTGGACCAGGGCGACTTGTTAAGGTCACAGGTAGCATAAAAAAGGAAGATTATGTTAATATATTGGATGAAAACCTGAAAGACTCTGCTAAAGAGCTCTCACTTGGTCGTCGTTGGTGGTTCATGCAAGAGACTGCCCCAAAGCATTCGGCTAAACTGACTAAGAAATGGCTTGAGGACAATCATATTAATGTTTTGGAGTGGCCATCACAAAGCCCAGACCTTAATCCAATTGAAAATTTATGGAGAACATTAAAATTGAGGGTAATGCAAAGGAAGCCTAAGAATCTTATTCAATTCGAGGATTATTGTCAGGAAGAGTGGGCTAAAATTACTACTGAAGAGTGCAACAACTTGGTTGTAAACTATGAAAAGCGACTGAGGAAGGTAATCAAGGCCAAAGGCTATACAATTGATTATTAAATAAATCGTGCCAATAATTTTGAACAAGGGTTTTTTGCAATTATGTTTGTTGTTCCTTTGTTATTTATTTTTTCTAAAATCCGATTGCTGCATCGGAAAGGCCAGTTAAAAATACATAATATACTTTGTTATTTTCTTTAATTTAATCCCTTTTTTAGAATTTATTAGACAAAATTTAACTTTTATTTTACCGTGCCAATAAATATGATCATCACTGTATATATAAACGTTTGTTTTTGAAATGTTGTTACTTTTAATGTATAGCGTTTTCGTTTAACGGTATATATATATATATATATATATATATATATATATATATATATATATATATATATATATAACATCTAGATGCGAAAAGTAGCTTATATATATTGATATATTGTAATTAACATTTTCAATCTGAAATAATTACCAAATTAAAATATCAACATAAAGATTATGATGAAACAATATACTCTCAAATTTTTTTTGGGACAATAATAAGACGATAAGAAGAAAAAAATAGAAATTACAGTAATTACTTAATATTTATTGAATAATTTTCATTTTAACAAATAAACATGAAATGGCAAAAAATATAATAACTTCAAATTATATTATTAAAAGCGTATTAACGTTTGACTACTTTTTTAATGATTCGCTGCTAAGCAGATTCTCAAATCACGTGACCAGATGGCTCAATAATATATCAGTTGAATTATGTTGATATAAGATATGATTGTCGATCATTAGCAGGGCTATTCCAACAACATATTCTTTTCTTGTTTTTATTCTCAGGTATATATCCATTGATATCTTATATGTTTTTATGTAGAGTGATGTGGTTGTCGGTTTCTCAATCGTGTCTAACTAAATATCTACTCAATAGACAAAACAATAAAATGATATGCTGTTGTCCTAGCCCTGATGATTACATACCAATCACTGAAATTAAAAGGCGACCGATTTAAACAACAAATATACTCCCTTCTTCAGAAGCAACTCTTATTGAGTATGATAATTAAATGACAAAATTAGAGGGAAGCGAAAGATAAAAAGCAAAACTAAATCTTAGATTAATTTACACTTCCCAATAAAATATAATTACAAATTTTAATTTTTATTCAATTTACATGATTTTCAACTGTTTTTAGACATTATTTTACAGATTATTCGAAGTGAATCGATAATGTATTGATTGGCAGGTACGGATCCCATGTGAAAAATAATTACGTGTAATCCAGATTCCATTTGAAATACAATGATATTAATACGAGAATTATAAATTAGTAATATTTTATTTTTGATATTGGTGTTAGTTCTTAATAATAACCTTCCCATCTTGTGCATCTTGTGGTACTTAATTTCATTAATTACCGATTCATTTACTAATTATTACCTGATTCAATTAATTATTCTCTCGAGGAAACAGTGACTAAAACTACTTTTCTTTAAAATTTTATTTTCATTGTATTTAAATAACCAACATTATTTACATATTTTATAAATCATACGAGTGTGGTCCCAATAATAAAGCCTCATATTTTTAACTCTTAAAGGTAATAGTCTACGAAAGTGGGAGTGGAACTATTAAATCAGCGACCTTTTGAGCACAAGAATGTATTTTTTTACATAGTCATCACTATTCTCAATGCACTTTTGCCGTGATGCATTATTGCTGTGTATGAACGTCAGGAATGTGCGTTGGCACAAAGAATCGTTCTAAAAGTAAAACCTCCTATTTTTTTTACTAAATGTATTGAAGAGCTATGAAGACATAAGAGGCACTATTAATTCAGAAATCCAATGACGCACTTCTGCTTCTCTACGTCCATGACATAGGTTGTAATCTTACCCTGTCAATATTTACAAATATAAGATTAAATTTCAGATTATGAATGCACAAATTCCAGCAGCACTTCTACTTCTGATGTACGTCCATGACAGACGTTGTAGTCCCACCCTGTCAATATTTACAACTATAAGATGACATTTCAGATTATGAATGCCCAGGTTCCATCAGTATAACAATGCAATTTGCAATTGTCTCTAATTACTTTGGGTGGAATTAAACTATAGGAAGCATTACCTTTGTAACTGCCTTCGTATATTCTTAGTTACTGCTTTCATTATATGCCAACATTTTCTGCTTTTGTTAATTTATTTTTATTGAGAGCTTAGCAGATACTTTTGAAATATGACTTACTCCTGACCTGAAATGAAAATTTACATATGATCCGCTGTCAAAGTCTCTGAAAAAATGCTTGGATCATTCAATTACTTCAGAAAGTATTTTACTTCTAATGCTTATTCAAGTGACAAATCTGTTCTAAAATAGCGTACTGTTGCCACATCTAGGGAGGACTTGCTAAAAGTGTTTTTCCTTCCTTGAGAGTATGCAAACCGTTTTCAGAATCCAAGGTAGGGGGACCCATTCGTTTCCCTACTTCCTCTTCCTCACGGAAGACACGGTGGGAGTCTACTTCTACTCTATCAGTATGCCCATGTAAAGTGTCTTACTGAGCTTCACTCTATGATCCACTTCTGTAAAACATTAACAGCAAAAACTCTTCTAGCTACAACCACTATCAATGAAAGTTTCATGAGCAAAATGCCCTCCCTAGAATTGTCTATGTGTGGAACACACTACCATAGGCTTCTTTTCAGCTGCCTATATAATGAATGTCTTTATATCTAGCGAGAATACATTTTTAGCGAGCTGTCATCTTAATTAATCAAACCCTAAGTTCAACCATTACTGATAATCATCACTAAATAATCCTTATGCTAGAGTAGATTCTGGACGTTGACAAGTAGTAAGCCCCAATTTAAAGAAAATTAAACGTTAATTTTTATATGTTAATTTAGTAAGAGTAGTAGTATTAGTAGTAATATTGGTACCTCTATTCTTAACAGCCTCACTTTCATTATTACTTTGAGCCCGAAGTTTCTTTAGAAAGGGACTTTTCTCTCCTCTTACCGTTTTCTCTGCTTAAGCAAAAGTACAGTCGCCTATCCGTCCGAGTTCGGTCTTTTATTCCTCTCAGATCTCGGGAATTCCCGCGGTTAGTCTCACCTTCTTTCCCATAAAACCAACCTTTTCTAGCGCTTCTTCTTTTTCCCTTCCTTCTCACCCAGCCGCTGTGTGTTGACAACAACCGACAAAGTGAGTGCATTAGAAGAATCACTACTACAAGAATTTACATAACCAAACCATTACATCCTTTTTTTGTCTGCAATTGGAGACGAAGGCCAAACCAATACATAATTGGAAACCATATTTTATGAATGGATATTCATAAAACGAATTATTTGTAGCATAAGTAATGACAAAAGTTATCGTAAAATAAATAAGTTTAAACAAAGTATTTGCTTTCTTAATTTGTTGAGATACGGATTTATAATTTAGATTATTTGGAAAATTCGGACAACCGTTCTGTCATTGAATGTTATACTCACAATGTTTCCTCGATCTAACTTCTGACCTTTTTTCGGTATATTTCACGAACTCGGATATTTTTCCGTCGAATTCGGAAAACTGCACAAAATTTCAAAGGGATTATTTTTCATCTACTGAGATATTATACTCTCCTGGTGAGAATCCCTTCCCTGACACCACAGTTCCACAACTATTAATGTACTAGGTAGAAAGTCAGCTCTAAGTGGCATTATTATGGAGGTTCAATGATTTATTTATTAATCTTCAAAGTGCACTTTTATAAATTTTACAAAGTAAGGTATAAAAATTTAATTTAAATTGAATCAAAAAATTACCTTCGATTTATTTTATGTAATGTACATTCTGTTGCACTTAAACAAATAATTGAACATTTTATATCTATATCACACTAATTGCTAGATGAAAGATAATGTTTTTTAAATTGCAACAAAATTACATTGCATAAAATAAATACTAGGTAATTTTTTAATTCAATTTAAATTAAATTTTTATACCAAACTTTTTAAAATTTATAAAAGTGCATTTTGAAGATAAATTTCAAATTGAATCTTGTAGTTTTATTTTTAAAGCCTATAGTAAAAACATTTTGTTTAAAAACTTTCATGCTTTGGATGAAATGCTTTTCTAACTTGTATCTTATCTTTTTAAGATTTTAGTTTAAAAATCTCCTTCTTACTAGTTCAGTTTGTATTTCTCCTCACACCAAAACTCATTTTTGCAACCCGCTCTTGGTATTATTACAGGTCTGAATATTCTCTCTGTTTACGTATGTATGTTTCTTCACACTACAACTCATTTTTTGCAGCTCCCTCTTAGTATTACAGGTCTGAATAATGAGAAAACTTGAATTTTTCTTAAACAAAAACTTTAAAATAACTTTTTTGGATTAAATTGTTCTTAACTTGTTTCTGAATAGAAAATCTTTAAAATTTAATAAGGAACATCTTTTATATAGGTTTCGTTAACAAATATTCAGTACATAACGAGAAAAATAGAGATGAACATTTCAAAAGGACTGTATAACTGGTTACGGTCAATAGTAGTCGTCGTCAGCGAAAGTCTTTGTTATTGTTATTCTATTATTATTATTATTATTATTATTTAAAACATTTTTTGTCCTGCTCTTTCGCGCGAGGACTAATATATATATATATATATATGTGTGTGTGTGTGTGTGTGTGTGTGTGTGTGTATGTATGTGTTTGTTTGAATGCATTCATGTGCAACTCGAAATCTGTTTTATACAACACTAGCGGTAGGGGGCGATCGCTCTTGCCTGGTCACAAAATACGCTTAAATATGATATTTTAATTCATCCACATTTCGTATATATTATTATAGAGTCATGATTTAAATAATAAAAACGTATTTGGATGCCATCAGCTAGAATCGAAAGCAAAAGTAAAAAAAAAATCCGCGCACCAAATATCATTCGTTCAATACATTCAAACACAAGAGAACGCTTATTTTAAGACACTTTATTTTAATACCTCTTTCACGGAAATGAATGTTATTTTGTTGTGTATCGAGTGGCTTTTTCCTGAATTTATTTTTATTTAAATTTCCGAGCCCGTTTCGTAAATGCACCACATATATATATATATATATATATATATATATATATATATATATGTATATGTGTGTGTATGCATCTATTTACGTATCTACATGTATGCGTTCTGCTCTAAGTAGAAACATCTTTCATTATTTTTCGTTTGATTGTTTTTATTTTCCATTTGATTCTTATTTATTTCTACTTTGTAAAATCTGTTTTCTTGTTTGCTATTTTCTGTGTTCTCTCGCGAAATATAATTTGAATTGATTTTTAAAACCGAAAAAATGGCCAAACAATTCCCTTTCATCTATTTCTATCCCTGATCTTGTTTAAACCCTTTTTCGTCGTGTGTAGTTGCGTTTATACCTATATATGTGCATATATATATATGTATGTATTTGTGGTCTGTGAACTTTATCCAATGCCTGTGCTCGGTTGTTTTGATATCTTTATTTGACATTCTGTTTTTATTCTTTCTGCTGAGCAATTAAAAATATACTGTCTTTTTATTTCCTCTTTCCAGCGCTTTTTCTCATTTTTACTGCTTTTTTTTCAATCGGTTACCGTACATTTTCAGTTTTACTGCGATCGCTACGTTTCTTTTACAACTTTCATTGCCTGTTTCCTTTCTCTTTTAATATTTCATTATATATTTCAACAATTAGATTTTGCCTGCACAATATTTGTCTTATACCTTTAATATCTTGCTAGGAAAGTCTTTTAATAATTCTCTACTTGTGCTTGATTCTCATATTTTTATATAACCCTTATTTCTCAATTCATTGTGAATTGAATATGAAAAAAAAACAATGATTAAAATTCATTATAAAATTTAAATTAATGTTTTTGAGTTATAATTATTTTCACCGAATCTAATATTTTCTGCCCTTTTCTGTGTATATGAAAATATAATTCATTATTTTACACAATAACTTCCCAGACATGCTTATATATCCTAATATAACGGGTTCCTTTCCAACATATTCCTGAGGAACTTTCCAATCCAGTACGCTTACATCCGATTTTTATCATCGGCTCACATTACTATTTTTTTACAATTGTCGTTTTTCAAAGACACTCGAAAACAAATTAAGCTACAAGTGGTGTGGGTAGCCACTGTTTTCCCTGGAAAATAGCGGACGATTGATCCCTTCTCCAAAATTGAAAATTAAATATTGGTACTCGTTAAAGAAATTTTTTAGGCGTGTTTATTTTTTTTGGGGGGGTAGTCGCTTGTCCGTATTTTGGAATACATACATTCCCAAACAAATGCTGTGTTTATATTTTGAGAGTGTTCCGTCCGAGCAAGAAAAAAGCATAATGTGTTTTATTACATTATATATACGCTCCCTGCGCACACGTAAAGAGTAATGAATACGTGTTAAAATGCCAATAATTTTCAAACCCACCGTAGTAAATTTGTAAGGGTCCCACTATTTAATTGTAAAAGTTCTGATAATTATTGAAACTTTAAAGATGTTATATATATTTTTGTCAGAATTACATTATGTGTAAAAGTTGATTTAATTTTATATGTTGTGAGATTATCGACTGCTTTAAGACGTTATGTTTCTTTTAATTATGGATGTATGTAAACATTCTGAATTGTTAAAAATAAAATGCCACTATTTATAAATCGTTATGGTAATTTTACAATTAATATTTCGATTATTAAGTGATACTGATGTTTTATTTCATTTTTTAGCAGCATCACGTCGAATAAAGAAATGCTTTTTTTTGTTAGAATGCATTCTCCGAATCTACCATAGAAATATTTACTGCAGTAATCTTAAAAAGTATATTTCGGTTAAATATTAGCTTTACAGCATCTCTTATTTATTTGTAAGGTGAGAATATGCAACATTTGACAAACAGTATCCCCTCGTCTTGTTTATAATAGGTTTCTGAATAATCAATGATTATTTCAGTACGCTTCAGGAAAGGCATGTCCAAAAAAAAGGAGATAATGGATATCAAAATAAGGAAAGTATTAATCTATAAATAAAAAGATAAGTGAACATTATTCATCAAACCGCGGCATATATATTTTGTTCAAACATCGCCCTCCGCTTGCAGGCGATCAGAATAAGAAAAACATGTTATCCTAATAAATTGGTTAATGTGTAAAACAGATGTGTAAAAGGAAAAATAAGGAAACGGTATCTGTTAAATCTAGATAGATATAATATCGTCAACAAATACTAGTATGTTGTTTATATTTTAAAACGACAACCGCAAAGAAAAAAAGAAAGAAAGAAGAATGTAGAAGATGCATTTACTACTAGATACTATACGTATGTTTGCATCTATTTTATTTATTTATTTTTTTTACATGGTGGTCACCACTTATCAAGGCCCAGAAGCCACTCGGGGATAAGGGTTATTGTGTGTACAGTAATCAACGGGATAGTATCGTAGTCATAGTTAGTATTGGAGATTTGATAAAGTGTTATTACTTAAGGGGGTAGTTCATCATTTTATTCTTACAAGAAAGCTACACAGTCATTAGTTACGTAAAAACGGTGGACGATTCGTTCGCTGTTGTTAGAAAACAAAGTGAGTATTAACTGAAATTGATGCCGTGCATCGACGTATTTATTCTAACGACGCCACGTTGCAACGCTTTGATGTGTTCTTTTAGAATGATCTAATTCCGAAATTAAAGACTACCGGATAACCAATCAGAAGCAATGGACTTTCACAAGGAGGAACTTTATTAGTTTTTTTAATATTCTAATAGGGAAAGCTTATGGCATATCTGTATGTATGACCTAGTTACGGGCGGTATTATTGTAGATTTTGTGTAACGTACAGTTTTCCTCCCACTGTTAACTGGTGGCGGTGGTAAAGGGAAAAATGCGTACCACTTCCTCTAAAGATGCTGCGATGTAATGAACTATTTTATTATCACGATTGAAAATGTCGGCAAAGTTGTTCGAAAGCTAAAAAAGATAGTGGTTATTAGCCTTGCTGTATTGAATTTGTATGTGGCATCTGTTTTTGCAACCTTACAGTACTTTTGTCCAGAGGAGGAATCCATACGGCTATTTTACTAATACATAGAGATACATGTTATAAATGTTTCAATTTCTAAACTAAATATTCGTTATTGTTTTTACATCTTTATATCTGTATAAAAATGTCTGTTCTCCTTTTCTAATTAGAATAATTTATCTTCAGAATGCTATGACTTATGGAGGTATTTCCTTCTTTCTTTTGTCATTATCATTTATTGAATTTATATATAAATATATATATATATATATATATATATATAAACATATATATATATATGTATGCATATTTATATATGCCCTTTAACTGATATCCATGTTTCAAGATTTTACTCAAATATGTTAAATTATTATTTATAATTATTATTTACACGGTTCACCTAAAGAAATACACATGTTAATCTTCCAATAATTTGTAAACCTAATAATTAAGATGAGTATGTTATGCCTATTACATGGTCGATTGTTTTGGTTATACATATTTCGATAACAAGGAAAAGAATGTTTGAAGTACTTAACATGTTATTGAAGCGAAGTAAATATTTAAAGATAACATAATATCTTAAAATAATTTCCATAAATATTAAATTGGTGGAAAAGAATGTTAAATACCACAAACAAAATGCGTGATAGAGGTGGATTACCTGATTTATATATTTGGTCAGTTAACGAGAATTGCCTCGGTTACAGAACTTCACGACAAAACAAAAATAACACAAAGAAAAAAGAACTATCCAAGAAGGTATGTTTATTTTATCTGTTATGGCAAGCGGACAGGGATTATTATTATGTGCCGCCTTGCTAAAGAACCGTGTCTATAGTATATGGTTCCGTTTGTGAACTGTGTAATTTAATATATATCCACACCCGCTTTCTATGTATGAGCATTTCACGTTATTGTGGTTAACACTTTATGCACACCAGCATATAAAATATGCGTTTAGATTATAATAGAAAACGTACTTTATTAAACGCCAGGTAGACACGAGCCAACACGTATACAAACCACACGTATATCCACATTCCAACTATATAACATGTACAAGTTTTGGCTACTTCGTTTATGCATACCTGTTATATATACACTCGTTATACAACCAACTGCACAGCAAATATAGAAATCCGAAATACGTAAATAATATACATTACAATCCTTATCAAAAAAAAAATCCGAAATATTTTTGTTCTGGTATAATCTCTCCCAAGATGTTTAACTTCTTTTAGTTTTTTACAAGTATATTCTTTAGTTAGCGGGTCTCTTCCATTCAAATTTTCTTCAATAAGTTCTGTATTTTCTTCATATCTCTTCTTTCCTTCAATTTTCACAGGACATGTACATAAGACATTATATCGTAATATATAAAATTATGTCGTAATATTTTTTTTATTTTTTGTGATTTAGAATAAACTTATTAATTAGAGTGAAAACCAGTATGCAAGGTTCAATGGAGCTAATTAATGTCGATAACAAGGTTATCGCAAAATAATAGCATAAATATTATGATATATATATATATATATATATATATACACTAATACATCTCTCTCTTTTTACCTACCTATCTTTCATTTTCTTCTCTCTCTCTCTCTCTCTCTCTGCATATATATATATATATATATATATATATATATGTGTGTGTGTGTGTGTGTGTGTGTGTGTGTGTGTGTGTGTGTGCGCGTGTATGTTTTTGTGTATGTTTGTCTAGAACTTTTTTTGTGCTGGCGGTAGCTTCATTTCTGTATAGATTTCTTTTTCTGTGGATATTTTAAAAAGTTTTTTTCATTACATTCTTGTTGACCCCACAATTTAGGGACATGGGCAAATATACCTATGTAAATATCTGTATATAAATATAAATATGAATGCGTTGTTTATGTATTTTACTTAATAATTATAGATGAAAAAAATATCCATAACCACGTGTTTCGCTGGAATCTACATCTCATTATCGCAGCTTATCGTACTATACTTATGTTTAATCCCGAAACGACAGCGCTTGTAACCGGGTTAATTAGTGCTACACTTATTAAGTTCCGGCTTACATTTTATCTTATTTAACTGTGTTTAAGTTATTTTTTCTACCGGTAATTTAATTTCAAAATGAGTTACTTCTATTTTTTTTTTAGAAAGTTGTATCACTTATATTCTAGTCGCACTACATGCTAGCTTGCGGTATCAAACCTCAGTATAGTCAGTCACACTGAGGATCCGTCGTTATGACGAAACAAATTACCGAGGATATCACCCATCATAATCAAAATACAAATACAAAAGTATATGTCTGTATGTATGTTTATAGTCATCTATATGTATTTATATACTTATATTTTTACTGAAAAAAGAAAATATTGTTCTAAAACGATGGTCATTAAAACAATTAGATAGAGCGGTAAAAAACTATTTTAAATAATATATCTATATAAAGTGAAGGTATTATAACTAAAACTTATTTGAAACTATATAATTTGAAATCAAAATTAAAAATTTCGCAAGAAATTTTAGAAGAGAATAGTCATATAACGTATTACAATAATTTATATATGTGTAAGGCTATTAATTAATTGCCTGACTTCTGAGCTGACCTTATTCAAAGCGAACGCTAATGTGGTTTTTATGGGATAAGTTGACCTATCACATTGAGATATAAATGTATTCCCTAAGAGACAATACATATAGTTATATTTGCAAAGAATTCGTCTCAGTTATGACGTCAGAATCATGACGTCTATGCTGTTTTAATATTTTTATCACAGACTACGCGTATTGCGATTAAGCCGTCACAGGTTACTAATTGGCATAAGGTTTATAACGGACTATATGAGAAGTTAAACTACGAGATATCTGTTTACATATATTTAAACTTTTGTATATTAGTACAATTACGGAAGTAAGAAACAGGGAAGGAATTCCAAAGTCTTGTTATCCGTAGCAAGGAACTAATACAGTAACGTAAATTTAAATACAGTTCTTGTTTATAATCACATTGTTGTCGTGACTATTTCCAGCCGGAATGGTCATTATGCTGGCGACGAGAATTTGGAGACCGCCATTTCCACAACAGATGAGAGATTAAAAATGTACATTGCTAGATATAATTATTGATGTATTCTTTGTTTCTAGTCTAGAGTCACCTTTTTTGGAACAGCTGAATAACTCTCATATTACAAACTAGTTTTGGATTTAAATTTATTTTCGTGTGGGGAGACACGAAATAATAAGGATTTAAATGCAACAATACATTCAATTAAGAAGCTCCGTCCATGGGTTGGTCAATATTTTACGCTGAATGTTTGTAATTAAACTTCATGTCTAAAAGTAGAGATAGAGTAGAGGCGTGTTTAGACTATATTTATTTTGTTTGTTTCCTTTTTATCCGTTCTTTCCTTCTTCATAAATTTTATATTTATTTTCTATATTTCTTTGAATTTTATGTTTTGCATTTGTTTCCATTCACTAAATCTTTATTCACATGATTATTATTTTATTTTGGCCTCTTTGTTCGCTTGCTTTTTTATCGGTTTCATTGTTTATTTATTTTAATAGTTTTACTCCGATGTTGTTGTTGTTGTTGTTGTTATTATTATTATTATTATTATTATTATTATTATTATTATTATTATTATTTAACTCTTATTTAATATACTACTCCATCTCCCTGTCTGCCTCTTTTACTTTTGTACCTCTCTATAGTTATCGTTTTCTTCTATATTTTACTCGCCTTTTTTTTACTCGTTTTCTATTCCTTTTTATCAAACATTCAACTGTCTTATCGCCGCTTATAATTATGTACGTGCTCCGAAACCAACAGAACATATGACATTTTTAAATGACTTTTTTGTTGGCTGAAGAACAGCTGATTCCTGGGTAGTTCTAGGAGGTTCACGATTACAAGTCGTTGCCTCCTAGATTTTGGAGGTGAGTAAGTTCATTGCTTACTGCTTTATACACACGCAAATGCCGGAGGGTATGCCCAGATACTGTTAGTAGGTTATACCTCTTTTCATTCAGGGGTGCCGACTTTTAACCTACTGTCACATGTTTCTGTGCTGGAAAGGAGGCAAATAACATGTCTAGCCCTGTTTGTCATTTACCTCCTTTCTTTTTTTTACGACAATGTGGCTGTTAAGAGAAAGTTGAAAGCACGAAAACTTTCCAGATAATGATTTACTGCCTAATAAAATGGTTGCAGAAAAATTCGTTTTTCAACTTGGATGAAAAAAACTTTGATCTTGATAAAGTCAAAGAAATAAAAGTTTTGAAATTAGTTAGGGTTGCACAAAAATGATAAAACATAAATTTGGTTACTGCAAGAATGAACGCTTGGTACACGTTTGGTGAAAGTAGTATAGCTTTAGACATGCGCGCATGCGTACTAACGTATAGTTACACAACACCAAAGAAATCAATAACATGGCGATCAGGGAAATATTAGTCACGATATCGGAAAATAAATATCTTAATATCGTAAAAAAATACTGTATCGTATAAAAAAGAACTTGTCGCCGAGGAGGATTTTAAGTGCAGTATTCGTATATAAAAACCGGATTGCTCCTAAAAACCAACCTTTTGCAGGTAAATCATCAGTAGGACAACCATTGATGATTTTTCCTTAAAAGTTTTTACTGGTTTCTTTTCTTTCAAATATCTTACTTGGTTTTCTTCTTCTTTCCATGTCATGTACTTTCTTTTTATCTTCATTTTTTTCTTTAACACCTTCATAAATCTGAATCATTCCTTAATTACTTATACCGTTTCTTCTTTTCAATTCTTTTTTCTTTCTTTCATCTGCCTTGTTGTCTACCACCTTTTCCTGACTTTTCTCTATATTATTGACTATTTTCATCTGGAACCCATTTTTTATTCGTTAATCATATGCTTCATCGATTAAGATGCTCTTAAAACATCCTAAAATCCAATGCTTACCAATCACATTATCGGTGATGACAAAGAGGTGTATTATAAGAGATTCCATCTGTAACAGAGAGATGAAACTTTAAGGTCATGGATGCATAAGTCCAGTCACTATACCAACGCAAGGTGCAATCCTTCTAATCCATTGCAGCGGAATGAAAGTATAAGATGTATCAATTTCGGACCGCTTTTTATACATATGAATGTACATTTTTTCTTTGTTTCTATATTATTGTCTTTGCGTTTTATTTTACGTCGCCGTTTTCGCTTTCTTTAATACAGAAATATAACAGAAGGGATACGTTTCACGGATTTATTAGAGATATTGGATGCAGGAGAGAAAGACTAATGTAACCGTAGCTAATTGGTTTCTTATCAACCTTTAAACTTACTGAGTTAAAGCATGAGTTATTCAAACGGACTAACATCGGTAATATTCAGCTTACTTTTTTCTAGATTATTGAGCGTGTTTCGTTCGCACTGCTTTTTGGAGAGAACTAGTCTCATAACTTTAGTTTTCTCTCGCTGATTCATCTATCAATCATGTCGATATCGACATATACAATCCGTAAAAGTTGTTCGGGAATCAACACAGATTATGTTTATTATGATAAAGGCTTGTGTAGAACAATCCAAACTTTTTGAAGCAATTGCCAATATCAGTCGATGCAAGGACAGAGCAGACACTAGACTTCAGCTTATACAACAGCTTTTTCCTTTTCGTAGATGGATGTCTAAGTGAAGATTGAGGGCGCATCTATCTCAGTTGATTAAACGCGTCTTCAGATACCAACTTGGAAATTTCTACGCACCGGCTTGATACAAAGAGTGTCTAGGATTCACAAATGGTCACCCACCGTATTTCTTTTCATCTCTAAAAATAATTATCGCTCTTTTCGAAACTTTTATATTGGATATGTGCATCCTTTCGCCGAAAAAAACTTACATTTTTTGTACACTCGAGCATTCTAAGCGTCTTGGTATTTCTATGAGACTATTTGTCTGTCGGTTGCTCGGTAGATCAGGATTATGTTTAAAATATAATTTTAATGGTGCATTGCTACTTCAATTGACACGGATTATTTTAGAAGCTATCAAGAACCTATACAACGCTCATCTGCCACGCTTACGATTAAAATAACATTTCCTCAGTTTGTCAATGTTCGGTTATAAAACAAACTTCACCGCTAAATGTGCAGATGTAAAAATAAAAAAAAATAGTTAAGTTGCGTTCCAGCCTATGAAATAGAATGAAAATCTGTAGGTTTGTTTGTCACGTTTCGATTTGAAATATCAGTTTATTTTGTTCTGGCCTGCATACGTTTAAAATATACTTTTCGTGAGTGTCACGCTTAGATTTTAAATAACATTTACGGAGATCTGACATGCATGAATTTTAAATAGCATTTCGTAATTCTGCCACGCTTTTTTTTTCTAATGGCATTTTCATAGGGTATACAAGCATAAGTTTTAAATATATTTTTTAAAACCATCACACTTTAATTTGAAATAGCATTTTAGAAAATATCTTTAAGTTAGTGTATAGTTTTTGTAGATCTGTCACGTTTAAGCTTTATCTTTTAGTAGGTCTGTCATACTTAAGGTTAAAATTAACCCTCTATAGATTTAAATCACGCGCACGTTTTACAAAGCATCTTTATAAATCTATCAGGCTTACGTAAGAATATATTATTGTAAAGTTTATCTCGGTAGTGTATGAAGGAACATTCAAATTATTAAATGCATAAGACAAATAGGCCCTTCGTAAGAATATACGATTTTTTAAAATCATATATTTATATTTTTCTCGTAATTATATTTGGCGCTTCGAGCTTAGTGCACGTTTTACCGTTTTTACGGAGATTAATTTAGTTCCATTGATAGAAATAATGTTCTATTTTGGGATTTAAATAAGACAAGATGCTCGAATTAATTTCCCTAAAATGATTTTCTGTAGATTTCTTACATTGTTTACGGCAATTGTCATTTGTACTATGGAAAATACTAAAAATATTTAATTCCATTTATATACCTTTTTTTTTTTTTTTTTTTTTTTTTTTTACAAAGGCATCACCACATTATCAAGGCCCAGAGGCCACTCAAGGATAAGGGTTAAAGAGTGTACAGTAGAAATTGGTCAATATAGTAATCATTAGTAATGAAAATTTGGTAAATTTAATAACTTATATGGAACGGCTCATCAAGAACTTATTTACTTTAGACTTGAACACAACCATATTGTAGTCAGCCGGAAAGCAGGAAAACGGAAGACAATTCCACAGGCGTGCAGTTCTAAGAAAGAAGCTTTGTTCATGGAATCTACGTTTAGGTTTAGCCACAGATAAAGAGTGGGGGAAATTATTGATAGTGTTTACAGCTAGACGAGTGTTTCTTGTGAAAGTTTGGCGAGGGGGGACCAAAGATTGAAGCTCAGTTGAACACTTTCCATGAAAATAACGATACATCAGAGACAAACTCGCAACATCTCTTCTGTGAGATAGAGGTTGCAAGGAGGAGAAAAGGACATCTCCTACGAGGCTACGAAGTCTATTTTGAACTCTATCAAGGCAGGACAAGTCCTTTCTAGCAGCTCCTGCCCAGATGTGGCAACAGTATTCCATCCTTGGACGTACCTGGCTCTTATATAGGTAGAGAATAGCATCAGCAGTGAGATATCTACTGGATCGATAGAAAGATCCCACCATTTTTCCAGCGGCCTTGGCAACAGATTTGATATACGTGTTCCATTTAAGATCAGGAGTAATGGTCAAGCCCAGAAGCTTGTCAAAACTTGAGGCCTCCTGAAGACGAGAGCCATTCATTTCAATTGATGACAAATGTGGATTAGAATGTTGATGATGTAAAGAGAGAAGCTTGGTTTTAGATGCATTAAAAGTAACCAGCCACTCCTTTCCCCATTGTACTACGTGCTCAAGATCAGAGGAGAGAGAATTGGAGAGAACTTGCTCGTTTACTGTCTTAGATGTGGTACCATAAATGGTAGTGTCGTCAGCATAAATGTCTACAAATGATGTAAGGATATGATTTGGAAGATCATTAATGTAGATCAGGAAAAGAGTTGGGCCCAGGATGGATCCCTGAGGGACACCGGCATTAATACTGTGAGCTTCTGATTTTTGCCCCTCAACTACTACTCTTATGAACCTATCAGAAAGAAATGATTTAATAATTGAGAAGACTTTTCCAGCTATACCATAGCTAGCGATCTTATGAAGTAAACCTTTATGCCATACCCTATCAAAGGCTTTAGATATGTCAAGAGCAATTGCTCTAGAAAGATTGCCACCGTCGAGAGATTTGCTAATCCTATGCGATATAACTGTAATGACATCTGCTGTAGATCTAGCAGAACGGAAACCATATTGAGTGTCACTAAGAAGGTTATTTTTGTTGAGATGTTTGATTACTTCTGTATTTAACACAGATTCTAGCAACTTACTCATGACGCACAGGAGACTTATTGGCCTGTACTGAGAGGGGGATGAGCGATCACCTGAATTCTTAAATACAGGGCATACTGATGAGGTTTTCCAGGGAGATGGGAAACTATTCTCCTTAAGACAACGTTTAAACAGTTTTGTAAGTATGGGCGCTAATTCAGGTTGAAGTTTTTTGAGTACTATAATTGGAATACCATCAGGGCCAGTTGCTTTACTCGAATCAAGGTTTTTGATTAGCTTCGCAACATCACGTACAGATATACGTATATCACATAGCGTGTTTTCTGATACAGGAGGAAATATTGGGGGTTGGCGGTCTTGGTCGCAAAGGGTAGAATTTGCTGCAAAGTTCTTGACAAAGAGTTTGGCTTTGTCTGATGCTGACGAGATTACCTCAGGTCCATTGATAATAGTTGGGATGGAGCACACGCTTCTGTTCAGGATTCTGTTTGCTATTTGCCAAAACTGGTGGGAACCAAGCCGCTGCTCAGCTACTTTGGACTTAACAGATTGAGCATACAACTCTCTTGCGTTCCTTATTACTTTCTTACAATGGTTGCTGGCAGTCCTGAAAACGGCTTTAGTTTCCATACATCTATTACGTTTGAAGCAGTGGAAAAAGTGATTTCTGTGCGCAATGGCAGCAGCACATTCTGGAGAGAACCATGGCTGGCTGTTAGGTTTTTGCTGAAACTTTTTAGCGGGTATGAAATGGTCAATACCTACAATTAACCATTCAGTTAGGTCTAATACTATAGAGGACACATCCTTTTTAAACATGGAATGCAGAGGTAGATCAGATATAAATGTACGGAAGCTATCCCAGTCAGCCTTAGTGTATCGATATACTGTACGATGAAGAGGTACATCTGGGGACTTATTACATTTCATTTTTATCTTAATTGATACAACAGAGTGGTCGGAAGATCCAAGAGGCGACAGAACAGAAACTGAACATAGTTCAGGGCAAGTTGTGAGAAAAAGGTCTAGTAGGCTCGCATACTGGCCATCATTATCGGGCACACGGGTAGGTTCCTGAACAATCTGAGTGAGGTCATAGGCAATGGAGAAATCATGACAGAACCTCCCCTCATCATCGGTCTTGTTTGAGTGGGTCAACCATTCAACGTTGTGAACATTGAAGTCTCCACATACGTGAATGTTAGCTGAAGGATAAGTAGAAAGGACTTGGTCAATTTTCTCAGATATGCTTTGAAAGATAGTAACTCCACTGTTGTGGGGGCGATAGAGAGTAAATATAAATGCAGTAGTGTGAGCTAAAGCAACCCGGAAGCACATATAGGGTAAGTTAGGATCTTCCCTGGAGATGTCCCTCCCACATGGAAAGCTATCTTTAATATAGGCACATATTCCATGCCCATGGCGATCTTGGGGGTCAGATTTAGAAGTTAAGTTAGAGTATCCTGAAATTGCAAACTCATCTAGGGAAATAGCCTGTCCAATGCCAGTTTCACTTAAAAATAAAAGGTCTGGTTTAGTCTCCTGTAATTGGGTTTCAACCTCTGGAAGGTTAGAACGAAGACCCCTGATGTTGGAGAAGGAGACATGGTAGTAGGGGTCTACGTTGGAAGTTGGGGAACCGGGTTTAATCGTGTATTTTTTCTTGAAACTTGTCATGATGAAATTTTGGAATTTGTGGACTAGGTCGACAGATTTACTTAGAGCAGGACAGAGAGGGGAAATTAAGAGAGAAAAAGAAACGAAGAATTTTTTTTTATTTTTTATTTGTAGTTAATGATAAGGTAAAGCCGTAACAATTACCCACTAGTATGGCATCGAGAGGCCCCACCAGAAGCTACTGCATGGTCCAGAATCCATTCACCAAATGGCAATACAGCAGCCCCAGTACTTTGCACCTGCTGATAGGACAGCCTCCTTAGTGGTTAATCCAAGGTTCGGGTCCCTGACTATCAGGCGGATAACGTCAGCCCAGACAAAACGTTTACCTCCAGCACCCTTACTAGTGACATGGCTACAAGGATAGACATAGAAACAGAAAATTTCCGCCATCTCAGCCAACTGTTCGCAAAAATACTGCCAACCTAGAAAACAGCTTTTTCTTCTCCCTTTGTCCGAAAAATCACTCATTTAAAAAAATGAGGACTGAGGGACAAATAAGAAGAAGCGAGAGTAACAGGAGCTGCCGATAACGCATCCACAATGCGTTTTCTACTCTCCATTAAAAAAAAAAAAAAAAAAAAAAAAAACTATTAAGTATTGTACTTAATAAAAGTCCAACGGACGTGTTTAAGGGAAAGTATGGTGATAGATTCCCATCACACGAACTAAAAATGAGTATAATTCGTAATTTTTGCTATCAACTCGGTGGATAAATAAACATATGTACGAGGAAAAAAAAAAAAAAAAAAAGGCTAGCATTTAATAAAACAGAAATACACAAATTAAATACTGAAATAAAATGGAGTTGTTAATATTTTAAATCTAAAATAAAAAGCATGATTGAAATCACTTATCTCAACAAAAACAATTCCGTCTCCAAATTGCAAACTGTGTTGAAAGAACTTCAGTTAGTAGCGTTCAAAACATTTTTTTTTTGAAATTAGCCGTTAATAGAAAATCGTGATTTTATTCTGAACTTAAGCTAGTAACGTTTTAAGAAGCTTACGATATAAAAGAAAAGGCTGATGGGGGGGGGTTCTTCCGAAAGTAAGTTGGTGCCGTTATAAGTAATTTCGAGATAAGATGGAAGCCGGTATTGGACTAGAAAAAAAGCTAGCATTTAATAAAACAGAAATACACAAATTAAATACTGAAATAAAATGGAGTTGTTAATATTTTAAATCTAAAATAAAAAGCATGATTGAAATCACTTATCTCAACAAAAACAATTCCGTCTCCAAATTGCAAACTGTGTTGAAAGAACTTCAGTTAGTAGCGTTCAAAACATTTTTTTTTTAAAATTAGCCGTTAATAGAAAATCGTGATTTTATTCTGAACTTAAGCTAGTAACGTTTTAAGAAGCTTACGATATAAAAGAAAAGGCTGATGGGGGGGGGTTCTTCCGAAAGTAAGTTGGTGCCGTTATAAGTAATTTCGAGATAAGATGGAAGCCGGTATTGGACTAGAAAAAAAGCTAGCATTTAATAAAACAGAAATACACAAATTAAATACTGAAATAAAATGGAGTTGTTAATATTTTAAATCTAAAATAAAAAGCATGATTGAAATCACTTATCTCAACAATAACAATTCCGTCTCCAAATTGCAAACTGTGTTGAAAGAACTTCAGTTAGTAGCGTTCAAAACATTTTTTTTTTGAAATTAGCCGTTAATAGAAAATCGTGATTTTATTCTGAACTTAAGCTAGTAACGTTTTAAGAAGCTTACGATATAAAAGAAAAGGCTGATGGGGGGGGTTCTTCCGAAAGTAAGTTGGTGCCGTTATAAGTAATTTCGAGATAAGATGGAAGCCGGTATTGGACTAGAAAAAAAGCTAGCATTTAATAAAACAGAAATACACAAATTAAATACTGAAATAAAATGGAGTTGTTAATATTTTAAATCTAAAATAAAAAGCATGATTGAAATCACTTATCTCAACAATAACAATTCCGTCTCCAAATTGCAAACTGTGTTGAAAGAACTTCAGTTAGTAGCGTTCAAAACATTTTTTTTTTGAAATTAGCCGTTAATAGAAAATCGTGATTTTATTCTGAACTTAAGCTAGTAACGTTTTAAGAAGCTTACGATATAAAAGAAAAGGCTGATGGGGGGGGGGTTCTTCCGAAAGTAAGTTGGTGCCGTTATAAGTAATTTCGAGATAAGATGGAAGCCGGTATTGGACTAGAAAAAAAGCTAGCATTTAATAAAACAGAAATACACAAATTAAATACTGAAATAAAATGGAGTTGTTAATATTTTAAATCTAAAATAAAAAGCATGATTGAAATCACTTATCTCAACAAAAACAATTCCGTCTCCAAATTGCAAACTGTGTTGAAAGAACTTCAGTTAGTAGCGTTCAAAACATTTTTTTTTTGAAATTAGCCGTTAATAGAAAATCGTGATTTTATTCTGAACTTAAGCTAGTAACGTTTTAAGAAGCTTACGATATAAAAGAAAAGGCTGATGGGGGGGGGTTCTTCCGAAAGTAAGTTGGTGCCGTTATAAGTAATTTCGAGATAAGATGGAAGCCGGTATTGGACTAGAAAAAAAGCTAGCATTTAATAAAACAGAAATACACAAATTAAATACTGAAATAAAATGGAGTTGTTAATATTTTAAATCTAAAATAAAAAGCATGATTGAAATCACTTATCTCAACAAAAACAATTCCGTCTCCAAATTGCAGACTGTGTTGAAAGAACTTCAGTTAGTAGCGTTCAAAACATTTTTTTTTTGAAATTAGCCGTTAATAGAAAATCGTGATTTTATTCTGAACTTAAGCTAGTAACGTTTTAAGAAGCTTACGATATAAAAGAAAAGGCTAATGGGGGGGAGGGGGTTCTTCCGAAAGTAAGTTGGTGCCGTTATAAGTAATTTCGAGATAAGATGGAAGCCGGTATTGGACTAGAAAAAAAGCTAGCATTTAATAAAACAGAAATACACAAATTAAATACTGAAATAAAATGGAGTTGTTAATATTTTAAATCTAAAATAAAAAGCATGATTGAAATCACTTATCTCAACAAAAACAATTCCGTCTCCAAATTGCAAACTGTGTTGAAAGAACTTCAGTTAGTAGCGTTCAAAACATTTTTTTTTTAAATTAGCCGTTAATAGAAAATCGTGATTTTATTCTGAACTTAAGCTAGTAACGTTTTAAGAAGCTTACGATATAAAAAAAAAGGCTGATGGGGGGGGTTCTTCCGAAAGTAAGTTGGTGCCGTTATAAGTAATTTCGAGATAAGATGGAAGCCGGTATTGGACTAGAAAAAAAGCTAGCATTTAATAAAACAGAAATACACAAATTAAATACTGAAATAAAATGGAGTTGTTAATATTTTAAATCTAAAATAAAAAGCATGATTGAAATCACTTATCTCAACAAAAACAATTCCGTCTCCAAATTGCAAACTGTGTTGAAAGAACTTCAGTTAGTAGCGTTCAAAACATTTTTTTTTTGAAATTAGCCGTTAATAGAAAATCGTGATTTTATTCTGAACTTAAGCTAGTAACGTTTTAAGAAGCTTACGATATAAAAGAAAAGGCTGATGGGGGGGGTTCTTCCGAAAGTAAGTTGGTGCCGTTATAAGTAATTTCGAGATAAGATGGAAGCCGGTATTGGACTAGAAAAAAAGCTAGCATTTAATAAAACAGAAATACACAAATTAAATACTGAAATAAAATGGAGTTGTTAATATTTTAAATCTAAAATAAAAAGCATGATTGAAATCACTTATCTCAACAAAAACAATTCCGTCTCCAAATTGCAAACTGTGTTGAAAGAACTTCAGTTAGTAGCGTTCAAAACATTTTTTTTTTTGAAATTAGCCGTTAATAGAAAATCGTGATTTTATTCTGAACTTAAGCTAGTAACGTTTTAAGAAGCTTACGATATAAAAGAAAAGGCTGATGGGGGGGGGGTTCTTCCGAAAGTAAGTTGGTGCCGTTATAAGTAATTTCGAGATAAGATGGAAGCCGGTATTGGACTAGAAAAAAAGCTAGCATTTAATAAAACAGAAATACACAAATTAAATACTGAAATAAAATGGAGTTGTTAATATTTTAAATCTAAAATAAAAAGCATGATTGAAATCACTTATCTCAACAAAAACAATTCCGTCTCCAAATTGCAAACTGTGTTGAAAGAACTTCAGTTAGTAGCGTTCAAAACATTTTTTTTTTGAAATTAGCCGTTAATAGAAAATCGTGATTTTATTCTGAACTTAAGCTAGTAACGTTTTAAGAAGCTTACGATATAAAAGAAAAGGCTGATGGGGGGGGGTTCTTCCGAAAGTAAGTTGGTGCCGTTATAAGTAATTTCGAGATAAGATGGAAGCCGGTATTGGACTAGAAAAAAAGCTAGCATTTAATAAAACAGAAATACACAAATTAAATACTGAAATAAAATGGAGTTGTTAATATTTTAAATCTAAAATAAAAAGCATGATTGAAATCACTTATCTCAACAAAAACAATTCCGTCTCCAAATTGCAAACTGTGTTGAAAGAACTTCAGTTAGTAGCGTTCAAAACATTTTTTTTTTTAAATTAGCCGTTAATAGAAAATCGTGATTTTATTCTGAACTTAAGCTAGTAACGTTTTAAGAAGCTTACGATATAAAAGAAAAGGCTGATGGGGGGGGTTCTTCCGAAAGTAAGTTGGTGCCGTTATAAGTAATTTCGAGATAAGATGGAAGCCGGTATTGGACTAGAAAAAAAGCTAGCATTTAATAAAACAGAAATACACAAATTAAATACTGAAATAAAATGGAGTTGTTAATATTTTAAATCTAAAATAAAAAGCATGATTGAAATCACTTATCTAAACAAAAACAATTCCGTCTCCAAATTGCAAACTGTGTTGAAAGAACTTCAGTTAGTAGCGTTCAAAACATTTTTTTTTTGAAATTAGCCGTTAATAGAAAATCGTGATTTTATTCTGAACTTAAGCTAGTAACGTTTTAAGAAGCTTACGATATAAAAGAAAAGGCTGATGGGGGGGGGTTCTTCCGAAAGTAAGTTGGTGCCGTTATACGTAATTTCGAGATAAGATGGAAGCCGGTATTGGACTAGAAAAAAAGCTAGCATTTAATAAAACAGAAATACACAAATTAAATACTGAAATAAAATGGAGTTGTTAATATTTTAAATCTAAAATAAAAAGCATGATTGAAATCACTTATCTCAACAAAAACAATTCCGTCTCCAAATTGCAGACTGTGTTGAAAGAACTTCAGTTAGTAGCGTTCAAAACATTTTTTTTTTTAAATTAGCCGTTAATAGAAAATCGTGATTTTATTCTGAACTTAAGCTAGTAACGTTTTAAGAAGCTTACGATATAAAAGAAAAGGCTGATGGGGGGGGGGTTCTTCCGAAAGTAAGTTGGTGCCGTTATAAGTAATTTCGAGATAAGATGGAAGCCGGTATTGGACTAGAAAAAAAGCTAGCATTTAATAAAACAGAAATACACAAATTAAATACTGAAATAAAATGGAGTTGTTAATATTTTAAATCTAAAATAAAAAGCATGATTGAAATCACTTATCTCAACAAAAACATTTCCGTCTCCAAATTGCAAACTGTGTTGAAAGAACTTCAGTTAGTAGCGTTCAAAACATTTTTTTTTTGAAATTAGCCGTTAATAGAAAATCGTGATTTTATTCTGAACTTAAGCTAGTAACGTTTTAAGAAGCTTACGATATAAAAGAAAAGGCTGATGGGGGGGGGGGTTCTTCCGAAAGTAAGTTGGTGCCGTTATAAGTAATTTCGAGATAAGATGGAAGCCGGTATTGGACTAGAAAAAAAGCTAGCATTTAATAAAACAGAAATACACAAATTAAATACTGAAATAAAATGGAGTTGTTTATATTTTAAATCTAAAATAAAAAGCATGATTGAAATCACTTATCTCAACAAAAACAATTCCGTCTCCAAATTGCAAACTGTGTTGAAAGAACTTCAGCTAGTAGCGTTCAAAACATTTTTTTTTTAATTAGCCGTTAATAGAAAATCGTGATTTTATTCTGAACTTAAGCTAGTAACGTTTTAAGAAGCTTACGATATAAAAGAAAAGGCTGATGGGGGGGGGTTCTTCCGAAAGTAAGTTGGTGCCGTTATAAGTAATTTCGAGATAAGATGGAAGCCGGTATTGGACTAGAAAAAATGCTAGCATTTAATAAAACAGAAATACACAAATTAAATACTGAAATAAAATGGAGTTGTTAATATTTTAAATCTAAAATAAAAAGCATGATTGAAATCACTTATCTCAACAAAAACAATTCCGTCTCCAAATTGCAAACTGTGTTGAAAGAACTTCAGTTAGTAGCGTTCAAAACATTTTTTTTTTTAAATTAGCCGTTAATAGAAAATCGTGATTTTATTCTGAACTTAAGCTAGTAACGTTTTAAGAAGCTTACGATATAAAAGAAAAGGCTGATGGGGGGGGGTTCTTCCGAAAGTAAGTTGGTGCCGTTATAAGTAATTTCGAGATAAGATGGAAGCCGGTATTGGACTAGAAAAAAAGCTAGCATTTAATAAAACAGAAATACACAAATTAAATACTGAAATAAAATGGAGTTGTTAATATTTTAAATCTAAAATAAAAAGCATGATTGAAATCACTTATCTCAACAATAACAATTCCGTCTCCAAATTGCAAACTGTGTTGAAAGAACTTCAGTTAGTAGCGTTCAAAACATTTTTTTTTTGAAATTAGCCGTTAATAGAAAATCGTGATTTTATTCTGAACTTAAGCTAGTAACGTTTTAAGAAGCTTACGATATAAAAGAAAAGGCTGATGGGGGGGGGGGTTCTTCCGAAAGTAAGTTGGTGCCGTTATAAGTAATTTCGAGATAAGATGGAAGCCGGTATTGGACTAGAAAAAAAGCTAGCATTTAATAAAACAGAAATACACAAATTAAATACTGAAATAAAATGGAGTTGTTAATATTTTAAATCTAAAATAAAAAGCATGATTGAAATCACTTATCTCAACAAAAACAATTCCGTCTCCAAATTGCAAACTGTGTTGAAAGAACTTCAGTTAGTAGCGTTCAAAACATTTTTTTTTTTTAAATTAGCCGTTAATAGAAAATCGTGATTTTATTCTGAACTTAAGCTAGTAACGTTTTAAGAAGCTTACGATATAAAAGAAAAGGCTGATGGGGGGGGGGTTCTTCCGAAAGTAAGTTGGTGCCGTTATAAGTAATTTCGAGATAAGATGGAAGCCGGTATTGGACTAGAAAAAAAGCTAGCATTTAATAAAACAGAAATACACAAATTAAATACTGAAATAAAATGGAGTTGTTAATATTTTAAATCTAAAATAAAAAGCATGATTGAAATCACTTATCTCAACAAAAACATTTCCGTCTCCAAATTGCAAACTGTGTTGAAAGAACTTCAGTTAGTAGCGTTCAAAACATTTTTTTTTTGAAATTAGCCGTTAATAGAAAATCGTGATTTTATTCTGAACTTAAGCTAGTAACGTTTTAAGAAGCTTACGATATAAAAGAAAAGGCTGATGGGGGGGGTTCTTCCGAAAGTAAGTTGGTGCCGTTATAAGTAATTTCGAGATAAGATGGAAGCCGGTATTGGACTAGAAAAAAAGCTAGCATTTAATAAAACAGAAATACACAAATTAAATACTGAAATAAAATGGAGTTGTTTATATTTTAAATCTAAAATAAAAAGCATGATTGAAATCACTTATCTCAACAAAAACAATTCCGTCTCCAAATTGAAAACTGTGTTGAAAGAACTTCAGCTAGTAGCGTTCAAAACATTTTTTTTTTTAATTAGCCGTTAATAGAAAATCGTGATTTTATTCTGAACTTAAGCTAGTAACGTTTTAAGAAGCTTACGATATAAAAGAAAAGGCTGATGGGGGGGGGGGTTCTTCCGAAAGTAAGTTGGTGCCGTTATAAGTAATTTCGAGATAAGATGGAAGCCGGTATTGGACTAGAAAAAAAGCTAGCATTTAATAAAACAGAAATACACAAATTAAATACTGAAATAAAATGGAGTTGTTAATATTTTAAATCTAAAATAAAAAGCATGATTGAAATCACTTATCTCAACAAAAACAATTCCGTCTCCAAATTGCAAACTGTGTTGAAAGAACTTCAGTTAGTAGCGTTCAAAACATTTTTTTTTTGAAATTAGCCGTTAATAGAAAATCGTGATTTTATTCTGAACTTAAGCTAGTAACGTTTTAAGAAGCTTACGATATAAAAGAAAAGGCTGATGGGGGGGGGTTCTTCCGAAAGTAAGTTGGTGCCGTTATAAGTAATTTCGAGATAAGATGGAAGCCGGTATTGGACTAGAAAAAAAGCTAGCATTTAATAAAACAGAAATACACAAATTAAATACTGAAATAAAATGGAGTTGTTAATATTTTAAATCTAAAATAAAATGCATGATTGAAATCACTTATCTCAACAAAAACAATTCCGTCTCCAAATTGCAAACTGTGTTGAAAGAACTTCAGTTAGTAGCGTTCAAAACATTTTTTTTTTTGAAATTAGCCGTTAATAGAAAATCGTGATTTTATTCTGAACTTAAGCTAGTAACGTTTTAAGAAGCTTACGATATAAAAGAAAAGGCTGATGGGGGGGGGTTCTTCCGAAAGTAAGTTGGTGCCGTTATAAGTAATTTCGAGATAAGATGGAAGCCGGTATTGGACTAGAAAAAAAGCTAGCATTTAATAAAACAGAAATACACAAATTAAATACTGAAATAAAATGGAGTTGTTAATATTTTAAATCTAAAATAAAAAGCATGATTGAAATCACTTATCTCAACAAAAACAATTCCGTCTCCAAATTGCAAACTGTGTTGAAAGAACTTCAGTTAGTAGCGTTCAAAACATTTTTTTTTTAAATTAGCCGTTAATAGAAAATCGTGATTTTATTCTGAACTTAAGCTAGTAACGTTTTAAGAAGCTTACGATATAAAAGAAAAGGCTGATGGGGGGGGTTCTTCCGAAAGTAAGTTGGTGCCGTTATAAGTAATTTCGAGATAAGATGGAAGCCGGTATTGGACTAGAAAAAAAGCTAGCATTTAATAAAACAGAAATACACAAATTAAATACTGAAATAAAATGGAGTTGTTAATATTTTAAATCTAAAATAAAAAGCATGATTGAAATCACTTATCTCAACAAAAACAATTCCGTCTCCAAATTGCAAACTGTGTTGAAAGAACTTCAGTTAGTAGCGTTCAAAACATTTTTTTTTTGAAATTAGCCGTTAATAGAAAATCGTGATTTTATTCTGAACTTAAGCTAGTAACGTTTTAAGAAGCTTACGATATAAAAGAAAAGGCTGATGGGGGGGGTTCTTCCGAAAGTAAGTTGGTGCCGTTATAAGTAATTTCGAGATAAGATGGAAGCCGGTATTGGACTAGAAAAAAAGCTAGCATTTAATAAAACAGAAATACACAAATTAAATACTGAAATAAAATGGAGTTGTTAATATTTTAAATCTAAAATAAAAAGCATGATTGAAATCACTTATCTCAACAAAAACAATTCCGTCTCCAAATTGCAAACTGTGTTGAAAGAACTTCAGTTAGTAGCGTTCAAAACATTTTTTTTTTAAATTAGCCGTTAATAGAAAATCGTGATTTTATTCTGAACTTAAGCTAGTAACGTTTTAAGAAGCTTACGATATAAAAGAAAAGGCTGATGGGGGGGGGGTTCTTCCGAAAGTAAGTTGGTGCCGTTATAAGTAATTTCGAGATAAGATGGAAGCCGGTATTGGACTAGAAAAAAAGCTAGCATTTAATAAAACAGAAATACACAAATTAAATACTGAAATAAAATGGAGTTGTTAATATTTTAAATCTAAAATAAAAAGCATGATTGAAATCACTTATCTCAACAAAAACAATTCCGTCTCCAAATTGCGAACTGTGTTGAAAGAACTTCAGTTAGTAGCGTTCAAAACATTTTTTTTTTTAAATTAGCCGTTAATAGAAAATCGTGATTTTATTCTGAACTTAAGCTAGTAACGTTTTAAGAAGCTTACGATATAAAAGAAAAGGCTGATGGGGGGGGGGGTTCTTCCGAAAGTAAGTTGGTGCCGTTATAAGTAATTTCGAGATAAGATGGAAGCCGGTATTGGACTAGAAAAAAAGCTAGCATTTAATAAAACAGAAATACACAAATTAAATACTGAAATAAAATGGAGTTGTTAATATTTTAAATCTAAAATAAAAAGCATGATTGAAATCACTTATCTCAACAAAAACATTTCCGTCTCCAAATTGCAAACTGTGTTGAAAGAACTTCAGTTAGTAGCGTTCAAAACATTTTTTTTTTGAAATTAGCCGTTAATAGAAAATCGTGATTTTATTCTGAACTTAAGCTAGTAACGTTTTAAGAAGCTTACGATATAAAAGAAAAGGCTGATGGGGGGGGTTCTTCCGAAAGTAAGTTGGTGCCGTTATAAGTAATTTCGAGATAAGATGGAAGCCGGTATTGGACTAGAAAAAAAGCTAGCATTTAATAAAACAGAAATACACAAATTAAATACTGAAATAAAATGGAGTTGTTAATATTTTAAATCTAAAATAAAAAGCATGATTGAAATCACTTATCTCAACAAAAACAATTCCGTCTCCAAATTGCAAACTGTGTTGAAAGAACTTCAGTTAGTAGCGTTCAAAACATTTTTTTTTTTGAAATTAGCCGTTAATAGAAAATCGTGATTTTATTCTGAACTTAAGCTAGTAACGTTTTAAGAAGCTTACGATATAAAAGAAAAGGCTGATGGGGGGGGGGTTCTTCCGAAAGTAAGTTGGTGCCGTTATAAGTAATTTCGAGATAAGATGGAAGCCGGTATTGGACTAGAAAAAAAGCTAGCATTTAATAAAACAGAAATACACAAATTAAATACTGAAATAAAATGGAGTTGTTAATATTTTAAATCTAAAATAAAAAGCATGATTGAAATCACTTATCTCAACAAAAACAATTCCGTCTCCAAATTGCAAACTGTGTTGAAAGAACTTCAGTTAGTAGCGTTCAAAACATTTTTTTTTTGAAATTAGCCGTTAATAGAAAATCGTGATTTTATTCTGAACTTAAGCTAGTAACGTTTTAAGAAGCTTACGATATAAAAGAAAAGGCTGATGGGGGGGGGGTTCTTCCGAAAGTAAGTTGGTGCCGTTATAAGTAATTTCGAGATAAGATGGAAGCCGGTATTGGACTAGAAAAAAAGCTAGCATTTAATAAAACAGAAATACACAAATTAAATACTGAAATAAAATGGAGTTGTTTATATTTTAAATCTAAAATAAAAAGCATGATTGAAATCACTTATCTCAACAAAAACAATTCCGTCTCCAAATTGCAAACTGTGTTGAAAGAACTTCAGCTAGTAGCGTTCAAAACATTTTTTTTTTAATTAGCCGTTAATAGAAAATCGTGATTTTATTCTGAACTTAAGCTAGTAACGTTTTAAGAAGCTTACGATATAAAAGAAAAGGCTGATGGGGGGGGGGTTCTTCCGAAAGTAAGTTGGTGCCGTTATAAGTAATTTCGAGATAAGATGGAAGCCGGTATTGGACTAGAAAAAAAGCTAGCATTTAATAAAACAGAAATACACAAATTAAATACTGAAATAAAATGGAGTTGTTAATATTTTAAATCTAAAATAAAAAGCATGATTGAAATCACTTATCTCAACAAAAACAATTCCGTCTCCAAATTGCAAACTGTGTTGAAAGAACTTCAGTTAGTAGCGTTCAAAACATTTTTTTTTTGAAATTAGCCGTTAATAGAAAATCGTGATTTTATTCTGAACTTAAGCTAGTAACGTTTTAAGAAGCTTACGATATAAAAGAAAAGGCTGATGGGGGGGGGGTTCTTCCGAAAGTAAGTTGGTGCCGTTATAAGTAATTTCGAGATAAGATGGAAGCCGGTATTGGACTAGAAAAAAAGCTAGCATTTAATAAAACAGAAATACACAAATTAAATACTGAAATAAAATGGAGTTGTTAATATTTTAAATCTAAAATAAAAAGCATGATTGAAATCACTTATCTCAACAAAAACATTTCCGTCTCCAAATTGCAAACTGTGTTGAAAGAACTTCAGTTAGTAGCGTTCAAAACATTTTTTTTTTGAAATTAGCCGTTAATAGAAAATCGTGATTTTATTCTGAACTTAAGCTAGTAACGTTTTAAGAAGCTTACGATATAAAAGAAAAGGCTGATGGGGGGGGTTCTTCCGAAAGTAAGTTGGTGCCGTTATAAGTAATTTCGAGATAAGATGGAAGCCGGTATTGGACTAGAAAAAAAGCTAGCATTTAATAAAACAGAAATACACAAATTAAATACTGAAATAAAATGGAGTTGTTTATATTTTAAATCTAAAATAAAAAGCATGATTGAAATCACTTATCTCAACAAAAACAATTCCGTCTCCAAATTGAAAACTGTGTTGAAAGAACTTCAGCTAGTAGCGTTCAAAACATTTTTTTTTTTAATTAGCCGTTAATAGAAAATCGTGATTTTATTCTGAACTTAAGCTAGTAACGTTTTAAGAAGCTTACGATATAAAAGAAAAGGCTGATGGGGGGGGGGTTCTTCCGAAAGTAAGTTGGTGCCGTTATAAGTAATTTCGAGATAAGATGGAAGCCGGTATTGGACTAGAAAAAAAGCTAGCATTTAATAAAACAGAAATACACAAATTAAATACTGAAATAAAATGGAGTTGTTAATATTTTAAATCTAAAATAAAAAGCATGATTGAAATCACTTATCTCAACAAAAACAATTCCGTCTCCAAATTGCAAACTGTGTTGAAAGAACTTCAGTTAGTAGCGTTCAAAACATTTTTTTTTTGAAATTAGCCGTTAATAGAAAATCGTGATTTTATTCTGAACTTAAGCTAGTAACGTTTTAAGAAGCTTACGATATAAAAGAAAAGGCTGATGGGGGGGGGTTCTTCCGAAAGTAAGTTGGTGCCGTTATAAGTAATTTCGAGATAAGATGGAAGCCGGTATTGGACTAGAAAAAAAGCTAGCATTTAATAAAACAGAAATACACAAATTAAATACTGAAATAAAATGGAGTTGTTAATATTTTAAATCTAAAATAAAATGCATGATTGAAATCACTTATCTCAACAAAAACAATTCCGTCTCCAAATTGCAAACTGTGTTGAAAGAACTTCAGTTAGTAGCGTTCAAAACATTTTTTTTTTTGAAATTAGCCGTTAATAGAAAATCGTGATTTTATTCTGAACTTAAGCTAGTAACGTTTTAAGAAGCTTACGATATAAAAGAAAAGGCTGATGGGGGGGGGTTCTTCCGAAAGTAAGTTGGTGCCGTTATAAGTAATTTCGAGATAAGATGGAAGCCGGTATTGGACTAGAAAAAAAGCTAGCATTTAATAAAACAGAAATACACAAATTAAATACTGAAATAAAATGGAGTTGTTAATATTTTAAATCTAAAATAAAAAGCATGATTGAAATCACTTATCTCAACAAAAACAATTCCGTCTCCAAATTGCAAACTGTGTTGAAAGAACTTCAGTTAGTAGCGTTCAAAACATTTTTTTTTTAAATTAGCCGTTAATAGAAAATCGTGATTTTATTCTGAACTTAAGCTAGTAACGTTTTAAGAAGCTTACGATATAAAAGAAAAGGCTGATGGGGGGGGTTCTTCCGAAAGTAAGTTGGTGCCGTTATAAGTAATTTCGAGATAAGATGGAAGCCGGTATTGGACTAGAAAAAAAGCTAGCATTTAATAAAACAGAAATACACAAATTAAATACTGAAATAAAATGGAGTTGTTAATATTTTAAATCTAAAATAAAAAGCATGATTGAAATCACTTATCTCAACAAAAACAATTCCGTCTCCAAATTGCAAACTGTGTTGAAAGAACTTCAGTTAGTAGCGTTCAAAACATTTTTTTTTTGAAATTAGCCGTTAATAGAAAATCGTGATTTTATTCTGAACTTAAGCTAGTAACGTTTTAAGAAGCTTACGATATAAAAGAAAAGGCTGATGGGGGGGGTTCTTCCGAAAGTAAGTTGGTGCCGTTATAAGTAATTTCGAGATAAGATGGAAGCCGGTATTGGACTAGAAAAAAAGCTAGCATTTAATAAAACAGAAATACACAAATTAAATACTGAAATAAAATGGAGTTGTTAATATTTTAAATCTAAAATAAAAAGCATGATTGAAATCACTTATCTCAACAAAAACAATTCCGTCTCCAAATTGCAAACTGTGTTGAAAGAACTTCAGTTAGTAGCGTTCAAAACATTTTTTTTTTAAATTAGCCGTTAATAGAAAATCGTGATTTTATTCTGAACTTAAGCTAGTAACGTTTTAAGAAGCTTACGATATAAAAGAAAAGGCTGATGGGGGGGGGGTTCTTCCGAAAGTAAGTTGGTGCCGTTATAAGTAATTTCGAGATAAGATGGAAGCCGGTATTGGACTAGAAAAAAAGCTAGCATTTAATAAAACAGAAATACACAAATTAAATACTGAAATAAAATGGAGTTGTTAATATTTTAAATCTAAAATAAAAAGCATGATTGAAATCACTTATCTCAACAAAAACAATTCCGTCTCCAAATTGCGAACTGTGTTGAAAGAACTTCAGTTAGTAGCGTTCAAAACATTTTTTTTTTTAAATTAGCCGTTAATAGAAAATCGTGATTTTATTCTGAACTTAAGCTAGTAACGTTTTAAGAAGCTTACGATATAAAAGAAAAGGCTGATGGGGGGGGGGGTTCTTCCGAAAGTAAGTTGGTGCCGTTATAAGTAATTTCGAGATAAGATGGAAGCCGGTATTGGACTAGAAAAAAAGCTAGCATTTAATAAAACAGAAATACACAAATTAAATACTGAAATAAAATGGAGTTGTTAATATTTTAAATCTAAAATAAAAAGCATGATTGAAATCACTTATCTCAACAAAAACATTTCCGTCTCCAAATTGCAAACTGTGTTGAAAGAACTTCAGTTAGTAGCGTTCAAAACATTTTTTTTTTGAAATTAGCCGTTAATAGAAAATCGTGATTTTATTCTGAACTTAAGCTAGTAACGTTTTAAGAAGCTTACGATATAAAAGAAAAGGCTGATGGGGGGGGTTCTTCCGAAAGTAAGTTGGTGCCGTTATAAGTAATTTCGAGATAAGATGGAAGCCGGTATTGGACTAGAAAAAAAGCTAGCATTTAATAAAACAGAAATACACAAATTAAATACTGAAATAAAATGGAGTTGTTAATATTTTAAATCTAAAATAAAAAGCATGATTGAAATCACTTATCTCAACAAAAACAATTCCGTCTCCAAATTGCAAACTGTGTTGAAAGAACTTCAGTTAGTAGCGTTCAAAACATTTTTTTTTTTAAATTAGCCGTTAATAGAAAATCGTGATTTTATTCTGAACTTAAGCTAGTAACGTTTTAAGAAGCTTACGATATAAAAGAAAAGGCTGATGGGGGGGGGGTTCTTCCGAAAGTAAGTTGGTGCCGTTATAAGTAATTTCGAGATAAGATGGAAGCCGGTATTGGACTAGAAAAAAAGCTAGCATTTAATAAAACAGAAATACACAAATTAAATACTGAAATAAAATGGAGTTGTTAATATTTTAAATCTAAAATAAAAAGCATGATTGAAATCACTTATCTCAACAAAAACAATTCCGTCTCCAAATTGCAAACTGTGTTGAAAGAACTTCAGTTAGTAGCGTTCAAAACATTTTTTTTTTGAAATTAGCCGTTAATAGAAAATCGTGATTTTATTCTGAACTTAAGCTAGTAACGTTTTAAGAAGCTTACGATATAAAAGAAAAGGCTGATGGGGGGGGTTCTTCCGAAAGTAAGTTGGTGCCGTTATAAGTAATTTCGAGATAAGATGGAAGCCGGTATTGGACTAGAAAAAAAGCTAGCATTTAATAAAACAGAAATACACAAATTAAATACTGAAATAAAATGGAGTTGTTTATATTTTAAATCTAAAATAAAAAGCATGATTGAAATCACTTATCTCAACAAAAACAATTCCGTCTCCAAATTGCAAACTGTGTTGAAAGAACTTCAGCTAGTAGCGTTCAAAACATTTTTTTTTTAATTAGCCGTTAATAGAAAATCGTGATTTTATTCTGAACTTAAGCTAGTAACGTTTTAAGAAGCTTACGATATAAAAGAAAAGGCTGATGGGGGGGGGGTTCTTCCGAAAGTAAGTTGGTGCCGTTATAAGTAATTTCGAGATAAGATGGAAGCCGGTATTGGACTAGAAAAAAAGCTAGCATTTAATAAAACAGAAATACACAAATTAAATACTGAAATAAAATGGAGTTGTTAATATTTTAAATCTAAAATAAAAAGCATGATTGAAATCACTTATCTCAACAAAAACAATTCCGTCTCCAAATTGCAAACTGTGTTGAAAGAACTTCAGTTAGTAGCGTTCAAAACATTTTTTTTTTGAAATTAGCCGTTAATAGAAAATCGTGATTTTATTCTGAACTTAAGCTAGTAACGTTTTAAGAAGCTTACGATATAAAAGAAAAGGCTGATGGGGGGGGGGTTCTTCCGAAAGTAAGTTGGTGCCGTTATAAGTAATTTCGAGATAAGATGGAAGCCGGTATTGGACTAGAAAAAAAGCTAGCATTTAATAAAACAGAAATACACAAATTAAATACTGAAATAAAATGGAGTTGTTAATATTTTAAATCTAAAATAAAAAGCATGATTGAAATCACTTATCTCAACAAAAACAATTCCGTCTCCAAATTGCAAACTGTGTTGAAAGAACTTCAGTTAGTAGCGTTCAAAACATTTTTTTTTTGAAATTAGCCGTTAATAGAAAATCGTGATTTTATTCTGAACTTAAGCTAGTAACGTTTTAAGAAGCTTACGATATAAAAGAAAAGGCTGATGGGGGGGGGGTTCTTCCGAAAGTAAGTTGGTGCCGTTATAAGTAATTTCGAGATAAGATGGGAGCCGGTATTGGACTAGAAAAAAAGCTAGCATTTAATAAAACAGAAATACACAAATTAAATACTGAAATAAAATGGAGTTGTTAATATTTTAAATCTAAAATAAAAAGCATGATTGAAATCACTTATCTCAACAAAAACAATTCCGTCTCCAAATTGCAAACTGTGTTGAAAGAACTTCAGTTAGTAGCGTTCAAAACATTTTTTTTTTAAATTAGCCGTTAATAGAAAATCGTGATTTTATTCTGAACTTAAGCTAGTAACGTTTTAAGAAGCTTACGATATAAAAGAAAAGGCTGATGGGGGGGTTCTTCCGAAAGTAAGTTGGTGCCGTTATAAGTAATTTCGAGATAAGATGGAAGCCGGTATTGGACTAGAAAAAAAGCTAGCATTTAATAAAACAGAAATACACAAATTAAATACTGAAATAAAATGGAGTTGTTAATATTTTAAATCTAAAATAAAAAGCATGATTGAAATCACTTATCTCAACAAAAACAATTCCGTCTCCAAATTGCAAACTGTGTTGAAAGAACTTCAGTTAGTAGCGTTCAAAACATTTTTTTTTTTTAAATTAGCCGTTAATAGAAAATCGTGATTTTATTCTGAACTTAAGCTAGTAACGTTTTAAGAAGCTTACGATATAAAAGAAAAGGCTGATAGGGGGGGGTTCTTCCGAAAGTAAGTTGGTGCCGTTATAAGTAATTTCGAGATAAGATGGAAGCCGGTATTGGACTAGAAAAAAAGCTAGCATTTAATAAAACAGAAATACACAAATTAAATACTGAAATAAAATGGAGTTGTTAATATTTTAAATCTAAAATAAAAAGCATGATTGAAATCACTTATCTCAACAAAAACAATTCCGTCTCCAAATTGCAAACTGTGTTGAAAGAACTTCAGTTAGTAGCGTTCAAAACATTTTTTTTTTAAATTAGCCGTTAATAGAAAATCGTGATTTTATTCTGAACTTAAGCTAGTAACGTTTTAAGAAGCTTACGATATAAAAGAAAAGGCTGATGGGGGGGGGGTTCTTCCGAAAGTAAGTTGGTGCCGTTATAAGTAATTTCGAGATAAGATGGAAGCCGGTATTGGACTAGAAAAAAAGCTAGCATTTAATAAAACAGAAATACACAAATTAAATACTGAAATAAAATGGAGTTGTTAATATTTTAAATCTAAAATAAAAAGCATGATTGAAATCACTTATCTCAACAAAAACAATTCCGTCTCCAAATTGCGAACTGTGTTGAAAGAACTTCAGTTAGTAGCGTTCAAAACATTTTTTTTTTGAAATTAGCCGTTAATAGAAAATCGTGATTTTATTCTGAACTTAAGCTAGTAACGTTTTAAGAAGCTTACGATATAAAAGAAAAGGCTGATGGGGGGGGTTCTTCCGAAAGTAAGTTGGTGCCGTTATAAGTAATTTCGAGATAAGATGGAAGCCGGTATTGGACTAGAAAAAAAGCTAGCATTTAATAAAACAGAAATACACAAATTAAATACTGAAATAAAATGGAGTTGTTAATATTTTAAATCTAAAATAAAAAGCATGATTGAAATCACTTATCTCAACAAAAACAATTCCGTCTCCAAATTGCAAACTGTGTTGAAAGAACTTCAGTTAGTAGCGTTCAAAACATTTTTTTTTTTAAATTAGCCGTTAATAGAAAATCGTGATTTTATTCTGAACTTAAGCTAGTAACGTTTTAAGAAGCTTACGATATAAAAGAAAAGGCTGATGGGGGGGGTTCTTCCGAAAGTAAGTTGGTGCCGTTATAAGTAATTTCGAGATAAGATGGAAGCCGGTATTGGACTAGAAAAAAAGCTAGCATTTAATAAAACAGAAATACACAAATTAAATACTGAAATAAAATGGAGTTGTTAATATTTTAAATCTAAAATAAAAAGAATGATTGAAATCACTTATCTCAACAAAAACAATTCCGTCTCCAAATTGCAAACTGTGTTGAAAGAACTTCAGTTAGTAGCGTTCAAAACATTTTTTTTTTGAAATTAGCCGTTAATAGAAAATCGTGATTTTATTCTGAACTTAAGCTAGTAACGTTTTAAGAAGCTTACGATATAAAAGAAAAGGCTGATGGGGGGGGGGGTTCTTCCGAAAGTAAGTTGGTGCCGTTATAAGTAATTTCGAGATAAGATGGAAGCCGGTATTGGACTAGAAAAAAAGCTAGCATTTAATAAAACAGAAATACACAAATTAAATACTGAAATAAAATGGAGTTGTTAATATTTTAAATCTAAAATAAAAAGCATGATTGAAATCACTTATCTCAACAAAAACAATTCCGTCTCCAAATTGCAAACTGTGTTGAAAGAACTTCAGTTAGTAGCGTTCAAAACATTTTTTTTTTTAAATTAGCCGTTAATAGAAAATCGTGATTTTATTCTGAACTTAAGCTAGTAACGTTTTAAGAAGCTTACGATATAAAAGAAAAGGCTGATGGGGGGGGTTCTTCCGAAAGTAAGTTGGTGCCGTTATAAGTAATTTCGAGATAAGATGGAAGCCGGTATTGGACTAGAAAAAAAGCTAGCATTTAATAAAACAGAAATACACAAATTAAATACTGAAATAAAATGGAGTTGTTAATATTTTAAATCTAAAATAAAAAGAATGATTGAAATCACTTATCTCAACAAAAACAATTCCGTCTCCAAATTGCAAACTGTGTTGAAAGAACTTCAGTTAGTAGCGTTCAAAACATTTTTTTTTTGAAATTAGCCGTTAATAGAAAATCGTGATTTTATTCTGAACTTAAGCTAGTAACGTTTTAAGAAGCTTACGATATAAAAGAAAAGGCTGATGGGGGGGGGTTCTTCCGAAAGTAAGTTGGTGCCGTTATAAGTAATTTCGAGATAAGATGGAAGCCGGTATTGGACTAGAAAAAAAGCTAGCATTTAATAAAACAGAAATACACAAATTAAATACTGAAATAAAATGGAGTTGTTAATATTTTAAATCTAAAATAAAAAGCATGATTGAAATCACTTATCTCAACAAAAACAATTCCGTCTCCAAATTGCAAACTGTGTTGAAAGAACTTCAGTTAGTAGCGTTCAAAACATTTTTTTTTTTAAATTAGCCGTTAATAGAAAATCGTGATTTTATTCTGAACTTAAGCTAGTAACGTTTTAAGAAGCTTACGATATAAAAGAAAAGGCTGATGGGGGGGGTTCTTCCGAAAGTAAGTTGGTGCCGTTATAAGTAATTTCGAGATAAGATGGAAGCCGGTATTGGACTAGAAAAAAAGCTAGCATTTAATAAAACAGAAATACACAAATTAAATACTGAAATAAAATGGAGTTGTTAATATTTTAAATCTAAAATAAAAAGCATGATTGAAATCACTTATTTATTTTTTAGTATTTGCATAGTTAACATGCACAAAAAATATCGCACACTGATGCAGAAGTATGAATAATCGACTACACAATATTAAGTATACATGAAATTTGGATTCTCCCATCATATTCCGATACATGATGGAAAACAAGGAAGTAGTGCTCGATATATGTTTTTATTATTTCAACCTCGGGGATTTTTACTTAAATCATTACAGGTTGTTTTAATAGACGAGACAATACATAATCCTGCCGATCTCGTCAATCGATCTTAGCCAAAATAAATAAGAAAAAAGTTTTTTAAATTAAGTATGGATATCAAAAACAAAGAGTTGCATTTATGGGTAGAGAGGGGAGAGGAAAGAGTGAGAGAAACGGAAAAACGAATGGAGGGGGGATAAATATAGATTATTGTTATGAGGTTTAATGGTAATAAGAACGAAGGAGCACAGGACTTTTAGGAACGAATATATATTCACATATATTACAGCAAAAAATAGGTTGAGCAATACCATTCCTCAACGGTAGGGCGTTTGCACACGACCTCCTTGGCCGCGTGCCAATCTCTGACTTCCCGGACACCGGTACTCGATACCGGAAGTGACGTCACCAGAGGAAGTGACGCCATGAGATAGTCCATTAATCCCATGGAGGGGCGTCTCTTCCAAGCATTTTGTTCTTAAAAGCTGTCAGTATCTCTTCCTTTTAGGGTTTACCATCAATGGCTCGGTAACCTTTCTCTTACGGAACGCCCGCCGTAGTTCAGGTGTTGGTTGAGTAGGTTCAAGATCAAAAGTTTCGAAGACAGTGTCTATCGGCTCATCTTCCAATGGTGGACTGTCGCTGGTCTCCACTGATCGACATCTTAGTTGTTTCTGATGACGCTTGTGGGTATATGTTGGTTCTTGAATGATATATACCATGCCACCGACACTCTTAGTAATTGTACCCACCTCCCAGTATGATGTGTTGTTTTTATAACCTTTGAAAAACACTCTTCCACCTGATCTGAAACGTTTAATTGGTACACAAGTGGTCACTAGCAGCCTTGACTGTTTAGTTAAGACCTTATCAAAAACGGATCTCAATGTCCGCGCAAACATCGTTTCTGCAGGTGAGACGGCTGTTGGTGTGTTCGGGTTGGGTGTAATCCTATACACCTGTAGACATTGTTGAAGTGCTGCATCTCTTTCCCTTTTAATCTCCGGTAGAGACACCGGGAGTTCTCTGATTGTGTTGCCCATCATCATTTTTATTTCCCCGTCCGTCCGAAGAGTGGCGATGATGGAATCTTCAAACGGATCCCTTTTCAATGGTATCAGCCTACATAGGCTATTTGCATGGTTAATTCATTTCCCATCAGTTTTGTCAGCCTGTTGATGTTGTTTTGGCTTGGATAATTCTTTTAGCGCGGGTCTTTTAGCTTCCGGCTTAGCAGTTTCAGTTTTTTGCCTCCTTTGGCAGATTCCGTTGAAGCTTTCTTTTTTCGATTGCTGCAAATGGGACGTGTTGTTTCTTCTTGAAACGGGTAGACTGTTTCTTTTAGTTCGAATCTTGCTATATCCTTTGTACTTTTTCCTTGTCCTGGTGAGAATACTTCTGGAAATTCCTATTTTAACTAGCCCTTCAGTTGTTGCACTTCCGTAGACGAGTCTTCAGTCCTATGAAATAATTTATTCATAGGTTGGTCTCACAATTCGAATCGCTCCATCCAGTCAGAACCGAAAAGGTGTTCGGATGTCTTATGTACATACACTTTCACTTTTTTAGTAATACCATTTAAGGTCACCGGGAGTGTGAGCTCTCCCTCAAATCCCAATTTATCGCCTGTCACAGCTCGAGCTGATTTGTTCGTCTTCTGCATGGGTGGTTTCCTTAGCCTTTTTCACGTCTTAAAGTTAATGATAGACAGGTCTGATCCGGAATCCAATTGTAGATGCACAGTTTTATTTGCGATGTTAACTGTGACATATTTGCGCCGGTTCTTATGCGAATCCAAGTCGGATCTAGTCCGTCGGACGCTGTTCTTGGCCTTGTTCTTCCTGCACTGGGTCGCTTTGTGATTTCCTGCCACATTCGTCGCAGTACTTATGTTTGTAAAAACAGATACTCGACCAATATTTACCGCCGCAGCGATAGAACAGGCATGTAGGGGATCCTAGTCTTGTGACGTAGCCTGAGTTTTCTTACTTCCAGCTTTGTTTTTTCGGGGTGAGTATTTTTCCGGTCTGAAGGTCGTCCTTCTAATACATGTTGCGCCTGACTCCTCGACGTGTCTTGAATTATCCGTTACGCAGATTACCCGTTGACAATCCTCAGCCAACTTCTGGGGGGGGGGCTGTTCGCCTCAAAATCTAGAGAGAACACCTTGTCTAATCTGAGCGTTTTTGGATGAGACTAGACCTTGCGCAAAAATTAAACACTTGAATCATCTGCTGATAAGTCAGACAGACGGAAATCATCGCAGTATTTATTTACCACAGGCGCAAAAGTCAGGCAATTGTTGTTGTCGCTTTTTTGCAGGTTTAAGTCGCTCCACCGTCTAGGACAGAGCGTAGAATTCAGGCTAAACAATTCGGATAAAAGTTTGACCGCTTCAGAAATTCCAATTCACTGGTCTTCCTGGGAAGAATATCATCCACAAACTTGCTATGTTCCTAAAAAATAAGCGAACTTTTTAGCGTTGCTCAACTCTTGACAATCCACGTTTAATAGGTCCTCATATCTCCGGTAGAAATCGTCAAACGTCCCATCCAACTGCGGTTGGGAGTTAGACGTTTGTATAGCGTTCCATATTGTACTTTGGAAAATAACAAAACTGTTGCCCCTGTGTTCCGTTCTATCAAATATTTTTAACAATCTCCTCTTGTCTCTGTTGAAGTAGCATCGTCTCCTCCAACGCCTGCTGCCTTTTTTGAAATTGTAACTGGAGCTGTTTATCACGTTCTTTTGAATTTTCCTCAGCCTTTTGCTGCTGCTGATTGTGGTGGTCCATCTGGCATTGATTAGCTGTATTAATACTGCTTTAATCTCCTACATCTTGTAATGGCGTTTTTTCCAAGCGCACGAAAAAAAATTGTTTCCGTTTTGGACTGGAGAAAAAAGATAAAATAATAAAAAAAGAAAATGTCCTTTCTTTGAGTGTGTGTCTATGAGGAGGGGGCAATGTATCCCTTACTTCTTGGTAAAAACCTTAAAGCTAACCCAATATGAGGGTGGACAATTTTTTTTTTTACTTGCGAAACAAAAAAAATAATGTACTGTGATACACTACAGTTGCAAAGAATACAAATAATTGTGGAATTTTCTGGAAGCTAACCAAAATGAATAGTTTTGATGTGTGTGTGTGTGGGGGGTTTTCTTCACGCGGAAGAAAAAATTCACTTTAGAAGCGACAGTTAAAAACAGAATATTTCAGAAAATTCCACTCAATGAAAAAAATATTTCTTTTAGTCCATGTAAAACGAAAGGGAATAAAAAAAATTCTCTTCCGTCAAAATATTGCATAAAGGTAGCAGCAAAAAACAAAGGCAAAAACTTTTCACTTCATTTGAAAAATGCCCAAATTTTAATAAGAATAAACCGTAGACAAGTTACAATTAGAAATCTGAATGAGAAACAAATAGAAGTCTGCTCTTGCGAGCTATTTTATGTATTTATTTATTTTCTATGATCAACGATAAACTCCTGATGAGTCTGTTGAGAAAAGGGACCCCTCGGATTTGGCCGGCTATTTTCTTCAAAGCAATATATATATAATTCTACACTTTCGATTTTGAAATTTTTTTTATAAATCTGTTTATATTTATTGCATTTTCACCCCAAACAAGTCACATTGCTACTTGTGTGTAGGGGGCTACTATCAAGGACATCAGATACTAGGGTAATATGTAGGGAATTGGGCAGCAAGATGTCGGTTTCTGTTACACTTGAACTTCTGCATGTTAGTACAGTTGGGAAAGCAAGGACTCGGAATGGAATTCCAAAGCCTAGCGGTTCTGGGGAAGAAACTACTGATGTAGAAAGCTCTCTTACATCTAGGGATCTCTACTGTGTAGGGGTGGGATTTAGCTGCTTGTCGGGTTTGTCGAGGGTATTTATGTCATGGGGGCACACGTGCTTGCAGTTCGTCAGATCATTCCCCATTAAAATGCTTTCGAATTTTCCTACTATAACCTTACATATATATATATATATATATATATATATATATATATATATATATATATATATATATATTTTTTCATAGATTATATGGCATATATATATATATATATATATATATATATATATTCATAGATTATATGGCAGGGTATTACGACATTTAAAAAATAAATGTTTAAAATACAACGATATTTCCCGCGGTTGAGATTGGCCGTGGGGATTGTTCCTTGCTAATAGAGTCAGGGATGGTTTGTAGGCGGGTTCGAAGTAGTAATTCTGTCACCCTGCACTGACAATCCCGAAATGATGAAACACTAGTCTCTGGAGGTATTAAAATATCATTGTAATAATTATGTCAACCCTTTTAAGAATCTCGGTTCTTATTTTTGAGCACTTTAAAGTTGAAATAGAAATTCGGTCACCTAAGCTCGCATGCATTAGATCACTATGACCGGATGTTACGACATTTAAAAAATGAATATCAAAATTTTAACTAAATTCTTCGCGGTTGAGATTGCCCATGATCTTTGTTCCTTGCTAATGGAATCAGACATGGCTTAGCGGCCATGCTCATATCTCCCGACCGGTAGTAATATTTGGCGTATACAAGATCCGTGACGAATATCTCTCTCCTCAACATGCTTACCGACTTCAAACTAACAGCCTACGCTATAGTGGTGATCCTTGACGGCTACTTCGTTTATTTTGTCGCACGATGACATTTCCACAAGCAAAATAGCGAATACAGTAACAATAACAGTTTCTATACTTGTTGACTCCACATACGTTTGAAACGCCAGGATTTAAATATAATTTCCTTGTGGTGATAAAATAAAAACATCGCTATGTATATATATTTTTTCGCCATGTTTGCATTAGTAAAATAGAAAAAAAAATAAGATTCCGGCTTTCTATATCTTCCTAGTGAACGAGCGACAACAGGTCCACCAAATAGCGACTTACACGTTGTTTCAATGCTCAGCTTTCAAAATCAATATGGAATAGAACAAACGACAACAAGCAAACAGACGTATACTGATGAAGACACCCACGCGACTTCGAACACGCAGAGTAAAATAGCACATTTTATTATTTGTTTACTCTCTGCGCGTGCGTACACAAACACGAAAAGAAATAATAAACTGCCATGTGCGTCGACATACGCGACTGATTTTTTTATACAGTGATCACCACTTATCAAGGCCCAGAGGCCACTGAGGGATAAGGGTTATTGCAAGTACATTACGTTAGTGTTGAGATTTGATGAAGTGTTTACTTAAGGGGGAGGTTCATTAGGAATTTGTTAATGTTGGACTTGAAGACATCCAAGTTATAGTCCGGTGAGAAGCAGGCAGACGGAAGAGAATTCCACAGGCGTGCAGTTCTAGGCAAGAAGCTTTGTTCATGGAATCCACGTTTTGATTAAGGCACAGATAAAGAGTGGGGGAAATTTTTCACAGTGGAAGCACCTGCCATGGAAATAAGGATAAAACAAGGATAGGCTCGCAACGTCTCTTCTGTGGGAGAGAGGTTGCAGGGTAGAGAAAAGGGCATCCCCCACTAAGCCACGAAGTCTATTTTGTACTCTGTCAAGGCAGGATAGGCTGTTTTTAGAGGCTCCTGTCCAGATATGGCAACAGTATTCCATCCTTGGACGTTGTTGTCTGGTGCACAACACATGATCTCAACAACATCGATTTTTTTACCATATCAATGTTAAGAAATAAGGCAAGCTTAGCAACACCTTACGACAAAACAACCCTTTTCCACAACAAAAGCGAATTGCAATTTTACAAGTACATTCATCAAACAGTGTAAATTCCCGGAATTCACACCGATCTTAACAACAGAAGTTTTCTCAGTCAACATGAGTGAATCTGCAAAATGCACACTACAAAACTCATTACTGGACGTTCAATGATCCAACCGACCCACTGGTTACATCAATCAGTGGATCGACGGCGCTTTCTATGAAACGGATTAATTTTCCCCCACTCACCTGCGACCGTGGGCGCCTAATCTCAACAACATGTTTCCTCGGACAGGATTCATTTTCTGCAGCCACACTGTTACCGTACGCGACAAATGTCGACTAACTTCGATTGCGCAGACAACTTGTTCACGTTTCCTAAAATCGGCAACATAATGCAGTCTACGCCAGCAAATGATTTGCACTTACAATCACAACGGCCGTCTTGTGACCTTTCCATACAGTTACAGCGACTTCGAACTGTCTTTGTTTGATATCCTTTCCTGTCGCTACATTTTTCATCCTAGCCTGCAGCTATCTGACGGGGAGTATTATGGGCATACGCCTCTTAGACTGATATGCGAATAGATATATAATGCACACGCACATAAACGCTGCTCAATATGGACTGTTTTTTTGCCTATGCTGTGGTTTCCGATTTTTCCGGTATATGTTGTCTCTACTTCCTGTTTCGCCTTTTCTATCTACTTCCGTTCTCCATGGATTTCTTTCCTTTTTGCTCGATTCCTCTATGCAGACATTCCGTGTGCCTCGACAAATGTAATCTTTTTTTAAGCCAAGAACCACATGAATACATTAACAAACGTGTGTTAACGCTAGACATACACATCCATAATGAACTCACCTAAACCTTTTCTGTTCACATACACAACGAACATACATACACAACGAACATACATACACAACGAACATACATACACAACGAACAGCAATAAACAAGTTACAAGTTAAAAAACATGCTTATGCGTGTACACACACACTTGTATTGCTTTTACCTTGTTTGTTTTAATGAATATACTTCTTGTCCATATTGTAACTCGGCTTTAACGTCCTCCCTTTTTGATGCCTCTCCTTTAAATGCACTTCCCTTAATTTTGTCGTTCTTTTTATTCAGAGTCTTACAAACACATATATCTGGCGTATAGAACATCGGTGACGAATATTTATCTCCTCAACATGCTAACCGAACCCCTACAAACCGACTAACAGCCTTCCCTGCATAATACTTTGTCGTATATTTACCTTCGTGCACTACCCAGTTTATATCTCCCAAATACACATTTGTCCGATTGTGAACACGAACGAACAAGTATATTTTCGCATATATACTCACGCAAAGGTCGTTTGGACACATGCTAAAGTCTTACATTCAGTAAAAAGTTTACAGTCAATTTTTTCGCGATTAGACGGTAATGTGAGAACTAAAGTAAACGAGGCAGCAGATTCTTTTCAAATTTTCAATGAAAACTTTTCCTTGTTTCGACACTAAAGTACATACACACATTAAAAAGTTCAGATTTGGTGTTTAGTTAGAAATAATATACTTCAAAATACTTTTGCTGTGGTAAATAAGTATTACATACGCACACACATACTAAATAGAACTTAACTGCTTTAGAGACACGATCTGCAAGTGTTTAACGACTCTCTGTACAGGTTTTTGTAAGAATACATCGATACGAAGAGACTTCTCTTACAAGTAAACTGTAAATATCAAAATATAGTATTCTCAGTTCATATAATGTCCTTCCTGGCGTGTATGAAAAATATTGGGGCATTCCTCAAGTGATGCTGCTTATAATAGACAGAAATATTTGGATACTTTAATAGACGTCTTGTATTCATATTGGAATCCAATAAAATAAAGTAACTACAAGAAAGATATAATATAGTTAACCGGCTAATAACTGATAGGAAATATATTGTTCCTAATTTCTTAAATATTTGACAGGTAAAACGAATATAATTAATGTATCTCACATGGAGATCAAGTGTTAGTCTTAGAAAGAAGTCAGTTTATTATTAAGAATTAAGATTGACGTAAAATGAGAATAAACACATATTTATGATTCTAATGTTACCGATTACTAATAGTCAGGAACACAATATACCTTTTTCTGAAACGGTTTTGTGTTAATAATTGGTTTGATTTCAATTTAATATGTTCATCAGTATCGAATTCATCGTAGAAAAAAACGTTTGCCTCTAGGGAATAAATGCACTTTGTCAGGACAGTGTATTAAAAGCCTTCATTCCTGTTTAATAAAAGCAAATGGTTCCTCTCATTATTTTTTATGGTTAACCATGCAAGAGACTCAGTGTTTTCTAATTGGAAAGAAAACAAAATCTGAAGGTAATAATAATAATAATAATAATAATAATAATAATAATAATAATAATAATAATAATAATAATACCCTAAGGTTAAATCTCAACTAATTATTATTAATTGTCTTCTAATTAAGATAAAAATAACCCGGGAGATTTGATAATTAAAAACACGTTCATTTAAAGCTCGGGGAAATTGATGGCTCTCACGCAACGTACATGGATAACTGGATGTCGTTTATTGTATTTTGGATTTTAAAAATCCTGTCGACAAGCCGACGATGGCAGGGTTCTTTACATGTCATTTTCTATCAAACACTTTATGAAAGTGATTTTACTCGAAGTCATCTTTGAAAAAATACTTTCTGTAATCGTGCGTAATATCCAATGGAGAAGCTTACTAAAATATACTAAAATAGTAAAATACGATTAAGTTAAAATCAATACAAAACATGGAACCAATTTATGAGCTTAAAAGTCTCATTTCCCCCCCCCCCCCTATTTACTTCACTTCCTACTAAGACAGAATTTGATAAAAGTCGGTTTTTAACGTGGAGAAAATTAAACTTTACAAAACAGGGCACTATGAATGTGAACAAAAATAAACCGTTGTAGTTTCTAGTATGAAATCCCCCTTACTGACCATTGGCAGGAGAATGAAGCATATTATCAAAAGAAATACTACATCTTGCTTTTAGAACACAATATTTCGGTGTCCATTTAATCAGACATTTAATGAAGCACATATTACATTGTCCTTACTCGTACTTTTTCATACTATAAAATGTTCCCGTTCAGCTGGAAGGTTGCAATCTAAACGATGAGAAAGACACTAGCGTTATTTCCTAGTGCCGAAAACTCGGAAATAAACCAGAAGTCTTTTGATGTGCCAGGATTAATGATTGTTTTCACCAACAACATCAGCTGTAGCAGATGCGGTGTCAGTAGTTCTTTATTTTATCTCTTTCTTCACAGTACGGGGCGTCGCACTTAGCAATAAAAATATCCCTAATAATGTATTTTCCTTGCTATTTATTTCATCGACTATGCCCGTCAGAATACTCACGAACAATATGGGGCCCGAAAAAAAGACATGTCCCTATTTATTTAAACATTCGGGTCCCCAACAGCGCCGTAGTTGCGTAATTACACGACGCTAGGTTCGCACTCGAATGAGACTATAATATTTTTATAGAAAGGACATGCTCATAATTATCGCTTATCATTCGATCTCTATATACGATTATTACACAACATTTTCTATCCCGTTAATCATTTTTTTACACAGGAATCACCACCTATCAAGGCCCGGAGGCCATTCGAGAGTAGGGGTTAATGGGTATACATTAGTCAATGTGATTATAGCGTAGTAAACATAAGTAGTGGGAATCTTGTAAATTGGATTACTTAGGAGGACGGTTCATCAAGCGGGCAATCGAAAGAGAGTTCCATATGCGTGCAGGGAAGGTTTATGCACAGATAAAGAGCGTGGTAAATTATTGATAGTGGTTTGGGCTAGACTGTTTCTCGTAAAATTTGGCGGGGAGACCGTAGATTGAAGCTCAGTTGAGCACTTGCCATGAAAATAACGATAACGCAGAGACAGGCTTGCAAAGTCTCTTCTGTGGGAAAGAGATTGCAGGGAAGAGAAAAGGGCATCCCCTACTAAACTACGAAGTATATTTTGAACTCTGTCAAGGCAAGATAAGCTCCTTCTAGCAGCTCCTTCCCAGATGTGGCAACAGAACTCCATCGTTTCTGTAATTATATATTATAGTTTAATCTACTATTTTTCTTACAGACAGGAATAAATCCATACATATATTCACATTTTTCTTATTCGTATAAGAGACATTGGTTTTAAGTTACTTCTAATTTCGATGTACATGAAATTTATACGAGAAAACAAACGTACAAACCTTATCACCTAAAAACAAAGCTCTTATTCTCGAAAACATTGCGAATGACGGCTAATAATCGTTCAGATTATTTTGTATAGCTGACGTAGAAGACATGATTTTCGCAATCCAGTAAAAATAAATGCACGATTTAAAGACGAAAAATAATCGATATGCATGTGCGTGTACATCTCAATATGTATAAAATATGCATTTAAGAATAAGTTGCCTCATGTATACGTCTGGAATTTGAACTATTAGAGATAACGTTGTATAAGTAAATTATAATACCAAATTTCTATTTTGCTTTGCAGATGCAAATATCTACCCAAAAGAGGACTTCTCTAAGAAAAAATAAATTTATATTCGGTCCCAAGTTCATCATGTATGAATAAGACAATGACATTTTAAAACCCGACTGAATAATTTTCATTAAATATAATTTTATATATTATGTTTATGTAATTTATTTAAATAAAAATTTATATAATTGATTTTGTTGCGGATAACAAGAAAACAGGATTAAGACCAGGTTAGCTGTTGTATTCCTGCATCCCCTTAACCCCATCTGTATTCCTGCATCATCTCTATCCTACGTGTCTCACACTCAGACGTTACATCATATGATTATAAGTATGGGTTGAGAGTCTGAAGACAAATCGAACGGATAGTGGTTATTATATAGTTATAGAGACCAAGAAATCAGTCCAGCCGCTTTGAAACTCATGGGGAACGGAATCACACATGCGTAGACATACGCAGATGGTGCCATTAATATATATGTAGATACAGAGATATTACCGCATTTCTTAAAGGATTTATACATATGTGATAACAAAATATGTTAAGATTAAATTTAAAATATATTTGCGTAAAAACTACTAAACAATATAAATGAATTTGGCTTAGTTCTACAAGTATGGGGAGTGGTGAACACACATTTAAATCAGTTTTTATTGTGCCTGAAATTATAAAATTGGTGATATCGACTTTCTGCCAAAGTTATTAAACATACATGACATTTTACTCTGAAACGTAAACGGAACTATCAAGCAGGAGATCGACTGTATTTACTCTTTCAGATGTAAAATTTTCACATTAAAATTCATTTAAACTTATATAAGTTTGCATAAATTTCGATTTTAAAATATCTCTTTATGGATAGTCACGCAAAATAAAAAGTCCCTATAAATATTAGTCGTATCCACATGTAGTTTCTTATTGCTGATTTTTTTTTCTCCAGATTGGAAAACTGGGAATCTCAGTGGGTTTGATCACAGGTAATTCCTATAAGAACTATGACTAGCCTCTCATATAACGTGGATTTACTCGTTTTATTCTAATTCATTGCTAATGCTACTGTAGTCACAATGTGGTTAATAACCCTCCATGCCTGTATTAATTTCTGATAAGAATTGTGCAATATAAATCCATAATTCTAGTAATTAAAAGGATGTTATAATTATTCTAAGTATTCTCGTAAACAGTGATATGTTCATTTTATTGTTGAACTCCACTACAGGGTGAGATACATTGTACAGTTAAGGGTTAATTACAATAATTTAAATTCAATCTTTACTAATAAATTTGGGGTAATTTTTATTAGTATTATTATGAATTTTATTACAAGGAATAGTAGTATACTGTCGTCGCTTAGGACCAGCTAGTACAATAAAGATCTGACGGAGTTCTCCCCTGCAGATCATAGCCTTATTTAGCATCTTAATAAATGGTGGCAAATAATTATAGTTTTAGTAGAAGTAGCAGGAGCAGCAGTAGTAGTAGTAGTAGTAGTAGTTGTACAAGAGAAGGGGTTTTCAATACCCTATAACCATCTATACCGTCAATTTTAATACAGTTTTAGCGAGTCGCAGGGACCCTATAAACGGAAACTGACAAACCACTGAAAGATAACGGAAAAATAATAATATAGCCTGTGGCTTACATATTGGTTATTAATAATATCTTGGGAAAGCGAACACGCAGACAAAAATGAAAAAGTTCTAGATATTTCATTCCACATATATTTTGTTGAGGCCACGGAAATGGTAGAGAAATTATTGCGCTGGGACTGATGTGAATGCCTATGATTGTCCGAATATTTTACTTTTATCACATAAATCAAAGGACATTTTCAGTTCATAAATAATTACGAGGGTGTATTTGTGATGAAGTTGAAAATGTTCATTCCTCTAATAATGTTAACCTGCAGTCGATCCTTGCAGTATAAGAATTTTCGTTTTTTAGTTAAACTCGGAAGTCTTAACGAATGACCGTTATGGCTTTAATCTTTGATTTATCATTTATAGTAAATTCTGCCATGGGGAATTATTGATAAGATTATTCAAAGGAAAAAGGGAAATAAAACTTTAAAATTTCGCATTTTTTAAAATGCGATTTATGCGGCAGATTTTGTATGTACATAATGAAAGCAAGGTTGTGTATGTATATTTTCATGTGTATTTGAATGTGAGCACACCAATAAATCAGAACGATATGAAGCATAGTTTATATAAAATATACACACATACAAACACGCGTGACCGTGCAGACACACAGTCACACACACACACACACACACACATATATATATATATATATATATATATATGTATATATATATATATATATATATATATGGTGTATCACAAAAGTAAGTGCGCCCTCTTTTACTCAAATATTTAAGTATATCACTTAATGGGACAACACTGAAAAATTATTTTTTGGACGTAGTTTTTCTACAGCATATATAACAGAGTTAATGTATTTCCACCTAAAAATAACTAAAAGTATAGCCATTAAAACTAAATTTCTGGCAACAAAAGTGAATACGCCTCTTAAGAAAGGTTGTCAATATTAACATACAACATGTCAACTCAATATTTTGTGTGGCCATCATCATTATCCAAAACTTTCTTCACTCTCCTTGATATGGTGTTTACCAGAACTTTACATGTAACCACTGGAATGCTCTTATATTCTTAAACTACGACGTCGCAGATCTGGCGGAAATTTGAGATTCTCCGCACCTCCACCTTCTTCTTGAAATTCGCTTTATATTTTGCAAGAGACCGAAAATGTAAAAACTTTTGAGCTTTGACCATACTTAAGCAAACGTTTCAGCAAGATAAAAAACGATTAAAAAGCTTGTCCTATGTCTGAATACACTGTAAAATTTCAAATGTATAGACCAAAAATTGGCTGAGTAATTTGGTAGAGAGCGCAGAAGTAAATTCTTTTAAAAACTTTGACCATAAACCCTTAAACATTCATTGTTTTCGGCTCGAATTAGGTTATTAAGTTAGATCCATGTCCAAGTAACCTACATCTAAAATTTGAAGTGCAGTGTGGATATTCAAAAAAAAATATTGCCAGGTGAAGATCGAACGACGGCATTGCGAATATGCATGCATACCCTATTAGCTATTGGTTCATGTTTTAATTTTTAGCCTTGCAACAAACATATCTTCATAGCTCAGCCATTAACATCAAATAAAAAATAAATCATCAGCTAAACGTTTAGGTCTCGATTGTCGGTGGTGGCGCACGATCTCAGGAGAGTAAAGGCAATTTTGGATAATGATGGTGGCCACACAAAATATTGAGAGTTGATATGTTGTATGTTAATATTGATAGCTTTTCGTAAGAGGTATACTCACTTTTGTTGCTAGAGATTTAGCCTTTAATGGATATATTTTTATAGTTATTTTAGGGCGAAATACATTAATATATGCTGTAGACAGACTATTTTTCATTGTGTCAAAAAATCATATTTCAGTGTTGTCCATGAGGAGATATACTTAAATATTTAAAGAAATGTGAGGACTGTACTCATCGTTGTGATACACTGCATATATTTATACATACATAAATACACACACACACACCCATATATATATGTACACACACACACACACACACACATATATATATATATATATATATATATATATATATATATATATATATATTGGCTGATAGGAAGGGCGCGGTGGATACAAGAAAGCTGATTGGCTCACTAAAATCTCAAGAGAAGATGCACATATAAAAACGTCAAGCAACCATAAAATTCGCGCATAAGCCTGAAGAGTCCTAGAGTGGATAAAACGCGGAATATTCAGTGTAGCTTAATCGCCATATATATTTTATAACTTACTACCTAGCTCTACCTACGTATTGAGCACTTTTGAAGCAAATACTTAAAGTTTACGCATAAATTTATATTTTTGTATATTAATTTTATGTGAGTAAATTAAGTAGTTATATATATATATATATATATATATATATATATATATATATATATATATATATATATCCCAAACCTTTGGACTTGATAAAGGGCCGACTGAAACTTGCTCCTACGGTTTGAAATGATCTGAAATAACAGCAAGACGAAACTAGATTTCAAATATTTCTCATATGTTATATCTCTTATCTTTTGGAAATAGGATACGATTATGAATATCTCTAGTATCAACTAATCCTTATACACTGTGAAATTTATGTTATATATGAAAACCAAAAAAGGAGGATATAGCTTATGAGAAATACTTGGAATGAAGTATACCTTTGCTTTTATTTCAGATCAATTTAAACCATATCAACAAGTTTAATCTCCCCTCCATCAAAGCCAAAAAATTTAGTGTAATATGAGATATTTTGTAATTTATATGCAAAACTAGAAATACGCATGGCTATGATTGACATATTTTATGGCTGTAAAAAGTTCCAAAAAAGGCTCTGGTTTATAGATAATGCCCTTAATGTTTGACTTTAAGCGCAAATGTCACATAGCCTCCTACACAAGTCCGGTAACTACCTTTCCAACGATCTTTCATTTGCTAAATTCTGATCAATAGTCACTGAGATTTTAGACATAAAACAATGTCAAAAAGGTGATACATAAATATATATATAAATATATATATATATATAACCTAGAAATGTATGCATATATATATATATATATATATATATATATATATATATATATATATAATCTAGAAATGTTTTTGTAGTTTTGTATGAAAATAAAGGTTTGATGATGTAAATTTAACTAAAATATTTAATAAACAAAAAATATACAATTACTACCTAATGAGTTACAGACAAAAGATCAAAAACCAATAGTTACAAATAAAATAGGGCCAATTATTATAAATATTGCAGAATGTGAATGTAATTCATCTCCTTTCTGTAATAATAAGATAAAACATGTAATTACAGGAGATTTAAATATAGTAAATAATTCTAAATTAAGAAAACTACTTAGTAAGGGTCCAAATTATAGAGAACCTAAATGCCTAAATTACATTAAATGCGTTAAAAGGGTTAAACATATAAAAAAATATAAACACCCGAGAAAAACCAATCCTCTTTTAAAAAATTCAGACATACTGGAGGAACTTAAAATACTTCAAGACAAGTTTGTAATAGTTCCGATTGATAAAGCGAAAACAATATAGCTTTTATATGTAAAAAAATATTATATACAACGTTTATTGATAACATTAGGAATTATAGCTAACATTTCAGATACCTATAAAATTAGTAATATAAATTTAGATAGCATTATTATGAATAATAGTAGTATTAGTGAAAAAGTAGGATTAAAGTTAGAAGAAAAAAACAAAAATCTTCCATGTATGTATCGGATACCTAAAATGCACAAAACTCCAGTTAGTGCTTGATTTATTGTATGTTCAAAGACGTGCATTTCTAAACCTTTAAGTAAAGCTATATTTAAAATATTTAAATTAATTATAAATCAAATAAATAATTTTCACCTGAAAAGAGAATTCTATAGTAATATACATCTATTTTGGGTAGTAAATAATTCCCAACCAGTGAAAGAAAAATTAGATAAAATAAATTCCAGAATAAAAACAAAATCTATAGCTACTTATGATTTTAGTACGCTATTTACTAAAATTCAGCACGAAAAACCTATAAAAGAATTAAATGATACTCTAGATTAAGCTTTTGAAGGTGGAAAAGGTAAATATATAGACTTTTCAAACTCTAAAGCTTTCTGGTGTAAAAATAAAAATAGCAAAACGAGTGTTACTTAAGATATTTTAAAAATATTTGCAATTATATTATTAAAGAATGCCATTTTCAAATAGGAAATAAAATATTACTCCAAACGATAGGTAACCCAATGGGATTGGATCCTGCACCATTTTGGGCAAATCTGTGTTTACCTAGACTCGAGTATACATACATACATACATACATATATATATATATATATATATATATATATATATATATATCATCACTAATAAAAAAAATGATATATCAAAAACATATAACTTTCATGGATCTAGGAGGTTTATAGATGACGTTATATGTATAAACGATAATGATGGATTCGAAAAATAAAAATAGGCATCTTATATATCCAAAGGAATTAGAATTTAATTGTGAACATAGAGGACAACAGGCTACATTTCTGGATTTAGATATAAAAATTGAAGATGGGATTTATCTTTATAAAATATTTGATAAAAGAAACGCTTTCCCTTTCAAATAGTTCGTATGCCGCATGAAGATAGTGCCTGCCCTGTTTTTAGTTTTATGGAACCAGTATGTCAGTTTTTGAGAATAGCTCGCGTTACTTTAAAATTAATAGATTTTATATCACCAGATTCTAGCTTAGTAATAAGGATGATAAAAAAGGTGGGGATAAAGCTACAATATTTAAACAGTTAAACAAAGCATTTGTTCGTTATCCTGATGCTTTTGAATCGTTTAAGATTATCCAGAATATATTAATAAAAGAAATCCAAAACTATATTAGTAATGTATAAAATGTATTTATAATTACATATAAAAACATGTATATATGTATAAATATTTTTAACCTTTATATATTTAATTTTAAATAGATATGAATGTAAATATTACAAAATACTAATACTAGTGGAGGTAATAATAGTTTAATTGATTAATCCAAAGCTTATAAATCCAAGACTGATGAATTAAAAAAATATCCATTTTGAATTTGGAAACTGATGAATCACACAGGTAAGAAATTCATTTTTATAGCATAAAAAGGTTAGATAATGCAATTAAGAATAGGAAATTAGATAAAATATTTGTAACATGTCTTCTTCCTAAGATTAAGGGACGTGGTGTTTGATTAACACTGCTGGGGAGCCATGATGTAATATGTTGTTTTGTTTTTAAATCGCCGAAACAGTGTTTCATGATAAACAACTGATGATCTCTTAAAAAATAAATTATTAGTACTATATTGAATTCGGGATCGGTCTGATGCAGTGATTTCAGGTGATTAAATGACTTATTGACTAGATGGTTTTCTAACGAATGATACAACATATTTTTTGTATAGTTTTAAAGGTTAAAAACTTCAAAGACTATATATATAAAATAAAATACAAATTACAATTTAATTTACCAAAATGATCCAAGATTTTAAAACTTAAGTATATTATAAATATTAAAGAATTAATATTTATTAATTAATCTCAACAAGATTTAAAAGCTCGATAAAACCAAATAGGAGATAGAGCTTATAATAAGAGCTAATAGTTAATAAAACATGTTAAAAACACCTTGAAAAAAACTTAAAAACATATTTAATCTGAAAAGGAAACACTTAATAAGTTGATAGTCCTTAATCTGCGGAGTGGATAGTCCCTGATCCGCGGAGTTTCATCAGATACGTTTGTATGCAAAATCCGATCCCGCATTTTGCTAATTCCTACCCTCTGATGAGAAGGAAAATATTTCTTCGAAACTCAGCGGATTAAGGACTATCCACTTATTAAGTGTTTCTGTTTAAGATTAAATATGTTTTTAACTATTTTTCAAAGTGTTTTTAACATGTTTTATTAACTATTTGCTCTTATATATATGTATATATATAGTAATTTATAAAATATATATGGCGATTAAGCTACACTGAATATTCGGCGTTTCATCCACTATAGGATTCGTCAGGCTTATGCGCGAATTCTGTGGTTGTTTCTCGTTTTATATATATGTGTAGGATTTTAGTTAGCCAATCAGCTTTCTAGTAAAAGAAGTAGTTATATGTGTATATATATATATATGTATATATATTATATTATTGCTAGTATTATTTAAACAAAACCAAAATGTGTCAACAAGAGTGCTCAATGTTTATACAGAGCAATATAAATATGTTGGATATGATAACTAATGGCTACACATATGCAAACATGTTTCAGTGACCATCTTGCCAGGGAAAATCACCTCATCAGATCAAGCATATCCACGAGAGATCCGTCAAAAACATTACCTCTTTTTATAATTAAAACCAATCAATGGGATAACATCATTTTTAAGGTTAAGGAAGGGCTAACCAGATAAAATAGGTTATCACATTAAACAAATTGATTTGGGATCTCCCAATATAATTTCATAGTTATGCTCCTTTTCACCATTCAATTCTACTGTGTAAATTATATACATTCATCAGTTGAGATTATTAATCCAATATTTATTCATTATACTAGCAATTTTAAAATCGATGATATACGTTTAAAACATAATATTACTTTTAAAACAGGTGATTACACGTTTAAAACTAAATAAAATAATGAGATGATAGATTAACGATTGAATAAGTAGTAAATAAAATATCTATGAGATGGTTATTTATGAAAAAAAAACGATTAAAAATTAAAAAAATTAAAAGTGACTTTTAGTTAATCATTACTCGGTTTAGAATATTATGCGCTTTTTTATGATAATTATGATGGCGTTCAACGCTTAGCTTACCTTTAGTAATTAATTATTAATTGCATAGTTTAGAAAGTGACGTTTTATATCAGAACTATGCATTATATTATTTATATTACTCGACTACGAAGATATAAATTCATAAGACTGATTACATTTAAAACAAGTGATTAACGTTTAAAATAAAATGAAATGATTAATTAATGATTGAACTAAGTAGTTAAGAATTTCAATGGGATGTTAAAAATTATATATATATATATATATATATATATATATATATATATATATATATATATATATATATATCAACCTAACAAAGGAGAAAATAAGGCAACTCGAAGTAAAAATACTATGTATAATTTATATTTAAATCAATCTGGCAAAGTGTATATATCTAATTCTATCTCAGTACACTACCCATGTTTAAACTAAAAAAAAATCATGATAGATTAACGATTAAAATAAGTAGTAAATAAAATAACTATGGGATCATGTTTAAAATGGATAGATTTAATATGTGATAAATAATTAAAAATTAAACTAGGCATTGCATAACTTTCAATCAAACGCCCTCTTTTACTCAATATAGAAATATATGAGTTTATTTATTTAAATTAACAACTTTTAATAATATGGTTTTTATAATTTCTTTAGTGTATTAATTTGAAAATGTTTATAAGAGATAACTGTTTCCTTTTTATATTAAACAGTTGGTCACGAACTTTGAATTTAGTTATCTCCAGCTTTTCATGGAGGCATAGAAAACACGGTGCCTGTAATGAAAGGCATACATTAGCTCTTTTAATAATTTTTTTTCCTGGCAGGGTGGTCACTGAAACATATTTGCATATGTGGTCATTAGTTATCACATCCAACGTATATATATATATATATATATATATATATATATATATATATATATATATATATATATATATTCATATCTTTGGTTCTTTGTGACAAAACATCATAAAAATTTGCAGGTTTTTTTAAAAAATATACTTTCTATGGTTATAATTTTATTACAATTTGTAAAAGAAACCTATATTTTCAAACTAATAAAATATTTGCCTATATTTGTATGTATAATTTTCTGGCAGGCCAACTTTAGTTTCGTTCCTTTTGTATAAATTTTGCTTGGGACTTCTTTTTGGATTGGTTGTCTCCCCTGTGGCCTTGCCAGGCCACTAATATATGATAAATTGAACAAAACATCTTTCTGAAACATTGTTATTGATTACGATCAAGTCATCACATATGTTTATGTAATGGTCGAAACAAGAGGAATCGGAAGCTTATTATAAAATCCACCAACCGAAACGTGGAAATGTGCTTGACGCATCAAGAAAATATCCATAAAAACAAAGACGAGAAATTTATGTTGTTTTTAATAATCCATGTTTATGATTGTTCTATAAATATTAAGTACAATATTAATATTCATATCCTCTTTTAATTTTCAAAATCATTAATTTTGTCAACTTTAATTTCTCAACTATATATATATATATACATATTTATATACATATATATATATATATATATATATATATATATATATTTAAATAAGGGGGTAGTCACCAGCAATGTGTATTTTTTAACATTATTTTATTATTCCGTGTCTTGGGTTTCCATTGAGAATTATGTTTAGATCATTGTAATAATGTTTTTTACATCATTGAAATCGGTTTTAACGCGTTTCAGATGTTCTGTGAAGATTCCTCGTCAGAAATTATTTTACAAAATGTGTTGGAGATGTAAAAAAGCATTTTCGTAGTTCATTTGAAGTGTTTCCAAGGGGTGGAAGCGTGTAAGTGTCTACTATTCATTGGAATGTTCACTTTTTAGTACTCTTTTATTGGGCTTGTCGAAGCCGCCGACCTCGGCTGTGGTCACTCCTGTGTTTTGTTTCTCTCTCTCACTCTCTCTTTCAGCTTGTGTTTTTTTCTTTTCCGTTAGGGTAGGGTGTGTGTGTGTGGGAGGAGTGTTTTCTTCTATTGGTTTGAGAATGTGTCTACTGTTTTATTGTATTATGAGGTTATTTGCTTCCCTAGGAAGGTGACTGTGATCCAAGGTCGTTACTAATGTGTATTTGTGAGGAGGGGGAAGAGGGAGAACCAGCTCTTCTGAAATAAGTGTAGGGGTGCTTTCATTCTCTTTTGATATTTATTTTTTGGATTCTTGGATTTAAGTACTGTGATTTTTCGTTTCAGTCTTTTCGGGTATTCTTTATATTATGTTTGTTTAGATAAAGGGGTGTATTTAAAATATGTATAGAGGATTTTTTATGTTTCTATTTATTTGTCTCCCCATGTGGGTATGGCCAGGCCCAGGATCGGTTCCTAGTCTGGGAAATAACTTGTTCCCCAGAGGGGAGGGTCCATTTTGAGGGGTATAGGTATGGGAGGGGGATGATAGAAGGGATGATAGTTGCCTCAGTTATGAGGGATTTCTCCTCCACTGACTGAGGAGGGAGCGAGGTGTTGGAACAGATATTATATTATGGTTCTAGGTGTTTCCTAGTGTTGATGGTTTCGAGTTTAATTAGGGTTGGTATTGTTCAATGTGTTGTATTAGAGATAGGGGTGTTATGTCTGTGTGTGATTGTATGCGTGCGCGTGTGTGTGTGTGTGTTTTAATGTGTCGGTTCTGATTTATGTGTGGGTGTGTATATGTATATGAATGTGCATGCCAGTGTGCCTTGCGTTTCATATTTTTGTGTGTTGATATTAGGCTCTGTTCAGTTAAGGAGTGAATCTTGTGATGATTTTTTCCCTGTGTAAGTAAATAAAAATAATTATCTGTTTGGAAGATTGGCATTATTTTGAAGCTGTTTTCACTGCATGTGGGTACGTGTTTTGAAACATAGAGGTGTCTTTTATCTGCAATTTTGATGTTGCTCTTATGTAAGGCCACTCTATTGCTGAAATCTTTGGTGGCCCCTATGTAGGATTTGTTGCATGCAGTACATCTTAGTGCATATACTACATTTCTGGAGGTGCAATTTAGATCCTTTTTTTATTTTGAATGTGTGTGCTGGGTTTTTGAATGTGTATGTGTTACCTTCTCTTATTATGTCACATCCTCCACATCGCGGTTTGCTGCATTTTGTAACCGTTTTTGTAGTGTGTGGAACGAGTTTTCAGGAAGTTAGGATGTGTTTTAAGTTTTTGAGTTGGCTTTTGCTTTTTATTATTTTTGTTGTTTTAAGTAAGTTGTTTAGTTTGTCGTTCTGATTGAAGAGGATAAGGTTTTTTGGTAACTGTGTGAATAGTTCTGGGTTTTCTGTGTTGTGTGTAGAGACGTATGCTAGAATTTGTTCTTTGTTGTGTTCTTTTAGGATACTTAGTTGGCCTATTGGAATTTTTTCAGCCAGTTCAATGCATTTCTGTTTAGTGGTAGTGAATATCCTCTTTTCCGCAGTGTTATTTGTAGTTCATTCAGTCTAGTCGAACGGAGACGTCTGTCTGTTACTATGGTGCAGACTCTACGTGCTAGGGATTAGGGTATTGATTTTAGACATGTTTTTAGGATGGTGGCTTTTGAAGTGGAGGCACTGCTGAGTGTCTGTGGTTTTGTGGTAGATGTCTGTTATTATGTTGTTGTTTTTTTATTGTTACTAGGATGTCTAGGAAATGTAGTTCCATGGGGCTTTGTTCTAGTGTGAAGTTTATTTTTGGGTGTAGATTTTGTAGCAAAGTGTGGAGTTCTTTGATATCCCCAATGTGGTTCTCCAGAGGATAAAGCAGTCGTCTAGGTATCTTTTCCAAGATTTTATGAAGAGTGTTTTTATATTGTGCCCGTACTTTTGCGCTATCCTTTCATAAAGGGTATCTTCTAGGAAGGCGAATATAAGGGTGGCATATGTCGGTGCCATTTCAGTACCCATTGCCGTGCCTAGCATTTGGATGTAGTTGTCATCATTGAATTGGAAGTAGTAGTTATTGAGGATTATGTCGATGCTATCAATCACGAATTGTTTATTGAATCTGGGGTGTAAAGTCTGTGTATGTTTGTCAATCCAATATGCGATAGCTTCTTTTTCTAGGTTGTGTGGGATATTGCTATATAGGCCGCTAACATTGAATGTGGCTAGTATTGTCCCATCGTCTACTGTTTGTGGTAGTGACCTAAGGAAGTGTGTGTCATCTCTTACAAAACTTCTGACTAGATTGGTGAAGGGCTGTAATAGTATATCTAGTAGGTTGCTAAGTCTGCTTGTTGGGCATGATGGTCCTGCAACTATGGGTCTGAATGTTAGGTCGTTGGGGTTTGGGGTTCTTATGTACTCCGACTTTTAACTGTTGATGGCATTTCTTACCTGGTTAGATTTGTGTATTTTGGGTAGCCATAGAAGATGTTTGTTTTTGTTGTGAAGTTTGTAAGGAAGTCTTTTTTTCTTTTTTAGTTAATGTACTATTCTATGTTGTGCAGAGTTTTGTTATTTTAGATATGGTTGTGTCGTCTATGTTAGAGCTAATTGGTTTGTAATAATTTTCGTTCCCTAGTGATTCTGAAATTTTTGTTTTATAGAAGTTCTTATTCATTATAACCACTGCACTACCTTTGTCTTCTTCCTTTATACCTAAGTTGTTATTGTGTTGGATATTTTAGTGCTTGATTTGGTTTTCGTGTTAGATTACTGGTGTTTTTTTTGTTTGGGGGTTGAGGTTCCAGAGCCTTTCAAAGAAAGTATTTAGTTCTTTTGTGTTGTTATGTTTGTTGGGGAAGTAGGTTGATTTGTTCTTCACTAGAGAGTCGTCTGTTTTGATATCACTGTCATTAAGTATATCTATGAGTCTAAATTTGCGTTCAAATTCTTTAAGGTCTTTCTTTAACTCTGCTATGTTACTTCGTGGACTTGGGCAGAATTTAAGGCCTAGTTTTAGTACTTCAATTTCGTCCTTTGTAAGTGTCTCCGTAGATAGGTTGATGACTTTGGGTTTTTTGTTGTCTAGTCTGGTGTTGTCATTTTGTGAGGGATTCCTAAAAAATGGATGTGAGGATCGTTAGTTTTGTTGCTCCGGTTGGGAGGTTCGTTGTGTCGTTTTGTAGGGATGTATGGGTTATGATGGTACCTGGAGTATTCGGATTGGTTGTGTTTGTGTGGGTGTATTTTAAGGGTCGGTTTTGTACTGTGGGATACTGGGGTGGGTGTTTAAGGATTATTTTGTGTTGGGTGGTATCTATAGGGGTGGTTTGGTTCCATTGGGTTGTTTCGGTTGGGGTTGTTAAGTAGGGGGATTCTTTGGTTGTTTGTCTGGGTGGGGCAGGGTAAGAGATAGTAGGTTCTTGACTGAGTTGGGTGACGTGGTTGGTAGTAAATATTTTCGTATTGTTGTGGGAGGTTGTATCTTTTAGTATTGTCATGTGGTAGTGGGTTGTCAGTTGTTGATATGTTGTTTTTTGGAGAATTTTGGTTGTAGTATTTGTGTTTGCATGGTGCCTGTGTTCTTGTGTGGATGTGTGGTGTTCTAGATTGGAGTTTTGGTTGAGTTTGTTGGTGGGGATGGGTGTATGGTATGAATATGTTCCGGTCGTTTCGTTGTGTGTGTTTGGGTCTGTTGTGTGGGTATGTTTGAGAGTGAGGTGTGTCTCGTTTCTTACCTTTGTTTCAGAATATATATATATATATATATATATATATATATATATATATATATTTCGTTTCGGGTTTCGGGTTTCGGTCGGGTCGCGGCACCATTGACATGATATTTTCCTTACGTCAGGTGGCAGAAAAGGTCCGTGAGAAAAATCAGGAATTGTATAAGGTGTTTGTTGATGTGACAAAGGCCTTCGACACTGTGAATCGCGATGCTCTTTGGCAAGTTTTAAGAAGGCTTGGTATTCCAGAAAACATGCTGAACGTGATCATTTCCTTTCACGAGGGGATGAAGGCCAGTGTTGTCTCAGATGGTATGATTTCTGATCCATTTGATGTTACGACTGGGACTAAACAGGGATGTGTAATGGCGCCAGTCCTCTTTGCGCTCTTCTTTTCACTAATGCTGAAACATGCATTTGATGATTTGGACACTGGTGTCAAGTTTCAATTTCGGTCATCCGGTGGCTTATTTAACCATCAACGGTTTAAGGCCAAGACTCTTCTTCGCACCGAAATTATTCGCGACTTGTTCTTCTTGATCGATTTTCAGCCGCGTGCAAGGCCATTGGCCTGACAATTAGCATAAGGAAGACTGGGGTAGTGCATCAGCCACACCCCACCCCAAAACAAGTTGAAGGCGTAAAGCAAAATCCACCAGAGTATAGATTTCCTGCGCGCAAGCTGAAAGTCGACGGTCATGATATCAATTATGTCAAGTCCTTTCCTTACCTTGGTAGCAAGGGGAACTAGGCGGTTCTCTTGATGATGAAATTGTCAACAGGATTGCTAAGGCCACTTTTGCCTTTGGAAATCTCCGCCATCGCTTGTGGAACGAAAGGGGTATTCGACTAGACACAAAAATCCTTGTCTACCGTGCTGTTGTTCTTTCCATTCTTCTTTATGGATCTGAGTCATGGACTCCATACAGACATCACATTAATCAGCTGGACGTTTTCCACAAAAGCTGTCTACGCTCCATATGTGGTCTTAGCCTCCGCGACAAGGTATCAAATGCCGAATTATTCACAAAATGCAAAATATCTGGCATTGAATTATTCCTTATTCAATCGCAATTGCGGTGGGCTGGTCATGTATTGAGGATGCCCGATGACAGAATTCCAAAAATTGCGATGTACAGTCAATTTGAGAGTGGTAAAAGAATTTTCGGACGTCCTTGGCTTAGATACAAGGACAAGTTGAAGAGTAACTTATCTGCAGTGAACATACCATACAGGAGTCTTGAAGATGAGGTGAATGACCGAACAGGATGGAGATCAAGGTGTTTTGAAGGTCTCCAGAGGTTTCAATCTGAAAGCTTAAGGCAACTGAAAGAAAACAGAGTAAGAGTAAAACGACTACCAGTCGCACCAATATCTGCAGCATTAAATCCACATTCATGTTCTATTTGTGGCCTTGTCTGCAAGTCCCTTGCTGGACTAAAAAGTCATCAGAGGCAAAAGCATGAATGAGTTTTAGAAATATTGGTTGTCTGAACCTCATACGTCGAAATCGAGAGTCCATCATATATATATATATATATATAATATATATATATATATATATATATATTTATATATATATATAAATCGAGCAAACATTGCTTTGTATTTCTAACTTTTCTTTTTCGATTTTTCTTATTATCTTTTTATTATGAGAAGCTAGAATTTCAAAGCTCGTTCTGAAGTTGTACTGCTCCACAAATATAAAAAAAAATTAGAGCAGACTACAAAACTTCAAATGTACTGTAGGATAATTCAACACTACTACTATACTACTATTACTGATACTACTACTACGAATAATAATAATTATGATAATAATAATAATAGGATTACTTATATATATATATATATATATATATATATTTACTTCAACAATATTGTCTCGCCACCCTACAATGTATTTAACGAAAAACAGTGGCATATATCAACATTTACAAAAATTATATCAGTTCCCCCTCCAACCATAGACAAAGATTTGCAGATAATACTAAATTTTTTAGCGTATAATTAATTCAAAAGATTAAAAATTATCGAAGTAATTTACACTTAAAGCAGCGAGCTACTATTAATAATATGGCATTCAAGAGCAGTATAAACATTAAAATGCCTAGCGTAGTGCAAAATGTCTAATACTGGCTCATAGACCCTTAAATTAACTCTAGATTTTTAATCGGCTTAGTTTTTAACCGGATGTTGATGTACATTTTATTTATTTACCCACCATCGAACAGCAGTGATTATAACTTCTGATACTTCAGATTTTGTTAGCATAAGTTTTGCTTTCTGTATTTAAATATAATAAATATGTATAATAATAAATATCATTGTCACCTCTATTTAACAAGGGTTTTTTTATTAGAATTTATAAGAATCCGTCAATTGGGTGTAATAGCTTATGCTTCTTTGTTGAACTGTGTAGGGCGCATCTTACTCTATATGTCCACCGATTTGACATAATACAAAATTAAATTATCTTTTTTCCTATGATAATAGATTATTGTTCTGATAGTGAATACCAAGCTAGAGTCAAGGATTACTTTAACAGGTGAGAATTACCATTTCCTACACCGAGGGTTGCGTATGCCCGAGACTTCACTGTCTGTAGAAAAAGATAACACACATTTGAAATCAAAATAATTATTATATAAGGAGAGAGAAAGATAATGAAAACAAAGCGAGAAAAAGAAAGAGAAAGACGTGTCTCGTTATCTTTACAACTCTACACTGTAGGTAAACCTAATGAGATTCTAAATGGGGACGCTGATTGTTATCGACCAAATAAATGAATATACACGGTAATGCCTTTCTATATAATTTACCTAAAAACGGGATACTAAGAGCAAAAATAAAATAATTTTTTAACCACACTTTATTTTTTTTTATTACATTTTCACCCCAAACAAGGCACATTGCCACTTTGTGTGTAGGGGGCTACTATCAGGGGCAGCAACTACTGGGACACTATGTTGGGATTTGAGCAGCAAGATGTCGGTTCACGTCGCACTTGAACTTCTGCATGTCAGTACATTTAGGGAAGCAGGAACCTGGAATTGAATTCCAGAGTTTAGCGGTTCTGGGGAAGAAACTACTGGAGTAGAAAGATTTTTTTACATCTAGGGATCTCTACTAGATAGGGGTGGGATTTAGCTGCCTGTCGGGTTTGTCGAGGGTGTCTCCGTCGTGGGGGCACAAGTGTCTGCAGTTCGTCAGAGCATTCACCATTAAAATACTTGTAGAACAGGCAGAGGGATGCAACGTTTCGTCAATGGGACAGAGGCTGACGCTTAGATGCCAGTTCAGGGACTATCAGATTGGCGACTGTCTTTTGAACCTTGTCTAGGAGCGACAGACTAGTAGCAGATGCACCAGCCTAAATGTGAAAACAATACTCCATACATGGGCGAATTGTGGCCTTAGAGAGGTACAGGATACTTTCAGGTGTCAGTAGTTTTCTAGCACGGTAGAGAGAGCCTACCTTTTTCGCAGAGGCCCTGGCAATGTTTTCAATATAATTGTTGCAACTCATGTTTCCTGTGAACGTTACGCCATTTCATATTTTTATTTTAAGTTTCTTATTGTCTTTTTGTATTTTTCTCAAATTGTTAGAAAATGGATCTGTGTGTTTATATTTATTTCAGTATTTCGCGAGCACTTTTAACTGTCTGGCCAAGTCACCATCGGGCCGATTTGTCTAGTAAGCTTAAAAAAAAAGGTGTGGTAAATTATAGTTTTTATTAGTACACATAAGTATCGATTGCCATATATGGAATCATAGTCACGTGTTAGAGGCGTGGCTTAATAGATTTATGCGCAGTATATAAAATGGTTCATTTTAATATTTACAAGATGGTAATTCTAAAATTTACAAGTTTCTTTTTCTCTGCAGCCAAGGCACAACTATCTACGAACCTAGGCAACATTTGTATATGCATAATATGTCTGTCAGATAGATTTTCCTGGTTTTACCGTTAAAGAATCCAAAGGTGTAAATATTTACTAGCAAGATCATGTTCAAATTCTTCTCCGACCAATACAAAGTAGTGATGAGTGATTTCCTGATTTCAAAAGGATAAGATCTTATTGTGTTTTACTTTTGAGGAAATTAAGTAAGCTTTCAAAATCAAGCGGCAGAGAAAGATCAGCAACATCCCAGTGTACAACGCGCACCTCGCCAAATGAGAAGCAAGGCTATATGGCTATAGAAATACCCCCATCCTCTTACTCTACTGAGCTTGCAAACGCTTATATTCACCTGTTTACAGCCTTTGTGAAGGAAAAGAACTGTTAAAATGACGCAGTCCTAATTTCTGGACCCTAACAAGATAACCAATCTGGGGTGTTTTACAAAAAAAACGTATTCAACGCTGCATTAAACATTGAGTAAAATGCGTAATTCTGGATGGTTCCAATATAAGGAAAAAAATCTATAACTATATTAAGTTTACTTGCTATGCAGCATAGAAATTAGGTTAGATGCATATCTTATTGAACACCTATATATATATATATATATATATATATATATATATATATATATATATATATATATATATATATGGCAAAATGGTAATTAGTAAAACCTGAAGAGAGTGTTCAATACTATTGCAGAGCAAATATACGTTTTATTTGTTCAGTTACATATGTTTCGTTTGCCGGACCATATTTACGATTCAGCAGCCTCGTAAGACCTTACAAGTTTTCTGTAAGGTCTGACGAGGCTGCTGGATCGTAAATATGGTCCGGCAACCGAAATATATGTATCTGAACAGAGAAAACGGTAATAAAAAAATAAAATGTATATATATATATATATATATATATATATATATATATATATATTATGGTTTTTATATCTGCTTAGTTACACATATTTCCATACCGGTCGAATTAATGATCCGATAAATTTGTTAGGTCATACGAAATCACCGAATCATTAATTCGAGTCTGGTAGTGGAAAAATATATCCCCAAGCGGATTAAAAACAAAAAGTAAAATGTATTTTGCTCTGCAGTTGTACTGAGCACTTTTAAAGGTTTTTCACCACTTGCCATTTACTCATTATATATATATATATATATATATATATATATATATATATATATATATATGCGAGCATGAGTTTAATGTTATATGGTGTTATGGTTATGCATTAGCATGGAAAAGTAGAGGACTAGTTGTAAAAACTGGAAAAGAAAAGGACAATATATACTAGTGGAAAATATAATAAATTTAGAACTTAAAATATTGCAGCATTAAGAATTGATTATATAATGTTATAAATTGAATTTAAAAAAATGTTTATGCTGCAATATTGTAAGTTATACATTTATTTAATTTTTATTAGAATATCTTGCACTTTTCTTTTCCCGTTTTAACAACTAGTCCTTTACTTTTTTATTTTTAAGCTAAAACATTTCACTTTCCATGCGAGTATTGTTCTAATGTAATCCGTGGTTTTTCCAGGCTCTCAAGTAATTCACTTGTTCTGTCTAATTTCAATCTTATTTTTTGCTCCCCAAAAACATAACATACACATATATAAAAACAATGTACGGCAGTCGTCGTATTTCAATAAAATACCCCCAATTATCTTCCTTTCATGCTTTAATTCTGTGTGTTTCACTTTGTACTTCTCTTTTCGCGACAGCAGTGTATTAGTAGCAACAGTTGTCGCTGAAGCGACGTGGTTGCTATGGAAAGCAGTTATTTTTTTTCGATTTTGAACACCTGTAAATTCATCATAATTGTGTTTTACTGAACGAAAATTAAATATAGCTGAGACTGTGATCTATAAACTATAATAATTGCTTGAAAATTGGTCCCAAAAAAAGAGTAAGTGGTTAAGCCTTAAATCAGTTCTAAACAACTAAACCGCCAGTTAACTATATATTCAAACATCGTGTTTGAATTATATATATATGTATATATATATATATATATATATATATATATATATATATATATATATATATATACAGTTAACAGCTCGCAAATTCTGAACGCACGCAGACAGGAAGCAATTATCATATCTGTTTTTATTTTATTATTGTGGTGTGAGTAGAAATGTATGTACTAATGTTGTGTGTAGTTTTACGGTGAATTTTTAATGAAAGTTTATTATTGGATTCCATAAGAAGTATGTCTAGAAAAGATAACTTATTGTTTTCTGATTCATAGGTGGTCTTTGTTGAGTGTTCAACCGAATCTAGTTTGTCTTTAGTCTTATCTATGAGCATGTTACAAACATATACACACATACCTACACACACACACACACATATATATATATGTATATATATATATATATATATATATATATATATACTGAAAAACATAAAACTGACACTTTTTCTTTCATTATAAATATAATAAAATAATGAATAATAATAATATTTGTTAATTTAATAATGATGTTTTCTTAATTTAAAGTTTTGGAAATTCTGCAATGTGTCGTAAGTACGTTTGTTACATATAATGTTTAGCAATAATGATAAATCTTAATAGAATAAAATATCTGCTGGCTATATAAACTCATATATTTAATTCGTTCTTTCTAGTCGTTTGCTTGTTATGATTTTTCTTCTCTTCTGGCATGATTAATTTAATGTAATATAAACCAACTTTGACAATGATGATAAACACGTATGCCGATGTTTCAATAAAAAATCGAGCGTATAATTGTAGAGCAAAACTTGAAATTAAATTTGGGAAAAATTCTACAGAGTAACGTGATAAACCGCACTAAGTAAATAGCATTGTTCTAAGGAAATTGGCTCTACATCCTACTTGGTAAGTTAGTATATAATGTAGTAAACATTTGCTAATAACATACTTATTGACATTAAAACTATGAGCGGTTGGAAATGAGTAAGTAAATTGTCATAGTGGGATATATTGAGGTTGCGAAATAAGCTAGTTATGAGGTGTTATTCTGAAATCGATCAAAGACTGTGTTCTCTGACATGAATAGAGGTTAAAACCAGCCGCAGATAACGAATGGAAGATTACTTACTTAGAGAGGAAGAAGATTTTCTAATAACATTGGTTACTGGCGAGGAGAACAATGTACTGACGTATTTAATATATTAAATAATAGGCAGTGAAAAATCCCTCCCACTTTCTCCCCTCCAATTTATATGATGAAACTGTACATTTATATCTCAATAAAGAAAACATTTATTTAAAAGTTAAATGATTTGTGTGTCTGCCTTTAATTAATAAAACAATCGTAATTAGCTTCGGTTACACTTTTAAGCAGCCTTAACTCATCCTTCTTATATTTGCTGACGTTTATAACTAGGGCTGTGACAAGCATATTTTTTTACAAAAGAATATTCTTTGCGTATATTTCGTTAGAGAATATTCTTTTAACAAAAAGCATATTCTTTTTTTTAAGAATATTCCTTCAACAAAAAGCCTATTCTCTAATAAACAGAATATGCAAAGTATTTATGCAATAAGTTTGGCGAAAATATGTTGAATAAATATTTGCATACGAGTCTTAATTTTTTGAAGTTTTCTTTTTTATATAAATTAAATTAAACATGGTAAAACCTTCGTAGTTGTGAATTTACAATAATTTTTGGTTCCTAATGAGAGCCATTCTATTAGAGGATTATATATCCGCGTATCCTTTTTGCCCTGGGTCTCCAGGGCCGATATATCGGCCCCGTAGTGTCCAAAGGATTGTAACTACAATTTTTATCGAAAAAAATATCCGGGTTTAAATATGGTTAAGTAATCTCCTACGATTGGAACGAGTTTTTTTTTCATTATAAGACTATTTTAGCGGACAACCAAAGAGCTTTAACTTTGATAATTAAAAGACTAATTTAATTATAAAATGCAATAAATAAAATATTTAAGTTCCATAGAGTGTTCAATTGTTCACAGTATATAAGCAGTATATACATTAATGAGTAGGGCAATGTCAAGAATATTCTTTAATAAAAAACAATTCTTTACATATATTGGGTTAGAGAATATTCTTTTGATAAAAAGCATATTCCTTTAAAAAAAAAATGCTTTTTAAAAAAGAATATGCAAAATATTTATGGAATAAGGTTTGTTTTGCCAAAAATATGCTGAAAGAAAATATTTGGATAAGAGTTTTTAATTTATTCATTTTTTGGATGAATTAAACATGGTATAACTCTAACAGATGTGAATTTACATAAAAAAGGGTCTAAAACTTGGTCTGTTGAAAAAGAGTGATATTATAGGCATATATATAAATATGTACAGACATCTCGTCCTTGTAGATACTCAATGCTTGTTAGTACCCAGGACGAATTTACAAGATCTAAAAAAAAAACTAAACAAAACATGCCGAAAATAATTAGCACTCCTGCTGAACGGATGGCAAGATATGCCGATGAATTTGAAGATTACCAGTTAACTGGAAATTGCTTAACCTGCAAATACTGCAATATTTAGGTAGGAACAAACTTTAATACACAAAATTTGCAATATAGTTGACTAATAGATTGGCGTTGTTATAGTAGTTTTGTTTTTGAAATTCTATAACGGTAAATCTAGCTGTATTAAACTTTGATTAAACGTTGAAATTTACAATTTATTTTATCTACTTTTTACGTTAATTAATAAATGTTAATCGGTTTCAAATAACTTTTTCCACCCTTCCTTTAAATGTATATATTACCATTAAATAATTGATTTTTATTTTTACAGATCAAAAGTTGTAAAAAATTTCTAATAAAGTAGCATTTAAAAACCAACGCACATCTGGCAAAAAAGACCTACACGGCAACGTTAGGCGAAGTTCCTACTGCAGCAACTGATTTAGGAGCCAGTACGAATAATTTGTTCAACGCTGACTTATACAAAGCGTTGATTGCAGCGGATATTCCGTTTCATTAACTGAGCAATAATGTGTTCAAAGTCTTTCTTCATAGGTACACACATAGAAATATTCCAAATCAGACTACACTAAGAAAATATTACGTTAGTGAAGTGTACGAAGCAAAAGTGAAGTCACTCAGAGAAAAAGCTACTGGAATGAAACTGTGGGTCTCGATTGATGAAACCACTGATGTAGAGCAGCGTTTTCTTGCTTGCTTTGTGTTTGGCATTCTTGGGGTAGAAGAGGAACGCAGCAAGTGCTATTTGGGAAATATTTCATGTCTGCCAAAAGTTAATCATTCTACAATTGCTGCTTTTTTTAACGATTCGTTGCAGTTTTTGTGGCCGCAGCAAGTCCTTTATAGTAACTTGCTCCTTGTAACCACTGAGGCAGCTGCATATATGTCCAAATCTATGAATGCTCTTCAGGTTTTATGCCCGAAAATGGTGCACGTTACTTGTTTGGCCCAGGGCTTGCACAGGGTTGCGGAATTAGTCAGGCAGGCGCACCCAAAAGTAAATAAACTGATTTCAACTGTAAAAAGTATATTTTTAAAAGCAGCCAATCGGATCGAAAAGTTCAGGGAACTAGCCCCAGGAGTGCCCCTTCCACCGAGTCCCATTATAACAAGATAGGGTACGTGGTTAGATGCAGCGCATTATTACGCCAAACATTTGCCCGAAATTACTCCTGTCATAATGTCTCTAGATTCAACAGAGGTCCAAAGTATATGGGAGTCCAAAAAACTGTTGGATGAGGAATCACTGCCATTTGATCTCGGCTTTATCGCCAACAGTTTTTCCATTTTAACAAAAAATATTGCAAAGTTGGAGACTAAAGGGCTGAGTCTTCCAACATCTATTGAATTAATTAGAGAGGTCGAAATGACACTTGAGGAGATGGATGACTCCCAATTTCGTAAAAAGCTGAAGAATGTCATTTCAAATAACAAAGGTTTTGCTACTTTAAAACGTCTCGATGCACTTATTAGTGGGAAGGCTTTTGAAAATGGAGGAAATTTGGATGACATAGATCATTTAAAAGTTTTCAGTGCTGAAGAAATGGCCAGCTTGAAATATGCCCCAGTAGTCTCATGCGACGTGGAACGAGTTTTTTTCCCAGTATAAGACCGTTTTAGCAGACAACCTCAGCAGTTTCAATTTTGAGAACTTAAAAACGCATTTAATTGTAAAATGCAATGAATAAAATATTTGTTTAAGCTTGATAGTGTTTAATTGTAAGAAGTATTTATAGCATAAAAATAAACGTTTTTTCTATATATTTTCTTGCGTTTTCGGCATTAACTGAAGCTTTTACAAAACTATCAATAGAATTATTAAAAAAAAAAATAAGTCACCCTTTCGACCCTAACATTGCAAAATTACCAACTACTCTACTATACCCGTTCTATTTATTTATTTATTTATTTAGAAAGAAACTCACAGAATTTTTAAGTTAAAATTAAATAAAATATGTAACAAATCTTTTAAAATGTGGCATGAGGCCAAAAATGGTGTGGGGGAGAATGGGGGTCGAGGGTCGTCCACTTGATCTATTCCCTATACCTAGTTGCAGTCACCAAAATACCTTAGTCACTCTAGGGGTTGGATCTACTTAAAACCCCGATGATATGAACAATATTTACAATTACCTTTTTTTTTAACAATGATTTATTTTACAATGAAACAATGAGGGTGATGCGTATGATATATGAGGGGTGAAATTGTGATGCGTATGATATATGCGGGTGATGGTCGGGGGTAATGAGAGCCTTAAAACACCTCAAAATAAAGAAAAATAACAGTAATAAAAAACAAATGAACCAAATAAAACGTTAAGCGATGAATGTTTTAAACAGAACCTACCCTTACCTATTTAATTTCCTTACCTATTTTATTTCTATACCCGTTCTATTTATATCCCCGAAACAGTGTTTCATGGTAAACAACTGATGATCCCTTAAAAAATATAAAAATTGGTATTATAGTAAATTTGAGAGTTGATGCAGTGATTGCAGGTGATTAAATGACTTACTGACTAGATGTTTTTTTTTAATGAATGATAAAAAATAATTTTTTGTGTGGTTTCAAATGTTAAAAACTTCAAAGACTATACTATAGTAAGGCCGAAATATCTGTAGGTCTTCTTTTACCTTAAATCCGCATGGCCGATATATCGGCCCATTGGAATCGAAAGGGTTAATATTGTTGCAAACGTAAATCTAAGGTACCTAGAATAAATATATTCGCTTGAAGTACAGTGAAAATATGCGATTTATAAAAATAAATATACGGTAGCCAAAGAGAATATTCTGTCTCAAAGCAGCATATTCTTTTTAAAAAGAATATTCCTATGCAAAAAAAGCATATTCTTTTTAAAAAAGAATATTCCCGTGTAAAAAAAAAGCATATTCTCGAGCATATTCTTAAAGAATATTCCCGGCATATAAAAAGAATATAGAGCATATTTGAAAGAGAATATTGTCACAGCCCTATTTATAACTACTAGCCCACAACTATTCAAACACGTTGTATGGATTAGATGTAGGGATGTAGTAAATGACAGTTCCCACCGTGAAAATCAGAATAAAGAATGATTCCTTTTCATTTCTTCCAAACATTTTAACTACGGACTACAAAAAGCAAAAGTGTTATTGAACATTCCGTTAGCTCTACATATTTCGTTTACTTATACCTTCAGCTGACTATAATAAACTTTATTTATATATTCGTACTTTGGTGTTGTTATTATATCTTTCTTTGAACTATATCGGTTTGTCAGTTAGAGTAAGATGAAGATGACAGGACACGTCCTGAAGAAAGTGCTGTGACAACTTACGCTTCCAGCATAGAATTTTGACGTATTCATCAGCAGAATGTAGCAAGAATCTTTTCGAAGTTGCAAAACTTTTCTCTGACAAGTTGAAGGTAGACTTTACACAAATAGACACTGCGCGTTATCGTCCCAATCAGCTTAAAGTCATATAATGAACCCGGGAGATCTATTTGAAAGAAAAGTCATACATATGCGCTCACGATAACTTTATATATATATATATATATATACATATATATATATATATATATATATATATATATGTATATAGTCTGTTTAACATACAGACATTATTGGTTACATATGTGCATACGTGTCTCAGTGGAAGCGCAATTAAAATCCTAATATTACCAAGTTAATCTAATATCCATACCTACTCGCTGCGATAGCATAACCACACGAGATTATACTTCGCCCCTCTTCGTCAACTCCTAACCCAACTCTTACTCCATCCATTGCCACACGTCCCCTCCAAATTCCATACTATTCACATTCACAAAATATACATCACATTATATTTTAGAGCGTGAACCATACCCGACTATATTATAAAAAACGAATGTAATATGGATTCTCGTTTCAATATCGCTCCTTTTTGTGGTCTGATTAAGTGATATCTTTGAATAAGGGTTCCACTGAAACAGGTATACACATATGTAACTAATAATGTTTGTAGATGAAATAGACTATATTCTTGCTCTGTCCTACGTTGAGTACTCTTAAATATTCACGCGTTTTATTGGATTAACATTAAGGAAACCAATCTATACAACCATTATACACGCACGCACAGACACACACACACACATATATATATATATATATATATACATAATATATATATGTGTGTGCATATATGCATATATATATACATGGACACACACGCATATATATATATATATATATATATATATATATTATAAATTGATCTATTCCGTATATATGTTTGTCACAATATTAACTTCCGCACTACTAAATAAGATTTAGTAATTTAAGAAAACTAAATATATGACACATGAGGTACACACAAACTTTAGTGTGTTTTTCGAGAGAAACCAGCAGTCTAGATATTTGACTTAGAATGAATTTGCAAGTAAAAATATTTTTTAGACGGGAAAATTTTGCATTATTCTACGAAGATAAAAATTAACTGCTCTTAAAACTATAGCCCAAATTTATTTTATTTTATTATTACTAGGTTGGTGACAAAATAATGTGGTGTTTGCATATAAAATCGATTTTTATTGCACCAACATAATAAGTTTATTCTTAATTTGTTTTTAATTAAAAGCTTTAGTTTAAAGATCTTCAGAATAAATAGAAATGCAGGAATTCTTATGTAATTACTTTCTAAAGACGATTGTTCAAATTTAATTTAACTGAAATACCTTAATTTTACTTGGATATTTTCCTTATATAATGCGAACTTAAAATACTTTAAAATGTTCAAAAACTTATGAATCGTTTTTAAGTAATGTCTCGTAAGTATTTTAAGATTACACAAAACAACTAGGATTTCTGATGACCCCCCTCAATCTTTATTTTAAACAAAATAAAACTTAATTTACACTACATCTCATCATAATGTTGTGTTTAAAAATGCACAATAATTCGTTAATGATTGAATGTTAAAATAACAATGTAAAAACATATACTTGATATTTTTTGCTATCAGCAAATTCTGACGTTATGCGGGATTTAATAATGATTAACGAATCTTTTACATTCCGGTGCTTTTATTGCAATCGAAATCGGGTAAAGTGCCTATTTATCAAGGAAATCGATGTATAAGTTTGCGGCCTATCGTGATGCACCGGGAAGAAGCTTCATATATTTCCCCTTAGTGACTTAGTCAACAATGGAATTTTAGTCTATATTGCACTGTAGATATATTACTTTATTGATATATTACTTTTTTATACATAACTAGCATTTCAGCCCGGCGTTTACCGGGTGTTTGGATGTGTATGTGGAGCAAAAAAAAACGTGGTAGTAGGAAGGGGGGCTCGAATCCGTACCGCAAAGGAGATAAAGAACGGGGTAAAACAACGTTTATGCTGTTACAACCACCGCCAAACAGGAAGCGACATTTTAAAAATTAATGCTAGACAATCTAAAGGAGCAGATACTTTAAAAAAATATCGGCGAAAAAAGTGACCCCCTGTAGAAAAGTGCCAAGTTGAAGGGGAAGATATTAATGTTTTTAGCCTTTTTTCGATATTTGTCGTATGAAAGGTCGAACTTTAAACGATACTGATCTTGGTAACATCCGTCGCCTCTATTGAAAGTTTAAGGCAGACATGCTAACAGACATACACACATACGTTTATATATTGGTAACTAAAAATTTTCGACCCAAACTAAAGAAAAAGCTTGCCCTATCTCTCAATACCCTTTATATAAAATTTCAAATATTTAGACCAGAAATTGTCTGAGTAATTTGGAATAGACCGCAGAGGTCAATTTTTTTAACTTTGACCCCTATTATGACTCCTTAAATTTTATTGTTTTGGGCTCAAATCAAGTTATTTAGTTCGATCCATGTCCAAGGAACCTATATCTAAAATCTCAGGTGCGTAGACCCAAAATTGTCGGAGGAGTTTGGTAGATTTCTCAAAGGTCAAATCGTTGAACTTTGGCCCCTTAATCGCCAAAAACCGATCACATCGATTTTCCCAAATCTCAGTACCCTGTATATAAAATTTCGAGTCTGTAGACTAAAAATTGACAGTTATTGCGTAGGGAAATGTACACAGACACACACACAGACACACACAAAAACACGTTCACTTTTATAGATATATAGATCATTAATTGAAAGTTAAAAATGTTAAAGTGAACTATAATGCATTTCGAAAGTACTTCTGTCATATCAAAAAAGTACTTCTGTCATATCAAAATGTTACTCTTCTATGTTTGACCCTACGCTTGTGTGATGATGATGGCTTAAAATTAAATTTATACTGAAAAAAGGCAAGCATCATGGTGCAATTGTGCTTTAAACATAAACAATTATTTCAAATGCACTCGTGTCATATCAATAAACCTACTGTTGACTTCATATGTCCGACATTTCTGCTTGTATGGTTATAAAACTACTCAAATACACTTGTGATGCTGGGCTGTGTAAGGTGTTAACATTCGTCAAAGTCACTTATAACTTCTTTTATCGGGTTAATTTAATTATCGCCTATCGATATACATCGAAGACATTCCGATATAAAACCTTTCTAAAACACCGCCGCATACATAGGTATCTTTGTGCGAAATTTCATGTAAATCAGCCCAGCCGTTTTGGAGGCCATAGGGAACAGTTTACAAAAACCCACAGAAATTATCCCTTTTATATAATAGTAGAGAAAAAAATCTGTATAACCCAAAAATTTCAATCGGAACAGAGACAAATAGATGCTAAATAATGGCAAATCAGACTGAGCTTAACACGTTACTGCAGTTTACAATGATTTACTGAGTGTGTTCAACTGCAATAAATCGAAATGTAAAGTGTAAAATAAAAATGTATTGCAAAATGTAGGCTGAAAGAATAGTGTTGACAAATTGGACATCCTCTGCAAACTAACATTTGAACATAAAACGAATAGTATCAGAATAATTTTTTGAAGGAGCAAAACACACACACACAAATATATATATATATATATATATATATATATATATATATATATATATATATATAGCGAATCAGGAGGCGATGAAAAAAATCCAATAATGTACTCGATCGTGGATGTGAGAGTTGAAGATACAATATTTATGACGACACTATATATACAGATTTCAAGGTCGTATCAACGGTTTCATTGCGCTAAATCAACCATAAGGGGTTGAAAAGAGTCACCGCAAATTCATCAGCGACATTGAAAAACTGAAACAATAAAAAGTGAACGGAGATTAAAAAAAAACGTTGAACGAGCGTCTAAGACTCAGAGTTTCACATTTAAAAACATGACTTAGTAACTGTGCCAATAGATTATGATTATGGAAGGAAGGAGCGCGTGTGTATGTATGTGTATGAGTGTGTGTGAGAGAGAAAAAGAGAGAGAGAGATAGAGAGAGTGTGTGCGTGTGTGTATGTGTGTCCGGCAACACATGTGTATATATGTATGTTTAGCGAGGGGGATATTTTGGAAAACCTCTCTGAAAAGTAAATGTCCTGTTTAAACGAACACATAACCCTTATAAATAAAGGTACAACCATTAACGCCAATAATCTCTATATAAATAAAATGTAGTAATTTCCCCCTCTGAGTTTGACCTTAACTAGATTAAAACTCAATACATTACATGCAAATGTAATGTGCACAAATTGCAGCACATTATCTGAGGTGTGCTATAGGCCTATTACCCTTACACTTCCTCGATAACCGTACATTCCTATATTGTTCTGGTGAGAGTTCACTGCCAAACCCTGTAAGATTCAATGGAAGTGGTAAAATCTTTTATCTCTATTACATTCATACTCCCGCCCCCCGCGACCACTTAACACCATTGCGGATACGTCCACAGGGAGATTTGGGAAGAAACACCGGTTTGAGTTCTTAGTTGCTTAGAAAAAAACGGAATGTCGTTTTACCGTCGGGTGAAACGCAACTTTCGATTGCATCTATTACATGCGTTACTTATACCATTTCTTTTATTTCTTCTTCTTGTTTTTCCTTTTTTTTACATTTTTTATTTTTATTTTTTTTGAGGGGAAGGGCTGCGATTCGAACGGTTACTTAAACGAAACGAACTAACCTTGGATTCAAGGTTTTACAACAAACTATAACAGTAAGCCGCAAGCGTTCTCCAAATGTTCAAACGATTACAGGATTTATATATTTTATTTACTGTATTTTTCCTTCTATTATACTTTCAGTGATTTTATACGTGATACTTGGTTGGTCACCTGACTTCTTATTTTCGGATTAGTTACACATTCATTATTTATTTTTCTACATTGAATCTCTGGTAGTTTCATAAGCCCGATTATTATTACGCTATCGATATGGAACCAAACGACATTCCAATAGGTAAAAAGCGACAACAAAGAAAATAATACAAAAAAGAAAACAAAACAAAACACATAACAAACCGTTATAAATACACCTAACAATTATACGGTTAAAAATACTTTTTTGCATAAAACACACCCACATTTATTTGTTATACACGGTCAGTTTTATGGTTATATTTATGTCTTTTTTCCCTATTTGTACTTTTCCTGTTTGTTTTGTTTCTTTGATTTTATTGGAGAAAACAAAGCAACGAAACTAATAAAAAAAAAATAAGATAAACATAATTGCATTTAACATGGTAAGTTTTCTGGGGGGTTTTCCATTTGTATTCATTCCAGTTCGTTTTGTATTTTTTTGTTTGTTTGTTTGTTTGTTTTGTTTTTCCTGTACTCTGCGGCTGCCACCGAATACTTCCGGTCTCGCCTGATCAATGCGTGACAGGAATTCACGAGAATTAGGGTACAAATAATGCAGGATTGCCTTCATTTTCTTCTATTTTTTACATTTTCTTGTGCCCTAAACACCTACAAATAATTTTTATCACCCTTTCTTACATTTTTCCTCCAGTTTTTTGCCATTACTTCTTTCAATTTTACGCGCATAAACAACATAAAATTACATTATATATATTTTGGTCCTTTTGGTTACCAGGGGGGGCAAATACAGTTTCATTTCTTCACCAGATTGGACACTAACAGAGCAAAGTCAACATTAAGGGTTTATTTTGTTTACAAAATAAAGTCCGCTGTTTGCATTTACAGAAAATTTCCTCCCGTCATATATTAGCAAAACTAGTGGGGCATCTATTAATATAAAAACAAAAAATATGTGTGTGTTCGCTTCTTTTTGTGTATGTCCGCGAATGCTTTGGCTTGCAGCGCAAAAATAGGTCAGAATTCCTCGCTCCTGTTCATTTCGCTTCATAAACCTTCATATAACGCCCTTATCAGTTCCTCTCCATCGTGGCACAGCTGATTAGATGACTGGTTTTTTTCCCTTTCGTTTCCCCGTTCGCGTCAAGGCTTCGGGGTACAATCCGACCTTCCGACCAAAACTTTTTTCTTTTACACCTCTTTTTACTCACAGAGCTCTAAACACCTGGGCAGCGCCGGGTAACCCCCACTGGTTAAGAATAAAAATTAAAATTAAAATTAAAAAAAAAGGTAAAGATAAAATTTAAATAAATAAATACAAAATAAAAAATTCCAAAAATTATTAAATCTTTTAAAAAATATAATAGAATAAATGTCAAGAGAGACATTTAAGATAATTAAAAATAATTAAGGTTATTTTCAAATAACTTATATAATAAATGACTCTTAAGGACTATAAAGGAGTATCAGTACATATAAATATATATATAATATAATATATATATATGTATATGTACATGTGTGTGTACATTTATTAGAACTGATTTTTTTCTATTTTTTAATGTCTCAATACCTTTAAGATTCAAATGCATAAAAACTAAACAAAATTAACTAAACGAGAAAATATATTACGTTCGCATAATTATGATTCTAGATACATGTACGTCGCAGTAAGATTTCACTTTGATGTTAATTTTAAAAAAAGTTTTACTCGCCGTATTAGTGACGATCTGATTAATAATATTCGAACTCCGAGTTATAGGTGAATCGTTTCCTTTCTCATTTCAATTAATACGGGATCGGGAACATCGGGTTCTCTGACTATGCGAATAACTGCGGCGATTACATCAAACAAGTATGTCTTTCTTCAGATAAAAATCTAGTCTTGAAAAATTATTTCCATCTGTTACCTAATTTTGGGGGGAGGGGTCGTACATGCAAGTAAGGTAAATGTCACGCATAACAAGGGTATCTGTTGCTAACCTTAAAGACACTCTTATGCAGCTTTGAATCATTTACGGCCATTTAAGTATCATAATTCTAATGTCACTGTATATTAAGCTATACTTTACTTTTTTTAAAATATAGATATAAAATTCTATCAAGAAAACAGATAAGCAGCGTTTAATTCTCTTTTTTTTTACTTCAATACACTGAGGTTAATTAGATGCAAATAAACTACTTTATTCAATACAAAGTATTAATTATATTAGCTATGATTCTACTTTCCTCTTCATACCGTTGCGTTTTGCTAATATATTCTTAAATAACAGATCAATTGATATACAGGACATATACAAAGAACAGTACAAATAAGATTATGCTTTATACAATATTCAAATCTGTGCTTACAAGGATGGAGCACTCTCTATACGCATGCTCTTGGATGACTTCATTAACAAGGAATACGTCCAGATAACGAACGTGTACAATATATTTTCCGTGTACAAACATTACCTCAACAAAAATAGCTTAATACATAACGTGCTGTATACTGTCTCCAAAAAATCTTAAATATTTACAAATATAAATTACTAACAGGATCCGTAACCAGGAGCTGCCCGGTTGAAGCATGGCAGGTCCAGTACAGAATAGTTGAAGCCCCGCCTCGAAAACAAAGTATTTATGATTGTTGTTGGTGGCCACTGCTGTCCCTGAAAAATAGCAGACACTGGCAGCGGTGGCTCAAATAAAATAATCTGGGTACCACTGTCAGGCATTGTTTTCCAGTGGATGGTATTGGAAGCCACTGACGCTGATTATCAGTACAGTTGCTTATTGGCGATTAGTGCGTGCGTTTAGATCGATAACCTGCAGGAACTACTGATTGTAAATAAAGCATTTATTAAATCTTTAGATTGAGTGAAAATATAGGTAGAAAACTTCCTTTTAACGATGGCAGTATCTTTCAAGTAAGCCATCGTTTTTTCTTCTCGGTATACTGCACGCATTTTTCATTTTAAAAAGTAGCTCCAGTACATCTTCTAAATAATAAAATACCCCACCAGAAGTAAAAATAGTAAAAAAGCAAATATATATCAAATAAGTGTTACCGTAGCCAATACAATTTACATTGAAACCTAATATTTGTTATGTTTTAACTTATTTGATAGCGTTACTCAGTTAAAAAAAGGTAGGGTGAGATACGATATTTTCTTACAAATAAATCTACTTTTACCCTGTTGACAACTATAAGATCATTTTACAACGGCTATTTACGAGACAATAAAATGTATAGTTTTACCGTGTACGTTTTCAGCGTCCCAATTATTTTTTTCACGTGTAGATTAAAAGATATATCACAATTTGAATTTAACTATAAGTAATATGGCATCTGTTCAGTGCACATTTAACTATACGTATGACAAACCACTTATAATTTAATGTCTAAGTTTTTTTTTTCAAAAATAAACAATTATAAACAGAACGACTCATATCTATATTCTTTTTTTCATGTTATACTTTCATAGAAATGTTTTTGTTATGTCACAAAACCTAATTTCTTTATGTCACAAGTGTCACGCTCACACATTAATACTATAGCTAATATAACATACTGACCTAATAGATCACGGGTAGTCTAGTAACAAATAAAAAACGTAGTAATAAAATAACTAACAATAGATAACATAATCAAGCAGTAATATTTTAAAAGTGCCTCGGTTCGTAGATGGTTGTGAGTTAGCTGGAGAGAAAAACATTCTAATTTTAGATTTACCATTTTGTAAATATTAAAATTTACTCTTTTAAATATTCTTAATGAATTTATTTAGCCCCGCCTCTAACACGTGACTATGATCTCGTACATGGCAATCGATACTTCTACGTACTTAAAAAAACTATAATATATATGTGTGTGTGTGTGCGTTCGCGTGTGTGTGCGTTCGTGTGTGTGTGCGTTCGTGTGTGTTAACCTTTACTCTATCATTATTTTTAATACTGGCCAGATGTTCAGACCATTAACAAACATTGATTTATATCATACTGTAAAAAAATTGCAAAGCTTTCCCTCATTAAGCTGGTCTGCACTAATCGGATTTATTCAAGTTTTGTTATTTCTTATGTGTTCAAAAATTGATACTAAATAGATTTTGTTAAAGTATAAAATAACATGGAGATAAATAAAATGAGTAGTCATCCGTGAACTGTCACAAAACCAGGAACGAGTAATCTAACGCTATGCCCATTTTATCTGTTCGTTTAGCGATAAATATACTATACATAAAACTTTACGTGTGACGTTGGGTCTGATAGACACTGTAAAAATGTATAAACTTAGGAGTGCCATCCAAAAGACTATTAATATCTGGATTTCAGAAACAATTTTAAACGTTGTTTTTTTTTAAATTAGGCCTAACAGTTAAAAGAAAACTTGAGGGTTACAACAAAATTTTCCCACTAAAATTTCACTGACAAGCGAAAATGATATTTAAAATGTATGTATGAAAGACAGATAAAAAGAGAAACTAATCTATGAATTAAAAAGGAAAGGTGATAAACCCCAGAAAACCGTAGTCACAATTAAGACTGGATCGACTTCAGCAAATATTATTTGATACTAAATCATGATAGATGTTTCAATAGGCAAAGTTCCTGACATAATTGTAAAGATGAATCTAAAAATGCGGTTACTAAATTCTTTTCCATGAAAGGTAAACATTTTAGAATGAAAAAATATCTAATCAATTTCTTTTAACTAAAAAAAGAGATATAGAAAGCGCAAATAAAAAGTATGGTCGGTTTTGTCGATGTGTCTTATCACGAAAAAAATTAGCAACAAACACGCACGCCCAAAAACATGCACATTATGAAACATGTTCATGATATTAGTTAAAACCTCTCTCTGTTCCCCATCTCTCTCGCTCTCTCTCTCTCTCTCTCTCTCTCTCTCTATATATATATATATATATATATATATATATATATATATGTGTGCATTTAAAACATATCTCTCCTTTCTCACACTCTCTGTCTGTCTGTTCGACAGTCTCTGTATACACACACACACATATATATATATATATATATATATATATATATATATATATATATATATAGTGATTTAAAGGTTATAACGGTTTTTGAAACATGAAAAACGATGTTACTTTTTGCATTTAATATTTTATTGTTATTTTTTTTATATTTCAAGCAGACCTCCGCTCTTGGTCACAAAAAAGTATCGAAATGAATTTGAGTATTTGCCTGTCTAGCTGCACTGTTGATCTGTGAAACAGCGAAACAGTACTGAATGTGGATGACTATAATGCTCCTTATCTGTAGTTGAGCATATTTAGAAGTGATACACGAATTACCATGATCGTATAAGCGATGCTCTTTGTGTAAACAACTCGAACAAAGGTAGTTCGGACGATGTCAAAACTGATGACTACGCAGCAGCCGCCAATAGCGTAGTGGTTAGGACAAACGGTCGGATTTCAATCCTGGCTTGAGGTAGCTGCTTGTCTAGCCGCAGTGATGAGCTGTGAAACAGTGAAAGAGTACTGTATTTAAGAATTCAGGTGATCGCTCATCTTCTCCTCTTTACAGGCCAATATTCTCCTATGCGTCATGAGTAAGTTGCGTGAATCTGTGTTAAATACAGAAGTAATCAACCATCTCAACAAAAATAACCTTCTTAGTAACACTCAATATGGTTTCCGTTCTGCGAGATCTACAGCAGATGTGCTTACAGTTATATCTCATATGATTTGCAAATCTCTCGACGGAGGCAACCTTTCTAGGGCAATTGCTCGTGACAAATCTAAGGGTTTTGATAAGGGTATGGGATAATTATTATTAGTGTATTCACTAGCTCTCTAGCTATTGTATAGCTGGAAATGTCTTCTCAATTATATAATCATTTTTTTTCTGATAGGTTCATAAGAGTAGTAGTTGAGGGGCAAAAATCAGAAGCTCACAGTATTAATGCTGGTGTCCCTCAAGTGTCTATCCTGAGCCCAACTCTTTTCCTGATCTACATTAATGATCTTCCAAATCACATCCTTTCATCATTTGTAGACATTTATACTGATGACACTACCATTTATGGTAGCACATCTAAGACAGTAAACGACCAAGTTCTCTCCGATTATCTCTCCTCTGATCTTGAGCACGTGGTACAATGGGGAAAGGAGTGGCTGGTTACTTTTAATGCATCTAAAACAAGCTTCTCTCTTTACATCATCAACATTCTGATCTGCATCTGACATCAATTGAAATTCAGGCCTCAAGTTTTGACAAGTTTCTGGGCTTGACAATTACTCCTGATCTTAAATGGAACACATACATTAGATCTGTTGCCAAGGCCGCTGGAAAAATTGTGGATCATTCTATCGATTAAGTAGATATCTCACTGCTAATGCAATTATCTATCCATATAAGAGCCAGGTACGTCCAAGGATGGAATCCTCTTGCCACATCTGGACAGGAGCTGCTAGAAAGGACTTGTCCTGCATTGATAGAATTCAAGATAGACTTCGTAGCCTCGTAGGAGATGTCCTTTCCTCTTCCCTGCAACCTCTATCTCACAGAAGAGATGTTGCGAGTTTGTCTCTGATGTATCGTAATTTTCATGGAAGGTGTTCGACTGAGCTTTAGTCTATGCCCCCCCCTCGCAAAACTTTCACAAGAAACACTCGTCTAGCTGAAAACACTATCAATAATTCCCCCACTCTTTATCTGTGCCTGAACCTAAAGGTAGATTCCATGAGCAAAGCTTCTTTCTTAGAACTGCACGCCTGTGGAATTGTTTTCCGTTTTCTTGCTTTCAAGCTGACTACAATATGGTTGTGTTCAAGTCTAACGTAAATACGTTCTTGATGAGCCGTTCCATATAAGTTAACAAATTTACCAAATTTTCATTACTAATGATTACTATATTGTCCAATTTCTACTGTACACTCTTTAACCCTTATTCTTGAGTGGACTCTTTGCCTTGATAATGTGGTGATGCCTGTGTAAAAAGGACTCTTTATATACATATATATATATATATATATATATATATATATATACAGTGAGTAGCAGAAGTATTTGGTGTATTAGTATTTTTCGTATTTCTCCAAAACTATCAATTTAATTAAAATATCAAGTTAATTAAAATATCAAGTTGATTAAAATATCAAGTTGATTAAAATATCAAGTTGATTAAAATATCAAGTTAATTAAAATATCAAGTTAATTAAAATACAATTTACACTCAATCTTTTAACAGATGTCATCAAGCTAAAAATGAAAGGGAAATGTATATATACTTCGTTGACAAATATTTATTAACAAAACATCACATTACCCATATGCAAGACTATTTTACGCAGTGACAAATTTCTTTCGTAAACAGCTATTTTATTTGCCTCCTGTAGGATGGAACGATGGCGAGACTATAACAGCAGGAATAAAAATGAAGCCCTACCAGACCCAAAAGAAACACTCCCCCAGGGTTCAAACCTTGGTAGAAACAACTGGCTGACTCCAAATAGAGCCAGAGCCAAAGTAGGCAAAAAAAAAGACAATGTCCACAAGTGGGGCCTAGACACCTCACCTTTATGTCCATGTGGAGAGGTACAAACGATGCACCACCTAAGGGAAAACTGCCGATTGGGTCCTCATTGCTGAAACCAAAACCTTAAGGAGGCAAACAGCAGTGGCATGCGATGGGTTAATTTCTATTGCGATAACATATGATGATGATGCTTTTGCTACAATATTTAAACCGACCTGAAATTTCATTTTTTAGTCGTCATTCAACCTTACTTCATCATTTAAACCAATCAGAAGGAACTATAGGGTTCTGGCTCCTTACAGGTCAGTTGATAACAGCTCTTAGACACTGCGCAGGTTGCCCGTTTCCTTACTGTTTTAACATAGTTAGAACTAAAGAATTGACTTGTAATATATGCCATGGAAAATTAGCAAGGCATAAAGACGCAATAGGGTTGAAGAAATTTGATGGTTACAGTAAGGGCTGTCGTGAAAAACAATGAATGGTAACACTGAAAAATCTTATAAAAAATGGTTGGTCACGTAAATAAAATCATGTTACTGCATGTGACATTGCTTGCCACGTGAGAAAAGAACCGGGATTGTGGAGGGGTTTGCAGGAAGCAGGTTACCGTTAGAAGTAAGCAAGGACACAATCAAAATATCATTGCATCGTACAAGTCTGTATTCTAGGTCCCGGAGAAACTCCATGGTGGAGTCCTAGACACGTGAAAGATCGTCTGAAATGTGCTTATAAATATCAGCGTGAATCACATGACCTCTCGAACAAAGTTATTTGGTCAGATGAAACAAAAACGTGGTTCTTAGAAGAAACATGTGCACCCAGGTATGAGGAAAAACTGGCACAGAATTTAAACCATCTACCACCATTCCCACTGGAAAGTTTGATGTTTTGGAGATGCTTTATTGTCACTAGACAAGGGCGGCTTGTTATGGTCACAGGCATCATGAAAAAGGAGGATAATGTTTACATCCTGAATGGAAAACTGAAGGACTCTGCTACAGAGCTGTCACTAGAGTCGACCGTTGTGCTTCATGCATGACCTTAAGCATTCTGTTAATCTGACTAAGAAATGGCTTGAGAAAACAATATCAATGTGTTGGAGTGGCTATCAAAGAGCCCGAGTGTCAATCCCATTGAAAATTTGTGGAGGATTTTAAAATTGAGGGTAATGGAGAGGAAGCCTAAGCATCTCGCTCAGTTAGAGGATTATTGTCAGGAGGAATGGGCTAACTTTTTTGCTGAAGAATGCTACAAGTGGAAAACTATGATAAACGACTACATCAAGTAATTAAGGCAAAAGGCCATACAATCAATCATTAGAATTACGGTGCCAATAAATGTGAACTAGAGAATTTTGAAATATCGTCTCTAATTTCATTATTATTCATTTTCTTTTTAAATTCTCTTATTGAGCTGGAAAGAGCAGTTCAAAATGTATATTATACTTTGTGATTTCCTTTGATTTAACCCTTTTCTATAGGATTTTTAAGACAAAATGAGGTTTTTATTGGACCATGCCAGTAAATATGATCACGATTATATATATATATATATATATATATATATATATATATACATTTATATATATATATATATATATATATATATATATATAATGGACTATCCTATCGATTTCGACGCATGCGGTTCCGCTAAAACACCTGTGGTGTAGGGAAATCCACAGATATTATTAGCGAACAATAATAATTATATATATATATATATATATATATATATATATATGAATAAGTATTTACTTTACCCTCGTTTCTGAACGGAATATGAAAATTAGCTTACCTACATATAATTGCTCGCATATCACTGACTAAGTATATTTAGAAGTTAGTTGTTATTAATTTTAAATAGGAAAAGTATTCTTTTTATATCAATATCGAGGCGAGAAAAATCTACTTCATAGGTACACTCCCGATCCAAAGTTTAAGACTATTTGAACACCTTTAAAAAATAAACCTATTTTTAAGAACATATTTTACGCAATGACAATATACCAATATACTTAATGTTACCAATGCTTCGGCCGAAAAGGTTATGGAAAAAAGCTACATTCCAAACATTTATTACAGAAATTTACATTTTTATAAAATGAGGCATTTTTCCTTTGATCAAAATTATAAGACAAGATGTTTAAATTGTTTTTTAGTTCAGTTACAGAGTAGCAATCGCTGTGTAAATGTGCCGCCATGCCTAAAATAAGATACCTTAGCAAATCTAAGCGTGTCTGAATTCAAATCTAGATTTCCATGAGCAAGGTTTGTCACAGCGGGCGACAGCAGCTAATTGTACATCGCAGTAAAACTGTCACTTGGAACTTTCCAAAGAACAGTGAAAATGAAAGAAAAGCAAACCCCACTGATAGGCCAAAAATCTGCATTGAGTAAAACGGTTTTTTTATAACTTTTTTTCAGGTCACATTAAGGCAATCATAAATGCTGATTGCAGTCCAGTAATCATCTAACGACACTTACGGCTTCAAACGATATTGGCATAACGAAAACATTCTTCCTGAAATGTTCTACACACGCATAGTGCTAGATGGTGCCTAATGATATGGGTTGCTTTTCCTTACAGAAGCTCGTTAGAGTTCCAGGTGGTACACGGCCGTCAGACAGCTGCTGTTTTTTATCATGCTATAAAAAAGCATCATTGTTGACGAACGGTCATCGTTTGTGTTGAGAGTGGTGGTTATTCTAACAGGGTAATGCTACAATCTACACTGCAAGATAGTGGGGTCAATCTCTTGGAAATTCTTACGTGCTCATCAAATATGAACTGAACTGAAAACGTTTGGGATGGATGATGAAAAATGTTTATCCAAATCGTAAACAATATTCAACAAAAATGAATATAGTGAACCCACTTTCAGAAGCTCTAGCAACATCTTTAATCAAAATACGTTAATGGAAATACTTATTTCTAGCAGGCCCCAAAGGTTTTCTAAAGTTATAAAAACTAGTGGAAGTAGGACCTATTATCAAATTTGGCTGTTGGATGTTTTCGTACGCTTTTACTACAATTTCTTAGAATTTTAATCCCTAGTTTTATCAGTTTTATCGAGAAAAATGTCTCAATTTATGAAAATGCCAATTTCTGAATTAAATGCTTAAAATGTAGTCTTTTTCTGTTACCTTTTAGGTTGTAGTGTCGGTAACCTCAAGAAAGATGAGCTTAAAATCTACCCTTAAAAATAGTTTCTTCTAGAGATTTTTATGTGGTCTAGAATTTTTGATCAGCACTGTGTATATGCGTGTGTGTGTTCTCTCATGTTGTGCTGGTGTTTCTACAATATGTAATCTTTGTTTTAACTGTTTATATCACAGGAAAAAAATTGATATCCTTGCTCCTCGTGTTTACCTGCATATAACAATGTAAAGGAAATTATATTGATATAGATTTCAAAATTTCATGTGACAGTGTTTATGAATTTCTCTTTCTCAAGTGAATCTGACTGATCATTTTACTATAAAAATTATAAGTGTAATTCTTGTTATATTTTATATAATTATCGGAATTAAAAATTCAATTGAGAAAACAGACATGAAATATTAATTAAAACATTTTTTATTCTTAATTCTCGAGACATTGGTCTCTGCATATGTTTATATAGGATACGGGTTTCCCTGAAAGTTTGCGACCTGGTTTGATACAGAATCGGCAAAAAAATCCTGAATATGCAACATATGCAGCAGCGTCAGCACGGACGCGACAGTTACTCAGTGGTTAACACAGACTGGCAACCTAGGTGCACCAAGTTCGAATATGTTTTTCCATATAAGCATTTAAGGATGTTGACAACCTTAACACGATCGTCTCTGCAAGTACCCAGTGTCTTTCTTAAAACAATTACAACTATATATACATAGGACAAACGATTGGCGAGAACATAATCTTATTCATACGAAATTAATTCATGATTTTTGTGGTGCATACGTTTATATTACATTATAATAGAATATTACATCTTACTATAAATTCCTGGAGAATATCCCTCACGGCGTTATGCACATAATATGCACACGTGTATGTCAGACTGATCTATATCAACTCCCATTTTTGGTTGCAATTGCTGTTTTTCTCAATATATTTCGTCTCTACTAAATATAGAATTGTGTCTTTCTTCCAATGCCTTACTGATCCACAACATTGGCGAGGAGGAACATTAAGTCGAACTTATACAACTCACAACAGTGTTGACGAGAATAATTAAAAAATAAATGAAGATATTCTAAAATGGACGCCACAACAGATGCGACAAGAACTTTGTGGACATTTTCTTTGAGAAACAAACGGTGAAATATTCAGACTACCTAACGTGCTAAAAACAGGCTTCATCAGTGGACATAAAAAATCCTAAGTTGAATTTATTTTTAAGCTAAATGGAACCTCCAACTCCTTTCAAACCATTAGTTTGTGATTTCGTTTTATATCCTGGCACTTTGTTAACTTTTACCAAAGAAATGAATGCATATTTTTTCTCCGAATAAGAGAAAAACAAAAAAAAAAACACTATCCAAATTATAAACTCTTATTTTATAGTTAGCTAAATCTTAATCTAAATAAATAATGGGAAAAATATTTAAAAAATTATTTTCTTGACAAATGAAATAGATTTACACTTGGCTGTTAACAACGTTCTAGTTCTATTTTTGAATGCGTACGTTATATGCACCTATTTAATATGAAAAAAGTCTAATCTAAGCAAGTAGAACTGAATGAGTAGCAGACGGAACAGCAACTAAAAACAAAGAATTATTTTTTGAACTGCTACGTTATAACAAATACAGGAACAACGCAAACAAGAAAAACATCCGAAAGCGTGCGAAAAAGTCCTGTAACAACAGTAAAATAACCCTACGGATTTCATAGCCAGTTTGTGGAATATATTTTATCCAGATGAAACAGGACTTATTTTTGATGAAGCTGTTAAGCCTATAACAGAACGATTTGGGTTGAAAGCATCCCTTCACAAAAATAAAATATTTGAACGCGACCAGAAAACGAAGGCTAATCAACTTTTCCATCAATCTTTTATGAAACACTGTGACGATCACTAACCCTAGCGCAGACAACTTTAAATATTTTATATTTGTGCAAAGACTGGTACCGTAAAAGCTGCAGAATCATAAGCAAGAGAACGAAATTAATCGTTAAAAAGTTATTAAAAGTCTGACAGAAACTTAAATGTATGAACAAATTCTCTAAAAACTATTGAATAGTTAAGTATACCTGACATCGGAAACCACATTAAAAAACAATCGAAAGCAAAAATAAAATATTTTTACTCTCATCCAAAGATAAGTTACACTAATAAACAAGACTAAAATACCACTTAACCCTTTTCCGTTTTGGAGCAATTCATTAGTTTATGGAATGCTCATATTTTAAAGAGAAATTTTTGATGCATTTGGTCGTAAGTATTTACATTGCAAAATGAATAAAGGAAATAAAACCCAAGTTGAATACATGGAATACATGGACAAACGAGATAGTATAAATATAAGAAGTAAAAGTTCTGAATAAAAATTCAAGTTACGCCTTAACTCTATGTCTGACTCCTCCATTGTCAATTTGCATACATAGAACGGTTCAGTAAATAAGCCATATTAAAAATACACAAAGTAGACGGATCGGTGGCAGGTATAAAATAAGATTTAAGGGTTTAGTTATTTTGAATGTTATGTTAAACGGAACTACCAAAAGTCGAAAGTGTTCATCGTAAAAAACACCAAAGATTTATTGACACAGACCTGCTGCAACAGTTTAATCCGTGGGATTTTAGAAGCAAAACATTTATCCATAATATTAGTAAAGTGAAATATTCCAAGAAGCCAAAAATATTTAGTCATTTGGAAATCTAGCTTTCTATGAAAGACAATCTGCAACTTATCCAATGAAGCAAATAGAGGAGGACGCTGAATGAAATAAAGCAAAGAGCAACGACATCCTGAAATAATACGGTTGTGTCTGAAAATTAAAAAAATGAGAAGCATCAAACAGAGGTTATTTACACGCTAAGCAGTTGAGTGAAGTTTGAAGCAAAAGGCAAAAACAATGTCAAAACAAGGTGCAGAGAGACTTATCAAATACGAAGTTGATCAGACCACTCTACATGCCAATTTTCTAGTTTTCTTGTATGAACACCTTAATAGAAATACCGAATTAATTGATAAACGTGTGAAACAGAATTGGATGGTCATTCTGAAAATAATCGATGATATTATTTAGAAACGCAGGCGTTAAATTTAATTGTAAAGACTTGGCGATATGATCTACATAATCCGAGAACCTCAGCGTTCGCATAAGAGGTTAAATTTTGTGAGGGATGTATTGTAGTGCCCACCATACATATAACAATGAATTATATCAGTTACTATATTTAGATCAGGATAATATTCCATCCAGTCATATGCACAAGCTATGTGCATATATCACTCGGACTGACGTACAATGATCTTCTTTATTTGGTGTATTTTCTTTTCTTTTATATATTTCGTTTTCTCTAAATACACAGTTGTGTCATTATTCCGGACGCTTGCCGATCCCCACCAGAACAATGAGTACAGCATAAGTTAAGAATTACAAGTAACCAAAATTCTCCGCTCGTCTCGAGAAATCCTTGGCACATGGAGAAAACTTGAGCGATAAGTTCCATTGTAGGGGGTCCCTTACAACCTGTGTCTGTTAATAACGCATCACGTTATGGATTATCGTTAAGTAACTTCATTTTCTGAGTATCCATCTATCCCCACTATTTGTCACAACATGGTAAGTATGTTCACGACCTACAAATCCAGCAGGACATCTGATGAAATAGACCCATCTCCGTTATTAGTGACCCGTAGATCTCATCAGGCTATCTATCGTGGAGAATAAAAACACTGATATTAAACATTGACTACTGGAATCGTTACGTTATCGGACCAAACAAACCGGTAAAGCAGGCCTTTTTTCCGGGCTTGGTGATCCAAACAAATTATGCGATTTGTACGCCTACATAGCTTTAGACGTGTATGTAGGCTCTGCATATCGCCCGGCTTTCACACTCATTTTTGTCAGACACGCGACCATTAGGTTTCAACATTGACAATAAGTGATCGGCCTTGTTTCCTTATTAGGAATGAACGCCGTTGCCCACTTTCGTCTCATTCTGTACTTCTAAAGCTGAGCTTCTAGAGAGTTCGTTATTGCCATACATGGTCAAGCTACTTGGCTGGACTACTCTTGTCTGATGGGTTTGCGGAAACCAGACGACATTTTTTTTCTAGATCGGCTGCTCTATCATCGATTGTATAATGTGGTAGTGCCATGTCGTCCATGGTAAGGGATTTTGTAACAATCTCTGGTTGGAATACCCGACACGACAAATTCTGTAGATTTAATGTCAGATGATGGTCTACTTGTATGTGCATTTTTTGTATCATTCACACCAAATTTATTAAACCCCTTTCGTTCACAATCTTAAATAAGATGACAAGAAAAAAAAGCATACGATCAAATCAGACATATACTACAAACAAAACCAATTCGCCATCTCTCTTAAGGCTCACATTCACAAATATTTTTGGGCTTAGAACTAACCTGGATGATGTAAAACCATACATCATATCAAACTCTCTGAAATCCTAGTACTAAGTGAAACACACCCACACTTCTGTGTTTCACGTAACCACTTGAACATGTCTGATTACCTCATACTTTGACGTAATTCTCAGACAAACATATGCACGGTCATAGTCCATATTTGTACGATTTTCTTCTTAAGTAAAGAAGTAAACTACAATCAGATGAGCTGGCCTTTATGTGTTTCAGCCTAATATTGCAAAATAGTGTTAGTTATTTATACTGTATCTAGCGTTTTCCCTCGACAGAGGAATGTACTCGACTCAGCCACATCTATGACAGTATAGATACAGAAAACTTTTTAAGATACTTTTGCACTAGTACATGTATTTGGTGATATAAATGCACACCACAGTAATTAGCTTGGTTTCCCAAGTTGCACAGACACGGCTCGTACCAACGTACATAGCCTTTCTATATTCTATTCCCTTACACAGAATATCACGTACTAGACATCTCTCCCACGTTATAAAGATTAACAGGCCCGTCATTTATACTTATTTCTTTTCACAATTTTCGAGAATTGTGTAGACAGTTTCAAAAACTCGGAAAAGATGGTCACGTTGTAATATTTGCAAATATCACCCTAAACTCGGAACACCAAGTTTTTAATGTATTGCACAGAATGATAAGTTATTTCAGGAAGAGCGACAGGGAAATCATCGGGGATCAAATGAGGGATGCCTCATGGAGTAGTATCGTTTCTCCTCCCTAGGTACAGTGTGCAAATTTGCTATATGATTGCTTAAATCAGCAATTGAAGAAAATATCCCCACACGGAAGTTCCATAGTAAACCCACCATTCATAATAGTTCATATTACTTGTACAGTTTCAATTGCACACAGGCAGCGTGTATTCCCTAGATTTATCCGCCATAAGTCAAGTTCATAGATACAAACTTAAAGAAAATGAAAAATGATTATTTAAGTAAAAAGTTACCGAAATCAGCAATAAACTGATTGCCCCGGATGTTAGGAACTCAGGATTATTTGAAAAATTTATAAACCCGTGGTAAATAATAGGCAAAAACCATTACATCATTGTCTCATAGTCATAAAGATGGTTGTACAGCAACTGCGAATACTAATTTGCTTGCATATCGGCTTTCCTGCAACTCAAAAATAGATCCAACAAACCACTCCCTTTAATATCGTGATCTGAGGACACATATCTAAGGCAATTCTGAAACCTAAAAAATGACCGCCAGTCTGCATTGAAATGTGGGCGTAAATGAATGTCAACATTTCATTCTGACATAACTTAGCATTTTTCCTTGAAAATTACAACAAACATTCTCAACCACCGATTGACATGATTAAACATACGTTACCGGAAAGATATTCGTTCTAATTCCTTAGCTAAGGTTTTAAAGACAACACTGATAAAAACAAATATATTGACGATATTGCCAAAGGTTTTACAAGTATTTAAATGGAATGCTCTCCGACGAATTCTAACCACTGCTACGCCCTGTAGTTAAATACCGTCGACTAACCTAACAAGCAGAACAATCCCATCTAATACACTGTAGATATCGTTAGATGTCAGAAAGACTTCTATCCTTAAATTTTCTAACCTCGGGCTGGTAGACTTTGAAATTTCCTCTCAGTTTTCTGTTTCATTGACTTAACTGACATGTAGACGTGTAAGTATTATATATGAACACGCATGTCGCTGCTCAATCCACTACATGGTAACCCAATAGATATGCTATCAAATAGGAGTCATTAGGTCCAAGTGGTACTGTGATTTGTTAAAGGTGAATTAGATATAAAGTTTGGATGATGCATATTTCTCCCATTTTTTTTTTTAGATAATATTACATTTATACAGCAAATTCTAATTCAGAATTTAATTCTAGCACTCTGAACTTTGCACTAGTCAAAGTAGTAGCACAACCCATTGTCTCTTGTGTAAAGTTATCAAAAAAATGTGGTATTCCTAATTAACCCTTGTCCATTACAATTAGGCATCTGTTATGGAATATGTTTTCATTATAAAATATTATTAAATGAAGGAAAGAAACAAATACAATAAGGTTTAAAAACAAATCATTTTGATCATTCATGAACTAATTTTGGGCAGAAGTTGTTCTACATTTCAAGGATCAAATCTAAAAAAATTGCAACGTTAGCAAATTAAATAGATCCGTATTTTAACATTTCAGCAAAAGTAAAATTAAATACGCTATCATTAAGCATGCAACATGGACAAATGCAATGAGCGAAGTCGGTGCTCTAGAAAAATAATCGTTGTGATAGCTGGTTCCAAATTACACACTGGCAGCTGGAGTTCACTTTTTGTCACGATATTATGATTTTCTGTAAAAAAGAAAAACTCCCGCTTGAAACAGATAATACAAAATTAGACGAGGAAAAACACTCTGTTCACTTCTTGTATATCTTAAAATGCGTCTACAAATCTTTACAAGAGGTTCTATATGTCGGTCTGTAAATATGTTTATCTGTTAATCTGTCATAATAAGATTTGAAAGCCGCAGCCTCGATAGACGCATTTAACAATATGCATTTGCATGTTGTATTGTATTATGAATATATTCATAGTTCATTATTACAATTGTATATTACATTGAAGCACTGACTGCCATACGTGAGCAATGTTTCGTTAAGCTAAGGCAGGTCATTTTTGTTTACATAGCGCAAATGCGCACATGTAAATGATTTAAAAATGACGTCATCGGTGGGGGAAAATAGCTATAAAAGATATTCTTAATTTAGCCGCCATCTTTTAAGTTACTACGCTATTTTATCCCAATTCAATTATCTGTAATTTTTAAAAACTTCCTTCGTAATCTCGTTTCATTTTATTTACTTAATATATCACGGTTATATGTCCAGCCGCAATCTTTTAACTCTCTACGATAATTTAACTTTTAGACGTAATCCATTACGCTAGTTTACTCTAATTTATTTTCTCTCATAAAATGTATGTATGTATATAAACATCTAATTTACATAAGAAAAACACGCTGCTCTCCCCCATCATTATATATAGCCTCAACTCTTCCGACTCTCCCGTCAATAACCATCCCTATTGAAAAAGCCCGCATAAATCGGGCGAAACGTTGAGTAGCAGGTCCTTTCACCACCATTTTATTTCACACACACACACACACACGCATACATATATATATATATATATATATATATATATATATATATATATATATATATATATATATATATACCCGGTAGGCATTGTTGTGATTCAGTGTGATTAAAAACGAAAACGCAACAAATAACTGACAAAGTGTGTTCGTCATTAGCTAGCACTTGTGGATACTTTGACGGTCCTATGCTGAACGATACCGGACCATTTGTTAATCAGACGTCACGATTATAATTGACACTTGCGTCGTGTGAGACGGTACTATTTTTGGAACAGCACCCTGGCATCAGGCAGGTATGCAATCAAATTAATCCTTCGGTTGTTTGCATAGGAATGCAATGGCGTGGAAGAACCAGGCACGAACAGCGATTGTTAAAAATCAAATCAGCAGATTGAGACTGATTTCAAGCGGTGAACAAATCCCTTTCTTGAAAATGCTACTTAATAAAAACCAGAACAAAGGAATGAATTGTTGAGACCGATGACCGCAAACGATATGTTCGTCGGAATAAAAGAAAAGGCATCGGGTGCACATTTGTCACAGTTTACTTGTCTTCCTGTGAGGGTAGAATAAAAGGCAAGGCGTTTATTTGATATATGTGGAGTCGATATATTAAAGGGAGACACAAGGCCGTTATTTGAGCGCCGTTGATTAGACACATTAAAGGAAATCATGACCGTTATTTGATCCGTGGATTTTACACATAACAGGTTTGGTATTTGAGAGATATGAATACGACATATAAAGGAAAGGCGCAAGGCTATTATTTGAGAGTTGCGAATTCGATGTATTATAGGATGGAATGAGATTGTTATTTGCGAGTTGTTGATTTCCTGTTCATCAAAGAATAAAAGAAAAGAAAAGGATATAGAAAGAGAGTGAAAGAGAGAAGGAGAGAGAGTAATAGAGATAGATAGATAGAGAGAGAGAGAGAGAGAGAGAGAGAGAGAGAGCATCGGATGGCGCCACGCAATCGTACATTTTCAAATCGATTTATGGGGACATTATTCACACATATATCGTCGGACGGAAAAAAACAGCTTAGTTGCGGTATTCTCTTTATTCTTTAGTTAATCTCGGTGTTTATCAAGTATTTGGAAGAACTTGTTGAATTATCATTTCTCTCGAAATCGTCAGTTTGAACCTACAAAAATTTAGAATAGCTGTAGTGATCTGGATTAGCGCAGCTTAAAGAACTTTTCATCATGATATTTCTGTGCTGCAATCAGGGACCTTAAATGACTTTCATTTTTCAATATTATTATTTCTCCTCTTAATTTTTCTTTATTGTGTTATAACAATAAAAAAAAAATGGAAAAAATATATTAGATATACATTTCTTCGGATTCACGTTCTCCTATTTGCCTCTACGAAGTACATTCATGATTTGTGTTTACCTGTTAACTAATCTGCTATTATCACATTCACTGCTACTCAAGGAATATAGGAAAATGAGGGCATACATAGTTCGGTTCCATTATAAGATTCGGGCCCATAGATTGTCATTTGATGGAAGAAAGCTGGGTGGCGCATCGTTACTGGTAATTTCTGTACCCGCATGTGTGCAGATGTATACACAATATTTTGGGACCGTCTTTTTTTTTCTGTAGAATTATAAATATCGTCTTGTTTATCCACTGTAAAACACGCAACATAATTTTCCATGTCAGAAGCAATCGGTGTGTTGATATAATCTACAAATTGAAAAGATTGTCACTTCGTTTTTTATAGAAAGTGCAAACACTAATAGTTTAAATAGGTAATCAATTAATTGAAATGCTATTTTCGTTGGAATCATACAAATGTGTAGAATAAAGGTATTATCACATTAGTATGGTCTTTTGAAGGGTGTTGCTTCTATGATGTTGTCCAATACTTCTTTTTTACTGAAAGCTGTGTACCATTAGGCTGGTTTATATTTTGCAACATTATTATTAGCACACCAATGTTCAATTGCTATACATGCGATTGAATCTCTGGCAAATCTAGTGAATTCAAAAACTCTGTTGGATATCTTAGCGCTGCGTCTGCATCCACTAAAGTGGCGGTGGACTAATATGTGACTACCTCACTTTGATTCATAAGATGAATAATAGTGTTTAATTCGTGAAAGTCTTCGTTCTCAACTGCAGGAACAGCTAATTTACTCAGCTCACAGAATTCTTATAATTAGTTTAAGTATTTTGACATACTTTATTTATACATTATTATTTATCCATACATTATGTGAAAGTGTGTCTATAATAATTATATTTAAAATATCTGAATAAACAAATGAATTTGAACAAAAAATACATGCGATACATTTATAAAAACAAGTAAACATATCTATATTAAGGAAACACTTTACGGCTATTATTATGTAATTCATATGCACGTATCATTGTGTTTGCCTTATTTCTTGTAGTGTGAAATCTCATGCTGTCCGTCATAAATATTATAAAATGTAAGGAAAAAAAAAACTGTGTTTAAAGGATGTCACTTTCTTTTTGTTTCTCATAAATTCTTGTATGTTTTGATTCAAAATACAATTTTTATTACATTAGCGCCGAATTTTCTTTTCTTCTTGTCAACACAAAAGCATATCATACAAAAGCATATCATTGTGTTCTTTCAATCGCCCTCCTTCGACCATGAACTTTTCCATACTTTGTCTCATACTATTTAACATTTACTTTCCTTTTTCAACTTTCATTTACAATTCTATATAAATAAAACAGTAGACGTATGTGTGTGTGTAAGTATCTGACAGGTGAACTATTAAACTACTACTCACATAGCACTGAAATTCTCAGGAAATAATATTAATGCACCAAGAGTGGTTTATAGCGAATAATATATTTGCTTACATGCATGTATATCGCATCCAGACATCGGCAAATTTATATGTAAAATGTTCATTAAACATTTTGTTTTGTATGCGCACGCGCGTACTTTTTTTTTCTCAGGTTGGAACGCTCGGTTCTTTTTAATTTCAATGCTAACTAATGACACGAACTTATTTTCTTATGTTTTTGTATGAAAAAAAAAAACGAAACCATGCGTACATTTTATTCGCGGTTTGAAATGTGCAAATATGAATACAAACCTTTTAATCTTTTTTACGATTTCATACTTATTTAATTTCATACATTATTTTAAGACGGTGGAGGGTGGGCGACACCCGGAATACGGACAGTGCTGAAATAATAACGTTATTATTTAGAACTCCATTCTTAATATGGGAGGGGAAGGTATTATTTAAACTGTTCTGCACTTTCACCTAACAATTTATTAAAGAGGAAACTAACATGTATTATCTCTATTTTTGTTTAGTATTAGTTAACATTAAGGTCTGTTTCTCAATTCAATTTCTAGATTAGTTTATTGTAAAGGAAGTGTTGCCTAATCACTAACTGCACTTTGAAATATTTACTTTTTGAGTAGCATGAATTTTAAATAAGGTGCTTCTACAGTGTAATGCGCATATTTTAAAAATACAAACAATTTATAATAAAATCATGCATTTTGAAAAAAATGCTGACTCATTTTCCGGAAGTGACGTTATGTGTTGATGATGGGGGTGCAATCACGATTCTGTTGCTTTAAAAAGTACTCTGGAGGCTGCCAGGGATCACCAAACCTTTTTTAGGTGAATTAGTGCCTGTTCATTCTCTCAAACATTCCCACAACTTTTTTTGTTTATGGAGAGGTGCAGTAGATGATTTCACTGAAATGCTGCGTCAGATTAGATACTACACTTTGATCTAGCCAAAAGGCCAAGTAAGTGCAATATAGTTTTCTACCAGGCATTACCTCCTCAAAAAATAAAAAAATACAAAAAACCGACACAGCATATATTTTAAGAGGTGGGGAGGGGAATATGGAGTAAGTCCCGGTAATGGCTGAAGCAGCAGTACATGATCTCAAAACTACTTTATTTCATATATATTTTTAAAAGAAGTGTTAATACGGAGTCAGGCCCGGAAACGGCTGAAGTAGTTTACAACCTTAAAATTACTTTATCTAATATTTAAAGCTTAAACAGTCTACGATTTAGACATTACATTATTTCATGTATGTTTTTAAAACAGTAAGGTGGGGGATATGAAATCAGTCCAGGAAATGGTCGAAACCGTTTACGAGTTAAACAATTCTATATTTCATACCTCACAAGATCACAAGAAACACCCGTCTAGCAGAAAACCCTATCAATAATTTCCCCCACTCTTTATCTGTGCCTAAACCTAAACGTAGATTCCATGAGCAAAGCTTCTTTCTTAGAACTGCACATCTATGGAATTATCTTCCGTTTTCAACCTTTCCAGCTGACTACAATATGTTTGTCTTCAAGTCTAACGTAAACACGTTTTGGATGTGCCTCTATCTATATAAGAGCCAGGTACGTCCAAGCATGCAGCACTGTTGCCACATCTGGGCAAGAGCTGGTAGTGTTCCTATAGTAATATATACATAAAGTGTTAATCAAAATATTAGCATCACAGTATTATTATTATTATTATTATTATTATTATTATTATTATTATTAATACTATTATTATTATTATTATTATTATTATTATTATTTCATAACTGTTTAAAAATGACATACAATAATCTAAATTATTTAAGTGAAATTTGTAAGACAGAAATAATCTAAAAATATTCAACGTAACAAAATGGAATAATATATATATTATGTTTCTGTTTGCATATTCATATCTCTTTTTATATTGCTTCAGGGTTTCTATGTATATTATTATGTACAATATACAGTCTCAAACATAATAAACAATTATTATAAATTTTAGAATATAAGCGCAAGATGCAATGGGTTGTAATGTAAGATATATTTATTGCAGAAATAGAATAGTAAAAAGGGAAGACACCCGCCCTGAAAGTTTAGATACATTAGATACTTATAAAATTAACCAAAATATCATGCATAAATTGATAAATATTCCGTTTATCTTAGATTTTTCTATTGGAGTATTTAAAGGAATTAAATGGTTCAATATTTAGGGGCATTTGGAACATAAATGACTTGAGCCTCGCAGTAGATTTGATCCATTATTATTCGAACTCAAATAAGTAATAAAAAATAAATAACAGTTTAAACGTCTAGCCGGTCATGCTAGAGGGAATAAAACCATAGTACTTCCAGTGGCTAAATAAAGGGGTTGGTTCGAAATTCAATGCAGACTTTCAAAAACTGAGACGACAATTATCCAGTTCGAAACAATGCACCAGAAAAAGGTTGGAGGTTGTATTCGCTGAAACGTGAGAATAACACTCAACATGAGATCAGTAGTCCGAATATATATATATATATATATATATATATATATATATATATATATATATATATATATATGTTAAATATGGGGGTAGTCACCAACAATGTGTATTTTTAACATTATTTTATTATTTCTTGTCTTGGTTTTTCATTGAGAATTATATTTAGATCATTGTAATAATGTTTTTAAATCATTGAAATCGTTTTTAACGCGTTTCAGACGTTCTGTGAAGCGTCCTCTTCAGAAATTATTTTCAAAATGTGTTGGAGATGTAAAAATAGCATTTTCCTAGTTCATTTGAAGTGTTTCCAAGAGGTGGAAACGTGTACGTGTCTACTATTCATTGGAATGTTCAATTTTTATTACTCTTTTATTGGGCTGTGGTCACTCCTGTGTTGTGTTTATCTCCCTCACTCTCTCTTTCTGCTTGTGTTTTTCTTTTCCTTTAGGGTAGGGTATGTGTGTGCGTGTGTGTGTGTTTGTTTGTTTTCTTTTATTGCTGTGAAAATGTGTATACAATTTTATAGTATGATGAGGTTATTTGCTTCCCTAGGAAGGTGACTGTGATCTAAGGTCGTTACTAATGTGTATGTCTGAGGAGGGGGGGGAGGGAGAACCAACTCTCCTGAAATAAGGGTAGAGGTGCTTTCATTCTATTTTGATATTTATTTTTTGGATTCTTGGATTTTAGTATTGTGATTTTTCGTTTCAGTCTTTTCGGGTATTCTTTATATTATGTTTGTTTAGATAGAGGCGTGTATTTAAAATATGTATAGGGGATTTTTTAATGATTCTATATATTAGTCTCCCCATGTGGGTATGGCCAGACCCAGGATCGGTTCCTAGTGTGAGGAAGATCCTGTTCCCCAGAGGGGAGGGTCCAATTGGAGGGGTATAGGTATGGGAGGGGGGTGATAGACGGAATGATAGTTGTCTCAATTATGAGAGATTTCTCCTCCACTAACTGAGGGGAGAGCGAGGTGTTGGAACAGATATTATACCAGGGTTTTAGCTGTTTCCTAGTGTTGCTGGTTTCGAGGTTAAGCAGGGTTGGTATTGTTCAGTGTGTTGTATTAGAGATAAGGGTGTTATGTCTGTGTGTGGTTGTATGCGCACACAGACATAACACCCCTATGAATGTACGTGATGTTGCCAAGCTAATCGAAAATCTTGATTCCAGTAAAGCAACCGGCCCTGACGGTATTCCAATTATAGTACTCAAAAATCTTCAACCAGAATTAGTACCCATACTTACAAAACTGCTAAAACGTTGTCTTAAGGAGAATTGCTCCCCATCACCCTGGAAAATCTCATCAGTATGACCTGTATTTAAGAATTCAGGTGATCGCTCATCCCTTTCTCAGTAAAGGCCAATACGTCTCCTGTGCGTCATGAGTAACTTGCTGGAATCCGTGATAAATAGAGAAGTCATCAACCATCTCAGCAAAAATAACCTTCTTAGTGACACACAATATGTTTTCCGTTCCATAACAGGACGGAAAATGGCGTTTGACGTGTTATTTATTCTAATATCCTCTTTGTGTTCATAAAGTCTTCTATTTAAATATCATTGAGCTCCGACAATGTAGAATTCATCACAATCAAGACTAGAAATGAAGTATACTCTAGCACTGACCTTAGGCGTGGATCTTGATTTCCAATCAACATCCATAATTGTAAATGAGGTATATTAAGATATTTTGATGTCTATTTTGCTTAATTTTGAGTAGATGGTGTTGTTATTAATATACGTTAGTGGTGCTAAATGTCGGTTAAATGTAAACTTTCGTTGGGAGTTTTTTTGAGTAAATTTGAATAACTTTTATTTGATTTTAATATGAAATATAAAGGTGTTTCTAATATTCTAAAGGTGATTTTAATGCGTCCGAATTTCCTGTATAAGTAACAATTTAAACATTTAAATATGAATAGGCTGCTGATATTTACTCTAGAAATTAACGCAATGGATATAGTGTTAAGTATAATCAGTTATAAACGGCAATTTTCTGGAAGTTCTAGGCTATTCTGGAGATGAGAAATATTTCATTTAGATTTATAACCATACTTGACGAACCGAAAACTTAATCCCCGTTTATGTAATAAAAGCTTACGATCGACATTCCACGCAGATTCCCAAGTTTGGCACGTTTCACCTTAAGAAGTCGGAAATGACATTTAACAAAATAGTGTTACTGTAACATTCAATTAAGAACAGAAATCGAAACAAATCAAACAGTAATCACCTCAGGACTTTGAAAAAATACAAATAATTAATATATCACATCCGAAAAGTCATATAAAGATCTATTACACACTTAGGTAAAGAACTCTACTTTACTCCAATATGTTTTCACTGCCAGTAACCACCCTTGGACTGTACTTATAAAAATAGAACAGAATGAAATAATCATAGGAAATAGTTCGTAATAAATACTTAAATAAATAATTCGAATTACGTTTACGTGAAACATTTTCCTATAATTATATCTGACAAAATATAAGAACAATAAATTTTATAAGTAACTAGCAGGACCCGTAAACCGGCGTTTCTCGGTAGAAACCTCCACCCCTCGCAAAAAAGTAAACTGCGGTTGTTGATAAATTGCAAGTGCTGTTTGAATCTGAAAAAAGCAAATAAGGGAATGCATGAATCCGTATGTAATAATGAAATAAGGACAATAATCCATTATAATAAGAATAGAAAGTATAAACCGATTTTTTTTTAGAATTTAGGGAGTCTTACTGTGTGTACACAGTTTAGATTGATTGAAACTCCGTATGTATAGAACGGCTTTCAGAATATACACCACCAACCTCCCCTTGGAATAGACACATCTTAACATCCAACGTATATCTTAGCAGAGTATTCGCTTTTTTGTTGGGTATGGTAGATAAATAATTCCCCCAAATTTAACCGTGAAAATCGTAGGCAGCATACCGACCCGCAATTGATGTGGTGCTGACAATGTCGAGAGGTGAGAAGTGGATTTTTGTAGAGCGAACGAGTATAAGTCTGGTAGGCATTGAATTGCAGTGTAAAATGAAGGTGTTTACGCTCTGCGCAAAATTTGAATGAGCTTTTCGTAATCAATATAGACGAAAACCTACAAAAGTGATCATTGTAACGAAAAATGTAGCGGTGGACGTAATGCGAAATTTTATCCCCCCGATTTTGTACATAGGTATCATGACTTATCAAGGCCAAGATACCACTCAAGGAAAAGGATTAAAGATTGCACAGTAGAAATTGGAAAATATATTAATCGTTAGTAATGGAAATTCGGTAAATTTGTAAACTTATATGGAACGGCTCATCAAAAATTTGTTTACGTAAGACTTGAAGACAACCATTTCGTAGTCAGTTGGAAAGCAGGAAAATGGTAGACGATTCCATAGGCGTGCAGTTCTAAGAAAGAAGCCTTGTTCATGGAATCTACGTTTATGTTTAGGACCAGATAAAGCGTGAGGGCAATTATTGATAGGGTTTTCTGCTAGACGGGTGTTTCTTGTGAGAGTTTGCCGAGGGGGGACAAGAGATTTGAGCTCAGTCGAGCTCCTGCCATGAAAATAACGATAAAGCAGAGACAAACTCGCAACATCTCTTTTGTGAGAAAGAGGTTTCAGAGAAGAGAAAAGGACCTTCTCTACGAGGCTACGGTATATTTTTAACTCTATCAAGCCAGGATAAGTCCTTTCTACCAGCTCTTGCCCAGATGTGGCAACAGTAACCCATCCTTGGGCGTACCTGACTCTTATAGTGATAGAGAATTGCATCAGCAGTGAGATTTCTACTGGAGCGATAGAATGATCCCACCATTTTCCAGCCGCCTTGGCAACGGATTTAATGTATGTGTTCCATTTAAGATCAGAAGGAAAGGTGAAGCCCAGAAGCTTGTCAAAACATGACGCCTCCCCACAACGAGAGCTATTCATTCAAATTGATGCCAGATGGGGACCGGAGGGTTGATGATGTTAAGATAAAAGCTTGCTTTTAGATGCATTAAAAGTAATAAGCCACATCTTTCCCCATTGTACAACTTGCTCAAGATCAGAGAAGAGATAATCGGAGAGAACTTAGTCGTTTACCGTCTTAGATGTGCTATCATAGTAGTGTCATCAGAATAAATATGCACGAATGATGTAAGGATGTGATTTGGAAAATCATTAATGTAGATCAGAAAAAGAGTTGTGCCCAGGATGGACCACTGAGAGACTCCAGCATTAATACTGTCACCTTTTGATTTCTGCCCATCACCCACTACTCTTATGAACATATCAGAGAGAAATGATTTAATAAATGAGAAGGCATTTCCAGCTATACCGTAGTTAGAGATCTTGTGAAGTAATCCTTATGCCATACTCTATAAAAGGCCTTTGATATGTCAAGGGCAATTGCCATAGAAAGCTAGCCTCGAACGAGAGATTCGCTAATCCTATGAGATATAACTGTAAGCATATATAGTGTAGATCTAGTAGAACAGAAACCATATTGTGTATCACTAAGAAGATTATTATTGCTGAGATGGTTGATTACTTCTCTATTTAAAACAGATACTAGCAACTTTCTCTTGACGCACAGGAGACTTTGGCCTTTACATAGAGGGAGATGAACGATCACCAAAATTCTTAAATAAAGGGCATACTGATGAGATTTTCCATGGTGATAAGAAGCAATTTTCCTTACGACAACGTTTAAACGGTTTTGTAAGAATGGGCGCTAGTTCTCGTTGAAGTCTTTTGAGTACTGCAATTGGAATACCATCAGGGCCGGTTGATTTACTGGAATCAAGGTTTTTGATTAGCTTGGCAACATCACGTACAGATATTTGTATATCACAAAGCGTGTTTTCTGATACAGGCGGAAATATTGGGGGTTGATGGCCTTGGTCGAAAAAGGTAGAATTAGCTTCAAAGTTCTTAGCAAATAGTTTGGCTTTGTCTGATGATGACGAGACTACCTCGGGTCACTTTATGATAGTTGGGATAGGACAAACGTTTTTGTTCAGGATTCTTTTACTATTTGCCAAAACTGGTGGGTACCAAACCGCTGCTCACCTACTTTGAACTTGATGGACCGAGAATACAATTCTCTTGCGTACTTTATTACTTTTTTACAGTGGTTGCTGACAGTACTAAAAGCAACTTAAGTCTCAGTACATCTATTACGTTAGAAGCAATGGAAAAAGTGATTTCTGTGCGCAATGGCAGCACAAATTGTGGGGAAAACAACGGCTGGCTGTTAGGTTTTTGCTGGAATTTTTTCGAGAGTCTGAAATTGTCTATAACTACAATTAACCATTCCTTCAGGTCTGATACTATAGAAGAAACATCCTTTTAAAATATGAAATGCAGAGGTAGATCTGATATAAATGTACGGAAGCTATCTCAGTCAGCCATAGAGTATCGATATGCTGTCCGATGGAGAGGTACATCTGAAGACTTATTACATTTCATTTTTATCTTAACTGGTACAACAGAGTGGTCGGAAAATCCAAGTGGAGACAGAACGGAAGCTGAACACAGTTCAGGCAAGTTGTGACAAAAAGATATAGGAGACTTGCATACTGGCCGTCTGTATCGGGCACACGGGTGGGTTCGTGAACAATCTGAGTGAGGTCATAAGCCAAAGAGAAATCATGAAAGTACCTCCCCTCATAATCTTTCTTGTTTGAATGAGTTAACAATTCCACATTGTGAACATTGAAGTCTACACAGACATGAATATTAACTGAAGCATAAAGCAGATAGGACGTGGCCAATTTTCTCAGATATGCTTTTAAAGATAGTAACTCCGCTGTTGTGGGGGCGATAGAGAGCAAATATAAATGCAGTAGTTTGAGCAAGTGCAAGCCGGAAGCAGATATAGGGTAAATTAGGATCTTCTCTGGAGATGCCTTTACCACATGGAAAGCCATCGTTAATATAGGTGCATATTCCATGACCACGGCGATCTTGGGGGTCAGATTTGGAAGTAAAATTAGAGTATCCTTTAATTACGAACTCATCTAGGGAAGTAGTCTGTCCAATGCCAGTTTCGCTTAGAAATAATATATCCGGTTTAGTCTCCTGTAATTGGGTTTCAACATCTGGAAGGTTAGAACGTAGACCCCTGATGTTCGAGAATCGTTTACGTATGCATTGTAGAGGAAGTCTGTCTACCTTACTAGTATATGGCAAAAGGCAAAAGCAGAAGTCGTAATTGTAACGAAAAATGTGGAGTTGGACGTAATCTATTAATTACCCGCCAAAAATGCTACGCGTGTAAAGAAATGTAACCATTAACCTTACTATTATATGGGAAAAGCAAAAAAACGAAAAAAAACAAAAGAAAACAAAAGTGAACATGTTTTAGGTGATAGTACATCTTTGCCACCTCGCTATTTTTAAAGAGTTTATTCAAGTTCAGTCCAAACTTCTCAACGTCTTTTTTTATTAAATTATTAGGTGGAAGATCAGAATAGTTACTAAACACCCTGTCCTCCCCATGTTAAGAACGGCTTTCAAAATAATAACGTCATTATTTCAGCACGCGGGTAGCAGAGCACAAGTACTCATTTATTTTTTTCATATCAGGTTTTTATTTGAGGGAGTAGGGGCGATACTGGTAAATGTCGATATCGAAATACCCCGGCTAAATCACTGCGAAAGAAGTCGTCCGCGGCCATCAAACTTCAATATCGGACCGGAAGCTTGAAAACATAATGAAACAAACTTTATATTTATTATTACTAGAAAAGATGTGTTTTCCGCTGTTATTATTTTAGTAAGGACGAATTTCTAATTCGTTACCTTTCTCACTAAAATGGAATAAAATGATTTTTTTTTCTATACGTGCTTGAATAAACTTCACTGAAAATTTTAAAAATAAATAACACAACGCTATTGGTCAGATAACACGAAAAGAAAGTAAAAAAACAAAAACAAAAGAAGAATTATCTGATCTTGTTCCGAATGAAAAACTCCCCAAACTTTCAATCTTTGAAATTAACTGAGAATTTGCTAAGAATTTTAAAGCCGTGAATTGTTATCCGAGAGCTTTCAACTATTTCGCTTATTTTTTGTAAACAAAGCACTTTCAATCGTTTGTTAATACTTACTTTGTGACGGCTCAGAAGTAGAATAGAAAATCCTGGCTTTAAAATTCTTAATGGTTTGTCATAAAAAAAATAAAGTTCATTTCATCTTGTTTTTGAATTTCGTATTCGATATTTAAGTTTAATAGGCAAGAACGATTATTTCAAGCAGTGATTTGACCACGGCAATACAATAATAAATGAGAATTAGCTAATAATATTAGGTGTGATTTTTTATTCGGTAGTTTAAAGGCTTTACCTATTCCGTTTCTTTTGTGCAAACAGAGCAATCTTAATTGTTTCTTTATTTTTGCGAGCATGTACGGAGAAGACGGTGTGTATATGACTTATTTTACATGCCCAACTTGTTCCATGAAATAAGACTATCATTACTGTTTGTTTATGACCGGTTAATAGTTTTTTTAGCGCTCGCTAGCGTGTCCTGCGAATAGCGACAGAAATGTAGATAATCGATGTAGGAAAATCGGACCGTATTTATGCACGTTTTTGCCTGTGAATGTCTGTGGCGTTATATGAGGTTACCAATATGTAAATGTCTGTTTGTGAATGAGTAATAATCGGTAAGTATTAGTCGTTTTAACGTTAGTGTCTCCTGTGGAGGGAGACGCCATGTTTTTCAAATTTTAGAAGTGTTCGTTATGTAGTAATTTTTCTTATTCTGGAATATGAGAATGTCCGGAACCAGCCATTGTCGGAGAGAAGTTACTAATTTTAATGCGGAAATCGGAAGGAATATTTTGTTTTTATATATGTAATCTTGCAGTTACGAAGTGTATAATCGCACTATGGTACACAAATGCAGAATCATACCCAGTGATAAATGGTAGCAGTGGTAGGACTAAATATATGGAGATATAATGTTGCGATTTTGATGGCGGTTCTCCACGAATGGAATGTAGCATTTTTATATCACGATAGATCGTATATATAACGGCGTGCAAAAGTTACATCAGATTATGGGTAATAGTTTAGACATAATACATTTGTATATGAAATTTGATCGTTCAAACCGACGGTAATTTAGTCCAGAGAGGAATTTCTCAATGAAAATATTATATAGAAGATACCACAGTTCCCGATGAACATTTTACAATAATTAAAAGGTCTCGGCGGGTCTACTCAACTGCCCCCTACACTTTCCATCCCTGGACATAAAATCCACTGCACATATTGTGCATATTTTTAATGTATATCTTCATTCTTAACATGAAATGTACTCCGAAAATTTAATAAATATTACACCACGATAATATCCTGCTTTGAGATATGATTCTGGTAAAATAATTTATAATTGATCATTTTTGAAATATTTCAATATTTTAATTATTTTCCTACCTTGTCTTGTACTCCACGGTGTTTCCTACAAAAAACTATATTATCATAATCATTTCACAGTAATAATATTCGTCTTTGTATCGCTTTAAGGAATTCATAGATTTTAAAGTGACCATAGTATAATCTGTACCCCTAAAATAAAATGAAAACTGAGGAACCAGATATTTAACAGCCTCTTAAACGATACAGTTATTCTTAACAGTCTCATTACACTTATTTCGCAAACACTGTATTTATTCGTATTGCAATACATAGTCACGATTCGTGTTTGGGTTAAAAAATAAGCAGTTGTATCTTTTCCATCACCAGTTTCATATTCTACTATATTGTTCTCAGTGATATGTCTCTTGCCTATAATTTCCTTTGTCAATTCTTCTGGTGTGCACAAATATAGATACTATAGCAACTTCTACGTTAATCTTCAGACAATATGATTGCAGCTTTCTGTTTAGTATATTATCACAAATTGGTCTTTCCATACTAACTAGCGATCAGGAACATTAATGTTACAATTCTTTTTTGAGACGGTTGGTTTAAAAAAAATTATTCAAAGTCTTACTTCACAAACTGCCACGCTTATGGAGAATATTTTGTACAGAAAACTTAGCCGACTTTTAAAATCCTGAAACATTCATGCAATGAGATAATAAAAGAGAACGCTTTTTTACGTAAACCTGATAATCACCTAAATGGTATCATATTCATAAACTATTAACATAATTATAACATGTATTTTATAAAGAGATTTTACGGACCACGACGTACATTGAGTGCTGCTCTTATTAATCAAGCGGCACTATGTAATTAAGTTAAGCTTGAACATCTATCCCTCAATCTGTGTGTTCCAACTCACCCATTTACGAAAGTAACCTGTCAAATGTTCTCTGTAACTCTCTTGCACCTAAGCACTTTGCTTTGACGAACTTACGGACTGACGATCGTTTAAGTATTCTTAAAAAGAATACTTACAGCAGATTCTATCCTAAGCCCTTTAGGAATGATTGTATCATTCTGCCGTTCCAAGTAGTCAGACGTTTACACTGATCCTCGAACGGGTTTTAGCCTTGATTATCAGTGATCGCCCAGTAAATTGTATATATATATATATATATATATATATACTTGTTTATTGTTATATAAACATGCTCACATCCTGCTGCTACAAATAGCCACTTGTTTCAATCAAACAACAGATATCATCAGGCAGCGACTTGACTATTCAAAAGTTCAATGAATAATGGATTTTTATTTTAGGTAGGAACTCTTTAAAAGTTGGAGTTAAAAAACTTAAAACACAGAACTTTAATTTTAAAATGTAAAGAGGGAGGAGCAATTTAAATAAAGTTAAAAGATTACAATGGAGAGAGAGTGATTGAGAAGAGAAAAAAATTCAATTAATTGCAAACATTATAAAAACCATCTTTTAAGTAATTTAGTTTAGATATAAAATTTAAATAAATTTAAATTTGTCACTGATTTCTATAATTTTATTAAAATACTATTAATATACTTTCTCCTCGCCTGATTTCATTCTTTACTTCCCCTATCTTATATACCTGTGTGTCTATGTGTATATGTATGTGTCTATGTATTTACTTTATGACCGTGTGTACTTAGATTTATATATTTTTATATTATTTGGTATACCCTCCAATGTTTATTCATTCCATTTGTATGTTTCTATGTGTGTATGCATCTATCTGTACTCTTGCCAAATTATTTGTATTCTTATGTATTTCTATATTTGTAGTTTATGTAAATTATACATATTTATGTGTGCGTATATATATGTGTGTGTGTGTTGTTGTATATTTGTATATGATTGTGTGCATATATTTGTGTATTTTTTGTATGTATGTGTATACATAAAATTATATATATATATATGCTTATTTGTATGTCTGTTGGTTCTCTGTGGGTATATACATATGTATTTTATTATTTTTAATTCGGGTACTATCTACCTGTGTGTCGCTACTTTTGAGTATTTCGTTGATTTAATTACTTCTTTTGCCTGAATATATTTATATATTTATAGGTAAGTGTACTTGTATATGTGTTATTAGTAATCTGGTCTTGAATGTATTAATTTGTGATTTAATATGACTTTATATCTATACTTAAATAGCTTATACTTTCAACTTAATAGTATAGTTACACCGTTACTTATGTGCATGTATGTATATATATATATGTGTGTTTATGTATATATATATATATATGTATGTGTGTGTATGTGTATATGTATATATATATATCTATTGTATTCTTTTTATATACATAAATATTAGTAGATTTTTATTTATAATTATTGGCCCTATTTAATTTATTTAATCCCCTCTTATGGCTAAATTTGTTATATTAAAAAGATAATAAATATTAATTTTATTCTGTTTTTTTATTATTATTATTATTATTATCATTACTATTATGTTTATTATTACTATTATTATTATTATTATTATTAATAATTTTAATATTGTTTTATCATTATTTTTTTCTTCTTTTATTTATATATTTATCTAATAAAAACGCGAAAACTTTAAACTTATATCATTTAGCATAAAGGGCCTAATTAATTGTAGACGTATGTTTGAACTGCGTTGATATTACTCGTGGATGTATGTGAGTTGATAAATATGTTGTCTGGATACATTCGCTGTCTTTTTTGACATGTTCATTTCTGACGCTTGGATTGTATCTTCTGTTTGTATTTGTAATAATATGTATCATTATTGAATTGTATAACTGTTCATAAATTGGTTGACACGCAGATCTTTTTCTTTTTCTTTTTCTATATACTGTCAAATTCTTACTTTCTCTCTTTCTCTCTTTAACTAGATCTCATCATTCTTTCCTTTCCTTTCCCTTCTAGTCCTTATTCTCTTTATAATAACCATTTATATCTTTTTCTTTTCTTCTCCATATTATATATATATGTATATATATATTTTTTTTTTCTCTCTATTTTCTTTTTCTATTTCTTTCTCTATTCCTTTTTTTTTCTCTCTTCTCAATCACTCTCTCTCCATTGTAATCTTTTAACTTTATTTAAATTGCTCCTCCCTCTTTACATTTTATAATTAAAGTTCTGTGTTTTAAGTTTTTTAACTCCAACTTTTAAAGAGTTACTACCTAAAATAAAAATCCATTATTCATTGAACTTTTGAATAGTCAAGTCGCTGCCTGATGATATCTGTTGTTTGATTGAAACAAGTGGCTATTTGTAGCAGCAGAATGTGAGCATGTTTATATAAAAATAAACAAGTATTATCAGCTCTTTTTATTGAGCACTATCAAACAACCTCGTTGAATTCATTAGTCCATTACTTTTGAATATAAAAAAACCCGAGTATATATATATATATATATATATATATATATATATATATATATATATATATATATATATATACTTGTACTTTTTTGTAGAAAAAGAAATCCCATACAGTGCTCTATTATTAGGGAAAAAACCTTTCTCGAAAAAAGAGCAATATATTTGTTGTATAATATATAAAGGAATTTACATTTATATCGGTAGTCGGTACCGACGGTTTCAAGCCCGGTAGTTGAGAACTGCTCTCAATGTCCGCCTCAGGCTCTCTTCAGCCGACTCTCATCTGTCATTAACCGGAACCGGAACTCTATATATGCACAACACCATTTTTATTTATTTATTTATTTTATCCCTTATATTTTTTTATTTATTATTTTTTTGTATGCTACTTTAATAAGGTAATAAATTTGAAGCAATAAATTAAAAAGTATGGGATGATGCCTTCTATATTATTATTTTTCTTTAAGCATCCCCCCTATCATTCAGTTTAAGTCTCGTATAAAAGCGTTTTAAAAGTTCATTTTGAAGTTATGTCTAATCTCGTTTAAAAATAGGGTAATAAAATTTAGATTGAAATAGACCTAAGAAGTGCCCAGGGGATGGTATATACTAATATTTAAGTATCGCTTTGCGTTTAAAAACGGTTAAGATTATTTTAAAATAATCTCCAGTTTCGTTTTAATTACGGTAATAATATTTAGTTAAAACATACTTAAAATGTGTAAAAATATGACATATGTTTATATTTAAGTATCGTTTCACGTTTAAAATTATATAAAACGTTATTTTAAAGTTATATGTAATTTCGTTTGAAAAACGGTAATAAATCTTAGATTGAAATAGGTCTAAACGGTGTCAAAAATTGGCGTTTTTATATTTAAGTATAATATGATCTCGCTCTATTTAAAAACACGTTTTAAAACATTTAAAATTTTAAACTTAAAAATTCTCTCTAGATCTCCTTAAAAATGGGTGATAAGATCTACAATAATATAAATAAAATATTTTTGCATGTGTCTATAACTAATCCTCTTCTATGTATACAGTCCTTCAAGCATTCGTTTTTTACATTTAAGCATCCATCTTCTTGGGTTGCTTTTAAAATATAATATTTTTCTGCATTGCAGAGCGAGCATTGTTTTAGCTCTGGAATGACGAAGGGGCCGTTTAAACAGAGATATTACATGCACATGTGCTCTTTTAGAGCAAAAGAGAGAAGTAATACGGCTTTAGCAAACAAGATCTGGCAGTTAAAAGAAGAAGGTGCACCTTTTACGGTTAAATGGAAAAAATCGAGCAAAAACCTTAATACTCCCCAGAGCTAAAACAATGCTCGCTCTGCAATGCCGAAATATATTATATTTTAAAAGCAACCCAAGAAGATGGATGCTTAAACGTAAGAAACGAATGCTTGAAGGACTGTATCCATAGAAGAGGATCGCTTCTTATAAATTGGGATAGAAAAAAGATAAAACGTGAAGATAAAAAAGGGTTTAGTTATAGACACATGCAAAAATATTTTATTTATATTATTGTAGATCTTATCACCCATTTTAAACGAGATATAGAGAGAATTTTTAAGTTTAAAATTTCAAATGTTTTAAAACGTGTTTTTAAATAGAGCGAGATCATATTATACTTAAATATAAAAACGCCAATTTTTGACACCGTTTAGACCTATTTCAATCTAAGATTTATTACCATTTTTAAAACGAAATTACATATAACTTTAAAATACCGTTTTAAATAATTTTAAACGTGAAACGATACTTAAATATAAACATATGCCATATTTTTACACATTTAAGTCTATTTTAACTAAATATTATTACCGTAATTAAAACGAAACTAGAGATTATTTTAAAATAAATCTTAACCGTTTTTAAACGTAAGGCGATACTTAAATATTAGTATATACCATCCCCTGGGCACTTCTTAGGTCTATTTCAATCTAAATTTTATTACCCTATTTTTAAACGAGATTAGACATAACTTCATAATGAACTTTTAAAACGCTTTTATACGAGACTTAAACTGAATGATAGGGGAGATGCTTAAAGAAAAATAATAATATAGAAGGCATCATCCCATACTTTTTAATTTATTGCTTCAAATTTATTACCTTATTAATGTAGCATACAAAAAAATAATAAATAAAAAAAATAAAGGATAAAATAAATAAATAAATAAATAAAAATTATGTTGTGCATATATAGAGTTCCGGTTCCGGTTAATGACAGATGAGAGTCGGCTGAAGAGAGCCTGAGGCGGACATTAAGAGCAGTCCTCAACTACCGGGCTTGAAACCGTCGGTACCGACTACCGATATAAATGTAAATTCCTGTATAAATTATACAATATATATATATATATGTGTGTGTGTGTGTGTGTGTCTGTGTCTGTGTGTGTCTGTGTGTGTATGTATATACACCAGAGTATGAGTAGTGTTTTATCCGGAGACAGGACATAACCTGTTTTAATGATGACTACTATTGTGTATCAGTATCTCGACACACGTCGTGAATTAAAACTAGATCAGACATACTTTTTTAGAACCTGTCATACGGTTATTTTAAAACCAATTGCGAATTTACTGAGAAATAAAAGTTTGTACAGTGTTACAATTCCTAACATTATTGATACAAATATTATTCGATTTTCTACGACGATATCTCGCCAAATATACAACACCTAATAATGTTATCTTCATTGTAAAATAATCTACGGTAAACAAAGTTCTTGAAGCATATTCTATGTGCGAATATATCAAACTGTTCGATCGAAGTATATAGATCCGTTTACAATAATCAAAGCATTATTCCGCCACAATAAACCGGAGACTTTTTCGACAAGCTGTTTTGTTTAGAGAATATGTTTAGCCTTTGGGTTCAGGTAATGTTGCATCGAGTTTCATCCTTTTGTCTTTTTCTGATTAGAATCACTGTATATACAAATGGCTTTCTTTGTTTTAAAATGAGTGCCCTTTGGAATGCCAACAGTAGCGTCTCAGAAAGAACAAAGAGAGAGGATGAAACGCAAAAACAAAATGATAAACCTGGCGCGACCAAATAAACAAAAAGAACATATTTAAATGAAATAAAAGACGAAAATCGGAAGAAAAACCTATAATGTTTAACCAGAAAATTATCTTTTGCGATTACATACCAAACAAAATGATGCAAATATACGGATATATCATGGATAATACAAATATGCGCACAATATGCGTGCCTAATACTCGTCTTTATATCGAACCGTCTGGAATATGCTTCAAGAATTTTGTTTACCGTAGAAGAAGAGAAAGATGGGCAGACAATTCCTTATATGAAAACTCTTATGTGAATTTACATATCAATTTCAACATAGATTTATTAAAACTGTTAAGCCCAATTAGGTTTGATAATTTAAATGGTTAGCGCTTGATGTTTATGAGCTAGATTTATAGCTGAGAATCATTCAAGGTTTTGTTATTTTTTTTAGCTATTTTCTTGTTTAGATTGCTTGACCAAACTAAATCCTATACTACATCCGATATACGGTGATTCCATGTTATTCGCACATTAATGTTTACAAATTGTTAATTTGCTGTTAATCTTGTACGTACTGAGGATGCAATTCTAAAGGGTGGAACGATAACATTGTCGCCCTGGAAAAAAACGATACGATTCCATTTCCGTTTGATGAATGTCGGTTTTCACTTTTTATTGCGAGGCATCTAAAAGGTGGCCAGATGTGTACAAATCTCAAGAGTTATAGAAGCGTTCTACATGTATGAAAGTAACACAATTTTCAACGAGCGAGATCGGAGATGCACCGCTATACAACTCACGCGCTTTACTAATCGAAGTTATGAAAACAGAACCCTAAAACTGCAAATCCGGCTCAACCAGGTTTCCGGCCACGGTTATTGTCTTTGTAATGGTTTCTAGTAAGGTCCACATCATGCGATTTCACATCTTCGAAGGCGGCTTCAAAGTAAACCCCAAAGAGTATTTGGATTTGCTGAAGAATGCGGTCTTACCCTGGTGCAATCAGGTGGCCGCTGGCAGACCAGGAATTTGGGAACAGGACTTGGCGCCGACATATAAGTTTTAAGAGATCCATGCTTGCTTCAGACCGAGTGCTATTACTTTCTAGCCTTCTCTTACTGCACCCTTCTCTCACTGCACCCTCCGCTCCCGACCAAAACCCGCCAGATTACTTCGTTTTATAATACGTCGAGAACATCACCAACGTAACCTCCCACAACATCAAACCCAGCCTAATATCCGCCATTCGCCGAGTAATCGTAGAGCTCCCGTCAGAAAACAAACAGGCTCCTAGTCCTGGACCTTTTCTATAAGGTGGTAATTGATGCTGAAGGCGGCTACATTGAATATATGTTAGCTTTACTACATAGTAAAGTTTAATGAATTGATTTTTTTCGATAAATGTTTTAAAATAAGACTGTAGTGTTATTTTCTTAAATTCAACGAAATACTCGTTCTACCATTTCTATCAATAAAAGTAATATCGTCCCAGAAACAATCGTCCGCTGATAATTGTTACTGTTAAATTCTTAGAGCATATAAAAATTGGTATCTCATAATTTGCTTTATTGCACATACGTGCTTATATATATAATGTATGTCCGAAATATTTGATAAGTATGATTGTATCACTTATTCTTTACCCTACATAACATGATAATATTTAGGTTATTTATTTTTCCATTTAGTCATTTCGGTTCACTACAGACATACACACATACACAAGCAATATATATATATATATATATATACACATATTTATATATATATATATATATATATATATATATATATTAGTGTTGGAACGATTAATCGGTATCGGAACCGGGAATCGGAAAAATCGACCAATTTGGGGGTATCGGAATCGGTATTGGAATCGAAAAAATTGGTGTATATTTTCCGATGCCAAAACGATTCTTTTATTATTTTTTTTTATTTGCGTTTGTTTAAAACAAAATCTGATATTGCTGGTAATAATGAAAACATAATAAATATTTATTGATTTTAAACTACCAATAAAACTAAAATCGATAGATCATCCTCCGCAAGTATAATTTTACGTCTAGAAAAATATCTGCACATATAATATAATTATAACTAGCCTGGGTGCCCGGCGTTGCCCGGATGTTTGGAGGTGTGTGTCGAGAAAAAAGTGGCAGTATGCAGGCAGGCAGGCAGGTTCGAACCCGTACCGCGAAAGCCGAAAAAAACGTCCATATTGCATCCATCGCTGAACCGAAAGTGGCGAAGTTTTAAATTAAAGCTAGTCAATCGAAAAGAGGGGATGACTTTCGAAAATATTAGCGAAAAAAGCGACCCCACCCTAGAGAGATGTGTTCCCAGTTGAGGATGAAGTAATTAATATTTTTAGCCAATTCTTTGATATTTGTCGTCCAACTGTTCGGGCTTCAAGACTAGACCGATCTCGTGAAAAGCCGTTGCCTCTGGCAATAGTTCTAGACATACATACAGACAGACATACATGCATGCATACATACATACATACATTTAAACAGACATGAGAGATTTATATTATAGATAAATACTTTCTTTTTAAATACCCTTATTTAGAGCTGTAATCACCCAAAACAAATTAAAGTATTGTTTAAATGAAGACTATGCATCTTTGTACCGTCTGCCTTACGTATTAATTTAATACAAGAAAGTCAATCCATGCGCGAAAGTCACTTGAGTATAAAACAATGACCACAAAGTTGTCACGTACTATTCCTTAATGGTATAGATTGGGTAGACTAGTGATCATTTAAGAAGGCAGCACAACAAAAAAGTTATTTACATTAGACTTGAAGACGACTATATTGTAATCAACCAGGAAGCATGCCAGTGAAACACCGTTCCACATGCTGGCAGTTCTAAGAAAGAAGCTTTGTTCAGGAAATCTGGCTTTATATTTAGGCACAGATAGAGAGTGGGGAAAGTGTTGAAAAACTAGTCCAGTGAGTTTTTTTGTGAAAGTCTGACAAGTGGGGGGATAGACTGATGTTCAGGTGAGCACTTTTCACGAAAATAACGATAGAGCAGAGAAAGCTAGCTACGTCTCTTCTGTGGAAAAGACATTACAGGGAAAGGAAAAGAGCATCACCTATTCGTTTACGAATTTGATTTTTAACTCTGTCAGAGCAAGATAGGAAACCGAGCAGCTCCTCCCCAGATGTGGTAAATGTACTCGATTTACGACACACCTGCCTCTTATACAGATAGAGAATTTCATCAGCAGTGAGACATTATTAAAACCTTACATTATTCAATCATTTTTTAACAGATTTTATGTATGTGTTACATTTCAAATTAGGAGAGAAAGGCAGCTCCAGATCACGATGATCACAGATGAAAGTTAGCGAGAAATATCACTGTATCTTTAATCATCACACCCGGCTTCTGCAGAAAGATCAAAGCTGTTTGGAAAGACTACTGTCTACTTACTTAAGACATCTATCGTCTCTTTGGATGGGTAGACAAAATATATCTATCAACTAGAGCTTAATATTTATTTATTTATAAAATCAATATACGACAAAGAAAGGCAAGTCAAATTTAGGCATCAGACATATTTGATTGCGTAAACATTTTTTCACAGTATTGTTTTTCAGGTATAATATGATTGATATATCGGCATCGGATTTTTCTATTTCAATTTCTGTTGAGATTACGTTAATTATTTGCTTGGGTAGATTGAAATGGAGATGATGTGATTTATATTCTGATGCGACGAAGAGAAAAGAAATACTGAGACACGGATACAATTGGACATCTGTCAATTGCTAAAAACAGAAGTTGACAGAAATAAATAAAATATAAGATATGGATTTAATAAAAAAAAATATGATATCAAATACGCGTAACACAGTTGTAGCATTACATGAAATAAGAATAATAAGAACAATTTAAGATGCGTCTATACAATGCAGATTGTTATATGAAAAAACGTTATTTTAAACTTAGGCATAACAACGGACCGACGGTCATTTCTTTTTATAGAGAAGCGTAGACACATTGACAATCGGCATTTCAAACGTATGTTTAAACACTAGAAGAAAATAGTTAAACAAATTGAATGTGACAAATCAACCTACATGCTACTTCAATCTTCTTCATGAAAGATAACAAAAAACACGCCATGTAAATAACAATAAAACAGACCAAAACTCGCAAATCTTTTTTTAAATGGGTTGCAGGGAGAAGAAAAGTGCATCATTTGTTAGATTTCCAAACTGATTTTGAACTCTTTCAAAACAGGATAACGTTTTTTCCTGGAACGGTGGAATAACGTAACACTTTTCAAGCGACCTTGACAACTAGTTTAATTTATTTCCCCCATTTTATCATCATTGAAGGATCAGACTTAGAAGCTTCTCGAAGTAGTACCATTCATTGTGTAAAGAGCAATACATATTACTTGGGGACAGTTGGGGATCAGTGTGTTTGGTGTAAAAAGGTAGAACCGTTAAAATTAACCAGTTACAATTTACCCAATTTACACAACTTACAAGGTTTGAATAGAGAGATCTCATTCATTGTTGGCCTTTGACGTGTACCATAAATGGTAGTGTTGTCTGCATATACAGCAACATATAAACTTTGAATGTGAAGTAGTAAATCCTTGAAGAAAATAAGGAAGGGAATTGTGCCTAAGAGTTTTACGTATATGTTTTTATAAGAATTTATATGTGATGTTTAAATCAGAAATTTTAGCATTTTATTTTAAGTTTTACTCAGTTAAACAAACCATATTACATTAATTTCTCTTTGGTCATTTATCTTAATAATAAAGAAAGTGCGCGGATTAGTTTTTATTCATATATTTCGGAGATATATTTAGTATTACATAAAGTTTCAATAAACGTATCAAAAGTTTAGCCTCGACCGTCATCTGGGTGAACAGTTTTACATTTTTCATTTCTTTCGTTTAAATTCATTGAATTACATTTAAACCCGTATCTTTTGTGCATAAAAATGCTCCAATTTAATCATTGTTCTGAAAAAGTGTTTTTGTATACTAATACTTTACGACATTATGATTATTCTTGTCCAAAAAATTACAATAATTGTAAATGAAAGGCGAGGAAAAAAGTTAGATATGAATTTATTATATCATTAGAACAACGATAAATATTAAAGGAACAACCAAAAAATAAACTCTTTTAACCATTGCATTTAAACGCTAACTGCTTCTCCTCTTCTGATGAGGAATGGCAGAATTTACCAAAATCAAATACATAAAAAAACTAGGTTAATAACATTTAGATATAAAATGAGAATAAATGAATTGGATAATATGGAAATTAAAAGCAGGATCCTTGACAATATTGGCTTCCTGCTATAGAATTCACACAATATTAGTATTATTGTTGTTTTTTTCATTTAACTTTACAAAACTCTATCATGTTCGGTAAAATAAAAAAATAGAAAAACGACAACACCCAACACGATGAATAAATATTTGAAAATATAAGAAACTTGAAGCGTAAACCTTTTTTCCATAATTACTGAATTTGCCATAAAATAACCCGAAAAGATGGATATGTCGTAAAGCAATAGAACTAATCTTATCATGAATAAAAATTGTTGGTGATGTAAAGAACTTGAAGCAAAACTTTATTTTCCAAAATTATTAAATTTGAAATTAACTAACTCGAGACGATTCCATATGCATTAAGACAAACAAGTTGATTCTGTTGTTGGTATTGGTTTAGTAGCTTTTTATTAAAGAGATCGTGTGGTTACTGTTAATATACACAAGGGGAGTTAGTGCAAGTCAGCCGAGTAGAACCAGTTTACCACCATCATCTTAAAATTAAGTGTTAATTCTGAAAGACCGACAGAATTCTATATCACATTAAATCGTGACATGTAAATTGAGAGAGAGAGAGAGAGAGAGAGAGAGAGAGAGAAAGAGAGGGAGAGAGAAACGGGTTAATCAATCTACTCGTTTAACAACGTAAGTCTTTCAAACCGAATGACCGACAGAGCATTATATTCACGTGCTTATACGTATTTAACAGTAGACGGGGGCATTCAATCAGAGCTTTCAACAAATCAAATACTATTTCAAAGTTAAGAGTAGCCGACCGATTAAAATACTATTTCAAACTTTTTTGCACACATGTATAATAAAATCAATTGATTTCATCACGTCTAAAGTTATACAAATGTTATTTTAAACCCACACGTGTACAACAAACAACACCCCCAACGGATAATCATTGACGCATGTAATTACATATATATATGATTTGCACTAAATGCGATAATTTTCTCATTAGAATACTTCATTCACAACAAAATGTGAAGCGTGAGAAATGATGCCAAGATAGTTATATTTTTCAATCTTTAAAGAGCAGATATAAATCATAACATACATAGGCCTAACCCTAACGCTTAAGAGTAGAAAGTCGAACCTGAGTTTTCTTCGGCAGCCTAGCAACTCGTTTCCAATATGTGTTTTTTCTCTCCACATTCCACAAGTGAAGTTTTGAGAACAAACGGGGAGACAAGATACAAGAAACGCTTTATGAGATACAATTTGTAATACGCCATTTTATTTACATTTATTCTATTAATTGCTACTTATTAAGGTGTACTTCTGCATTGCATTGGAGTTTATCTGGGAGTAGTGATTAATAAAGCCGGAATCAACACACCCTGGAACTTATTAATTAAGGCACCACTGCTGGATAATGTAATATATTATACCAAGTACGAGGGTAGGCTTAAGAATTTAATAATATACCGAATGATTGGAGGTTTAAATAGCTAGGAAAGATGTATTTATGGGTAAAGTAGTTTTATAGAAGGAAACACGTTTTCCAGGGCTATCCAAAGCATTTAGTATTGTACTCGCTACAAATAGTATTAAACACATAGAACACACTCTGGTAGATACTGCAACCTAGCGCTGGCAACTGTATGCAAATACTATGCCGTACACGAAATTACGCCACGGTAAAGAAAATGAAGACTATAAAAAGAATAGAAACCGTTAGAGACGTGCATAACGTTCGGGTTGTTTGGTTGTTTTTGTTTTATGGCATATCAACCATTTTCAGGTTATTTAATGCCGAATCCAGTGATTTTGAAGAAAACATTTTTAATAGAATATATATTTTTTTCAAGTCAGTTGCTATTTTACCTATAGTTGGGACTCTAACAGGTACTACCACTCCGGAGTAGAATGGACCTGGGAGCAATGGCAAGTAAAGGGTGGCTCTACATCCTCAAAGCCTGCAAGCTGGAGCCTCACCAACGGATATAGTTTAAGGTCATATCCAGGACCTTACATTCGGCAGAACGTTCGAAAAGACGACCGTCTGGGAGACTACACAGCCGATACGAGAAGTCAGACATGGCGGGAGAATGAGGAAATAAACATTGTTTTACAACAAAAAAAAACAAAAAACAAGTTGAAGTTCATTCCTATTTTTTGCCTTTGCGACTGAGATTACAACGTTTTCGCTAACCTTATAGTACTACCAAATCGCAGCAAAGTAATGGTAAATGAGCCGTGCTGTAACGTATCGCAAAACTCCGAAAGTTGGTTCTTAGTAAGGGTTGTGCTATAAGACTCTATCCAAGAACAAATTTTATTAGAGGAAATTTTGGAAACGCAAGTTTTAGTTTTACAAAAATCCACAAATTATTGCTCATAAATTTCTCAAATATATTGAAGTAGAATTTGAACGCAGGTTGGTCGATCCCCTAATCCTAATCAGTATCAAGTGCATCACTGATTCGTGATAAAACCTTCCAAAACGGATTTTCCCTTTTTTACTATGAAACCTACGTTAACAGATACACAGAAACTTGCGTATTTATGAGTTTCCTTCGTGTGAGCATTTGTAACACACACTACATAAATATTGTTAATTGCAAGAACTGCTCACCAGCAGCGTCTTCAAACACATTTTATTGGCTATCTTCTACCAAAAGCACTGACAAGCTGCCAATGCCACCGACTTCTCTCGAATTACGTACGACGATAATATTACTTATTTATTACTTATTTGCAACACGACTTCATGTGTTCTAGTACCGCCCGTATTATGGGACTAATGTGACTGCTTAAATAAATGTGTATGTGTTATATTTTTAATCTCTCATTTCTTAATTTTATGTATTTTTGTTCCATGCAAGCATATATATAATAATCATCTAAGGACATTTCATGTTTTGACGTACGTTATCATCTAATGGTAAAACGAACTCCCATTATCAAATTCTAAAATAAGTTTTCAAATCCATCCGCTGTTTAAAGTTACTTACACGGACACAGCACTGGATGAAATGTAAAGTACGAAGTTAAATATACCTTTTGTTTGTGCTTACAAAGACCCATTGTATCGAAAAACAGACATAATGTAAAACTGGAATGTGATCGATTACAGCCGGTAGTGACATTTCGGCATTACCTGCATGAATTCAGTCATACTATATACTCATTCTCGGTGTTAGTAAATATCTAGTAAGTATCTGAGTCTATTAGAAAATTATAATTTTATTAAAACCTAATAAACCGAATCGAAATATCGATTTGTACGTAGAAAATTTGATACTTCCGATATAACAGAAATAAACACACATAACACGAACTCATGTAAGGATAAAAATATATTATAGATGGGTATAAATATTTGGATTTAAATTTGGCTATAGATACCTTACCAGCATAGATATCCAGAAAGTACCAATAACGTGGACTCTCAGAACACTTAAAAGTAGGTGGAAGACGTGCCTCTTCTTTATCCCGCAGTCCTTTCTGACAATAGAGTCGTTATTATTATTTTCTACTTTCTCATTATTTTTATTGCAGGCTCTCGACTGTGATACAACAAATGCCAGTCTAGCATTAACCACTACACGCAATTTTTGCTTTTCTCTGAACAGAAATTTAAACGAAACTATTATGAACAGAGTTTGTTTTGCGTCAAGAATTTTATCATCTGTGAAATATAAATACCTGTGGCTGCTTCCTTGCTAAGTACGACGTGGTCGATTTAAGTTCAATATTTACAAATTCTTGACAAGACTTACACGTAAATAAGACACTTTTGATTCTTTAACTCATCGTCTCCTAAACTCTATAGGTGTTGTTCATCTCTAACTAAAAATCTCATTAACCTACATCCTTGAATATGATACAGAATTCATAAGCAATCATCCATTAGTAAGTCAATATTTGAGTATTAAAAACAACTCGTAACCGATATTGCGATTGATTGGAATTCTAACTAAAAATCTCACTCACACGCACACACATACATACACACACAAGTGCACACACACACACTGCCCAGTCGAAAAATACGCTAAAATATTATATTTTAATTGATGCAAATTTAGTATCTCTTATTATAGAGACGATTCTCTTCCGATTATTGTATCATACATAATACCATACATAGCAATGATTTCGACGAGTAACAAAATAACTTGTGTGTCATCAGTTAGAGTTGTAATCAGACTATCTTGATCTCCAGTGTAACGGTCCGAAGCCAGAGAAGGCCGGGGAAAGAAAACTGAGACCCCAGGGTGGATGCCAGTCAAACATTGACGGTAAGTCTTTGGCAAATATGAAACGACTGCGACGCTGGTCAAGTTTTTTAAATCAATATGAGGGCCTGCCAAGGTCGTAGGAAACACTAGAAGCAGACGAGAAGTGGGAAAGAGAAGAAAGAAAAAGGGTATTAAAAATTCGAATTCCGGCGAGGGAAGGCGATGTTTTTGTTCTCTTGGATCATAGAATCAGAGGCGATAAAGCGAATAATAACTTTAAAAAGGGAGAAAAAACGTACATTTATACGCATCCAAAAACTGCAAAAAATATACCTTTAATTAGCACATGCGCAACAAAAGAAAAAACAGTAAAGTCCACTGATGCTAGACAATGTTCAATATTTTTTATTTAAATTTTGACCACTTAGCAGTAAATGTACACGGTAAAAACTACATTGAATATCAAAATACTCTATATAATAAAGTTCAAATATGTAGAACAAATATTCACGAAGAAGTTTCATAGAGGATTTTAATCACACACCAATAAGGTCACTTTTATATAAATATATATAGAGAGATTTATATGAACATATTTCTGTGTAATAAGACGCATTTATCTTAAACTTTTTTTTTTTTTTTTTATTCAATTTTCACCCCAAACAAGGCACAGTGCCACTTTGAAGCAGGGGGCTACTATTAGGGAATTAATTAGCGGGGTCATTATGAAGGGAGAAGAGTAGAAAGATGTTTGTTAACATTACACTTGAACTTCTGCATATCATTGCAGTTGGGAAAGCAGAATCCCGGAAGGGAGTTCCAAAGACCCGCAGTTCTGGGGAAGAAACTATTGGAGTAAAAGGCTTTCTTGCACCTAGGGATCTCCACTGTAAAGGGATGAGACTTAGTAGCTTGTCGGGTTTGTCGGGGGTAGTTACGTCGGGGAGGTACAAGTGTTTGCAGTTCGTCAGAGCATTCACCATTAAAGTATTTGTAGAACAGGCAGAGGGATGCAACATCTCGTCGATGGGACAGAGGTTGAAGCCCAGATGACAGTTCAGGACCTATCAGGTTTGCGACTCTTTTTTGAACCCTGTCCAGGAGCGAGAGACAAGCAGCAGATGCACCAGCCCAGATGTGACAACAGTACTCCATACATGGGCGAATGGTTGCCTTATAGAGGTATAGGATACTGGCAGGCGTAAGTAGTTTTCTAGCACGGTAGAGGGAGCCAACCTTCCTTGCAGCAGCCTTGGCAATGCTCTCAATGTATCTATTCCAGTTCATATTCCCTGTAAACGTTAGGCCGAGGAGTTTAAAAGAAGTACTTTCAGGCAATGTGTTCTTGGCCATTGCTATTGGTGGTAGAGAAGGTTTCTTGTAGTTATTGAAGGAAACAAGCTTAGTCTTAGCAGCATTGAATGAAACCAACCATTTTTGTCCCCATTCCACTACGGATTGGAGGTCATCCTCTAGTGTTTCTGCCATTTTCTTGGATATGTGTTCATTTGTTTTCCCCTCATATCTGTTATAGAGAGTGGTGTCATCGGCAAATATACCCATCTCCGAAACAATATTATCAGGGAGGTCGTTTATGAATATCAGGAACAATAGAGGTCCAAGGATAGACCCCTGAGGTACTCCCGCATTTATGTCATATTGTTTGGATGTACGTCCGTCGAGGACAACTTTGATTTTTCTATTACTTAAGAAGGATTTAATTACGTTATGAATTCTTCCAGTGATTCCATATGATCTAATTTTCCTTAGAAGACCATCGTGCCATACCCTGTCAAAAGCCTTAGATATATCAAGGGCCACCGCTCTACCCTCCCCTGTTTTATCCAATGAACGGTATATACGTTCAGAAACTACAGTTAAGATATCTGCTGTTGAACGGGCTTGCCTGAATCCATATTGTTTGTCAGTCAAGAGTTTAGCAGCTGTTAGGTGCTGGACTAGGGCTTTATTAACTAAGGACTCAAATATTTTGGCGAAAAGCGGGAGGAGGCTAATGGGGCGATAATTTAGTGGGTCAGTACGCAATTATGCAGAATATAGAAAATATGCATAAATAAAATTAAACGTAATAATGAAATTAAACTGCCCTTGCTTGAAATCAATGTTATCCGTAAATTATTTGTGTTGTTTTAAAAGGACATGAAATACACTGGAAAATATTTTAATTCGAATCTTATAAATAATATTGCTTTCAAAAAAAAAAAAAGAAAGAAAAGAAAAAGAAACAACGGAATTTTTCTTACCTTGTCAATTTTTACCAACAAATTTGTCGGGTAATTAGTTCGTCAAATTGTCGGGTATTTCGTTAGTTAAATTACATGTAATTGAATAATTCTTGCAGAAACTATGTATGTTATTGTCAACCTCAAATCTAGAGGTGTGTTGTCATAACGCAAAATTAAATAATGTAGATTAATTAATCTCAATCTTATGAAATTTTACAGCGAAGTAAAGTTCTATATCTGTTCTGATATTACACTTCAGCTGTTAAGTCATCGGTCAGTGAATCGAAAATATTTCGAAATTGATGCATTTTGTGTTTAAATCTAATGATTGTAGTCTCTCTAAACCGGCCTTTATTTGAAGTCGATGAAATTCGAAGTCTATAATGTTTCTATTGAATCTAAAACGCCAAAAACCTAGGACTGATTAAAATAAAAAATGTTGAAATTTAAATAAATAAAATACTTCATAGTTTTGTAAATAGCATGATTTACTTAAACTCACTATTATTTAGTTTCTTTGTTTAATTTAACCTACAAGTGTGTTGCGTGTTGCGTGTAGTCGTTTATAAAAACATATACAGCTGAACGATTTTATAAAGCGTTTGTTTGAAAACCCTTGTTAGACAATTTTAGGGAAAGCTATATATTTTTTATCTGAATAGCATAAAATAATATTGTATCAATCTTGAAAAAAATCAATCAGCACTCGTTCACCGTAGGTAATTCAGCCGAGTAAAATCTAATTAAGTATTGATCTGGTTCCTGACAAGTTTGTTTATTATTAAAGATTACTTGTGCGTTTATAAACATTCATTTAATAGTTTATGATGAACATGTTGTTTTTACAACGAATCCAATGTAGAATATTATGGAAGAGATTTTATTTATTCTATGCTTATGCAATGATTTTAATTAAAAGTATATTTTATTGTGTCTACAAATAAACATGTAAATGTGTTAAAAATACGGTTATTTATGAAGTACACTAACAGAATTTTGCATAAACAGAAATGAAGTAAACGGAGGCAATGTTTTCTTTTGTTGTTTAAAACACATGATATATAGTATATATCCAAAATATTGTTTTAGTACCGTATCACCTACAACATATCTTTACTGAAATTCGTTTTAAATTACGTCTAATAAGAAATTCTTTGAAGACAGACGCAATTTAATTCTCAGTGTAAGTTATTCAAACATACTCCTAACTACTATTTAATCTTTCTTCTCACTTGTATCTGCTGGAACGAGAACATGTTAATCCCACGGCTTAAATAACGGGTTCCGTCTGTAATACTGTGCAGATTCTTGAGTGCTACATAAAGATTCCTGTAGCGACAAGATACACCTGAAAAAGGTCGTCGGAAAAAAAATCAAAACGTTGTACGAATAACACACAAGATGAGAATCGCAGATCGAATAAGTAATCATCATCTCAAACGTTAAGAATCGTAATCATTTTTTTTTTTATAATCTGGATAATCACTCTTATTTAGTATTATATCTATGCATTGGACTCCCACGCATTGAGTGAGTTGACGAATAACTTTGTCCGGCACAACGTGTAGATCATCGCTTCCATATAGGTATGTTCGCATTAGAAGAAAAACAGGTATGTTCGCATTAGAAGAAAAACAATAAATAGAGAACAATCGAAAATAGCCAAACGAAAATTGAAAAAAAAAAAACTCCAGACAACGTCGGGCAGATACAATTAGTTATATAAGGGAATACTATCAACTCGTGATGATACTACATCGCTTTTAAGTTTCGCGACATCAACTGTATAAAGGCGACATTTCTTACGTAAATGTTTCCAATTTTCTAATATCGATTGAAGATTTCTTTGTCCAGCTTTTGACAAAGGCTCTTTCTATGGCCGCCGGTGAAATAAAATGACTTTGATCTTATCTCGTAATAAAACAGTATCCTTTGCTACTATATTTCGAAAATCTAAATATCAGGATTAACGCACAACAATACTAGTTCAAAGATATCTATCTTGACTCAAGATTCAAAGGCTCAAAAGACATCGAGAACTGAACGTTTTAAAATACTTCCATGTAAACAACGCGTTTTGTGCATAAAAATGTCACGTATTATTCGCTATATAACTAATATAATTATCCTATTTTGCTTAAGGGAAATTCAAATTTAGGCAGAGCAATGCAAATATGTAATAAGTAGACACACACTGAAGCAACTAAACGTTTAATGCTGAAACCAGCCATGCAATGTTACTTTATTGAAACAATACAGTCGTGTGTTTGACTTTAAAACGTACGTGGTTAAATACTTCCTGAAAGATTATTATTTTTCTTTATCTGTCCGTCGATCTATCTATATATCGATGCGTATTATTTATATATTTACTGATCTAGTTATCTGTCTATTTTTTATAAATTTATGTATCGATCTATCTATCTGATTGGCGTGGCGAACGGGGTGTGGCTGTGAGCTGCGTTTTGATATATTGCTAAAACATGTCAAAACTAAATACAAACTCGGTGACTGATCAATTGCATCAAACGAGTATGATAGCTGAACCGGGAGTACGAGTATGTGATCATGTGTTATAGTTAGCTTAGAAAATAATCGGAGTCAACAAAAGGAGATGGTTTGAAAAGGGTCTCTTTTCAAAGGGGGGTCTCAGACGTGGAACGCGTAAGAACAAGCCACCCACGTAAACATCGTTGATCGTTCTTCTGCAAGACGTAATGCCTAGGAGCGAATAAACAACTATAAAAAAAACAACCGACTTTAGAAGCCTAGTAGGTGATGTCATTTGCTTCTCTTGAAAAAATTGCCTACGGAAGAGACGTCCCGAACCTATCTTGAGTTATTCGCATGCGTCCTCTTATCAAGAGAATCAACTCCCTCAAGATAAAAAAATGTCTGACCATCAGGACCAGGTTTGCCACGTTTATGTATTCCTGTTATGTGTGAAAACACACACACATACACACACACACACTAAAAGAGACATTATAAACGATCATGTTAAAGTTAAAAGAGTTAAAGAAAAGAGATAATTATACACTGAGAAAATGTTAAGAACACACACCTTGACTGCAACATGATAAGCTATGGTTCAATTAGTGAGAAATAACCATAGACATTTAGTGACGCATACACACATTTAGGTGGCCAGTCCGACCATTATACCTTAAGTTGCTTCGGTGTGAGTCAATCTATTACATCTCTGCATTGTTTTTCTTCTGTGAACCAAATTTTCTTTTTATATATATTAAACAATGCGTCAAGCAACTACTTTAACTTCTTTAGTAAAAATTTTTCTACGTGTAGCGTTACAAGTTTTACTTTCAGATTTTAAAAGAAGGTTTAATATGAATAATGGAAATTATAGAATATGAAAAAATACTGCAATTATAATCGGAATATGACAAAGAAGATGGATTATGAACTGTTATCTAAAACGTTATAAAACGTGAGTGTTTTTGAAACTAATAATTGTAGAGGAACGAAATTACTAGTTCTAACCTTCTTCGGCACTATATATAGTAATTCAAAAGTTTTTAAATGTAGTATATGATGACCGTTACACCGTCCTTACAAACTCATTCTGCCAAAAAGGGGGTCACGTGTCTTTTTCTTATTTTTATAATAACATCTCAACTAAACTTCAATTAATGCCCCCCTTTGAAAATATTCCCAACAAATATGTGTCTTGTTACAACTACCATTAACTATTTCCCCACTCTCTGTATGTTTCCAGAATGGTGCTCGAATTCCATGGTTTGTGTGAGCTGTGACGTCGTTTAGAAAACTTACATTAAATCCGTTATCAAAGTCTGTAGGAATATAGTTGAAATATTCTATCGAATCAGGGCGTATTTCACTTCTTACGCAGCTCTCTACTTGTGCAGAAGCCCAAGAAATCATAAGATTGTGTACTGTTGCCAAATCATAATATGAACTGCTCATAGCACACTTCCATGTCTTGACAATATTTAAAACCGATTTTAGAATCCTAGTAGGTGATGTACTTTGCTTCGCTTGAAAACTCTGGCCTACAGAAGAGACGTTACGAACCTATATCTATTGTAGCCTTATATTCATAGTAACTGCTTAGTAAATTGTCTCTCTTGCAACTCATTCATAACACACACTCGTATAGCCACAAACATTGTCTACCATTAAACGCACCCTCTATCTAAACGAAATTTTCACGAATAAACTTTCTTTCGTAGAATTACCTTACTGTGGAAATCTATGCTGTAGTGCTGCTTTCCATCTGACTGCAACATGGTCGTTTTCTAATCCAATGTAAAGAAATTATTTTTGCACCGTGTTTTTAAATGATACAATTCTTCTCAATTTACACCATTACCCATCATTACAGTGCTGTCTCACCGACCTCCTTACACTCATTAATCTTTATCCTGGAGTGACAGTCGGGCTTGAATAAGTTAAAACTCTCTTGTAAAAACTTAAACCCGAAACATTTGGAAAATATATTTAAAAAATAAACTTAAGTTTGAATGCCTAAGGCAATAAATTTTTATAGACGTGTTAGACGTATCAAAAAGCATGACGCATTCATTCAATTTGCGCGTTTATCGATGAAAATGCTATTTTCATACCTCGGTTTTCATTATTGACAGATAGAAATTACTTTAGAGAGATAAGTGGATGTATCCTAATGCGATACTGAAACTATAACTCAACATTGGTGGATTCAACCGGTGGAATGCTAACGTAAGATATTTACAGTCCGACGTTGTCTTACATACCGAGCCTGATATTCTCAAATGGCAATTTATCTGATAGTAACTAAAATCAGTTCTGCCGAACTTCGATAATCTGACGTGAAACGGTGTGTCAACGTGCATGTGCAGCTATAAATGTGTGTCTCTCAGAAACAGCTGTATTTTATTTTCTCCTCCTGAATTTTATCAAACAAAATATGTAACAATAACAGATCGACGAAATTAGAAAGAGTGATTCCCACCAATAAATGCTTATTTAAAAATACAATCTGCATTCTCTACGAGGTATTATTCATATATAACATAGAAAAAACTACTATCTCTGACAATATTTACTTCCACTTTATATTAAAAATGTATTACTGAACATGTGAATATAGCCACGGCAGTAGTTTTATGTTTTTATAAATAATTGAAGTTCTCCGCATGTAAATAACATTTTCAAATATAATACAGTGTTAGGAGTAGATGGAGCACGTTCAGATGAATTTTGCTCTTAAAAACCAATCGAGTGTTACCTCTATCGACAAATGGAAGAGGCACTCTAACAAGTGTACAGGGTGTGATTTTTTTAGGCAAGTTACACTCAGTTTAAGTTTTAGATATGCAATCCATGGGGATAAATTTATGAAAATGACACAGAATATGATACAATCAGTAAAAAAAAAAAAAAAAAAAAAAAGACAGGCTAACTTCTGATGTTCTCTGGCAAAGATGAAGTTTGGATATTAAATCGAGATGGGTTTGAAACGAATACTTCAATTGTATGTCCACGTTGGATAAAAAGATGTGAATTCTTGGGTAAGAATTGGAACGGTGAGAAGCCAATAAAAAAACATGGAAGGAAATGATACGTATAGGCGTATGAAATAAGGGGGATAAATAAAGTCTTAGACCAAAAAAGTTAGTTTGAAATTCAATCTATTTGAGCTCTCCAACGCATTCCATAGTGTAAAATCGACCTTGAACGGAATATGATTATTATGTCAATAATGATGTTACAGGAAATGTAATTTTATTTAATTACATTGACGGACAATTTTCATTTCACCTCTGTATCAAGTAAAAATTATGAATGCGGTTGTTTTGAAATTTTTAGTATTTTCTGCACATATTTCTTGAGTGCGCAGGTATTGCAGTAATTTCATCCAGTATTATATTTATATCATTGACATTTTATGAACAGATAAATTTAAATTTTATTTATTAAAAACAATTTACATTATAAGTATTTTCTGGTATAAAGGACACAGTTAATGAAATTATTTGAGATGGATACATAAATTTTTGATAAGGTCTTGCACCTTCAACCAGAGAATAATGTATTACCAGCCGTTTTAGTTTATATTTCGACGGGCTCTCTGAAACATTACGTTGGCGATTTTTGTGAATCCTTCAGCGGGAATAATAAATAAGAAAAGGACAGTATAAGAGGAGTTACAGCTGTATTTCATTCGTGTTTTGTTTTAATTTTTACTTTTGCTAAGATCTATCCGTGGTTGATCTATTAGTCAGTCGATTAGTTATTCGGGCGGTTTTTTCGAGTATCCTTAGAATGATCGATTTTTTTTCTGATCTTTTGTTTCTATATTTTTTATCCTTTTCTCTGACGACACTTTATTTCTTAGTGGAAGTTCTGAGCATGAATTATGACCTTTCTTAGAAGATCTCATGCGGTAGCGATGGCTTTTCCTGTTGGTCACACACTCCGAACGAATTCCCATGGTACACAACACTGCTGTTAGCATTTAAAACAGAAAATTATCTAGTTAGTAGATGAATAATATAATTTTGTGAATACTTTTTACCAAATTTCTTTAGAGTAATATGCTGCACAATCCATGTTTGGTACTTGTTTTATATTAAGTTGTTCGGAAACTAATGACCGATTTCAAAGCCAAAACATTTCTTCTGTGATTTTCTCGTTAAACTAACTAATGTAGACCAAAATAATAAGGCTTTGTAGAAATATTTATAAATCGTGCCATGGATATTTGCCTTGCATCGTGGGATAAAATATATTAAACAAGTAATTGCAAACATCAAGTGTTGTTTATGGAAAGTCATCTGCATTATTCTCAATGTCTAAGGCTGCCATTATTATATCAACGTTCCTGAAGCCAATTTTTACAGTCTGATTAACCAGAACATTTTTAACATGCTCTGTGGATATTCGTAGATGCTAGGGAAGCAATAAAAGCAAGTTGGAATTCACTAGCGTTATATATTTATTTCTTTATTTTATCTAGATCGTGCGTTAAGGTTACGTTCTTACGAATGTTATAGTGCCATTAGTAAATATCACACCATTATTATTAGGCATATACAATTTTATATAAAATCTTGACAAAATAAAAATGTAAACATCCTTTCTCAGAATAAACATTGCAGAATTGTAACTTTTATTTATCTACCAATTCTCTCAGATAAATCATCACGATTTTTTCCTAACAGAAACGCAATTCGTCGAGAAAAGGGTGCAAATCTCCGCTTTACTTTTAGGGCTTTAACTTCTATTGTAGTAGGTTTCGTATCTATATATCAATAAAGCCTCTTGTTCAATTAAAGTGACCATATTATAAAAGACATATTTTTCGGCAATGTTTTTCCTAAACAGTGAGTCATTATTTGCCAAACGCTACAGGTTTTTAACATTGTAAATTGGATTATACACACTTCTATATCTGATTACTTAAAGGGGTGTCGTCAACTATTAATTGTTGATATTGACGTTGAAAACTACCACAATGTATGAAACGGAATGAAATAATAATATGTTCCGCAGATGAAAAGTCTATTGAAATTCAGTTTCAACTCATATATATAGAAGACGAAAGTGATTTGTTTTAGTATAACGAGTTGTAGCTGTCGATCTTTTGCAGAGATGACCTATACAATTAATCTTGTTTAAGTACCTGTGTTACATTCTGCAAGAAAGGGATATGTTGAATAGCCAGGAAATTCAAATATATGAGTTGTCAAATAAGCAAAACTATATCACGTCGAAGTGGCACGTGCTGTGGGAGATGAACAAGTTCTCACAAATAAAACAAGATATGCGAAGAAATTAAAAAATACGTAAAAAAAAACAAAAACAAAAAAAAAACAAGATTGTAAACGTGATTAGTGTGAAGTAATAGTAAAGTAATTTCATCACGTTTTGCCGAGCTGAGAAAGAAAAAGTTTTATAATGAGTCGGTCTGTTGAAGTTGCGGGAGCCACATAATCCCGGTAAGACAACTTTAATAATCGCAAATAGCGTAAAGTCCTCCCCAGGTCCCTGTTCGCTGTGCTCATACAAATGTGTTTAAAAGTTATTCAACGAATAATTAGGGTACGTTAAGTTAATATCTCTCATGTGTGATCAAGTTCGCTACAAAAATGTAAACTAAACTCAAAACCAACGATTTTTTGTGCCTTTCTGTTCGAAGCATATTTATGCTAGTTAAACGAAAAAAGTACTAGATGTTTCATACTCACGGAGAATCACAACAACAGAAATCAGAGTTGTAACAGAAGAATAACAGGTGAATATTTTTTATACACTCGGGTTTGTTTAATGTTTACACCACTGTAATTGATACTATATTGTAGAAATACAAACAACGACAATTCATTGGTAAAAGCGTTATATAGTGAGCCGAGATCACCCCAATAGATTGCGCAGTTGAATTTTACATTTTATAATGTTAAAGCAAGACAGCCTCATCTGAGCGGCATCCCTAAGCTGTGATGGACTCCCACAGTTGAGAACATAAATATAGCCCATATAAGTTTTATCTAGAATAAGGTAGTCTCTGGTCAAGCTGTGAAAGTTCACTTTATAAGTTTATCAATCAAATAAGCTTTTTCAAAGAAAGGAGTGTTTAACTACGCCATTTGGGACGTCTTGCATAGTGAAATCTTTGTTATATATTTAGGTTTTCAAACATTCTATTTTTTATTTTAGTTCAAAGTCAAAGTATTTCGACATATACACAACACTTTATGAGATACGTTTTTATAATATTGCCCGTATTTTGGCTGGCTTATACGTGTTTGGTAAAATACTCAGCTAAAAAGAAAACTATAGTTTGACATGAACAACGATGTGGGCGTGCTTTCATGCGATCAAATTATGTAAAAAAAATAACGCTCTGCTTTAAACTATACCTGCCACTTGATCATTAAACCTAGAAACCTTAACAACCTACACATATTTATTAGCATTTTTATTTCGATTTGTTTAAGAATGTAATGAGCAAAATTGAGACCACAAAAAGCTATCACTGGCGAACGTCATTAGTTTCATGGACGTGACCCAACTGTTCAACGAGCAAAGGCATGCAGCAGCTTCTTCTGCCATCTCACACGTCTAACAACATCTCACAAAGAAACCAGACAACAGCTATCGACAAAATACCTATATAATGCCGGTCTGCCGATATAAGAATATATCCTTCTAAGTTTCTTACACTTAGATCAAATAGAAAACACCCAACCGCCTATGAGCAGGGGTGGAGAGATTATAGCTTACTATGCGAACACGAGGCTACAAAACTAACAATTACTATCTGCAAAAGTGACGAAGAAGACAGTACGGTTAAACACATACTATTTCTCCCTCCTATTGTCCCACCAGTCCAGTTTGTAACAATGTTTTAGTAAATCCTAATAATGTAACAATTGTGTAAAAATTGAGAAAATGATGTACAATCTCATCTATGAATATACGCAAACATTAGTAATATATATATATATATATATATATATATATATATATATATATATATATATATATATATATATATATATATAGGAATGGTACTTAATAAAAACTAAAGAAAGTGCTCAATACTGTTGTAGAGAAAATATGCGTCTTATTTTTTATTACCGTATCTTTCTGTTAAGTTACATGATTGTTTCAGCTACCCGGCTGTTTTTTTTGGCTGTCTGTAGCTTCCTCAGACTTTTAGAGAAATGTTCGTTATTTCATCCCATAATAACGAACATTTCTGTAAAAGTCTGAAGAAGCTACAGACGGCCAAAAAACGGCCGGGTAGCTGAAACAATAATGTAACTTAACAGAAAGATACGGTAATAAAAAATAAAATGTATATATATATATATATATATATATATATATATATATATATATTATTATTTCAGTCCGGCGTTGCCCGGCTGTTTGGAGGTGTATGTTGACCCCCCTTCTAAAAAAAACAGAAAAGCGGTCAATTTTTGTAAACTGTGATCCCTATTGTGACCCCTTTACATTTATTGTTTTGGGTTTAAATAAAGTTATTTAGTTAGATCCATGTCCAAGGGCACTATATCAAAAATTCCCAGTGGTTAGACCCAAAATTGTCGGAGAAGTTTGGTAGAGTTCTCAAAGGTCAAATCCTTGAACTTTGACTCCTTAACAACGGAATTTCTGGCCGAATACCGATCACAAAGATTTTCCCAAATCTCAGTACCCTATATATATATATATATATATATATATATATATATATATATATATATATATATAAAATATCGAGTCTGTAGATTTAACATTGACAGAGATATTGCGTAGGGAAATGTACACACACATACACATTCACGTGTATATATATATATATATATATATATATATATATATATATATATATATATATTCGTCCGTCTGGCGATTACTTTAAGTCTATATATATATATATGAAAGTGAATGTGTGTGTGTGTGTGTGTGTACATTTCCCTCCGCAATAGCTCTGTCAATTTCAGTGTACAGACTGGAAATTTGATACAGAGGTTACTGAGATTAGGGAAAATCGATGTGGTCGGTTTTGGGCCAGACATTTAGCGATAAAGGTGTCAAAGTTCAAGGATAACTTGATCTGAGCCCAAGCCAATAAATTTGAAGGGGTCATAATAGTGGTCAAAGTTAAAAAAAATTGACCTCTGCAGTATCTTCCAAATTACACAATTTCTGGTCTAAATATTTGAAATTTGACATAAAGAGTATTCAGAGATAGGGCAAGCTTTTTCATCAGTTTGGGTCGAAAATTTTAAGTTTTTAATATATACATGTTTGTATAGATGTCTGTTTGCATGTCTTCCTTAAATTTTCAATAGGGGTGACGGATATTACCAAAATCAGTATCGTTTTAAAGTTGGGCTTTTCATACGACAAATATCGAAGAATTGGCTAAAAACATTAATATCTTCCCCTACAACTAGGCACTTTTCTACAGGGGGAGGGTCACTTTTTTTCGATATTTTTTAAAGATATCCTCTCCTTTAGATTGTGTAGCTTTAATTTTTAAAAATGTTGCTTCCGGTTTGGCGGTGGTCGTAACAACATAAACGTTAGGTTTTACCCCTTTCTTTTCCTCCCTTACGTTACGGGTTCGAGCCTGCCTTCCTACTACCGCTTTTTTATTTTTTTTGCTCAACATACACATCCAAACACCCGGGCAACGCCGGGCTGAAATGCTAGTTTCAAATAAACTTTCATCGTTAAATGTGCTGCCTGCATAAACACATGTATATGTATAGTATATATATATATATATATATATATATATATATATATATATATATATATATATATATATATATATATATATATATTAATGAAATAAAAGGAAAAATTTGAGATCAATCCCAAATGAAGAAAAGCAGATTGTGTTCCCCGTGGAAAAGTCGGTCTAGTGCATCCGGTCTATTTTCTAAAGCCGAGACTAAAGTTTTCTTTCTCAACTTGAAGCGGTTCATTAAGTTCGTGTCTTCAAATATGAGAATACAAAATATTTACCCGCTTTAATAACATTCCGCCATAGTTTTAGTCGACGCTGATTTTACGCATCTTTCGTCCCTCGAGGCCAAAGAATTGATCAGCTTCTCTATATTAACTAATACACCCTTGTGATTCTATTGCCAGCTACCAACATAATGTCTTTATCTTCGTGGGAAAATCATGATTTTGGGCTCGGAGATTTTCTACTTCTTTTCCCTTTCGTGCAAGAGAACAAGTCAAGCGAAAATTGTTCGATGTTCGTGGAACAAGTCGAGTAACACTAAGTAGAGAGTATTATTAACATGAATAACGTTCACAATTTCAGAGAATACACCGCTTAGATACATATATTGCAATGATTATGAGGATAGTGAATAACTTCACGCTGAAATATATATTTCAATGCTTCTGAATTTATAGATGAGTAGTATTATTTAGATAATTCGTACTTAATTTCTAATACTGAGTGTAATTCTCACAGCGCTTCAACTGATGTGATATCTGGTTTTCATCAGCTATATCTTGTTGAACTTGCAGAAGACCCATGACATAACAAAGGCCGTAAAAATAAAAATTTAGTCCTAAGCGATACTCTTCTGCACGTTGATATTCAGTTGTCAATACGGGCAGTACGCATAATACTAGACTTGCACGCAAAAACTCGTGGATTCAAGAGATAAAGTAATATGTTAAATTTAGTTGTAAGTGATACCGCTCTTTAGGTTGAAGATTTAATCCTCTGTGCAGGTGATACTCAATATACAATTTCTATCTACTTAAGAAATAGATAATGGAACGAAAACAAGCAACCCCGTCTGATTAAGAAAAGATTTACGTTACACGTTCGGGACTGAATCCTAAGTTCAGGAAACGGATTTCAGACTTTAAACCCTGAAGAAAGTCTGAGGTTTAATCGGCGAAAACGTTGTGAGAATTACGCTGAAGCTCATAACTGTATTCTAGATGACCCGAAGTGTTCCATAATTAATAAAATAAAATAAAGGGTATTGCATATCGCACTATAAAATGTATCAAATCTAGTCAGAGAATATAATGGTATGTACAAAATATTCTGCGCAATATCTAAAGGGTAACGTGATGAATACATATAGAAGAGCAATCCATACCCGCAGCCATGTGTTTTACTGATGCAACATCGAAAGAAAGAAAAACGAAAAAAAAATTATGACCACTATTCAGATTCGAAGGAGTTCGCTTACTTCTTTGCTTTTCCTTCGAAAAATAAATTGAAAAATATTCGAAAAGCAATTTTTCTTAGACTATCGGTGTAATAAACCTTTTGTTTTTATAGCAGATGTTTTTAAAAAATATCTCTTTCCGTCTCTGTCGATAATAACCCAAAAGATTCAGCCTCTGGTGAGGAGAAAAAGTGGTTCGGTGTAATTGTAATTGGTTTGTTGGCAGTCTATAGCATTGACGACATTTGCATTGTTAACGCAAATAATGTCAAATAAAATAAAAATTTAGCAGTTTTCCTGGCATGTACATGTGAAGATGGTTGTCTTTTCGAGAGATCACGGTGCTGTATTGTAAATATAATAACTGAAGCGTGACATTGCAGAACTGAGGAAAGATATTATAGAAGTACAAATATAAAACTGGAGCAGTTACTCTTTAATAAATTAGAACATACATATTTTCTGTTCATATTGATACTGAAATTTACTTGTCGACTGTAAACACAGTAACAGATGCATTAACCACTGCAGAAGGTTCTATAAATAGATTTGTTCGGGCTTACTAGTGGCATTATAGTTAATAAGAATAACGGATTATAAACATTACAAAAAATTTAAATAAAAAAACAGAATATTTTTAAATACATCTTTTTCATACATGAATGCAACTAAAAATCTTTCTAAAAATAATGTTTAATGAGTTTCCTATTTGTTTTGTATGGATTGATTATGAAATTCTACAGAAATTGTTCTCTCAACATCTACATTATTAATATTGGAAACTTGTCGCTAAACGTATTTCATTTTTCAGACTGAATATAGTTATAATCCTGCTGTATATATAGAACCCGTGTTACTACAATGAAATAATTTTATTTCTTAGAAATAATGGTCAGTTCCTCTTTATCACAATTCAGCATAACGTAGATTCACCCAGCATTTAACTGTATCAGAGAGAAATACCTGTCGATGTATTTTATAATGGTTAAGAAGAAAAGACTGAAAATAGAACATTCTGCTTCACATTTACAGATTGATAAATATCTCTTATATATTCATCTCATGGTCTTACTAATCTATATTAGGCAAACGGAAACGGCGAGTAAAACCTTTTTAAAAAGTGGATTCATAAACTTCGTCAATTACTTTATTGAAGATTAGCAAAATATCAATATTTCACTTAATATATGTCACAAAAAAATGAAAATTGTATCATCAAATGATTGTTTCAAGGTTAGTTATTTCCCGAGATTTCAAATCCATGCGATATTTACGAAGTTATCAAATTTTATTTATTATAAAGTAATTTATATTGTCCATCGCTTTATTACATACAAAGGGAAGGGGCGATTAACGGTTATCGAAAAGGAAAGGAGTGTTTCTCGACTCGCAGAAGGATTGTTCATCAGAGATTTAGCTATGTAGTTGGAAAGGGATCCAAGAATTTTGGCTTCATTCGTGAAAAACTCCAACAGAAAATCCAGAAAGGATAAGGGCACCAGGAGAAACCTTTCCCATCGTGATATTCGGAAAATTCGAAAGGTAGTAAACCAAAACCCAAACAACACCAGTGCTTCCATTTTTGCAAGTGCTGGACTCGCTCAAACATCCAGGCAGGGCCGATGTAATGTGTTCAATGAGATACCAAGGAACATCAAAAATATTCCAAGGCCTTCATTGAGCAAACAACATAGAGAAAAATGAATGGCACAGATTAAAATGAAAATGGATTTCCCACGTGTCCTATTTACATATGAGATCCGTACCACTCTTGAAGGTTGGGATGGATTGGAACTCGAACGAATCTCCAATCCCTTACAGAGTTTATCGCCAACAAGGAGGTGGATGCATCATGTTTTGGGCGGGAATCATTGAGGATAAGTTGGTTGGATCATTCCGAGTTCCATAGGGTGTAAAACTTACCAGCAACGCGAAAACGGCCTTTTTGGAAAAAAAAAACCCCAAACATTTGTCACTATGGCTTGATGACCTACCATTGTCACGTCGATTTCAAATGATTTTTATGCATGACTATGGACAATCCCATTCTGCTAGGGCAACTGCAGCACTCCTTGAATCTATAGGCTTCTTTAGAGAAACCCTCATGAGATAACCGCCGTGTTCTCCGGATCTTAACCCCATTGAATGCCTCTAGTCAATATTGAAAAGAGGTGTTTCTGAGAGAGTGGAGCGATTTACTTCAAAGGATGTCCTGTGGAGGAAAGTAGTTGATGTCGCCCGAACCATAACTCCTTTACAGATCAAACAATTAACTTCTTCGGTGGACAAAAGGTTGTTTAAAGTTATTTAAAAAAATGGTGGATATGGCGATAAATAATTCATTTATTTAAGGCTTAGCACCTAGGATATTCTTTTGATTATTATTCTTTAACAGGAAAATATAATTAAAAGTAAAGTTTTCATGGGTAGACATTGTATTTTTACCATAATACAATATTTTAATATACCTGCAATAAGGCGGTGGGGAATAGAAATTCCTTGATAACAAATAAAATATCATAACTTTGTGATTATCGCATGAATCGAGATACAATTTTGGGAAATAACTAACCTCAAGGCAGTCATTTGATTATATAATTTGTATTATTTGTGACATTTAGTGAAATATTGATACTTTACTATTTTGCAATAACGCGATTGGCGCAGTTTATATATTTAATGTCAATACACTACGAGACTGCTACTTATGTGCAGTTGTGCATAACGGCGATAAATGAAAAAAAAAAGTGTTATATGTTTAGTTTGGGTGACGTGCAATATGGTGTTGTGAGTTAGTGCAGAAGAAAATCCGACGTATAAGTATCGACGATTTATTATTTTAAGGCTTAAATCGCAAACCAACTGGCGATATACAGATACGATCCTTATCATAGAAAAATTGTAGTAACTGAAAACGCCCGCCGAAGAACTTTACAAATTAATAAACGATGAGTATTTCTTACTATTTTTGTTAAATAGTACTGAGTTATTTAATATGAATCTTAATTATGACTTGGAAACTACTCCTCTTTATTTATTTGATAAAACCTCATACGGTCTGGTCATTCTAGGTTATAAAACATACACCTACTTCAATTAAAACAATGATACAGACCACTATGTATAGGAACTCAATTTTCTAACAATGCTATTTCAATATAAGCTTAACATATTGATTTGTAACTAAAGCGTGAGAAATTCATGATAATCCTATTGCAATTCTTTACGTGCTAAATAAACACATTTGCTATAAATCATCTATATAATCAAGCTAAACAAGTTTATTCTTCCTTATATCGTCGTTATTTATTATTTATTTATTTATTTAAAAATTCAATGTTTTCTCCATATTGGTCATTAGCATCTTAAGAGGGACGAGTGTACTTCGTTTTTATTTCTTTCTCTATGTTTCCTTCTCTATATAATTCATCCGACTAGGGACATTATTAAATTGAATCTCTCTCAATAACTTACTACATATGAAAAGCGGTAGCAAGAGCTCCGTAACTTTAAGCCAGAACATGAATACAGTTTCCATTATTGTCGTTATGGTTGCAATATATTTTAGTTTACGGAAGAGGCGATATTAATATACTTACCTACGTTTATATTTAACGTTTATAACACAATTAGATGGAAAATAACTGCTTGTGTGTTTCATGAGAAAATTTTTAAGAATGCAATAAATACATTCTATATTTATCATTTTGATATTATATATCGACACAGGGACCATCGTATAATAAACTTGCGTATGGATGGATACCAACGCAGCAGTTTTATAAGATATTTTAACATTATGCATTAAACTATATTTCTTCAAGTCTTTTTTATAAATTGAACAATTAAATCTAAAAAATGAAATGCAAACCAACATCTAACAGATCATTTGACAATGCAATCGAGTAGCATAAAAAACGGATTTTGTTCGTTTCAAGCTCTAAAAGACAAATCTCTATTAAACACTGCCCCTTATAGTAAGATTACTACGAGTGATACGTGGCATTTAGATGGCCTCGTGAATATCACATTACAAAAATGTCCCTAGGTTTTATGCGACAAACTCAAAGCAGTTCTGTCAGAAAAACTTGTCACTTGAAGTTGAAGGTAAAATGACCTCTCTAATGGACGACAGGTAGGAAGCACATCAAGGTGTGTAGCCGTGCAGACATTTAAGTGAAATGAAAGTTTTCACACACTTTATCGAGGAGTGTCGTAGGCAACTTTTGTCTTGTATCAAATAACATGACAAGTAAGGCGACTAAGTACTTTCAGGGATTAAAAGTATTAATTCTATTTATATTTATGTAACTTTTCTTTACATTTCTAATAGCGATTATTTTCTTAGCTCCTCATGTGAGGTCGATAGAACTTACATTTTTTTCAAATGTCCGTTTCATCCGATACTACAATCAGCTCTTATTTTCCTCCAATCCGTTCATTTGTTTGTTGTCTTTTCGACATTTCCCATGTATACATACGTATAAAACGCCAATACTGAAATATTGACTATTAAAGAGCCCTTGAATACCAAACACATCTGCCTATTTTTTGGAAATGCCTGTCTTATTCAAATCCGATAAAACCACCGATGTTATAATAAAAAAATGATGGTAGTTGCATTATTACTGCAACATCAGTTCTATATGTAGACATGAAACAGACGACAGATTTATCATGATCGCCGATATTATAACGTGATATCTAATTGCTTGTGTTTTATTTAGAGGAAATAACTCGTAGATATATTTAGAAGAAAAACGTGTAAAAAAGCGAGGTGGGATATTGCTGTACAATTACATCTATTCTGTAAATAATGTTGTTAAAATAACTTTTGTTAACACGACTTAAGAATTTCATTTATAAGTTACTAATGAAGGACACTTTCATCTAAAATCTGCATATTTCATAATATTCAGATTTAATAAAAAAACATTTAAAGGGAAAATGTAATAATTTAACTTTCACTGTGCACCACTATATATAAACTTATTTAAACACAGCAAAACTCTTTTTAAAGATTTGTTGATTCATTAGCGTATATTCTATTTAACCAACGGTTACTAAATAATATAATAATTACTAAAACAGTGCAAAGTCGACAATTGAATTCAAGAGTGTTGAACTCATTATTATGAAGTACGTCTCCTGTAAGTTTTATATCTTCCGAGTGTATCAGAGGAGATTGCTAATTGAATTGCTATGATGACTGAATGTGTGCATTCATTACCTACCAGTTTCATCTCCCGGTGTAGGAATTAATGGTGTGAGATTCTAATAAAGTAAACTCTGCCATTCACATGCACAAACATTCTAGAAAAAAATTAATTAAGAATTGTAGTGACTACGTAGAAAAATGGATTCTGAAGCAAAAAAGTCCCTCATATTATTAGTACCATTTCCGTCTCCTTAGCTCTTCTGCATTTTTTGTTTAGAAAACTAGAGATCCTTACTTTTGAAGCAACCCTCGTATTAGGCCGTACTATTTATCCATATGTAAAACGATATATTAATTTATTATTGAAATATGTTCGACCAATGATTGATTGAATATGTAGAGATCAAAGATAGACCACAAAAGCTTTATGTATTTCTCCTCTTTTAAATTTTACTCTCTTTCTGCCATGTTAATTTCTAAAATGATATAAATTTAAAGTTTCCAATAAATAGAACTCGTATTAGCAATAATAAATTTATTACGAAAATGAAATTGTGATGCAAGATTTAGCTTTATTAAAGATATATCCCAATATTGAATTCTAGAAGAATGCAGGAAAATGCCTTAACCGAGAACTATAAAAAAAAACAGCAAAAAAAAAAAAAAAAAAAGAAATTGTCTGAATGCGCGGTTCGCAAGAGCAATTAAATTAGATTTGACATGATTCAAACAAGCAAATGATTCTTTATTCAAAGACCAAAATTTTAAATGTATTAGATATTGATTTTATGACTATTTCGATGCAGCAACACAGTAAGTCAACATCGAAAGGATCTTCAAAAGAATAATAAAAAATGAAATCGTTAGTAAAATGTGCCTCAATTTAATTTTTAGTTAAAATTATTAATTTATATATTATGCTTTAGATTTACCGGCATTTTGAATTTTTATGACGTCATTATATCGGCGATCATGATCAAATCTATTGAATCACCCAGTGAGAAAGGTACATATTTAAGATTTGTATGCTGTTTCGGTTGTCGTTATCAGTTAACTCAAAATCTTAGGAAAATTAGACGAAAATGTGTAAACGCATTCATATGACCCAGTATCGAAAATCTAATCAAATTTTGATCACTACTGTAATAATCTGTTGAGGATTTCATCTGATAAATCTGTGATATTATCTTTATTGCAACGATGATTTGAATTTTGCCTGAAACAAAAACGACATCTCTATTGTATTCTGAAATTGATGTTTCAATACATCTTTGAAGATTTTAGATTACAAAGGAGGCTTAATTGAATCGTTAAAATAAAACATTACATAATAAATTATCTCCTAATCATTTCATTACATTTAAATTCCAAGCCCATTAATTAATACAATAAAAGTAAAAAAAAAAATAATATAGTTACTTTAAATTAATTTTCCTCTATTTTTAATAATATTTGTTATTTTATTACAGAACATTTGTACTCGTATTCATATCGACAGCCCCAAAAGAAGCTGACGATTAACTTCCTCGATATTTTAGTTATGCTTACCTATTTTAATATTTAATTAGATAATCCTCTCTGTGATTTTTGGAGATATAGAAAATATCATAGTCTACTTATTCTTATTTTATTTACACAACTTCATCTATGGTATGTTTTTCACACGGTCTAATTTTAGTTATGAAAAATTATGTTACTCAAATGTCCACCAGTTCTCGATTACTTCATCCGCCGTTACTCCACGCAATATTGTGCATTTTAGGGTATCATTGCAACTGTTCTGTTGCGTGGGAATTTTCCGAACCCCAAATCCTGCAATTTTTCTTATTTATGAACCCATTCAGAGAAAAATATGTCTTATAGAACATAATGAGGTTTTTGAGAAAGTTTGAATCCCCATTGGCCAAATCTTGGAATTGCATGGCGTATTCCAGCCTTTTTTCCGGATCGTTTGGCTGAAGCTCTTTTACCAATTTATTTTTATGAGAATTTCCCCTCTTCATGACGCATTCTGTGAAGAGATGGTCGAAAGACCCCAATTTGACTTGATCTCCTTCTTACTGATGTGGATAGGTTCTCGGTCACACTCCCTGTTAATCTCTGACGATTCTCATCACTTCTTGTCGCACGGGGTCTACCAAATTTAGGGAGGTCACATAATACCCTTGCTCATGAAATCGAGCCACCATAGTTTTTATTGAATTGGGAGTAGGGGAATTTCTTGTGTTTAAGTTTCGTCGAAATTCTCTTTGAGTTTCTGATATTTACTCATTCATCTGAAAATACAACTTTACAATAAATATCCGTTCCGCGATAGTGTAACGACTCAGGATAAGCTTTGAAGGGTTACCCTAGATGATCTGAAAAATAAAATAAAAATATAAAAACTTAAAGAAATTATGAATTGTTTTTAACAATCAGCTTCTTTGGGGACAGGCTGTACCATATTCCAGACAATTTTGTAGCAAATGTCTTATCAACAAATTTAGAAAACATTCTATATTAAAAGTATATCTCTTAGATTGAAGAGTTCGTATATGTATGTTTGAACACAGTGTTGCACGATTTTAAAATATGTTTGTATGAAAGTGCTATCTTACAATGATCAATTAATGAGGAATTCTAAGCATAACACTTCCCAGGAATTAACACATTCGTTTCAGAAGAGGCAAAGTGCATCTATCATGTTGTCATGAGAATATCACCAAGACACTACATACAGTTTATCTTGAAATAAAAAGAATTTTCTGACATTGTTGTTAAGGAAAATTAACAGAAACTTATCGATGCATTAAAATGTGAGCTTAAAAGATAACAAAAACGAGATATAATCATGTGTTCTGCGTTTTTACATTCTATTACACCGACATATATTTATTAAACTATGTGAGAATGAATATAAGGGACATATATATATATATATATATATATATATATATATATATATATATATATATACATATTGTGAAAAGTCTACGTGAAAAAATGTTTTATATTATTTATTTTATATATATTTATATAAAAGCTCCACACACCTATTGATCTTCTTATGGAGAAACATTGGTTTTAGATTATGATTATGTTCGCAATATACCTGGCCTTAATTCATAAATTAATATATATATATATATATATATATATATATATATATATATAATCAAGTAAGAACGCATAATGATCATTCGTTCACTATAATAAATGGGACAATAAAATAAACAAGAAAATTAATGACAAAAAATAAAAACTAAATAAAATATAATATTCACTGATACACAAAAAATAAACAAATAATTCTACTTTAAACTGTCATTACGCTTTAAATTTTCAAAAGTAGGACGTTTTAAAATAGAATGATTAATATTAGTAAAGATAAATCATCGGTTATCACAAATTTTAATATATATATATATACATATATGTATATAAATGTTATATACATATATATATATATATGTGTGTGTGTATATACAGATACATACATGTTTTATGCATATAGTACAACCTTTGTTACAAACATAATATTTTGAATAGAATTACTAAACATACTATCAATTAAATAGTAATAACAGCAACTAACTAATTAATAATAAGTAAAAAACAGAACCTAGCATCCACGTGTAAATTGTATATATTGCAGTGTAAAAACAACGTTGACTTGTAAAAAGTCGACTTATTAATTAACATATATATTAAGTAAGATTCAAAATAGTCGGAATTCGATTTTAGGCGGAGGGAATTATCAAATAAAAAAAGTCCAAAAATTCAGAGAAAGTTTATTTCATAAGGTCAAAAAATATATCATTAATTTTTCTTGTTTACATTTGAGTATATATATATATATATATATATATATATATATATAGAGAGAGAGAGAGAGAGAGAGAGATAGAGAGAGAGAGAGTGAGAGAGAGAGAGAGAGAAAACGATTCAGAAAGGGTCAGTCAAAATATAAGGGGAGGAAATGTGATAAAAATGTAATCTGAGCATGTAGTAAACAAAAATCATTTAAGTAACTCTATTATGCATCTTATAACTTATTATTGGCGTCTTAATCTAACATATAATATATAATATTTACACAATGTTTGCTACGTAAACAGTTTAAATTAGCCGTGATTTATAAGTACTCAAACAGTTATCTTTTTATCTATTACCTTCCTTACTTATTAATGCAAGCATTCTCATGTTAACTCAAGCAATCTCTAATACTTATTATATATTGCCTTGTGCATTATATGAAATAATTATTTCCCAGCCTGAACAAAACCTTTTGTGCATAAAAGTTATTATCATTTTATCATGATTTGAATTTTTGAAAGAGGACGTCACGTTATGTCAAACTATTCCATTCGCTGAATTAACTGCATCTGTGCTTGGATGGGTATTCTAATTTTGCACACACACACACACACACGCGCACACACACACACACATACACACACATACACACATACACACACACACACACACATATATATATATATATATAAATTTATCTTTTTATAAGAAAATGTAAGCCGTCTTGCTTGCGTTATCTGTATATTTATCTTTTCATGTTGTATGAATTAGATGTGTTGTTGGCATTGGTTTCCTAGATATTTTTCCAGTTCGAAATTTTTCTAGAATAAATTCGATTAGTTACAAAGGGGGACCAAGCTGTGGTTAACAACATCTCAAGTAAGTGTGCTTTTGTGAAACGGACTCGATTCTAACTTTAAAACTTAGGCTTTAGCCCGTATGGTAAATCATAGCCACCAACACTTTTCATTTACTTATACATAAATGCAATTTATAATATTTTTATATTTGCAGTGCAAAAATCGCAGAGGCAAATTTCATTCAGGGAATAGTCGCATACTTTTTTTTATAGTATAAGTATTTTAAAGCCTTACTCATGTAAGTTCAACTCCTTATGATCAACAGGTTCATTTATAGAATTGCTTCTTTTTTCTGTTATCCTTAAAACATAACTGACCACGGTTTATTTTGTAAAAAGCATTACCGACGGACATATCATGTAAAGTTCATTCGCATCGATCAAATTTAATTGTGAAAATATCCTTGTGAGCTAACCAATTATTTGGAATTTTGCCAAATCGTTTTCCTGGGAGGGCATTTACCAATTGTTTCTCTTGATCATTTGTCATCGCAAAATCCCCTACGTTATATCTTGTTAAACTAATAATCCATAGACTAAAACAATAATCAACACGCATTCGCTTACTTATAAAACTTTCTGTGCATGCTATTCAGTTATTATTTGTTTTCATGCTAATTTTTTTTGTATAATTAAGAACATAATATTTATTAATTTATTTATTGCGGACCATTATCCTCATCTTTATTAGTTTGTTGTTTCATGACGTTTTGGTCAACTATTCCTGGACAGGTGGTAACCGCGACGGGATGGGAACTCCGAATCTCCTTACTGCATTCTCAGCAATTCATTCGGAGTTTCTATCCCGTCGCTGTTACCACCTGACGAAGGCAAGAGAAATAGTTGTCCGAAACGTCCTGAAACAACAACTAATAAAGATGAGGATAATGATTAACAATAAATGAATTAATAAATAATATTCATGTCAATAATGAATTCGAATTATATATATATATATATATATATATATATATATATATATATATATATATATATATATAGTTAAGAAGACAATGTGGCACGTATTAGTTACATCTTCTTCGTGCTGTATCCACGAGTGAGCGATTAATTGCTGATGCCCCGGCCGTGATAATTTCACATATTGCTGATATTTATTAATAGTGGAAACGCGCGCCCGACTTTGCCCGTTCGTACAATATGCTTAAATATGATATTTTATACGCTTAAATATGATATTTTATTTTGTCAAGATTTAGCATTAATTATTATAGAGTCGTGATTTATAAAAGTAAAAGAACGTATGTTAGTGCTATCAGCTAGAATCGAACTCTAAACCAAAACTGTAGCATTCAAAGCTGGTGAAATTACCAGTGTACCTACGTGACACACATATTTACTGATGAAAAATAAACTAAGATGAATGTACAAAATGTATAACGATTTTTCCAACTACATATCTTTTTACCCTTTAAAAACTATTTCAACCGGGTAAAGACCCATAAAAGAACGGTCTATAAAAATTATTTGAGGCCCCTAGCGCTACTTAGTTTCTGTGGAGATAGAGTTTGAAAATAAAGAGACAGGCAGACAGACATACAGGGATGCATAGTGCCTTTTATATATTAGACTAGCGTGATGGGTGGGCGTTCGACTTTGCCCGCTCGTAAAAATAGTGTATTTCAGAAATTAGATTTGACTTTACTACGAAAACTGAATGTGATCCAAGGACTGGCTTAATGTGGATTGTAACCAATCCCATATGCTAAAACTGGCGTTCATCCTAACACTAACTGATGACAACATAACGGACTGATAAGCCCCCAGCAATTATTGCCACATTTCTACATGCACGTACAAAGAAAGACAAAAATGTGTATGGACTTTGTTTTTAACTATGAAATAACGCTGCAGTATTTTTTTTTACGGTGGGAAGTCACCACTTATCATGGCCCGAGGGCCAGCGGACGATAAGGGTTAGTAAATGTGTACAATGGTCAGTGTAAGAACAGAGTAGTGATTATTTGTAGTGGAAGTAAATTTTAATTATTTAAGTGACCATCGCAAGGAACAATAACTTATTGCAATAGACGTGAAGATTACAATGATGTAGTCTCCTGGAAAGAAAGCTAACAGAACAGAGTTCCACAAGTTGTCAGTTCTCAGAAAGAAGCACTGTTCATAGTATCTAAGATTTAGGCACAGACAGAGAATGGGGGATACAATTGGTACTGTTCATAGCGATTAGACTGTTTTTTAAAGCTGTGCAAAGGGTAATAGATTGGGGTTATCGAGCATTTGCCATAAAAATACAGCAGAGACAAACCTGCAACATCTCTTTTATTTGGAACGAGGCTACAGGGAAAAGGAAAAGACATCAACTGTTAAGTTTCGAAGCCGGTTCTGAATTATGTCAAGGCAGATCCTTCCCAGATCTACAAAAAAAATCTCTCCGTTGATATACTTGTCTTATAAACCGATAGACCATTGTATTGATAGTGAGATATCAACTGGAGCGGTAGAATGGTCCGCCTATTTTTCTCGCGATCTTGGCAACGGATTTAATGTATTTAAAATAAATTAACAGCCGTTGCGTGTTTATTATATTCATCATTATCTATGTTTATGTTATTTTACGCGATTATAAGTATGAAACACCGTCAAAATCGGTAACATTTATTATTTCCATGAATAATTGAGAAGATACGAGTGTCAAATTGTGTATAGACAATTGCTTTAATATATTTAATTTGCCCGATGCTAATTTAAACAACATTTATTCATAAAATGAATCAAAATATTTAGAATATCGCAGGTAAATCTGGTGATCTTTTAATGTAATCTGCTTATCATAATTCTATTTTATTTTACTCTGCTGAGTGTATTGTACATTGTTTAAGAAAAATATCTATAGAATGATGTAGATGAGAGCAATAGTCTAAATGATCAAACTCATTGAAACGATCAATCTGTATCTCAAACATCCAAAAATAAAACCTACGTATTCCGTATGATGTGGTTCGGATACACCGGTATAATGTTTGAAGATATCTAGTCATAATTATAATTAAATGCATCTCATCCATGTGGTTATGATCTTAAATTTTGATAACTGGCATCTATTTGGTATTTTATCTTTTAATAGCCCATATAATATTTGATCATAAATATTTCTTACATGCAACAAATGTATTAACTAATTTAAACCTCTATTATATTACAGCTATAATTAAAGTAAACCCAACAAACAAACATTTTTATAATAACATTTTTATAATTTATTTTTTTAAATTACTGAAAAAATCCTAAGATTATTGTAATCCTTCAGAATGTATATCGCTTTTAAAGCAGTCATCAACCTACATAATAGTAAGCGTTGTAAGACAGATTGTTGATGCCACACTTGGGAATGTGCCGTGAAGGTCACTTCTTACCGTGTAGACTTAGTAAAAATCTACTTAAGACTCTAATCTTCCCAAAGACAACTTTCCCAAAGACGTACGTTGTAGTCATTTGTTTTATTTGATCTATATTTTAACGGTAAGTTATACACTGAATTTTAATCTCTATTTATTTCTATAAAACTGCTACAGCTACAACCGCTATACTTTTCAACGTTTACACAGTGTAGCTAAAAATAACTGCCATGAACAATCTTTGTTTCCCAAAAATCTTTCAAATGTGGAGAACAATACTGAAAGATTTTTCCTAGCTGAATACAACATTGTAGTTTTCAAGTGTAATAATAACACGATATTATAAAAACGTCGATTTAATATTTGCTTTCGCCCACATATTTTTATCCCACAAAATGTTCTCTTATTGCCAACCGGCTGGATTATTAATACTTATCCTCAGTGACTCTTTAGTGTAAAGAAATAGTGATACACTAGTAATGTTTTAACGCATGGCATCAAGTAGATAAAACATATTAATCTCACAATAAAGTGTGTATATAATAATTGATCTTGACTGTTATTTGCATCAATTACTTCAAATTATCAAACAGCTTAAATCGCATTTGAAGTAAGTACTATTTTCTATAAACGCTCCTTGAACACGACAAACAAACGCTTGTAATTTGATTGTCCTTTTATACCGTGTAATTGAATGAAACATTCTTAAATCAGCTGCTAAATTTCGGATCGAAATTTTATATTCTCAAATGAGTGGGGGTGATCAAACGTCGTGTTATTAAATGCTTCTGGTTGAATAGAAATCCAAGTACTGTTTGGAAGATTATTCTCGTTCTAGAAATGTACGTTAAAATAGTTTTAGCGGTGATAATTATACATTATACACGCAAGAGAAAATACCAATAAAATTGTCCATTACCGGCACCATATTTAATACATAATAATTTTGTGTTATATTTGTTTTGTTTTAATACAAAAAATATACTCACGTATCATTTAATCTCCAAACATTTAATCATACATACAGATAATTTTTATTGTTCACGTTCTGAAGCAGTTGTCATACAATCCCTGCCCTGGCCTTCGTAATAAATGGAGGCCTGTGGGTTTGAGTGTTACGTCATACCTTCTGGTTCAAGCATGATATTTCAAAAAGACAGCCTGTCGTTTATAAATAATAGCGTTTATTCAGCGTATTAGACAACGTCTAACGTTTTCTAATACTTTTCACAAAAGATATCATGCATTGGAATTAAATGAACTTACAGAACATGATCTGATTCATACTGAAACATACTATACAATATTAAAAGAAAAGGCTTACTTCAGAAAGTAGGTTTCTGCATTAAAATAAATACAAATTATGGTGTATCATTTATACAGGAGATTAAAATTAGAAGCGTGACATCAAAGTCCAATTTTCTATACTGTCCAATTTCGAATCGAATTTTTTATAACAAAAATGTTTTCTGTGATAAAGATTGCTCTCGTGTAAAATACTGCAAAAATAAGAGAAAAACAATCAAACGTGTATTTTTTGCTTATTCAACATATTTCTATCATGGTATGGTTTGGATTTATCTGTAAATTAAGTCTAAAATAGTTTGTGTAGTTTTATTTTCCAATCACTATCAAACATCTCTCTTGAAAATAACATGGACAAATTCTTCCGTATTCTTTTATCAATACCTAACAATTACTAGGTCATAGATGAAATAATTTAAGAGATAAATTATTATCCTCGTTTGTCTAAATGTAGTAACATATCTCTTCGAAGCGGTATATATATATATATATATATATATATATATATATATATTCTTAGCACCATTGTGACGTTAGCAGAATAAGGAGACTCAATGAAATGGGATTTTATTTAGGAAGTCTACATTCGTGTTCGCAGAAATTTGTCAAACAACGTAATTTATTCTCATTATTCAAATATCATCACATAAAAATATTTCCAGGACAAATATCACTAGAAGAAACAGCGTTGAGTCTCACTCATGGCGTTTCTTGGAACTAAATCTTTCAAGTTCTATTTAAGAGACACAGAGCGACATTTTCATTCTGTCAATTAGCTTGTTGTTTGTGCTGCACGCAGGCTTTCACAACTGTTTTACACATGGAATCAAAATGAGTTAAGTCAGGTGTAAGATATTGGGAATTGTGAAATCGTGGAAGCTCGTAGACAGTTCTATAGTACTACGCGTAAATCTCCGGTTTTACGTACATTATCCCCGCTTTTTACATTCAGGTAAAGAAAAAAATTCTTTACGTGAACACAAGTAATTTCACCTGACATCGATCGATCAAAAATACTTAAGATTTTACCCATTTGAAAACTTGCTCTTCTGAAACTGGAGAATTATTCATGAGTATTATTGTATCATTGTCGCGAACTAGTGACATTCCATTTCATCTATTTAAATTATATTTATAATACAGTTACGTTGACGGTAAGATAAAATACAGAAACGTGTTTTTTATAAATGTCAGTTGCGTGATTGTGATATTTGGCTGAGTAAAATGATAAGGTTTATGAATGTGATTAAGTACGTAAGTGAGGATACTTCTGATAAATATTGTCAACGTGAACGTGCGTTAGATTTCTACGTGAAATACCCTGGGATTCCTACTTGCTGCCGGTTGGGAGTGGTATTGGTTAGTAAGCCTATTATCCGTTGGTTGCATACCTTTTTTCTGGACAGATAGAATCTTCGTAGACACTATTATCTATATATAATATATATATAGTATAAATGTTTTCCTTGTTTTTGTGTCTTATTGATCTTTTTGTGGCTAATCTCTACTGAAATTGTATCTTACTAATCGCACTACAAGTATTAATATCCAAATCTACTGGCATGTCAAGTTGATTAAAGTCAGTTGTTTTATTTGTAAAATGTGCTGGGTAGAATTTTCTCAGGCACCGTATATATTTAGTGATAATCTCATCTCTCATATTTTAATAATCTCATGTCTCATATTTTAAATAATCGAATTATATTCCTTAAAATCTTTGACGTAAACCTTTATTTATCAAGCAGCATCGCCATTGTATTGGTTTTCGTCGCAGCCCCAAGGCGACAGAGGGCAGATTCGCGCAGGATAAATTCATTCCAATATCATCGAGGAAGTATAAACATTTTAAAACATTTGACGCGAGTCTGTGTCTAATTTTCATTTGAGAATGACTATTTTTGTGTTTCGTTGATCCGTCGTTTGTTTTGTTCTAAGATATATCAACAGTTTTTCATTTCAATTGATGCAGAATTCAGCAATTTTGGATGAAGGATTTTATGCTTCCAATACATTATGTCTTAAAATAAATATTCATGATGTTTGCTTTTGTTGTGTATTTTATTAAAACTATTCTTGTTGATGTTTATTACTTTGCAAAAGATAATTAAGTTTGGAAAGGGAATGGAAAAATGATGAACACCAAAGTATGGTACATTTGAAGTCAGGAGGCCAGTGTCTTTCGAAAGTCTGATCTTGGCTGAAAGTCTAATCTGAACAGAAAGTTTGATCCAAACCAAAATTCTGATCATGTAGCACCAGTTGAGCTCTGCCAGTGTTATAGGCGATATTTATATAAAATAATTATATTTCTCGAATTTATATTGTTTCACGGAGGAAACATTTGTCAGAATACGTTTTTCCTCTGTCAAATATAAATGAAAATGTCCTATTCAATTTATTATGTTTTTACAGGATATGTAAACGTATTTTAAAAGTAATTTTAATGTCATAAGGTTTTATCACGTTCTCTTATGAGATCAAATCCGTTTGCCTAGTTTTAGAATACTGATCTACTTTACAGTTCCGCATAATTTTCTTTTTACATTTTTTATTTATTCTTAGGTCACGGCCACAGGTGACATGTTAAATATATTAGTGTAACTGTTATCAGTACCGGTGGATGATGTATGGATTTTTCAAATAGTTTCCCGTCACTTTATGTTAGTAATTCTATGCGCAGTGAACTAATTCTTCACCGGTCAGTACGCGGACAATCACACAATTTATCCTGATCGTGTCTACAATTTTTTTATCCAACGTTCAGAAGCTAAAAATCCTTCTACGCGCCATTAATCTTTAAGCGTCTTCTACTCAGACAGCTTTTGCTCTCTGTCACGGATCGATAGTCATCAGTGTAATATTTGCTAACGAACATCACTTGTATTCTTTGAGTAAGGAAAAAAGCATGTTGGGCAACTCTCAAGATGCTTTTGGAATTGATTCAAGGAATTGGTAATTGAAAAAGATGAGTCATTTATTTGGTACAGAATATGAGAGCAAAATTAAATAAATGTAAATCTGTTGTTTATTCGTTCTGCTTAAAAAAAATCGAATTATTCAATCATATCCTTTTCACATACAAGCATGATTATCTCTTGAGAATTTTTAGGATATATTAGCTATGCAGTCAAAATTGTCCAAAAATAAAGGTTCTTTAATATAGTGATTTTGTTTTGTTTGTTAAGTCTATCTGTTTTACGACGAGGCAACTGATTTAAATGCTCCGGTTTCCATAAACACATCACTGTAAGCATTTACTGTTCATTCTTTCAAGCATTTATAAATATATATATATATATATATATATATATATATATATATATATATATTTAAAGGTTATGAGGGTGTTTGGAAGCATGATAAACGATGTAACTTTTTGTATTTAATATTTTTATTGTTATTTTTTTATATGTCAAGCGCACCTCCGCTCTCGGTCACAAAAGGTATCGAAATGAAAAAGAAAAAGCAAGCCGTTGAAAGAACTAGATATTTGTAGCGTGGGCAGCGTTCATTCCTAGAAATCATGTTCGAAAAATTTCACGTGATGTATTTTAGCCGTTTGTGGAAGAAGATTGTATTTTTTAATATTTTCTTTTTAACGTTGCAACGTAAAAGCGTTTAATTTAAACGGCAAATATGAGACGCAATTGATTTCAATATGTATAATGGAATAGAAATGAAATTGTTAAACGGTAAAAAATAATGTAATTATTAGTTATGAATAATAATAATAACAATAATAATAATAATAATAATAATAATAATAATAAGAAGAAGAAGAAGAAGAAGAAGAAGAAGAAGAAAACTACTGAAGAGGGTAGAGTTAGAGACAATGCCGGCTTTTTTAATGGTGAGTAAGAGATAAAATTAATAATAATAACGAATAATAATAATGACGAATAATAATAATAATAATAATAATAATAATAATAATAATAATAATAATAATAATAAAACTACTGAAGAGGGCTGAGTTAGAGACAATGTCGGCTTTATTTAATGGTGAGTAAATTCCGTGCCTCACTCAATAAAGGTGGGACGAACATAGATAGATAAATAAATAAATAAATAACAATAATAATAATAATAATAATAATAATAATAATAATAATAATAATAATAATAACAACAACAACATCAATAAAAATATTAAATACAAAAAAAATATCATAAAAGGCCAGTTGAGGATAAAGATTAATAAGTGTACGAATTACATCGGAACACCAGCGTAGTAATGGTTAGTAGTGGAAATTTGGTATAATTTTATTATTCAAGGGGATAGCCCAGCAAGAACTTGTCTACATTGGACTTTAAGGCGACCATATTGTCGTTATATAGAAAGCAGTCTAGTGGAACAGATTTTCATAGGCAGGTAGTTCTAAGAAAATACCTTTTTTGTATGGAATCATGACGTCCGCACCTGTTCTCAGGCAATGTGTATTTTATGATATACAGAGTTACGCAAACTTTAAATATTTGGATTTTTATATAGGAAATTTTGCATATACTATGCTGATAAAATATTTAAGTAATAGATTAAAAGGCGGTCATATTTTTACATATTTATATTGATGATTAAGCACATATATGGATCGTTAAAATTTTAGTAAAATCGAAGTGATCAGAATACTCAAGAATCCCGTCGAATTAAACTAAATATAGGCTAGGTTACCATCAATTACACTTAGCACTTCTCTTAATCATCCATAATGAATAATTTATAAGTTTCTCAGTAAGGCGTTACATTAAATATATAAATACACAAAGATACTTAACTTTAGATACAAAACAATACACACACACACACACACACACACACACACACACACACACATATATATATATATATATATATATATATATATATATATATATAGAAAGAGGGACAGAGAGAAAAAAGAGAGAGCTGAATCAAGTGAAAAATGGTACGGTTAAAGATCAGAAACAAAACGATGTGCGTATAGCACAATCTTGTTTACGAATTACAAATATTTTGAGACGTTACGTTAATCATCAATTTTAAGGACCGGCAATTGTAAAAGAAAAAAAAAACAACAAAAACAAACGGTGACTATTCTAATATCCGAATCTTGTATTTTTCTTTTTACATTTTCATCCAAACTATACATATTGTTACTTGGGATATAGGAAAGTCCCCTCTGGTGATGTGCCTAACAGGGAGCTTAGGTTAATAAAGCAGCAAAAAGTTCCGCTCACATTACATTTAAACTTTTTCTATGTTAGTATACTCAAATAAAAAGAACAGCGAACAGCATTCCAAAGTCTAACAATCCCATGAAAGACACTCACCGGGATCTATGTTGATGTATACATCCTAATCTTATAAATACAAGACTGATAAATTAAAAATATATAATTTTAGAACTTGGAAACTGATGAATCTCACAGGTAAAGAAGACATGTTTATAACATGAATAGATCAGCCCAATTTATAAAGAGCAGGAAAGTAGATCTCATATCTGTAATATTTTTGTTCTTGTGGCGGTGGTATTTGATCGATAATGCTGAGGACCCATAATTTAATATACTGGTTAGTTTTTACATCCCCGAAACCATGTTTCATGGTAAACGACTGATGTTCCTTTAAATTAACATTTAGACTATAGTGAATTCGAGTAAGCAAGGTAATGTAGACTTAATGACGAAATAGTTTTCCAACGAATGAGAAAAAATATTTTCAAAAAATATAAAAATTAAAAAAGTTTTTATATAGTTTAAAGTTGTTTTAAAAAAATTCCAAGGCTATATATATATATATATATATATATATATATATATATATATATATATATATATATATATATATATATATATATACTAGCATGCGTGGCGTTGCCCGGGTATTTGGAGATGTATGTTGAGCAAAAGAAAAAAAGTGGTCAATTTTTGTAAACTTTGATCCCTATTATGACCCCTTAATATTTATTGTTTTGGTCTCGAATCAGGTTATAAAGTTAGACCCATGCCCAAGGAACCTATATCTAAAATTTCAAGTGTTTAGACCCAAAATTGTTTGAGAAGTTTGTTAGAGTTCTCGTTGAACTTTGACCCCTTCATCGCAAAATTTCTGGCCGAAAACCGATCACATCGATTTTCCCAAATCTCAGTACCCGGTATATCAAATTTCGAGTCTGTATACTTAAAATTGACAGAGTTATTGCGTAGGGAGATGTACACACAGACAAACACAAAGATGCACAGATACAGACACAGACAGACACTTTCACTTTTATAGATATACTAGCATTGGTACCCGGCGTTTCCCGGGTATTTGGGGGTGTATGCTGAGAAAAATAAATAAATAAATAAAAAATAACGGTATGTTTTTAAAACTGACTCCTATTATGACCCCTTAATATTTATTGTTTTGGGTTCAAATCACGTTATTAAGTTAGACCCATGTCCACGGAATCAATATCATAAATGTCAAGTGTTTAGACCCCAAAATTCTCGGAGGAGTTTGGTTGAGTTCTCAAAGGTCGAATCGTTGAACTTAGACCACAGCAGCAAAATTTCTGGCCGGAACCCGATCACATCGATTTTTCCAAATTTCAGTACCCCGTATATCAAATCATGAGTCTGTAGACTAAAAATTTACAGAGTTATTGCCTAGGGAAATGTGCACAGACACACACACATACACACACATGTACACACAGAGACACGTTCACTTATATATACATGTATATATATATATATATATATATATATAATGTGGTCAAGAAAGTAAAGAGAAAAACTATGCATGAAGCAAGACTTTTTTGTTAACAAATTGAACACGCCTGTATGTTATTAAGAGATTGATTTTATCTTTTTTTATTTTCATTAGCGTGTCTAGGTAAGATTCCTGGTTATCGTTTGGCATTATATATGAAAGCCGTGAAGAAGATATTTCAACTTTCGCTTTGTAATACTTCCATGATTCAATTTCATGTAAGAATAAAAGAAAATCATTTAATAGGTGAAACGCTTTTTGCATAACTCATCTCACAAATATTCTGATTATAAACTCCATTTTCTGGGAAATGTTTCTTCCAGGCATTCGCATTCTTTTGGGATTTTATAATGTTTATTTTCAGATTCAGTCGATTTTGTCATCGCCACAAGGTATCAAACATACCAACATTGAAAGAAAAATGCTTTCAAAATACAAACTGTAATCTGACATTAATCTCTGAATATATTTGAGAAAAGTATATATATATATATATATATATATATATATATATATATATATATGCACGGTTCATTAAATAGCAGACGCAACTCTTCCTTGTATTTCTTGTAATCCTCCTTTTCTCTTTGTCGGACTATGTTTCGAAGGTTTTTTAGAGTGAAAAAAAAATCCCATAATCGCGAACGTTTTCGACCTTCATAGGTCATCCTCAGGCGAGTAGTAAAAAAATAAAAAAATAAAAAATAAAAAAAGTGAAATTGAAAAATGAAAATAGCGAGATGAAATGAAAAGACGATTAAAAGACGATTAAAATCGATTAAAATCACTAAAATACTCAAAAGCACTTGAGCGTGCCCTCAGTTTCCTTTTGAGTATGGCTAATCGTTAGTTTATTAATGTGGATTAACAATGCCTCAAAGATTGGGAGGCGCACCTCGCAATATGAGAGTTAAAATGGTCGTGTTTTTTTTTATTAATATGTCTCAAAATTCAGTTTTAGGGGTGTGGTGTTCTGTGAGCTGCTGACAGATTGAATTATTCGGGGAAGACAGGTGACATGAAACGGAGGGCATGCTCAAGTGCTTTTGAGTATTTTAGTGATTTTAAGCGATATTAATCGTCTTTTAATCGTCTATTCATTTCATCTCGCTATTTTCATTTTTCAATTTTATTATTTTATTTTTTATTTTTTCACTACTTCCCTGAGGATGGCCAATTGAGGTCGAACACGTCCGCGATTATGGGAAATTTCTTTTTCTCACTCGAAAAAAAAAAGTTCGAAAAATGGTCTGACAAAGAGAAAAGGAGGATTACAAGAAAAACAAGCAAGATTTGTCTGTGCTATTTTATGAAACGTGCATAAAAGAAAAAATGCTGCCTAAATATACTAATTTCAGATATATGTATATATCAATAGTTTAATTTTAAAATGTTTTGTAGCAATTTTAGGAAGAAATATTCAAATCCCAGATCTGCAGAAAAGCGAATAAAAAATAGAAGATAACAAGAACATAAGAAACAACAAAACCCGCCAGAGAGAAGATCAAAGTGTAGTATCTGTTCTTCAGATACTACACTTCAATTTCTTGTTCTCTGTCAGTGGAGGAGAAATCCTTCACGACTGAGACAATTTTTATTTTTGTTCCTTTTCTCCACGTTAAAAAATGACCCTGGTGTCTAACTCTGCCCCGTGGGGAGGCATTGTAAATAGGAAAACAAAACCCGCCATTAATCAAAACTAGATTGGGATGAGGGTATGTTTAATTTGGTTTTATTCATGCGGTTACTGATAGGCCAAAACTTATGAAGCCCCAAAACATTTGAGAATATACGTTAATGGGAAGAAAGTATAGCTAGATGATAAGTTAATAATCATGTAATAGAACTGAGAATGATAAATATAATGGACTATGTTTGGTTAATTGTGATATGGATATACTCCACTGACATTTGATTTAAAGGTAATTAGGTTCTTATCTGCAAGAATGTAGTTCTACGGCAATATGTTCGACATATGGGTAGCCGTGACTAAAAAATGTCGACACACGTAAGATACGAGGGAGAGGAAACAGAGGTATTATTTCTTTCTGGTAGATAAGAGAAGCTTTCTCTGTAAATAACTTAGAAGGATGAACCAGAGAACAGAACCCAGTCGAGCAGTTTGCAGAAAACTTTAAAAAATAAATGCAGATATCTTTCATATGAAAAAAGAGGCATGAAGAATCGGAAGCATAATAAGTTTGTACGATTATTTAATCTTAAAACATAATAAACAGTGTACTCGCTTCCCTACATAAATTTACATGGCTGCAACGTGATGTTGTTTTTTTTTTATTGCAGGATGAATTACCCTAATAATATTAGTAATTTATTGAACAAAATCAATCGCATTGAATTTTAACCCCGCTGAACCGAATTTTTGGACACATCAAATTTTCAGAATAATTGAACATATTTCAGAAATAATATTGAAAGATTAGAATTAATCTTGTTTTCATGATCGCAAATATTTAATTTAAAAATAATTCTGGGCTTGTTACATTCTTAATGAATACTTAGATTGTTATAGCATTTGAAGTAGAAAATTTAACAGATTTATTTAACAATTACAGATTTAATAGTTATGGCAGATCCGCTAAATGAGCTATAATTTAAATCGGTGATACGAGCCAGTTTTATTTGCATCCTAAACTGTCACGTCCAATGTTATTCATTCTCTGTCAATTTGTAGTCTACAGACTCATGATTTGATATACAGGGTACATATATCTGTATCTCCTTCCTTATTACAGACTTTCTTGAGTGCAAAGGAAATAACTGAATATTATTATATTTTTTAGGCTGCGCGTATTGATTTAATCGTCCACACTACTGCATTGGAGACCAAGGATTAATCATAGAAATGAATGTGACGTTCTGTCCCACACTTCGCTGTAGTCTCTAATGATATTTGATGGCTTGATTTTGGCCTGAGCAACGGTCGACAGCTTTTACGTTAATCATAATTTATACAAATATAGCACATGCAAGTAGAAAAAATTACGTTTATGTATAAAGAATTATATGATCAGCAAATTTATATCTTGAAATTATATAGTTTAAATTTTTTGGAATCTTTAGAATACTATCATAATCTTGATAGCTATCTTCATGGATTTCAGACCGATGTAAACTCTACATATTTTCAGATATATCTTTTGAACATAGGAATTCTTACGTTAGACTCCGGAACAATTCAAACAAGACCGTGTATTTGCGCAATACACATATTTAGATTTTTTTCAATCCGTCAGCAATGAGAAAGTAGAAATTTAAAATACTTTTTATTTTATTCACAATTATTATGCTCAATACCGAGGATTTATTTGAATCCTCTAGAAGTCTGCTCGATTTACCCTTATATCTTCGACAAAATGAAAGCTTTAGAATGTGAATGTAGAAGATTAATATGCAAAGTAGGATAGATGGAAAACATCTCACACAATTTTACTTAAGCTCGTAATTTACAGTCAACAAGACAAATGTTGAATGAATTCAGTTTAAATTGAACAGATACAGCAGGAATTGAAATACACAATACTAAAGCCTGATTGTCACAGCTGGTGAATTAAAAAAAAATACAATCTGGGCGTGAGAGCACATTAGAAAATACTTAACATGCCTGCTTTTCTCCCACTTTGCCGTAAGGACTCAAACGGACATATACACGGACTTGGGGCTTATATTCGAGACACCCTTTCCTTGACTAGAGAAACAAAACTTGAATCAGACGACCACGTTTGTATGTGCTTTAGACTTAACATGCAACATAACACCAGCTACTTATATTTTGTCTACCACTCTCCCTCGACCTAGGGCTTAACGCTAATCAACCAAGTCTCTGACAGCATAGCTACAGCAAACTTCTCGATACTAGCGCACAAGCACATGTATTTGGTGACTTCAATGTCCACCATAGTAATTGGCTTGAATCCCTACGTACACAGACGCAACTGGTAGCATAGCACATGACTTCTCTGTATCTCCTTCCTTATTACAGACGTTCACGTTTCCGACACGTTTCCCAGATCATCAAGATCATCATGTCTCACTGGTAGATCTATTTCTGATCACAGTCCCCGATGATTGTGTAACGAATGTCTATAGCCCACTCGGGAATGCGAATCACGCTGTGATAATGGTAAAACTTGTTCTTGATTCTCGATCCAAATCTAAAGAGCCATTTCTCAAAACAACGTATTATAAGAACGCTAACTGGGAAGCCATCAGGCATCTCATCAGAAATGCCCCATGAGGAAATATATTTTCTCTTTCTGCTGAACAATGTCCAAAATAAGACCACTGAATGGTTCAAAACGGCAATTGAAGCAAATGTTTCCACACGGAAATTTCATAGCAAACCTCATTCTACCCAATGGTTTATTTCCACTTGTGCAGTTGTCAATGCACAAAGGCAGCGTGCATACCGCAGATTAATCTAGCTTAAGTCCAGTACAAATAGACAAACATATATAGAAGATAGAAGTAATTGTAAGAAAGAACTAGCGACAGCCAATAGAGAATATACCGAAACCATCAGAACACGCACCGAAGCACAGAAATTAGGAATCCTTGATTTCCGGAAATTATACAATAATGTAATAAATAATGGGCAATCAATCATGAGGTTGTTTGCCTGGCAACCGAGAAGGCTAACATGCTTGCCAGTCGGTTTACCTCAAACTCCATATTGGACCCAGCAAACCACTCCCTCCCTGATTTTCCTTTGTGGACGAATGCCAGACTGGATGATCTGAAAATTACCCTTTCTCATGTGCATGATATCATACAAATGTTAGACACCTCAAAAGCATGTGAACCCGATCTCATCCCGGCTGTGTTATTAGAAAATTGTTCTGCAACAAATGCCTCAACTAATCCTCCTTTCTTGATAACTTGAGAACTGCTTCTGTGGTACCAGTGTAGAAGAATTCTGACGAAAGAACTGACCCATCCTCGAGAGATTCCATCAAAACTTTCAGAAGTTGTTCGAATGGTACAACAAGTGAATGTTAGGCATTTCAGCTTTGTTATATAAGAATAAAATACTCATATTCATATATGGTGCTTGTGTGTCTCTCAATCGATAATTTCCACGAACAGATATCTATATTTATATAGATTTCTTGAAATAAATTCCTTAATAATATTATTTCGTTCATTTTATTACTGTGATATAAAATATAATTTCATTTTCCTCCGTGTAATAAGGCCTTATAAGATCCAGAACGGTTCTTTCTGAACGTCAAAGATATAATTCTGATATGTTTTCTGTTGAATATTCTTTCTGTTTTAGATACAATCGACAATCCTTTATGTATGTCTGCACGTTGTGTTTATGGTTCAATTTGCGATCTTTAACGGCATATCTTATAACTCGATAGTTCTTAGATTTGACTACAGAGAAATATTCATTACGAGAGAATGAGCATATTATTTTTGCGTTGTATTTATTCCTAATTAATGTTTTGGTGTCATTTACTGAAACTATTAGTTATCGGGGCGGTACAGTGTTGGAAGTGGGGATATTATAAATAGCTGCCAGCTTAATTAATCAGCAAGAAGCAGAAAAAATACATTTTAACGCGTGTAATTATTTTGTACTAATGGAATGCAGATCAACTATGTGCAGTTTAATGACTCCATGACAATATAAAAATGATACAATTAATCTAATAACGTTAATATATGTGAAGAATAATTTTAAAAGTACAGGAGGAAAATTTGAGATTCGAATACGCACTGAAATCTAAAATGCACAGCTGAAACAAGAACGATAGAATATAACAATAAATTGATAAATAACATAAATACAGATTGGTTGATATATAGAAAGAGACAAGAACTGTGATAAACTACTATGCATGCAGATAACTAAAGGAAATCATAAGAAACAAGTTAAATGCTGAAGCAAAATTGAGAAATACTAGCAGGCCTAAACTATTTATGTATTATCCAAACAGACTATGCCAATTATCATATTATGCCACTGAATGTTATAATACTATCAATTGTCCACATTATTCTCGGTGCTAAATTCATGTCTTCTATGAAATCCATCACATAATAAAAAGAAAGCGGAATTAGGCAACGAGTTTCCTTCAGTTTTCTTATACAAAGGAATTACAACTTATGAAGCCTATAAATTTGTTGATAATTTTGTTGAGATAGATGGTTGCACAATTATATAATGTACTTAAACTTCTCTATGCCATCTACTTTAATCAATCAATCCACTTATAAAGCAACAATTATTATCTAGTTATAAAAAACATTCATGGTGTAATGTGGGGAGAAACAGAATTAAACTGGTGGAAAAAAGGGATACTAGTCCGCGGAAACTAAATCCGAAGTCCACATTTTTATTCTCTATCAGTGAAGATTACCGTTGGTTCTCAAGGGGCTCAGCTTCCATTTTCCAAATACTCCTGTTGGTGTTGATAAACGTCCACACATCTATGATATCAAACACAATAATCTCAGGGATGTGTTAGATGTGTAATAATCTAAAATTATACTCTCAAAGATCGTAGAGGGAAATATTCAACTAATTAATAGCTATAGAGATGAGCCATAGACACTGAACTTCTTTAATCATGTTACAGAAAGTGAATTAATTACGTAGCAAGTGTATCCTGCTAACTGTTAGTTATGTAATATTTTAGTTATATAAAAAGGAAACCCAATAATGAACTAGGCTAAAGTTGATCACAGTTTACATTATGTTATTTATAGTATAGTCTAGGCATTTTGATAAGTTACTAACAACAAAAATTGGATATTGATGAACTGCGATTAATTCTTGATACATTAAGTAAAACTGTCGAGCTCGGAATATTAGATACTTAACTGGCAAATCTAAAATCGATTACGTCAGTAACGCACTTACAGCTTTAAGAATATTACATTTAAAGGAAGTTTTGCTAAGTTCTAACATCAGGATTTCAAATAAATTCGTATTAAATGAGCATATACTTATTTGGAAAACAACCTTCCGTTTGATCTTGGTAAGTAAATATCTACATATTACAAGACAATCATGTTACAAGTAAGGTTGTGACTGCAGTTTTAAAGATAGTCATTAATTCATTTAGTATTCTATCTCACACGTAGTTTGGCTACTTATCAAACAACAATGGGACATTATTGCTCTATATATTGGTATATCACACGCACATTTCTGAAATATCTCTTTCTGAGCAGTTCCATCGGTTATTCTATTTTTCTGTAGTTTATCATACTTCCCGAAAGAGCAACTGATAAAACTGTTAAACTGCTTCCAAAAGCACAGTTTGAATTTACATTTAGTAGTGTGGATTCTATTAAGTATATTTTTGGAATAAGACGTAACTTCTTAGCTTTCATTATGTGTCTAATTTAATAAAAAATATATTACCTGCCAGGATTCAATCCCTACATAAACTATAATGTACCATATTCACCGTGTTTATTTATAAAATCGACAAAATAGATTGACCTATGGCAATTTAAAGATACTCAGAACAGGAATCGTAACAACTTTTACCAAAATGTCTGACCAACATATATAAGTTAAGATAAAAACATATATATATATATATAAGTGAAGATAACAAAAAACTATTCTGTCCCGTCTGTTATGCAAACTATCATCCCATTTGATAAAAGTTTATTCGACACTATAGATGTATTCGCATATATTACAAAATATTTTACAGAAAATACTAACGAGCATAGTGAGGAAGACTGCAATTATAAAATAAAGCTGCGAAAACGAGAAAAAGAGTACATACTGGAATAAGAGAATCGTCGCATGCTTATATACCTTCGTTATTACATCTCTGTTTTTTTATTCGACCAGTGTTTCCAAATTACATTATTAGATGTTAAAAAAAAAACCTTAAGTTTCTTAAAGCAATGCTTCTATACAATTGATAAGTGCACTAGTGACAATATTGACACATGTGACATTCCCAGAGGAAATCTTAGACTGATCAGATTCAATGCGCCATAAAATCAACGTACAGTTGACGTCACCTGGAAACCGAGAGGAGGTAAATATCATATTGAGAATCAGTCTGTTGTAAGAATTAAAAGAGTATGAACTTGTAATAAGATGCTATTATGACGAGAATCGGCCGCGTTGTGGCTTGTATTATCTGCGTGTCTTTCAATATATATGCCAGTTATAGTCTATCTTTCAAACTATCTGAATATTTTCTTTGAATAAAATAATTCTCTTATACTGAGCGTTACTTTTACAACGTTTCGGTCGACATATCATTAGTTTTTTTAAGGTGTATCATGCCCAGCATTAGAATTTGCACGTCAAACACTATTGTCCTATGGAACACGGAGATTTCCAGTGAATTACGAAAATACGCTTTTATTTAATCTTAGGGATACCATGAAATAATTTTGTCAGCCATTCCGGATATAAGTCTCTATTATCCGTGGCGTACTGGGTAATGCACTCTCTCTCTCTCTCTCTCTACATATATATATATATATTTATATTTATATACATACATACATATATATATACATACATATATATATATACATACATACATATATATATAGATACATACATATATATACATATATATACATATATATATATATATATATATATATATATATATATATATATATATATATATAGGCAACCCGGTGTGCCTGGTCATGCAATACACATAATTATTTTTTAATTCAGGCAGTTTTCTTATTTGTGATTATAGGGCTAATTCTCTATTTATTATTATTCAATATATAGTAAATATTTCAGAATGGATACTTAAAAAATTTGCTTAAGAAACCATCTGCTGGAATAGAAAAATAAAAACCATAACTTTTAGCAATCAAGCCGTAATCGTTATTTATCTCTTCATCCTCGTTACCGTTTTCGCTATCGATAGAGATACATTAAAGGGTAAATATTAGGTTGCTTTTGGCAATAAGTGTTCTATTTTGCTCATCCTCAAAAGCACAGAAACATTTCATTGCCAATTGTTTTTGTTATTATTTTGATCCCTTAAACTGTTCATTAAATGAATTAGCCATGATAAATATAGATACCAGGAACATACTCAAACAAATGAACCTCCACAATTTCAAAGAAATCGTTACCCTGGGAACCCCAAAACTTACATTGAAGGACCATAAACAAAATTTCCAAGACAACCCATCGTTAAGATAAATCTGCCACTCAAGCTCTGATTTAGGACTAGTTAGTAAGAAAATCTTCGACAGAATTATACCGCAGATAAAAGAGAAAGTAAATTCCCCCTTTATCAATGCTCCCAAACTGTTTTCAAATGGTTCCTTCAGCTCAAAGATAAAGAAGACTCAACTTTATAACTTTCGATATATGTAATTATTACCAATCTATATCCCCAATACTTCTTAATAAAGCCCTGATTTTCGCTAAGATAATTCCAATATAACAGCTTAAGAAAGGATGCTTATCCACCTGGCTATGCGTTCTCTGATTGACTTTGTTGTAATGTACTGGACCAGGAAAGATACCCCATTGAATGTTGACATTTTAATGGGTTCGACCGACTCTGCACAAGATCTGGTTGGTCTTTACTTGTTAAGGGAGCTTAGTTTAGTATTTAAAAACCTACAGGGAGGCCTATATAGAGATGATTCCCTCTTCATCACGAAAGACGGACCCAGACAATACAATAACACCGTAAAGAAATTACATAAGTTCTTTAGAAACTATGGTCTTTCAATTGAAGTTGATTCTAATAAGAAGACATCCAACTTTTTAGACATCTCCTTAAATCTAAATTCGCGAAACCTTACCATAAGCCCAATTTGAACCTTTTCTATGTGCATAAGCAATCGAATCATCCCAGATATATTATCAACTCTATAGTACCATCTGTCTCAAATACAATATCAAGCCTATCAGAATCAGTATAAGAAAACATTTAGCCAAGTAGAAACTTTTTTATAATAATGCCTTACGCAACTAGGGATACACGGATGAGATAGAATAAATAGGAAACAAACCAGAAAACAACAAGAATAAATCCATAATCACGCATAGCATGCCCCAAAAGAAAACTAATAATTCTATGCGGAATTCTTCGAACAAGCATAACCCTAATCCAGAGCACAAACATTCTAAGACTAAATCCAGTAGCAATAAAAATAAAAAAGAATAGAAATAAATTAAGGCGAAAAAGTCCATATGGTTCAACCCAGCATACAACCCCAACGTAAAAACTAACATACCAAGAAAATTCTTTAAAATAATTGAACATTCCTTTCAACAACCCTATAGATACAGCACTATATTAAATAAAAAAAAACTCAATAAAAATCTCTACTCCACTATGCCTAACCTAGCACAGACGATAAAAACATCAAATTACTCTAAAATAAGAAAAGCCCAGGCCCCTTCCCGCAGATTTCACCCACACAAAATTGTAGTTTCCTAAACAAACAAACTTGCCCCTTAAAAATAATTGCATGCACAAGGACGTCATATACTCATGTATAGTCACCGAACTCACAACTACAACAGCAAATATAATATATATAGGATAGAACACCCAACAATTACACTCAAAATATATTAACTACAGAACAAACAACATTAGAGAGCTCCAATGACTCCCACTATGCTACCCCCATTAATGAGACAAAATGTAACACCAAAGTTACACATTAACCCCCTCCTGAAAATGAATTGAACCCAATTATCTCTTCCCCTATACAAGTTTATCCCAAACCCATAGTAGAACCGCCAACAGTTTAAGAACCATCAATGCAAATGTAAACTCCCACACGTATATCGGCGCAACGGAAAATCTAATTAAACTGAGAATCTCCAACCATGTAAGCTCCTTTAATAATGAAAATCCAAATAGCAATAAAGGCACCTCCCTTATAAATCTGTTCCAAAACGTCCAACGTAGGATATACTGATAAAATCCAATTCATACACCCTTAAATCCAAAATCTTCAACCTTTGCACTTAAGAAGCTTTTGCAATAATAACATACTATAAAGCCACAATGAACGCCAAAAAATGAGCTTATTTCTTTATGCAAGCACAGGAAAACATTCGAGTATAGGCAGCTCCAAATCACTTAAGCCACCCTACCTGGACTAGCTGTGGAAATATGCCTTATATGTATGCAAACGGGTTTACATATGTATAGGTATATATGTATGCATGCATGGGTGGGTGGAGGATGTATGTGTACACGCATCTTTGTATCTGCGTTAATGTATACGTGTGTGTATATATGTATTTATGTATGTGTGAGTTTGTGTACGTATATGTCTATACATATGTGTATGTATATATATATATATATACATATATATATAATAAAATTACAATTAATATATATATAAATAAATTGCCCCCATTAATTTCTTGTCCTTGTGTATGTGTGTGTACATATCTGTGCACGAATGTGAGTATGCGTTCTGTATATATATATATATATATATATATATATATATATATATATATATATATATATATATATATATATAAGTATGTACTGGAGTATGTATGTCTGTGTATGTACATCTATGTATATGTATATATATGTATATGTATATGTATGTGTGTATTTATGTGTATGTATATGAACATATACAATTTACGGAGTTATAAACATTTGTCCTAATTTAATGTGCTCCAGCTGTCTCCATCTCCCCGGTTCATCTGTTTAAGCAGACAAATGGGGATTACTCTCCCACTCTAGAATAGAATTATTAAACCCGTTCAGTTGTTGATGCATGTATATGTTTACTTGAGGTGCCGGCTCGTTTTAATTGTATATATATATATATATATATATATATATATATATATATATATATATATATATATAATATATATATATATATATATATATATATATATATATATATATGCATGATATACGCGCCTTCATATCTGTATGGACATATCACTTATAGGGAC